>NW_027269346.1:17500-627500 GCF_023055355.1 Agelaius tricolor
TTTCAGGTTCATGTTCACATTGACATTTAAACTGTATATCAATGTATACTCTTATTTGTATTCTATATTACATCCCTTCCTATTATTTCTATTTCCTTAGGTTTTATATTTATATCTTGATTATCTATCTCAATATTTAGAAACAGGTAAGAGTAATATCTATATTCATATTATTTCAAATAAAAACCCTGCCTCTAACCCAAGAAGAGCCCAAAAAACCCCAACCCTTTCTTTTAGACAATATTTGAATAGATTTTACCCCTAGGTTTTCCTATTGATAGTCACATTTCTATTTATAATGTGTATTGCTTACTGATCCATTTCTCTTTATCAATGTCAATTTATAAATCAATTGATATTCTATATTCCATCTATTCCGAGGACTTATTTCTATATTTTTATACGTATTTTGATTCATTGATTATCTATTTCTGCCTTCAGATTTTCACTTCTGGAACACTTGTATTATTTCAAATAAAACCCCTGCCTCTACTCAAACAAAAGCCAAAAAATTCCCTTTCTTTCCAACTATATTTACATCTTCTTCTATTTCTATTCCCATTTCTCATTTATATTGCCACATAAGGTCATTTCTATTCTATACTACAACTCTTCATATTACTGACATAGATTTAGATTTCAATTTCTATCCATAGTTTCGTCATTTCTCTTTCTAGACTTATGATAGATTTCTATCTTAAGATTCACATTTCTATAATACTTCTATTCTTTCAAATAAAACCCCTGCCTCTAACCAAACAAAAACCAAAGACACCCCTTTATCTAAACCATATTTAAAACTCTAAAAATCATCTCATTTTTCATCATTCTCTTCACATTTACTTTTATAATTTTTATTTATTACATTTGTAGGTATTATACATACTCGAGAGAATACCTTTTAATAGAATAATACATATATAGTATTTTTATATCCTAGATATTCTTTTACTTCTATTCTTTATATTCAATATTTAGAGAGATCGGTATACGCGTTATATATTTGGAGATCTGGATTTTTATTTTTATATTAGTTCTATCTAGAAAAAAACCCCCAGCCTATAACCTAATAAAAAAATCCCAAAAAATCCCCAATTCCTTTTAACTCTATCTAAATATTTTTATATTTACAACCGATCTTTAGATATCTTTGTATACATATATAATAGACTATCATTTCTATAGATTAGCATCTGTTACAATAATATACTATATAGTATAGTTTTATGTGTTTATCTATTTGTTTTCTCGATTTATGTTTACCACTATCATTTTATATTTGTTTTTATATTGATATTTATTTCTACTTTAATTAATCTATATATTAGACCGTATCAATTCATTAACCCAACGCATCAGAACCACACAAATACCGCACCTTCGGCAGCACCGGTACGCAGCCCACGCTCATCCCATCGCAGCGTATCCAAACCAAACCTATTTCTAGGACTAACAGAACAAAGACCCCACAACATTTAACCCTAAGAAAAACTCAAATCAACTGAACTGTCAAGACATTTGAAATCCCACTATAACTAGCCCAAAAGCTCCGTACATTCTCATCATAAACTTCCTCCTCAACCAATGGCTCAAAACCCCAAAAAACTCAGATACACATGGAAAATGACAGAACTGCTAGTCAAAACAAACACCCGTGAAAAATTAAATCCAACCAACTCACTAAACTCAAAACCCTACAACTGACCCTAAACATTACTAAAAAAAAGCCCCCAAAGCTCTACCTTGAGGCTAACTCACAAATAATAACCAATCATCTAGAAAGGTTATCTTCCAAATTTAAAACAACTCATTAAAAGCATGAAAATAAAAAAAAAATCGAAACTATTAAAATACTAAAAAATATCACTACCCAAATTGAAAGACATATTGCCTCTAGAAACCCACCGTCTACAAATGCCCCTGTCCCCCAAAAGAAAACCAGAAACAAAACAGCAAAGCAGAAAGAAATCAGAACTTAGGAACGCTAAAACCAGAACGTTCAAGAAGTTCCACCATATCCCTGATCATACACCGACTACAAACAACGTGAAACGATACAAACAATTCTTAAAGACCGCCTTGAAACCACTACATTAAAAACCCTTTCACCAATTCAAAACTGCATTGAACAAAAGCCATCTCATAAATTAACACCCAAAACTCCAGCAGCCCAGCTGGCCCTACCAAATCTCTCTGTTGATACACACAGTAAACAAAACCCAAAATCCCAGGAATGCCTATCAGAAGTCTAGGAAAGAAACCTCTTGAAATTTATCCTACCTCAAATACAAACCAACCCGTCCAGAAAGTTAGCTTCACTCAAAAAAACTATTTACACAGAGGTAATAAGACCAAGAAATAAAACAACACACCATATAACGAACCACCAACGAATACAACAGCGAAGGAAAAAGAAAAAAAACCCACGTTTTTTTTCTCTCTTTTTATTTCAACTAACTTCCTTTATTAGCTAGAACCAAAGATTTTGCCAGGGCTGTAACAACAACAACAACAACAACTTCTTTTTCTTCTTCTCCTTCTGAAATGTCCCTTCTCCTTCCCAAATTCCTTACAACTTCTGCGTTTGAATCCAAGCCAAAAGCAAAATTCGTGCACTTGTGAGTCCGGTGCTCCTGTCAGATTCTCTGTCTCCCTCCACATCTTCTTACACTTTCAGTCTGAACGCTGTCCTGCCCTGATGAGTTTGACAGAAGAATTGGCACATGTTAAGAGAGCATTTCCCTCCCTCCCTCCCTCCCTCCCTCCCTCCCTCCCCAGAGCTGGTTTCCTTAGCGCATTTCAATCGATCCCAAGCCCGCAATGATGCGCGCTCTGCCGGAAAGGGAAAACACGTGCTAGTGAACAGCAGCTCAGAAACAATTCTTTTCTAATGTTACCTGCTCTACTTGACTGCTCGCTAACACAAGTCTCATTTTACCATTGCAGGGAGAAGGCTGTAGGAAAATGTCTGATGAGCAGCCACAAAAGGCCTCGCTCCCTGCTACACAGCCTGCAACAACCTCGGCAGAGCGGAGCAGCCAAATCACCGCGCTCTCCTTGCCGTGGGCAAGGGTAGAAGATGACTGGGGGAGGCACATAAAAAGAAGGGAAACGCTCCTATAAATGCACAGCCATTTGCTTTCAGAAGCCCAGAGTTCAGGATCTTCTCTAGGAAGCCAGACGTGACATGATATTTCTAAGATTTTCTTCTTCATCGAAGGAAATGTACGTACATACACACTCTTACAAACGTACCTACGGTTCTGGGTTTTTTTTTCTTCTGAAGCTCCAAGAATGATTTCCCACCTTGATTCATTCAGAAGAAACGGCCCCTGTGACTCAGGTCAGAAGGGCGGCCTGCGTTTTTGATCACGACAGCTTTTGGCTTTACCCTGTGAGCAGGAGCAGCAAGAGCTGAGGCTCAGCAGAGGCTGACCCCGGCCAGCCCCTTCCTCCCTTCCCCGTGTCACAATGACTTCCAGGCAGAAGGATGCAAAGCAGGTTTGTGTCTTTTCTCTTCAGTGCCAAGAGGTAAAAGATGTAGGCTTTGAAATAACTAATGACCCTCTCTTGGAACTCTCCCAAGGACAGTTTGAAAGCAAAGACAGAAGATTGCTGCTAAATCCATATGGGATAAGGATGAGAGCAGCAAGGATCCGAGGCCAGCAGCGTTGCCAGGCAGTGTCACGTCCCTGCCACCTTGTGACGAGGCACACAGCTGCAAAGCCCCAAAGCCTGCAAGCCCTGGAGCTGCCGCACGGATGGACCTGGTTCCCTTCCCAGGTGCCCAGAGGGACACCTGAGGGCAGGTGTCGTCCCCCGCCCCCCGAGGGTGCACCCAGAGCCCCGGGCAGGGACGGAGTCACTGACGGCTCTCTGGGGACGAGACCCTCCCTGCAGGTGACACCGGCTTGTCCTCTCCCTGTGGCACAGGGACCTCCAGGCTCTAGGACCAGCCTCATTTTGTCAGCATCCAGGTGCTGTGCTAGAGCCAGAGGGGTCAAGGCTTTCCAGAACCATAGGATCCGTAGCATCCTTGCGGTTGGAAAAGCCTTCTAAGGACATCGAGCCCAGCTGCTGCCCCCCCAAATCAGGTCCCTAAACACCACATCTTGACATCCTTGACATGTCTCCAGGCATGGGGACTTCCCTGGGCAGCCTGCTCCTATGCCTGAGCATCCTTTCAGTGAAGAAATTTTCCCTCCAATCCAATCTAAGCCTTCCCTGCTGCAAGTTGAGGCCATTTCCTTTTGCCGTGTCACTTCTTACCTGGGAGACTTCGGTACTTCAACCTTACCTGCTCCTTCCCTAGGCGGTCTCTGGCTTGGCTGGAGGAGAGGAGAAACACTCCCACCACAGGAATGGCAGCTCAGGAGGTCCCACACCAAGGCCAGGGGGAGCAGCCGTCCTCGCCAGAGCTCGCACGTCCCTTCTTCTCAGAGATTGGCTCTGCTTTTCCTCCCGGGCAGATCTCTGCTGAGTGCTTCACAATTGCCTGTTTGGAGGAGGGGGGGAAAAGAGGTTAGCCAAGTTTTTTATCCAGACTTAGCTGCTGGCTTTGCCTCCTCCTGACTTCCTTCTGCTAAGAAAACAGCCGCCTTTGGACTTCTAGGGGCAACTTGCACGTCATGCCTAAAAAGGAACTACAGAAAAGCGCCTCATTTATAAAGCCTCAGCCAAGAAGACAGATGCAGCTGCAGCTTCGCCATGCCCACTGCCTGCAGAGCCGGCAGGCACCAGGCCAGCTCTGCTCCTCCTTCAAGTTGTTCCCAAAGCTGCTGGAAGAACTGAAGGCTCCTTTGGCCTTCCATTGCTCGGCTTGTCCCGAGAAAGAGCTTTGAGTGTTGTTACCCCTCCAGAAAGGAAGGGCCTTTCTGTCTCACACGCTCGGTGACACAAGGCTACGCAGCCTCTGCTCCAGGTGGGAAGGGCTTCCTTCCTCCTCTGGCACCTGGCTGGCACAGGGCACAGGTTGCTCAGAGGTCCTGGGGCTGCCCCATCGCTGCAAGTGTTCAAGGCCCGTCGGTGCTCTGCGATGAGGCTCTGAGCAAGCTGCTCGATGGAAGCACGTCCCTGCCCACGGCGGCAGCAGCCTTGGAATGAGGTGATCTTTAGAGCCCCTTGCAACCTGAATTCTTCCATGATTCTGTGAACTGAAAAAAGCGGGGAAAGAAATCTGTAAAGGTCACTAAATGCATCCAAGCACATCCCCAAGGATCCAATCCTCAGCAGCCCATGCAAGGCAAGGTCAGAGCTCTCTGCCCACCGAGGACACGGCAAGCAGCACGGACCTTTCTCCCACTCTCCAGCACGGAGAAGTGGGAAGCCAGAGGGAGTCCGTCTGTTTACAGACACCGGAGGGCGGCGGGACGGGACGGGACGGGGCGGGCGGTCTTACCTTGCAAAGCTGGCGGCAGAAAGGGCGGGCAGCGCCGCCGCCCCGCCGGGATTTTCCGGCCCGCCGTCGCTTCCGCCGCCTGGAGAGGCGCGTGCGCGGGCTCGGGGGGGGTGCAGCCCCGTTCCCGTTCCGACGGCGTTCGCCCGCCCCCGCTCGCTGCCCCCGGCCCGCGGAGCGCTGCGACCGCGCCTCCGCCGCCCGCCGAAAGCGGCCCCGCCGAGCCGCCCCCCCCCCCGGCCATTCTTCTCAGCCATCGTGTCCCTTTTGCACTCCTGAACGTCTTTCACCCCTCCCGGCCATTTACCGAGCCCGCCCCGCCCGCCCCTCGCTCCCGCCCGCCCCTCGCTCCCGCCCCTCGCCCTTGCCTCGCTCGGCAGCCGCGCCCGTGCCCCGCCCCCGGCAGCCAGCGGCGAGGGGCAGGGCGCTGGCTCGGGGGGCTGCAGTACCGCGCTCTGGCCACAGGGCGGCAGACTCCCGGGTCCTCGATATCCCCGCCCTTTTTGCCGCCATTTTGAGAAGGTTAAAAAAAAAAAAATCCCGCGACATTGGCGACGCGCCACTCCCAACATGGCGGCCGAGAGAGCCCCCTCCCCCCCCCCCCCCCCCCCTCGGGCGAGAGAGGCGGTTACTCACATGCCGGCCAGAAACACGCCAAAATACGCCCGCCCGCGGCGCCACTGACCCCACAGCCCGTGTCGGGCACACCTGAAACGCAAGAGAAAATCCCGCCGGGGCCGCGCCGGCGTCGGTGTCCTGTGCAGGCAGTCCGGATAGACACACCGGGGTCCTCCGGTTGCCCGCTTTTTTGGCCGCCATTTTCAGAAGGTCAAACAAACTCCCGCGACATTGGTGACGCGCCACTCCCAACATGGCGGCCGAGAAAGGACCCCCCCTCGGCCGAGAGAGGCAGTTACTCACATGCCGGTCAGAAACACGCCAAAATACGCCCGCCCTCGGCGCCGCTAACCACACAGCCCGTGTCGGGTACACCTAAAACGCCACAAAAATCCCGCCGGGACTGCGCCGGTGTCGGTGTTCCGTGCAGGCAGTCCGCATAGACACACCGCCGGGGGTCCTCCGCTTTCCCGCCCTTTTGGCTGCCATTTTCAGAAGGTCAAACAAACTCCCGCGACAGTGGTGACGCGCCACTCCCAACATGGCGGCCAAGAGAGGACCCCCCCCCCCCCCCACCTCGGCCGAGAGAGGCGGTTACTCACATGCCGGTCCGAAACCCGCAAAAGTACGCCCGCCCGCGGCGCCGCTGACCACACAGCCCGTGTCGGGTACACCTAAAACGCCACAAAAATCCTGCCGCGGCCGCGCTGGCGTCGGTGTTCCGTGCAGGCAGTCCGGATAGACACACCGCCGGGGGCCCTCCGCTTGCCCGCCCTTTTCGCCGCCATTTTCAGAAGGTCAACCAAACTCCGCCACGCGCCACGCCCAAGAGGGCTGCCTGGCGGCGGCGGCGGGCTGCAGTACCGCGCTCTGCCCACAAGGCGGCAGCACCGCCGCCCACCCCAGCCGGGGGCGCCGCGCGCCTTGGGCCTGCGGGCGGCCAAGGCGGCAAAAAAGAACAGGGGCCATCCCCCCCAAAAACTCCTCTAAAAATAAATGCCAAAAACCTGCCTCTTACCAAACAAGAACCAAATAAGCCCCCTTTCTTTCATGCCTTCTTGACATAAATTTGATAGTTCTAGTTTTTCTAGTTCTATTCACACGCATATTTAGACCGGACAGTGATGTGTTACGTCGTTTATACCATCTATTATGCCTATTCCTATTATCTGTATTTATTCATACTTCGTGGTTGTAGCAATATCATTATATATTGATTGTATATTTCTCGACTTCCATTTAGATTTCTATCATACTTTTATTCTTCCAAAAAAAATCCCATCTCTAACCAAACAAATACCAAAAAACCCTTCTTTTCAACTCTATTGAAATAGTTTTATATTTAGAGCTTGCATAATTATATTCACTTTTATAGTCACCGTTTATACTGATGCATTCCATTCATCATTACATAGCACATATCTATTATTCACATCATAGAGATAAATCATTATTTTTATCATGTACCAAATCTACTGCTACAACTTCTTTTTTCTAATAGTTTCAATTTTTATATCCATCTTGATGTATTCATGAGATCTTTTTACAAGTAGATTTCTACCTTTCTATCATTTGTAGTTGTAGTTTTTATAATAAAACCCCTGCTTTTGCCAAGTAAAAAACAAAACCATCCTTTCTTTTAAACTACTTTTAATAATGTTGTTGTATTTACAGTTACCATATCTATAATGTTTTAGATATTATATCATAGTGATGGACTAGATTTATAGCTGTTTCCTATAATATACCATCATAAGATCTATACGGTATCACTTGTATTACGTGTTGTATGGATTTATGTCACTTTACATTTACAATCCTTTAATAATTTGATATATATATATCTGCATAGATTCGCAACACATTTCTAGATTTAAAATTTCCTTTGAGCTGTGTTTATATTTAGCATCTCTATTGATATATCTATCAACATACACAATGCTCTTTGAAAAATACAATATCTTATTGGAATAGATCATGACTTAAGTTACCTGTTAAATTTTAAATAGAGATCGAATAGATCAAAATAAAAGTTGATTCCCATTTCTACACATCTACTCGTTTTCTTTAAAGATAGCTATCCTTAGAATTTTACATTGAAAATCCAATTCCTAAATGCAATGACAAAACAAACAGCATCGAATTCCCACCAATGTCTTCCAAAACCATCAAGATACCTCCACCAGCCAAACAACTGCCAGCGAAAAAAACACACAACACTCTTTTCACTAACAGTTCTCATCACATCAGAAAAATGGAACCAAACGAAAAGAAAACCCTGGAGAAACACACGCAGCAAATCACAAAAACCTCTAAAAAAACCCAAACCAACTCGCTCAACTCCAATCAGTGCCACTGACCCTGAACGTTATTTTAAAAACTAACCGAAGTTCTACATCTACACTAACTCAAAGAATAAGCAATACTCTGTCAAAAGAACTTTAGAAAGCGAACTAATGAACGAAATAGAAAAAAACCAAAAAATCTCAACCACTAAAAAATAAGAAAATAACTCCCCCCCAAAAAAAAAAACCCTACTTAAAAAGACCCACCATATAAATACCCACGTTCCCAAAAATAAAACTGATCAATAACCACCAAATACGTCAAAGGACAACAAGAAACGAAAAGAAAAAAAAGAAAAAAAAAAAAAAAAAAGAAAATACATTTGTAAAACAAAAGTCCCCCAAACCAAAGCAACTTTAATTTACCTCAAAAAAATTATTCCCAACTGAAGAATAAACGCATAGAGCCTCATTCGATCAAAATAAAAATACCACCCAGAAATAAACACAAAGCCGAAAGAGAAACGTAACCATTGACAAGATCTCCCAAAGGATCCGTCACAATAAAACGTACACTACAATCAAGCAAACCAAAGAAATAAAAGCCCTGGAAGACGAGAAACACAAACGCAATTAGAGAGATTTTAAAAACCCCGCTGCTATTAACGACACGACGCCACCTCGAACCCACCGAAACAAACGCTACACGCCCACGCTAATAAAAGCCACCGCGACAGAGTTAAAATCCGAGCCGCTGCTTCACGCAACGACCCGTAGAAACCATTGCACGCCTTTAAAAGCAGAATAGCCCGGCAAAAAAAAATATCCGACTACAGAACTCGATTCAAACCAAACCTTTATCGTCACCACCCGAAGAACCGAGAACCGTACCGGTCAGGAAGAACGCCATAGCCCTTAGCGCACACCCACTGCGACCAGAACAAACCCGTGCGATCGATCCCTACAAAGCCACCTCCGAACCACGACACCCCAGAACTTGCGGCAGCCCAACCCCGCGCTGCCGGCCCCGGACGGAGCGCGGCTCCCGGCGGCAAAGCGGCTCCTCCGGCGGCTGCTCCGGCGCGCAGGGGCGGCGCCGCCCCGGAGACCCCCCCGCCCCCGCCCGCTCCCCCTGCCCGGGGGGCCCCGGCGGCGCCCGAGCCCCGCGCCCGGAGCGGACAGAGCGGCCGGCACCGGCCGGGCCGGCGCAGCAGCGCCCGCGCCGCCTCTGCCGCCCTTGGCCGGCCCGGCGCCAGCTGCCCTCGGCTCCGCACGGCGGCTCGCACCGGCAAAGCGGCTCCGCCGCTGCCGCGCCAAATTCCCCCCGCGCCTCGGCACCCGCCCGGCCCGGGCCGGCAGCGCTCCCGAGCGGCAACGCTCCGGCCCGGGCCGCGGCCACAAGAAGCGCCCTCAAATGCAGCGGCACAGCCCGACTGCAGCCCTGCAAACGCCGCCAGAGCTGCGGCTTCCCGCAACTCAACCCCGAAACTGACGCCGCGGGCGGCGCTCACCTCGCTTCAACAAGGGCAAAGAAATGGCTTCTCCCCTTCAAGTTCATCCCCTGGGAGAGCAGAAAAGAAGGGGCTTTCCTCCAATGAAATCCTTCAAGCCATGTGCAAAGGGGGATTTTGACCTCCATTCAAACCCTTGCAAAGGAGGGACACCAGCGCTGTCCCCTCCCTTTAAACCTTAGGATGATGAAAATGGGCTGGCTACCTTCCAATCAAAGCCATCCGATGACAACAATACTTTGCCCATTCCCGTTCAAATGGAACGCAGGGATTCCCTGGCACCCCTGGGATACCCCTAACAGCCGGGAAAAGGCAGCTTTTCCTTCAATCGACATCCTTGGAACCGCAAGCGAAAGCGGATCCCCCCCAGTTCCAACACAGACAATATTAGGAGAGTAGCTGCTTGCCTCTCCTTCATTTCTTTTGTCTTCACAAGCTCCCTTTTTGTTCCTGGGGAACCGGGGAGGGGGGACTGCCAAGATCCAATTGAAAAGGGAAAGGACCAAAGTCCCCGCTCCAAATCCACACGCGCTCACCCGTTCGGCTGCTGCTTCCCGGCACAAAGATTCGTCCCTCGGCACCTCCTTGAAGCGATGCTCCGCGGATCCAAGCGCGTATCCAGGTGTTCGCCCAGACGCTGCCAGAAGCTCTCGCAGTCCTTCCATGAGACAGCCCCGGGAGCCCCCCCATGAACCCCTCTACTCAGCAGCTCCATGCAAAAGGCAGCTGAGGCGAAGCCTCCCCCTAAAACAGCCTCGCAACCCCGGCAGGAGCCGGCCCCTCATCATCCTCACAGCTCACACCTGGCGCTGCTCCGAGCCCCCCATCATCCTCACAGCTCACACCTGGCGCTGATGCCACTCTCCAACAGCGCCTCTCCCCGTCCAGCACACAGCCCGCTTCTCACAGACACAGAGCCAACAGAAATCTGCTCCGGGTGCTGGCTGTTCTTAGTCCGTCTGCTTCCACAATTCAGACACGGACGTGCGCTGATGGCACTGAGGGAAAGCTTTCCAGTGCACAAAACTGTCATTCTGGTAGCACGCTTTGAGACGCCTTCAGAAAAAGCAGAATCAGCGCCGCCTCCTAAGAGCCCTGCTGAGGAACCCCGCCCTCCTTGGGACACCCAATGCAGCAGAGCTCGAAAAACGAGGGCAAAAGTCAAGCTTGGAGTGGAAAAAGACAATAGAAATACAGCAGCCTTTCAAGAAAGCCTTCACACAGTAATAGTGGGAGCCGGTCCCATTTCTTCTTTCCTTGCTCTCTGGAATGACATCAATACGAAGTAAAAAACCCACACGAAACACAAGGCAGAGCTGGGATTTGACACGTCTTCCTTTTGGCTCTCGGGATGACAAGCGCCTCTTCCGGGACTGCGACACGCTTTGGGCGCTGGCAGAGAACGGAGGCAAAAGGTGCCAGAGAGCCCTTTCTATCGCCTTCAGCCCCTGCAGCTGTTCTGAGGGTTCCAGGGCACAGCTCGGTCCGTTCCTAGATCAAAACCTCACGGCAATATCTTCAGAACTACTACGCATCTCCAGTCGGAGCTTCCTACATTCCTGTAAACAAATGAGTGCATAGAGAGGGTTTCTCCCCAGCTGAGTTTAGAGACCAATTCCTATTCTTTAGCAATACCTAGAAAACCGAATGCCTTGCCAGGTTTTAGCATCCTACACCCACTCACCCCTCCCTGTGCATTTGGTGGCAGCTTTGGGTCCCTCTGGGGGACGGCACCCAGCGTGACCCCCGCCCCTCGCCCGCCCCCCACCTGCTCCTGCACCGCCGTGGGGCTCCCTCTCCTGGGCACCTTGGGCTGCCCCCAACGGCATCAGAGCCCCGAGTCTTCACCCCGCCTTTCCCTGACCTCCAAAGAAGGCTCCGAACGAAGCCGACTGCCCCGGACAGCAGCGCAGCGCTTCCCCCAAGCCCTTCCCACACGTGCATGGCCCCAGCAAGGGATTCTGCTGCAACAAGAAAGGGGGGGCAGCCCCCAGAAGGCTTGAGGTTCCTGCCCAGCCTCGCTGTCACGGGCCAGGGGCAGCGAGAGAGGGAGCGGCACAGACGGCGGGGACGGCCCGGCACGGAGCGGGGGCCGCTCTCAGCGCGATGCCGGCAAAGCCGCAGCTCCGGCGCTGTCGGCCGCGCTGCTTGAGCGGCACGGCGGGATCTGCATTAATCCGTATTAATAATAATTAATCCGTATTAATATTTAGGTAAGAATTGTTAGTGTTAACACCGGTAGTGAGTGTGTTAGCTGGTGTTCACTGTGAAGCTCTGCTCTCCCACAGTATGACAAGATCCTGAATCTTACTGACCTCAGGTGCAAAGTTAGGTGAGCACTGCTGTCCTTACCACGATCCCCCGATGGAGCCACGCTCCAGAGATGGGCAGCAATGAATCTGCCGATGGCCTTCCCAAGGTGACAGAGCTTGCCCTCCCTCCCGTCTGCAGTCAGGGGATGTGAAGGCAACCATTGCTGTCCTTGGCTTCGTCCTCTCCAGTGCAGCCAAGCACAGTATAGACACTGAGTCTCTGTCCCGTGAGCTGCAGCAGCTGGGACTACCCAAAGGCAGGGGAAGCCCTCGGGGTGGCACCATGAGCCAGACCTGGTGGGATGTTGCTGACAGTTCCCAGCCCTGCCTTCTTCACAGCCAGATGGGGGGCAGGCTGCCTGCTGTGCTGTCCTCCATCAGCTCCCTCTGTGCCATCAATCCTTGGGGGCTCCTCAGGTGCTTTGGTGAGGTTTGGCAGCTGCAGGTCTGGTGTGAGCAGAGGGATTCTTGTCTCCCCTCATGAGCAGAGCATGCCAGCCAGTTGTGCTGTTTTACACATGACTGACCCACAAAACTGCAGGAGACTGAAGACTTGTAAGAGGTGCATGACAGGTTCAAAAGGAACTTGGGAAAAAAACACTGTCTTTCTCAGTCCAAAGGGACAGCAGAGCTCACATCTGCTCACAATAATCCTCTGGACAGTGGAGCAACGTTTGTATGGAAAGATGATGGGGGGTAAAATCAGAGGAAACTAAGTTACATTTATATCCTAACAGGAGTTATAACGGTACAGAAATTTTAGGGTAAAATACAGATGCTGTTCCCAGGATGGAACTGGGTTGGCATGCTCCACAATGATCCCCCATACAACCATAAGCACCTGCTAAGGGGGGTGCAGTGGAATGGAGATACCACGACCAGGCTCTGCCAAAATCCTTGGCAGCAACTTGATGGTACTTTGAAGCTGATTAACTGCATAGCAGCTGTGAGAGAGATGTCTTGCTGCCAAGCCAGCAACGTGGCAAAATCGCTTTCCTCAAATGAATGTGGTTCATTCTAGCCTAATTGTAATATTAATGCACACCTCCATCCCAAAGTTAACAGCCTCCAAATTACGACAACCTCTCATTGGGCATGAGCTCTAAACATTTTTTTGACTGTATCTTTGAAAGTGAAGTAAGAGGATTCTACAGCAATCAGTAGCAAATATATGCATGAGTAGAGTCATTCCAGCTTCACCTAAATATAAAGAAATACTATAAAACTAAGCCAAGAATGGAGAAAAAGTTAGTGAAGGCTCCATCATAACTGCTGGGATCAGTCAATGGGCTGAACCTGCCTTCTCCCCCATAGGAACGCCTGTTGGGTTAGAAATGCACTCTGCCTGCTGAATATTTTTATTGGGGACTACAGCTTGTCTGGATACTGCTTTGAATAAGCTTTTGCAGTCAAATACTATCACTGACAGATACCATCACCAACAATCCCTGAACCTTAACCTGCCACAATTTTATATTTATAAAGAGTATAGTTCCATAAATTGTTCCATAAAATTCCAAGGTGGGACTCCTTCATGGATGCTAGCAATTGCCAGCAGCAGGTAACATATTCAAATAAGAAGTCCTACTGAGGGGTCATAAAGTGGGAAGACCTGCTGAGGGGTCTCCCTTATGCTCTTGGCCTATTTCCCTGAGTCAGTCAGACTCCCCTCCAATCCAGCAGGACTGCTCAACAAAGGGTCCCTGTAACAGGACACTGACAGACTGGTCAGGCACAAAGGTCTCAGCTTTCCTGGGGCACTGACAGACAAATTAAATACTAAGGGTCAAGGAAATCTTCCCTTTTCACATGACAGTTCTCCAACCATGAGGTTGTGATTCCTTGCAGAAGCTCTAAGACTGCAGACATGCATGTGCCACTAGGGCCTGGAGCATGAGCCTGCCTAGAAAACTGTTGGTAGCTACTCTAAACATGATCACTCACTCTTTCACACTCCAATGACAGTATTTACTAAATGCCCCTTACTAAGTCTTCCCTTCAGTGAAAGCCCAGACACTTTGTTAGAATACCGCTGTGGACCATGGCTGGATGGCAGGTGCCCCCCAGAGCCTCTCTATCAATCACTTCCCTCCCCAGCTGGATAAAATATAAAAAAGCTCATGAGCTGAGATAAGGACAGGGAGACATCAGAGGGAAAAATTAATTGAATTTATTACCAATAAAAATCAGAGTAGGGTAATGAGAAGTAAAGTCTTTAAAACACCTTTCCCCCATCCCTTTCTCCTTCGCAGGATTAACTTTATTCCCCATTCTCTACCTCCTCCCCACCAGTAGTGCAAGAAGATGAGAACAGAAGTTACAGTCAGTTCATGCCACTGCTTCCCCCTCAGGAAGAGGAGTCCTTGTGCTGCTGCAGCATGAGATCCCTCCTACAGGATCAGTTCTCCATTAATTTCTCCAATATGCGTCCTTCTCATGGGCTGTGGTTCTTCACGAGTTGCTCCTGTGTGAGGTACCTTCCCTGGGGTCAGTCCTTCAGGAACTGCTTTAAAGTGAGTCCCCTGTGAGGTCACAAGTCCTGCCAGGAAACCTTCTCTCCACAGAACCATAGGTCCTTCCAGGACCTGATCCAACATGGGGCTCTTCCACAGGCTGCAGGTAGATTTGTGCTTCCCTCCTGCAGACCTCCATGCGCTCCAGGAGGACAATCTGCTTCATTACGCCCTGCATCATGGGCTGCAGGAAAATCTCAGCTCCAGTACCTGGAACACCTCCTCCCTCTCCTTCTTAGCTGACTCTGGTGTCTGCAGAGCTGTTTCTCTCACATAGTCCTCACTTCTCTGGCTGCAATTGCTTCTCCCCAACAACTTTTCCTTCTTAAATATGTTATCCCAGACATGTTACTGCCATGGCTGAAGGTCTCAGGCTTGGCCAGTGGCATCCTGGAGCTGGCTGGCATTGTCTTTGCCAGACATGGGGTAAGCTTCCATCAGCTTCTCAAAGAAGAAGCCATTCCTGTAGCCTCCCTGCTACCAGGACCTTGCCGTGCAAACCCATACACATATGAACATCACAGAAGCCTAAATATAAGCAAGAATAAGTCCAATCTAAAGTTTTGTTACAGGTCTGCACATTCTTCCTCCTGCACAGGAAAAACATGCCAGCTATGGCATAGGCACTCCATTGAACATTTCTTGCATTCTTCTCTCCTTTTGGTTCTCTTCCCAGATTCAAAGGAGCTTCTGATCATGACCTTATCTAACGAACAGCGAACAAGACACAGTTTGCTGAGCTTCTATCCATGCTGCATCACTCTTCCCATCGTGTATAAAATCAGAGTCATTTATGGCAGCACTGATCCAGAGTATCAGCTTCACTCCAGCCTTCACATTAACAGCACAATTCACAAGTCACCTTGGTGAGTTGTTTCTTTCAATTAGATTGTCTCCTCAAGAACAAGAAGAATGACCAATGAAGGGTGTGTGAGGCAATAATATTAGGATCATCTTCAAATACTTCATTTATAGAGTCACAGAATGGTTTGGGTAGGAAGGGACTTCAAAGATCATCTTGCTTCAGCCCCATGCCATGGGGCTAAATCAGGTTACTCCAAGCCTTGTTCAGTGTGGCCTTGAACATTCCCAGCAACTCAGTTGTATGAGAGGAGAATAAGTAGGACCATGAGTATATAAAATATATGATCTCTCAAGTAATTCTTCTACTTTGGGAAACTGAGTAGCATATTTTCTCTGGTTACAGAAGCTGCTCCAAACTGTTGACTTGTTTGCTAGAATTCTTTGATCACAGAAAGCTCAAAGAGCTGCAGCTGAGCGCAGATTTGTCACTGCCAGACTGGTTTTTCTCTCAGTTCTTGTGGTCTTATGTCTAAAGCTGCTTCTGTAGAGACTACCAAATTCAAGCACATGTGGTGTGCTGGTAAACCAAGCTGGTGTTTATGAACCAATACCATGAGAAGAACAGTGCAGGTTACATTCTTTTGTTCGTTCCCTACATTAATAACAGTTTGAAATTCTTCTTTTCTATGTCATAATATGTCCTCCACACTCCACCACCCAGTTCTGCTAGCGCTCTTCACAAACTTGATGTTACCTTTAGTCCATTTCAAACTGATAATCTGGGACACAGAATAAAAAGGAAATTTGTGTCCTGAAATTTGGCCTTTAAATTTTAGAAAGACAAGTCAAATACTGCCACCCAGATTCAGTTTTTCTGAACCTGCCTTGCATTTATGTGGCTAAGCTTCAGTATTTGTATAGGAACATGCACTCAGATACACAAATATAGCAGTGTCTTTCTGTTCCCACTTCCATATTCATGTTTATGGAAATTTTCTTTTGAAAAATGCTGTCTCTCCTTCCTTGTGACACCCTTCTGTCTATTGGCACAGCATTTTCTCCCAGCTTGATTTATACACTATGCCGACGGTTGTTTATCATGGCCACAATGTGTGACAGGTCCAAACTTTTCATCATAACCTCCATGAACTCCTCATCTTTCCTTGCTCCCTCCACAAATTCATCCAGAGAAAGTTCACCTGTGTCAGACACAAATAAAGGGCATCAGAATCCACATCTGACAGGAAAAGGAGTA
The DNA here is from genome assembly GCF_023055355.1 of Agelaius tricolor. NCBI lineage: Eukaryota > Metazoa > Chordata > Aves > Passeriformes > Icteridae > Agelaius > Agelaius tricolor. The sequence goes on from NW_027269346.1 coordinate 34,194, forward strand.
CAGTAATCTAACTTTAGAGACCACTTACTATATACTTAGAACCACTGTTCCAAGGCACTGTCCTAAAGACCTCAGAAAGTCTTCTTAAGCTTTTATGAAACATCCCCAGTATCCAGACAACACCTGCTCCCTTTTTTTCCCCATACAAGGGAAGAGGTACATAAGAAAGAACAATAGAAGTGGGTACCTAAGGAGTGAGATCATAGCATTCTTTTTGGCTCAATCTGTTGTAATACTAACTTGCCCTATAGTTGCTGGTTTTCAAGGATAAAGGAACTGACAGAAGGAGGCTGTGACAGACAGAAACAAATTTTTATGTCCTAGGCCAAAAAGCCCTTGCACAGGGAATCAGCTCAGCAGAGTTATTCTGGAATAACGAAAGAGCCTGTCAGGAAGTAATGAGCCCCTGAAGTAGCAAGGAAAAGAGATACCTCTTGGGGACATACAGGGACCACGGTGACACTTGACCAACCTTTGACTGAGCACTTCATGTTCTTGCTATACTGCCTGCAGCAGACCCAGTGAAGAAACTCTGAACTTCAACATTAAATTGCAGTTCTTCCTTTCCATACTGAAGTACTTAGGAACAGCTGGGGCCATTTGATAATATTTCCCACTTCTAACTGGCATGAGCTACACAGCAACATACAAAAAGGAAAACAAAACACCACTCCAAAACCCCACTACGAAACTCATGCGGACAGAACAAAGCTGAGACCAGTACAGGAAACAAATCCTGTCACACTGATTATGTATAATGCCAGGAGAAAAATCCTTTTGGTCCATGGAGAACGCATTACCGGCTGAGAATGCAAATAGAAATAAAATATGAAGTGAAGAGGCCTAAAGTTCAACCAAGAAAGGAAAAGTCACTCTGTAGAAGGATGTTACTCTGTAGAAAAGACTGTCTAAGCTGGACGACAAAGGCAGGAACCTTACCATCGCCGTTCACATCAATCCTGTTGAAGACTCGGTTGGTGAACTCTTCTGCACTTGTTTCATGGTCACCACCATTAATAGCTCGAATAGCCTAAAATAAAAGAGCAAGAGTAAGCAGCTGCCTGATGACTCCCAGACTGATTCCACATGTCAGCATTGATTCAAAATAAAATAGTCACATCTGGTACCTTCCCCATAAAAATGAACCAGTACCACAGGAAAACAAAGCACAAATCATCAGGCCTTATGGATGGCACTGAAGGGTGCCAAAAAGGGAGCATGGCTCTGGAGCACGGAATGAGCAGCAAAACTCAGAGGATTGGCCTAATTCTGCTTAGGTACAGTTTAGGTGATGCAGAAATGGCAGAATCAGAACCCACCTAATTGATCCACTTTGTCCCACTTTGTGACCCTATCGTACAGCAAGCCTCAGAAACACTGTCAAACATCTTCCACAATTAACATTATGAAATTCCTTTGTTATATGCTGTGGTAATTTATTTCTATTCTTACTTTCACAATTTCCATTTACATACTTCCTGTGTGTCTGGCTTCTCCCTAAAGGTCATTGGAAATTCATTATCATCTTGAGAAACTTTAAGCTTTGTCCACTTGTGTTGGCTACAATTCTTCTTATTCATAACTACATAGTGCAGGGTTCTCTTTTCTTTCAATGCTACTTATTTCCTTTGTTTAAGGATGCCCATGAAATATGTGATTTCAGACCCCTTATACTGATTCTAAGACTATTTATTTTCTAGTTTTTACCCTTTGATATTTGGTCATTTTATTCATTCTTTTTTAAATGCTATTTTACTGAAACTTACATCATCTCAGCAATTTCCTAAGGTTACCAAAAATGACACTGAACTACGCGCAAAAAAAGACAAAGGACAATAAATTTTTTGCCACCAGTTGTTGGCCCCAGAATTTGTTTCTCAAGAACTCTGTGTTAACTATTGCTATCTGTTGCTTCACTGTAATGTCTGAGTATTTCTATTTAAAGCTACTAGTAGGAGGCTGTATATTACTACAGGTATTGGTCAGGTCTCTTTGATACCCAGCTCTAAAATTCTTATACAGATGAGAATGCATTATTAACATCTTATTAGTGCTTCTTTATCAAATCAATTTCATGACATTTCATATTCAGAAATGCTATTTATTGAGGGTTGTTGAATCTTTCCTGCAATTACCTTGGTAATTTCCCATTATCTGTAAAATAATCTGAATTTGCAGCACAATTAATTCTGAGATATATATAGTGATCTTTATGCTCGTAATCCCAACCTCATCCACAACAGCTATTTGCACACAATCCTTTCAATTCTCAATCCTTTTTCTTCAGGCTATTCACCAGAGTCAGAAATGTTTTATTATGTTGATATTTAGGAACTGATTCTAAAAAGCAAACTGGGAGTAGCTCTCCAACTTCTCATGGGGGAAAGGACATATGAAGCACACATTGCAGAGATAGCAACTGACAGTCACAAGGTCTGAAACCTTGGAAAGTGCAATATAGGTCACAGGCAACTAAAACAATTTTATGGTTAGCTATGTTGTAACATAAGCTGTGGTAATAAAGAGTCTAAGTCTGCTCATTTCATTATACGGTGATGGGGAATTCTGCTCAGAGAAGGAATGCTTTTAAAGGTCTCATCCATGATCATCCATAGGGGAAACAGCAAAGGTCTTACTTGTGTGATTTGACTTTAAGGAAAGAGGCAAGAGCACAGACCCCTGGAGATTCACCTTGATGATGTTGAGCAGTTCATGTCGATCAATGCAGCCATTGCCATCTACATCATAGAGCTTGAAATACCACCGCAATTTCTGCTCCATCTTCCCTCGGAGAACGAGGCTGAGGGCAGCCACGTATTCCATGAAATCAATATATCCATCCTGTCAGAAAAAAAAAAAAACAAATTGTGACAGGAGTAAACAGAGGGAGTTAATGCACGGGAGTTGTTTCACCTTATTGCTCTTTAGATTCACAGCTGAAAGAGAAAGGCCAACAAGTGGCACAAGAGACTTTGACTTAGGAAAAATCTTTAGTGCACAGACACATGTTATTTCTCTAGCTACTAAATACCTGGGTTCCTAAAGTTATGATCTATTAGACAGAGACTCCCCTCTGCTCACCACCTGCAGTGAAGGAACATGGTTGTCAGCATGAACAAAGCCCCCTCTGTACACCAAAGCTGACTGCCTTTGGCCTGCTGGGAGAGAACATTGAGCCCAGCCCATGGGCTGCAGGTTTTCTGTACTAGTTTATTCTGCCTTTGTGGGAAACTGTGCTATTCCACTAAGCCATAGATCTCTTCTCCATTCTGTGGAAAATAATGTGACTGGGGATATTTTGTAAAATACACAGAGCATGATTTAATCACTGAAAAAAATGTTCAGTATTTAGGTTTTTAATATTTAATTTCTTGGCTTTACAAAGAAAGTCAAAAGGCTCTTGTTTCTTCTGCAAGAAAAATGCCAGTTAGTAAAGGTTCATTGGCCCTAGATTTAAAGCTGACTAAAATGTGAAGCTGTTAAAAACAAACTACAAATAAAACACATATCTACATCAAAGATTCTGAATAACAATAATTCTTCAAGAAATAACAGAGCAAAAAAATGAAACTTTCAATTATTAAGGTATTTAATCAAAGTCAGGTGCCTTTCTGAAATGGATGCAAATAAACATATGTAAAAGGTGAATGTAGGCGAAGTAGCAGAGCACTGCTGTTTTACAGTAAGGATCACCACATTTAAAATATTCATTCAGGGTGGGAAGAAGGGTTGACAGGCTGAGAGAGTTATGGTTGGTCAGCCTGGAGAACAGAAGGTTCCAGGGAGACTTTGGTGCCTCTTCTGGTACTTAAAAGGGGCTTAGAAAAAGGCTGGAGGGGTGGAGGGGTACTTTGGACAAGAGCGTGTAGTGATAGGACACAAGAGAAATGGCCTTAAGCTGAAGGTGGGTAGATTTAGATTAGGTGTTAGGAGGGAATTTCTGACTGTGAGTGCGGGCAGGCCTTGGCACAGAGCAGCTGTGGCTGCCCCTGGATCCCTGGCAGTGCCCAAGGCCAGGCTGGACAGGCCTTGGAGCACCCTGGAATAGTGGAAGGTGTCCCTGCCCACGGCAGGGGTGGCACTGGGTGGTCATAAAGTCCATTCCACCCAGACCATTCCACGTCTCTATGACTCTGTGCTGCCCCTCCCTGCCATGCCCAGCACTCAGAACCAGCCCCTCTGTGACAGCGGCCCTGGCCCGGGCACTGTGAGCACCACAAAGGCTGTGGGTGCTGTGGCAGTGGCCGCACTGGAGGCGACACCTCTGCTCTGGCTCTGCCACCTGCACTGGCGCCGATGGCTTTGCTGGGGCTGCTCATCCTGCTGGCCCTGGCTGGGCCTGTGTGGGGCACCTGGGACACCTGCAGGTCAGTGGTTCCAGGCTCTGGGAGGTTCCATGTAGGGGCCCCACATGTTCCCCACACCAGCACCACAGTGTTCCAGCCTCACTTGCTGGAGGAGGAGCCTTGGTTCCTGGCCAGTGCCCAGCTGCTGGCATAACCTGTCTATGGGGCTGCAGTAGCATAGGGGGCCAGATGTGCCCTTCGGTGGTCCTGAGTCTTCCTGCCACTCAACACTGGGCAGGAAGGGACGACAGAGGACTTTCAGCCTGAGCAGCAGCAGCTACTAAGCAGAACAGTGATGGCTTTGTGTTACAGAAGGACCTGCAGGCTCCGGCCCATGGCCTCTGACCACAGTTCCGTGACTTCTGCTGCTGGCACGTCCCATGTGGGTGGCACCAGTGTCCAGCCAGGGGCCTGGCCTGGCATTGTCAGCATCCAGGCCACCTGGGAGAACGGCACGTGGCACATGTGCACGGGTGTCCTCCTCAGCTCCCAGTGGGTGCTCACGGTCGCACACTGCTTCGCCAGGGCCGGGTAAGAGACAGCAGGGACAGAGATGTCCCCAGAGCACGGGCAGGCACCCAGCTCACAGCACCACAGGCCACTTCCCTGCCCACCTGGGGAAGAAGAAGGCCGGGAAATGCTGGGCCTGCTGCAGCCTGTGGCTCTGCTTCCTGTCACCCCTCTGTCCATCTGCTCTCCAGGGGCATCTCCATGTGGGATGTGGTGATCGGGGCCACAGATCTGACTCAGATGGGCCCCGAGGCTGTGGTGAGACGCATCCAGAGGCTCCTGGTGCACCAGCACTACGTGCCAGCCACGGCCAGGAACGACATCGCCCTGGTGGAGCTGGACCAGCCCGTGCAGTGCAGCGACTACATCCAGCTGGGCTGTGTGCCCGACGCCTCGCTCAGGGTCTCGGAGCTGAAATCCTGCTACATCGCCGGCTGGAACTTTGCCAGAGGTGAGTTCCCAACAGGATGTGTGCTCTGAGGGCAAGCTGGACACCCTGGGGACAAGGGCTGGGCACCGTGGGGACAAGGGCTGGGCACCCAGGGGACAGGGGCTGGGCACAGACAGGGACAGGGGCTGAGCACCCAGGGGACACGGGCTGGGCACACACAGGGACAGGGGCTGGGCACAGACAGGGACACGGGCTGGGCACAGACAGGGACACGGGCCGGGCACACACAGGGACACGGGCTGGGCACACACAGGGTCCGGCCGCGCAGCGCCAGTGGGGCCGGGCTCGGAGCAGCCTGGGCTGGGGGAAGGAGTCCCCGCCAAGACGGGGCGCGGAACGGGATGAGCTGTAAGGTCCCTGCTCACCCAAACAATTCCTGCTGGCCTTGGGAAACCTCGGGGGAGATGGGTCTGGCCCCTTCCCCAGGCCAGCAGCAGGGACACAGCTGGACAATGTCGCTCCGTGGGGAAGGGGCAGAGCCAGGCCCGGGAAGGGGGTTCACCCTAGGCAGGGGAGGGGATGGGTACCGAGCTGCTGGGGCTCATTCCCCTCTGTGCCCACAGCTCAGGGAACAGGCATGGTGCTGCAGGAGGCCAAGGTCCACCTCATGGACACGGAGCTCTGCAACAGCAGCCGGTGGTACGCGGGGGCCATCCACCCCCGCAACCTGTGTGCTGGGTACCCACAGGGCGGCATCGACACCTGCCAGGTAGGAGTGTGTGATGAGTCCCTCAGCCCCCAGCAGCGCAGGGACCCCCTCATCCCCCACATCCAGCCCAGCCTGTCCCCTGTCCGCCCCTCCCCTCCCCACAGCAGCCCCCCACAGTCCCTGAACCTTCTCTCCTGGCACAGGGGGACAGCGGCGGTCCCCTCGTCTGCAAGGACAATCAAGCTGATTACTACTGGCTGGTGGGACTGAACAGCTGGGGAAGAGGCTGTGACAGAGCCAGGCACCCTGGGATCTACACCTCCACTCAGCACTTCTACAACTGGATCCTGCTCCAGACAGGCCAGAGCCCAGCAGAAAGAGCTGGTCCAGCACCAGAGCCAGGTGTCACCTCAGCCCCTGAGCAGCCTCTGAAACCAGAGGAACCAGAGGAATCAGAGGAACCAGAAGAACATATCAACTTGACCCCTGAGTACAGCCAGAAACCAGCAGTGACATCCTCGGGCACGTCACTGCCCATGGCATTCCCACACCAGATCCTGGTGCAATTCTGGAATCTGGTGCAGGAGTTCCTGCTGTTTTAGAAGGACAAAAAAGCCTGAGCAGCAGCAGCAGGATGAGCAGGATCCAGGGCTACAGTGGATCACGGCAGCTCCAAGGCAGCCTTGGGGCCAGAGGCTTCTCTGTCCTGCCCACGCTGCTGCGCTGCGGCCACAGCGATGCTGACGTGACTGAGGTGTTGAAGTAAAGTTTCTGTGTTCACCATTACCCATGTTTTCAGCCCTGCTCAGTGCACTTGCAGGCTCGCAGAGTCCCTGCTCTGTCTGTCCATCTGGTGTGCTGTTCACATTCATTCTTCAGTCCGGAGAGGGCTTCAGGGAAACCTCAGTGCCCCTTGTAAAGCAGGTTATAATAGGGGGGAGAGCAGCTTTTTGCATGGGCAGGCCATGATAGGACAAGGAGGAATGGATTAAATCTAGAGGAGGGGAGATTGGGATGAGGTGCTGGGAAGGAGTTTTTACTCAGGGGGTGATGAGGCCCTGGCCCATGAAGTCTCCAAGGCCAGGTTGGACAGGGCTTGGAGCAACCTGGGATAATGGCAGGTGTCCCTGCCCATGGGAGGTGGTGGAATGAGATGACCCTTAAGGTCCCTTCCAACACAAACCATTCTATAATGCTACAATTGCAATTTATAAAAGAAGAATATTGAAAATTTATCCTCTTTGTCATCATCAAAGTTTTCAAAATCTGAAGGTCCAGAGGGCAGATGATTCCATCCATCATGTCTGTATTACGACAGGGTGGATTTTCCTCGGGGTGCTCTGGTTCCTTGCCCTTGTTCATAAAAGGATCTTAGATTAAGTGACTGTTAACAGACTAAGACTAACTAGGTCCATCGCCACTAGTTGCCACACTTTAACTTCATTCCTCCTGAGATCACTATCACTTTATTTAGATTATAGCTTTTCTGGCCAAATCTGAATTTGAGAACCTTCTTATAACACTGTTTACTGCATAACACAGGGCTCACATGAGAACTCTGGAATGCACAGCATCATTGAATAAATTTTAAATTCCTTTAACATCCCAAGAAGAGAGAGAGGTGAAGGGAAAGAAAGACTTGTGCAAAAGCTGTAAAGGTTTTGCTTTACCTTATGAAACTGCTTCTCATCACTATTATCATCCTGGGCACAGAGGACTTTGGGATGAGATAAGATATGCTTTGAGGTCTACAATTATTTACAGTCATTACATCCACCACAAGATCTCAGCTACCCTAATGGAGCCTGTCTGCTATTCTGCTTAAGAATTTTATAATATTCCTAAGCATTCCTTAACTCCTTATGCTGTCTCACATGTCCAAAATAACATTCTTTGTTGGTCCCTAAGATTTCCCTCTTCAAGACTAACTCTGTGATTTCCCACCTGGTTGTCATGCCTCTGTGACTGGATCCTCCTTGACTCCATTTCAGAACCTTGGAACAGAGAGTAAAGCTGAATTTTCCCAGGATGCTATAAATCCAGATTTCTTTGTCATTAAGAATACAGGCCTGCAAGCATAGGCTGAAATACATATGGATAAAAAGCAGGCAAAAGTGAGGGCAATTGCACGCTTAAAGGAATTATGGGGGCTACTGTTTTCTACCAGCAGTCACCCATCACAGTGAGGAACACTGCCCACCCCCTCGCTCCAGCTTCATGCTGCACCTACCAAGGAAAGCCACAGACGCTGTCTGCCCATGCAGTGTTAATTTCAGCTGCCAAATACCTGGAAATTACTCCTCTGTGAATGCTACAATGATTTCTACTGTGTCTGATTCCTGTGGTCTCCATGATCTCATACAGCTATATTTTTGAATAATAAGAACACGTAAGAAGAATAATGAAATTAACATTTTGCTAGTTAAACAAGGCCAAGTCAAATAATTGGCAGTAAGGAATTTTCAAAATTCAAATATGAACTTGCACAAGGTAGTTAGATAATCAGGCGCACTTATGTTTATGTCATCTGTGTTATTACCTGTACACATTAATTTATTCCTTACATTTAGCTACTTTACATAAGCATCCCTTGGCAGCTTTCCCCACCCGTGTTTGCAAGAGAATATTTGTGTTCTTTATGTTTGCAAGAGAAAGATGAAGACTCTGAAAGCGCAGGAGTTGGATCACTTCTAAGCAGCACGAGACAGTTAATTCCTTGCAGAGAACTCACCTTGTTCATATCAAACGTACGGAACATCTGCTCAATGTACTTATTGGCCTCTGGATCCAGCCCTCGAAGTCCAAAGAACTGCTTAAATTCATGCTCCGTCAGCTGTCCAGAAGGACACTCTGTCATGAATTTCTTGTACCAGTGGTGGATCTCAACAGCTTGCAGATCATCCACGGTGGAGCTGCTGTTGTTTCCCATATGTATTGGTGGTCAGAAGGATGATGCTACAGGAATGATCCTCTTCCTCCTGTGGCTCTCACAGCACTGCCCGTTTGCTCCTGTCCATGCTCAACACCAATGTCAGTTACGTGAGGGATCTAACCTTCCACAAGCCAATTATAAACGTTAATCTTCTTAGAGGCTGATCCACAAACCAGAAAGTTTCAATGATACAAACAGTCTTCTTAGAATGGAAAGGAGATGCAAGATAATCTAGCAAATCGCTGCTATTTTAGGAGCTAAAGCAGAAAGGGTGAGAAGGTTAATCAGACACTGGCATTGGCAGCTATATTGGTTTGGTAGACTACCTTATTTTTAACCTTGATATAATTATATATGAAGATAAGAGGAAATGCCCATAAGATGTAGGCAGTGAGGTTAAGTAAAGATCTTCTCCTCTAAGTGGATTTGAGAGTCTGTTTTCTCAAATAGATGTGTTGAATAACAGAGTGTATAGGACCAGAAAGTGTTACAGAAGTGGCTCAGTACAATAGTGAGGTTATGTGGGAAAAAGCTCACCTCCATGCACACAAAGGAGCACAGAGGAACAATGCAGGAGGACACAAATAATCCCCTGGTCTGGCAAATCCAAGAACCATCACGGAAGTGCAGCCAACCCATAACAGGCTCAACTGCACAAAGGGGAAGAGTAGAGAGACAACCACAGGCTGGGGAACACAAATTACCCAGTAAGAGAAATAAAGGCCCGGTCCCAGCTCCTTCTAAATCTGTTGCAGGGGAGCCACCAGTCCCATGGGCCTAGAGGTGGCACCCATCATGATGAGTCAGCAAGAGAGGTTGCAGAGGACTCTACAAACTGTGTACTGCCTAGAGACATGGAAAACACTGTGTGTCCAGGGCAAGAGCATCTAGGGACAAGACTCACAAGAGGATGTTTAGGAGGGGAAAAGAAGGTGGGGAAAGGGATGGGTCTAGGTGGTATGGGAATGAACAAGCATGAGAAAATGGAGGCAAGGGGAACAGAAGGGTCTGGTTGCATAGAATGGTGCTAATCTGTGTGAATGTGTATCCATCCCTTGGGCCTGGTCATCACAGGGCCTGGTCATCACAGTCTTTCTTGTGTTCTAACACTTCTACCTCCTTTTCTTTTTTTTTTTTTTATTTTGGCTGCACAGCTCTGTGCTCTGGGCATATGTATGCATGGGGATTTAAGTGCCCACAACTGGATTGAGTCAGATCATGTCAGTCTATGATCACTAGTAAATATCAAGCCAGAGTAGGCAGCAAATAGGCCAAACAGTTCATGACACAGGTGTAGGTATCTCTTGTTAGTGAGACCACTGGAGTAGTTGGCCATTAGACTGAGGGTGTAGGGTTGAGGGTGACCCACCTGTCCGTGTTTCTCTGCATCCTGAGCACCCCATTACAGGAACTCAAGGGGCACCCAGTGTCCGTGTCTGTCTGCAGGTTGTTGTGTGCAATGGAATCTGTTCTGGTGGCTGTGGCAGGGCTGTGCACCTCGCAGGGCCCAGCGTGTCCAGGTGCCAGCAGCTGGGGAGACCAGGCACTGAGAGGCAGCTGTGGGTAGGCTGGATGTCTAAGCCCACACACTCTCTGTGCTTCCCACCGATGGACCTTCACAGAAGTGAAGGTTGAATAGTTTTGGTTGAAGAGTCCTTAAAAATCATCTAATTACAGCCCTCACTGTGGGCAGAAACACCTTTCCCCAAAGCAGGTAACTAGAGGCTAGGCTGCTTTGCTGCCTGTGCTACTTTTGATGGAGCTCAGACTGCAGCTGGCTGGGAGTGCACATTGCTGGCCCATATCCAGTTTTTCATTCCCCAAGACTCCCAAGTCCTTCTCCACAGGACTGCTCCCAATTCACTCATCACTCAGCCCGTACCTGTGTTGGGGATTGCACTTGGCCTTGTCGAACTTCATGAGGTTGGCATGGGCCCTTCTCTCTGGCCTGTCCAGATCCTTCTGGATGCCCTAACCCCTTCCCTATAGAATATCAGTCACACCACTTAACATACACATTTAAAGCCAAAACTTATTTTTAGTATAATAGAAATTTTAACAGTCTGATTTGGAAGTCATAATAAATCTACATCTAATTACAGAAAAGCAAAGAAAAATAATGTAGGTCAAGTACTTATATACAAGAAAAAAGCTGCACTAGTAGCAATAATCCAATTAAAATTGCAACACATGCAGTTTGTTTCTGTGCTTTCTCCAATGTTACGCTGACCCGCCTGCTGCTTCTCTGGGTATTAAGATCTGTGGTTCACTTGGATGTTTGCAGAGGAGGAGGGGAGAGTCATGGGAAGTTGTCAGCATCTGGGCCCTTCACTGGGAGAAATGTGATGCTCTTGTGAATGGTTTTCTCATCCTCCCTTCTTTTTTCTTTTTTTTTTCCTCTCTTCTCTTTCCTTCCACTTAGACTTACAAAGGTACGTGTTAGAGTTGCAAATATCTCATTCTACCTAGAATAACTGCTTGCTGTTACTACCAATATAAGCCCATGGCTGAACCACACAAAGTTAGATAAGTAAAATAAATTTGCCATAGATACCTGGAGAAATTGCTCTCACAGCTAAAGTGAACAAAGTGAAGTGAACGAAATGAACAAAGCTCCAGGCAGGGCATGAAATGAAAAATTCAGAGCACATCTGGCAAGCATTGGTCCGGAGGCCTTGTGAAGTAGGGACAGAGCCCATGGCCATAGTAGGTCATTGGCACACTAGTGGTGCCATCAGAAATAGGAACACAGTGCATGTGCATGCACAGTAAGGGTGGCCAGGAGGCAAGGACACCGCTGGTCAGGGCCCCTGAAATCCTGCCCTACATCTGGCTGGGGGCAACCTCTGGTACCAGTACAGACCAGGAAGGGAACGGATCAAGAGTTCTGAGAAGGAAAACAAGACTGGACAGGAGGAGCTGGCAGTGCGCACATCTCCAGCAGCACGGGCAGCAGGTGAGGGGGAGAATCCTATCCCTCTGCCCGACTCAGGTGAGACCCCCCCCTTGCAGAGCTTTCTCCTGTCCCGGAACCCTCAGAACAAGAGACATTTGGAGGTGCCGAAGCAGGGGCAGAGGAGCCCACGGACCTGCTCCAAGGGCTGGAGCCCCTCTGTTCTGGAGACGGGCTGGGAGAGCTGGGGAGTTCAGTCTGGAGAACAGAAGGCTCCGGAGAGACCTTATTGCAGCCTATCAGCACGTAAAAATATTTTTATGTCAAGAGCAACAAGGCTTATAACAACGCAGCGCCAATCTTCGCGGCCCCGCGGCCCCGCCTCCCCGCGGCCCCGCCTCCCCGCGGCCCCGCCTCCCCGCGGCCCCGCCTCCCCGCGGCCCCGCCTCCCCGCGGCCCCGCCTCCCCGCGGCCCCGCCTCCCCGCGGCCCCGCCTCCCCGCGGCCCCGCCTCCCCGCGGCCCCGCCTCCCCGCGGCCCCGCCTCCCCGCGGCCGCTCCCATCGGCCACCGGCCAGTGCGAGTCTCCGTCTCACCAACACCGCCTGTCCGGCCCGAAACGCCGCAACTCATTGGTCAATGCCTTGTTATTGGGCGGGAACCCACAGCGTCCTCGGGATTGGTCACTTTGTGCCATGTTGCAGGACAACCATGGCGCCGAGGCAGCTGCTCCGTCGCGATTGCTTGGCCGTCACGTCTATCTTTCAACTTCCGTCGCTGATTGGTCCCTCTGTGCTGGGGGCGGGGCCCCGCGGAGGCGGAAGTGGCGGCGGCGCGTTCCGGTGCTGAGGTGGCGTGGCAGAGTGGTTCGGTGGTGGTGGGGCCGGCGGGAGCTTCTTGGCGGCTTAGAGCTGTCCCTCCGTGCTGACCCCCCCGCCGTGCTGCAGGTCAGTGCCTCCCCCCGCCCCGGGTGCTCTCCGCCTGCCCTGTGCGGACCGCGGACTCTGCCGCCCAGCTCTCGGCGGCAGTCGCTGGTCGGGCTCCTTTCGTGGCCATGCGGGGCCGGGACGGGTTCGCAGCTCCCCGGGGCCCGGGCCGTAAGGGGCGGTGGGCAGGGGCGAGCCTCTCTTCTCGCTCTGGGCTTTGCGTCCCGGCCCCATCTCTCCACGCCGGGGGGAGGCTGGCGGCGGTGCCCGCAGGTACCGGGAGCGCAGCCCGACCGGGGAGGTTCGCGTTCCGCGGGGCCCGCCGGAGGCCCGGCCGGTCCGGTACATCTGCGGGGCTGCTGGGGCCCGTCGGCGCTGCCCGCTATCCCCGTGGCGGCAGGAGCCGCCGCTCCCGGAGCCAGCACGGCGCTGCAGTGCTTCCCGTCCCTCCCGGCTTTCCTTGGAACCCCTCCGCACAGCGGGAGAAGTTTGGCCCAGGGCTTGTGTACAGCAGCAGCACTTTTGATGCGCGTTTGATTTTAAACGAGGGGAAATGCAAGGAATTAACTTCGTTTATGTATACTAAACTTATAGTATAATAAATTAGGGAAGAACATTGTCAAGTCTTCCTTTGCTGTGGCTGATACCTAGGGATAGAAATGCGCTGCTTAATGCGGGCTGTGCAGACTAGCAGTGGGCTTCCACTGTTTGGGTCAGCGATGTGCATTTCAGAGAAAAGGAGCCTCCTCCAGATCACTGCTGATCTGTAGTTCCAGTGTTCAAAGTGAAGTTTCCCCAGCAAAAGTTCATTAGTCACAGGAATGCTGAGCAAAGGTAGAGGATATAAAGGATCCTGGCTCACATCCTGAGCACTGCGAGGGTCCTTTTGTTCTGCTGTTCATTACAGAGGTGGGAATCCATATGTGGTGAATCCAGGTGTGAGCCTGGGAGAGCACCAGTCGTGTCTCTGAGAGCACTGTTTGCTTTATTGGGGTGAGGCAGTGGAACACGGAAAAACCTGTGTCCTTTCGTGTTTGCAGTTGTATAACACCAGGATATCCTTGCCACAAGTCCTTGAGGCTAATGCACAGGGCAGCCACTGCCTCCTGTGCAGGCTGTTGGCTTTGGGGCAATTTAAAGCCATGTTATGCCTGTTCCTGGTTTTGTTCTCAGGGAGGGCTCAGAGAAGGCAGAGCCAGGCTCTTTACAGTGGTGTCTGGTGAAAGGATGAGAGGTTGTGAGCATGAACTGAGACACAGGTGATTACCTTGATCATCAGAAAATACTTCTTCACTCTGTGGCTTACTGAGCACTGCCCCAAGTTGTCCAGGGAAGTTGTGAAGCCTCTATCCTTGGAGATACTCAAACTGCCTGCACAGCTTCTGTTTGAGCAGGGAGCTTAGACCAGATGACCTCCTAACTTCAGCCAGTCTGTGGTTCTTTGATAAGATTCTTCTCGAGTCTTTTATTTATTCATTTATGTTTATTTATGTTGTCCTCAACTGAATTTTCTCCAACAAGTTCCCACCTCTTTTTCTGGGGTGCCCAGAACAGGACACGATACTCCAGACATGGCCTCACCAGTGCCTGGCAGAGAGGAGGGATCACCTTCCTTGTGCTGCAGCCCAGGGTGCTGCTGCTGCCCTCTGTCACGAGAGTGCATTGATGGCTTAGGTCAGTTGTCCACCACAATCCCCAGCCTCTCTCTACAGTGCTGCTTTCAGAGATGTGATCCAGGGGATGCTCTCCAGGGCAGTGGCCCACCTAGGCCCGTGTTTTCCCTGTTTCCTCTACACAGACAGCAAACCTGTTGCTGTTTGCAGAATTGTAGAATCACTGTTTGTTTCCCATTCACATCCCTTGCCATATCTGGCTGACCTGAGAATGTAAATTAAAAATTAATTCAAAAGACACAAATCTCTAAGGCTGGAGTTCAGGTTGTTGATGTCCACATCCGTGCAAATAGGTGCAGATGGTTCCTCTGTTTGCGTTTCTAAGGCAGTCAGCTGTGAGCCAAACCCAGCAAGGCTCACTAGCTTGAGGGCGGTGTCAGGTTAATGTGGCCAACCTGGACAAATGCCAAGAAACATTTTCTCAATCCAGGTATGCATGCCTGAAATTGTAGTGCCTGTAGCAAGCAGATGTGTGCTGAGGCCCATGCAGATGCCTAGATTCCACTTCTTTTTTGTATTTCTAATACCACTTCTAATAATTAATCTATTGGTTCTCTCGGTCCCAGCCACATATTTTGCATTTCTGACTTTGAGAGGCTGTGGCCTAATGCTCAGTTGGAAGATCAGACCCATCCTCTTCAAGTGTTGGAGACAGAAAGAGGCGTTCTTGCATTTGGATGGCTCTTTTCTAAAATGCATCATTACCAAGACAGCAGGTTCAGTTCCTCACTGGGGCATCGTGGGAGTGATGGTTTACAGAACTATAAATACTTTATTGTTACAATGGATTCCAGACATTCCGGGTCTCCACATGAGTGTCTTGTTACTGCATTGGTGAGCAGTTATGTTGGCAGAAGAAATCTCCCTGGCAGGAGCTGTGAAGCTGTACTGTTCTGGAATTGCATGCCTCACGTCTTGCCCAGGGCCAGCTGAGAAGTGAGCAGAGCACCAGGACTTGTTTCAGTGACTGCTGTGCTGTTGCAGAACATGAGCAATCCTGGCATTTGGACTGTGCTTCTGGAGGAGTTGCATCCCCCTGAGCTCTTTGCAGGAGCCTGTCTTAGGCCTGGCCTCTTGCTGCATGTCGTTTTGCTACAGTAACTGTTGCTGGAGTGTTCTAGAGACTGAGCTCATGCTGTGTATGCAGTGTGAGAAACCGGGGCATGTCTGCAAATCCATGCTCCCAAACAGAGCAGACTTGTCTCACTTTTCATGTGTATTGCAAGTGGCTGACTAACAGTCCTGGAGTGTACTGTGTAGGATGAAGGATGGGCTTATTTCTTTATTATTGGATAATTTATGTTTTTGTTCTTTTTTGCTTCTCTCCATCAAAAGTCTTGGTTCATGCAACCTGTCAGTGCTCAAGAGATAATAAGGAATGGCAAGAAAGACCTGTGTGTGACTGCTCTACCTTGGAAACATTACTATTGAATCAGGAGACCCATGAGCTCCTTGGAGTACAAAACAGGTTAGTATTCATATGCTCTTTTCTGCTATTGATGCATGACAATGTGCATTGTCATGTTTTCTACTTCTGCAAAATCAGGTGACTGCTACAGATGATTAGTATGCTGCTCCTTTCCAGTGTCAATATTTTTAAGTGGCAATCTAAGACCAAAGATTTGCTTAATAAGACAAGGGAGGTCAGGAATGAGTGGATCTGTGTAGCCAGCTTCAGGAGCCTGCTTCTAGTGAGGCAGAGACATCATTTTAAAAGATTCCATTTGATGGAGATAATTTTAATAGTGTAAACTCGATCTTATAGCTAAATACGAGTTTGCCTAGTTTCAGCTTGCAATACTGGAGCTTCTGTAATTGTACAAATTATTTTGCCACTTACAGGCATGGACAGTTCTGTGGCCTTTGTGTTCAGAGATGTCAAAAGTCACACGTGATCTCTTTTTATAGAACACTAGAATGATGATTCTGTGATTCTTAAGGGACTTTGGGAGTTCAGTTGGTCAAATCCTTTGCTCTTAGCATGTCTAACATCAAAGATGAGATCAGAATGCTATGAGCCTAATACAGTATTTTAACTTCTTCCCTGTGCATTTTTTCTGATTGAAATTGCCTGTGCTATGACTTGTGTCCTCTGCCTCATGTCCATCCTATGTGGACCTTGTAAGAGGTGTGTGACTGTCTTTAGCTACGTTATGGGTGCTTGCAGGGAGGACAGCAATTGTATCCTCCTCCTCACCTGCTGTTCTCAGGGCTGAGCAAGCCCAGCACTCTTACACTCTCCACATGCCTTGTAAAGCAAACCCCAGTCAGTCATCCTAGGGGCTCTCTGCTGTACTTGATTCACTGTTTTGAAAGTGGGCACTCTACTTCAAATGTAGTCTTACTGGTGTGAATAGAGAGGAATAATTGCTTTTCTTAACCTGCTGCCTGCAGTCCTGCCAGTACAGCTCAGTGTGCCCCTGAGACTGCCTGCAGTCCTGCCAGTACAGCTCAGTGTGCACCTGACCTTGGTGTGAGCACACTGGTGGCTCGTGCCAGGCTTGGCCATCAGCACTTGGAGCTTGTCTTCTGCAACACACTTGTACAGCCATTTGCTCCTCAGCCTGTGCCATTCATGCTTTTCCCATTCCAGGCATAGGAAAGGCATTCTACCTTTCCTGAATTTCACAATGTTTCTATCCATCTGTTTCTCCAGCCTGTTGTTATCCTGATTGGCAACTCTATACAAAGGCTCATTTGAATTTGGTGAATTTAGTGAGGTCTCAGTTAATAATGGAGAATTTAATTTACTGCTCTCCCCAAAATAACAAATGATATGTTGCTGGCTGGTATGCCGCGTGTTTTTTGGTTCTTTGCTTCCGCTTGCTGGATTAGTTTGGCTCCTGAATTTCAAGGAAATGAAAGGTATGCTAAGCAGCAGCCAGTAAATCTGTGTCCTCTCCAGACTATTCCCCTATGTTGAGGTCCTGTCCTGTATGTGACATGCAGAGGTCCCATCATCTCTCTAACTCTCTCTAACGTGACACATTTGTATCTGTTTAGCAAACATGAAGGCCCAGTCCATTATTTCCACCACTTATTAGCAGAAAGCTGATTTTATGTTACAGGCCATGTTTTGCCTGTAGAGAAATGACGTCATTTAACAATCACCTTTCTTTTCAGTAAACTGAACAGATTGTGGTTCTGTAATGTCATTGTTAAGAAAGATCAAGAATGAACTATGAGGAGGACTTGGCATCTGGTATAAAAGTGCATTTTTCAATCATACGTGTGGAGCACTGAAGGAATCTTCATGTGTCTTGACACCAGCACATCCTCTACTTTAATATTCAGAGGGTCTGGCAGCTCCTGTTAACGTGACCATTTCTTTTTTCCTGAGGTTTTGCTTCAGCTTTTCTCTCTTAGCATAGGAGACAAATGCCTACAAGCGTGGTCACCAACTGCTGTAACATTAGAGATCAGCATAAAGGACCTTATTTTTTATAGCAGCTTTGACTCTGTATTCTGACTCTTGGTTTTGTTTTAGGCTCAAGATGCTGAGCCGTTTGTCAGGTTTAGCAAATACTGTTTTACAAGAGCTGTCTGGGGATGATGGAGATGCAGTTACTGAACCATCTATTGCTGTAAGTACAGTGTAATCTAAAGACTTTCAGATCTTATTGACAGTTAGTTTGGGGAGCATGATTCGTTAGACTGCAGTGAGAACTGTCTCCTGCTTCTTCCTTGCTGAGCACTAGACTGAGCTGTCATTCCACTCTGCTTTTCTTCTACTCCTCACCTCTTAAGTCAGCATTTCTGTTGGGCAGACCATAATCTCCTCAGTTTCCACACCTCAGCGTGATCCGAGGAAACAAACTAGAATTAGGGTGAAGAAAGACTTTTAAGACTACTGGTAATAAGGGGAAGCTCGGCATGCTTGGGTCATAGTGGGAGGCTTCATCTTTGCGCTGCCCTTTGGTATTGAGACCGTGGATAGTGTGTAAGGGTCCCTCTCATTTCAGATTTGTTCATGTGGTGTTCAGCAAGGTATACTCTTTGTTTTTGTGTGTTGGCTTAAAAGTTCTCTGAGTTTCCTCCTGGTTTCATCTGACTGTATATTTCTACAGGCTTCATGAAATGCCTGCAGGGAGCAGAGTGCAGCACTGAGGACTGGAGCTGAAGCTATCATGTGGATGCTCTGCTGCAGGCTGTTAATAGTTTGTTTTTTTTCCTTCAGAGCACTGATTTTGTTGTTTCAGGTAGAAGCTTTGCAGTCAGAAGCAGAAAGCATGGAGGAGGCACCTGAGGAGGTGTTGGAGCGCCTAGCCCAAACGGAAAAGCTGGTTGTTCAGCTGAAGGATTTGATTCGAGAAAAGGATGCCCTGCTCCAGGAAAAAGAAACTGTACTCAAGGTACCATTTCTTTCTCTGAGGATCAAGAGTAAAATGCTGCTTCAGTCTTCTGTGCAAGCCTGTCTCTGGTTTCTTTTGAACGTGAGATACCTGCATGACGAATGGCATCAGTTCCAGAGAAATATTGGAATTTGAATAATGGATGACCCTAAGAGATGTACAATATCGTCTGTTAGTTTGCTTGGGTTAATTTAGACTACAGTAGATAAGTTACATCCAAGTTACACAGCATTTTGTCTCAGAGCCCTTTGAGGCCCATGCAGATTCCCAGGGGCTCTAATAAGTACTAATATCTTGTGTGAGGTTGTTCTTTCCCCGCTTCAGAGTGTTTGACACAGAGAAACCTGTGCTGCTCTCATCCACTGGTCCGGTGGTTTCATGAGGCATTCCCAAAGGTACATGTTGTCTGCCCTGAGGTATGGTGGGAGTGTGGTTACTTGAGATAGTTCTGAGGGACTGCATGTAGCAGAGAAAGTCAAACTGAGTGCTCTGTCCTTTGGAAGGAAGTGCTGGGGTAGAAGCTACAGTGTTGGGATGTGTGGTGTTTCAGAACAAATTTGGTTTGCAGATGTGTTTTAGATAGTGCTGTTACTGGGGAGGCAGGGTTAAACAGAATATGGCAGGCTGACAAACTGTAGCTTTCTCAAAGTGGTGCTTCTTGGGTAGCAGCACTGGAGTCAGGCAGTCAGTTTGTGTCCCTCTCTTACAGAGAGAGCGAGAGGCTGCGGATGCCAAGCTGATGAAACTTAAACTTCAAGCCAAAGCCAAACTGGCCTCTCTGAACAAACGCATCGAGGAGCTGACAGAGAAAGGAGCACCACTGCCTACACAGGCCTCAGCAGAAGAGCTGGAGGATCCCAAGGTTAGGAGAAGGGGGCTATTTAAAAGATGTAGCTTCTGCTGATAACCTGGTACTGCCTGATGTTTCAGGTCACAGTGACCCAGCAGGGTCTACTTGTCTTACTAGCAGGATATTCATAATTCCAGCAAGGATGTCTGTGCCTGTGCTGTAGGAAGCCTGTCTGTCCAGCTTCCTTCTACTGCAGATGCCCTCGGAGTGCTCAGCTTGATCTCCTCAAGGTCATGGGCTGGTTTCCCTCTGCATAACTTTGGTAATCCATTGTAGCTGAACTCTTTCCTGCAGAAACTGTATATGTCTATCTGAGCTATGAGTTTCAAAATGTTGCCTATCATATCAGTACAGCAAAGGTTGGCTGGTGTACAAAAACAAAGAGGTAAGGAGGTCATTGAAACTGGAAGGCAGTAACTTTAATATAAAAAAAATAAATATATATTTTTTCCAGTTGTGTAGCTTCCTGAGCCACCATAAAGTTTTATGGCTGACAAACCGTAATTGTCTAACGTTAGGCAAAATTGGGGGAAAAGTGTCCTCTATGAAGACATTGAAGAGGCTGTTAGCTGCTAACCAGAATCTCCCACTGGAGCTGGTAATTTTTGAAAACTTGAGTATGTGATCAGCAGAACAATGTTTTCTTTAAAAAGTTTGTAGTATTAGCGAAGAGAAATGGGATAGAAGTCCAGAATGGTTTCCAGACATCAGATGATGTTCATTAAACCAGAGAACGTAAAAGTTATTTCAGACATTGAAAAAAATACTAAAATATTGTAGGAAACAATAAAAGGTGCCTGTGAGAGCTGTCAGATGAGAGGCTACTACTAATGAAGTGAAGATCAGTTCTATGACTTGTGCTGACTATTTTTGATTGAGAGCATCATAAAATCATAGAAATGTGCTTCTGTAATTCCCAGTACCAACTTGAGAGTCTTTCTCAATGCGAAGCACCATCTGGTTTCATACATGAAGAATTGGATAATCTCAAGGATTGACATAATAGAAAAATGAAGCAAAATTTAACCAGTGCACAGTCAAGCATGACCAGCCGTCCCTGGCTGTAGAGACCAGTCAAGGCCACGGGAGCTGTTTAGTTGTGTCACTTGACATTCCTCTCCTGGTGCTGAGGCTCTTTTTCTGCTTGTCTATCTGTGTAACATCCATGCGCTGTTACATGACTTTGTGTAGACTTGCTGTTGAGGAGTGGTGAGTGTTCTTGCTTCAAAATTCAAATTTATCAGTTGAAGAAGGCAAGATGAGAGAAAGCTGATCATCAGTTAATTGGTGCAATATAGATTTTAAAAAGAGACCTTATCTTTTTTACATACTGTTCTAGCTATTCTACTGAGAGTCACAAGGCCTTGTGTTGTCATGTTCTGCTCATTTGCAATCAGGAAGGATAAATTCTGAGAGCAGCAAGAGACTTCTTGTTCTCCCATCATGTTAGTAGCTGCACTTGGGAGACATTCAAACAGCTTGGTTATTTAGTCAAAGTCAGAGAGGAAATGTCATTTCTCTCTACAGTTGTATGAGGAAGGTGAGCTTCAAGAAAGTGGGCAAACTGTTAAAGGATAATGCAGATGAATGGATGAATGTAAATTAGCCATTAAGAAAAATGGCCCTCTAATTAGAGGAAGGAGGGCTTGAGACAGTCTCCAGTGGACATGGTAAGGGCCACAGCCTTGTTTGGTGTGGGTTAGAACATAGATTGAGTGAAATTATGTTAGGGCAATTACCTGCAATATTTTGTATTTGACCCAGAGAGCACTAGCTTCTTTCTTGCAAGGTTAGACCTACTGAGAAGATACAGAGTCCTTTATTTTAACTTATTTCTCCAAGTTGATGCTGTCCTGAGTAATGGGGGTACTTCCTAGACAGTTACCCTGCCATTTGAAGGTGAAAATTCTAGGTTAGAGTTGCATCTTATGCTGAAGTATTGAATATTAGCAAAGGACTGGGTTTTTTCTCTCAGTGATGTGGGCCCTGTGGGAAGGCTGTATTTTAAATATCTAACTAGTACTATTACTTCCTGGGCTTTTAGCAGAGTGACTTATTTTGAGAAGAATCTCATCATCTTATCTCCTCCTCTCAGTTAGTATTTGTGTGCAGAACAATTGAGGCTCCTCTCAAACTTTTGAAGTGGGTAAAGATAAATTATGTTCAGATATAAGAGCTTATACATCTTGGAAAAACATAGTACTTAAAAGCTTGAGCTCTTTGTGGCTGTGCCACTGTCCTTACGTGTGGCATTCCATGTAATGGGTCAGTGTAAGAGGCTTTTTAAAATCCAACTGTGAGTATCAATCCTGAAAGCCAATTACAAGTAAACAAACTAATCCAACTGTCTTCCCCCAGCAGCTCCTCTGCCCCAGTCTTACAAGTTATGCATATCCTGGCTTCTTAGAGCTTCCTGCATCTCTATTCTTTATTCTTCTGTCTTGTTCTATTTCTAAATTTAAGTGCAACTGAAGCTTCTTTGTCTGTCTGTTCTGCCTCCTGCCAATGACTTTCTCTGTAGGTGAAACAGCTTTTGAGGAACAGTAGCCTCTTATTCTTATAACACTAATATATAAATACTTTTAAAAGCCTTCATAGTATTTTCAGATTGGGTTTAAAGACATAAATACTCTGTAGAATTCCTGTGTTATTGATGATGTTTGACCCAATATCTGCCACAAATAAAAAAATGGAAGAGATGTATTTTATATATATTCAGTACAAAATACCCAGCACTGTGTGCTGACAGTAGCTGGAAGTGCTGAGGTAAGAATGCAGAGCAGGTTTTGTCTGCTCAGGGACAGGTGGTGAGGGACCTGCCCTCACCCAGGTGGAGGCACAGAGAGAAGAGTGCAGGTGTAGTGTGCTGGGTTGGCTGAGTAGACGCAGCCTAAGCACATTTTATGTGAACTGTTGTTTACGTTTTTTGGTCGTAAACAGAGGATTTAAGTGGAGTAGAACTGATAATTGTTTGCCTGTTCCCTTTGCTTGTAACTAATAAGTTCATTGCTAATAATCCTGTAGTCTAAAGAGACTTCCATAGGCATTTTCTGCAGTCTAGAATGTCTACCCCTTGGTCACATGGAGAATATTCTATAATTAATTCTAAAATGTTTTTATTTCTGTTATTAGAGAAAATTGTGATGTTAAAAAGCTTCAAAAATCAGGGAAGTCATATAATAAATAATGTATTTAATAATCTATTTGCCTTAGATGATATAGTGAGCAGTCATGGACTGTTAGCCCTGCCAAGTGCTTTGACACTTCCCAGTTAAAAACATCTTGTGCATCTCTACAAGAAATAGGGAAAATAGTTACTTACATAGGACAAGTTCATTTAAAGAAACAAATGTAAAGTTAAGAAATGAAGCAGTGTAGTAAAAATAATCATGTGATTAGGAGTCAGGAGTAAAGTAGCATTATAGTGTATTTTTAAAAATTAATTTATTTAATTTATTAACCAATAATACCGATAAGTTTACTTTCTTCTATTTCTTTTCTTCCCACTTTTTTCCTCTTGTAATGTCAGAAAAACCAAAATACAAGTGAAGGGCACAGAGAGGAAGTGGAAGTACTAAAAAAGCAGCTCAGGGAGCGAGAGGAAACTGTTCAGGACCTGAAGAAACAGCTGGCTGTAGCCAAAGTGAATCTGAAAGATGCTGAAATCAAGTATGCAACACAGGTACAGAAATTTTTTTCTATTCATCAGTCTCCCATCTATTCTTTCTATTTTTTCTATTTTTTTCTATTCATCAGTTTCCCACCTCACTGCTTAGACTAGTATGAAAGAATAGAACAATGCTTACACAGCTGGTCTTCAATTCCCTTACCTCAATTTTGTCAGTCTTGTGCCTCCTCAAATCACCTAGGTCCATCCCTTTCACTGCCATTGGCTCCTCCTCTAAACATTACCTAAATCTTTCACAGTCCCCAAATAATCTTGTCCTGCCCTTCATCCTCTGCCCCAGGCCAGAACCACCCTTGGTGCAAAAGGTGCTCTGCGGGTAAGAGGTGGGTTTCACCCTTGGACAGTGGGACTGATGGCTCTCTGAGGAGGGGGAAACAGTCCCTGGAATGGCCTGGATAGGGTGTCCCTTCCTCTGAGTCACAATTTGGGTTCTTCCCTTTCTGCCATCGCCTCTCTGTGTTCTACTGTGGGTGAGCAGGGCAGCTGTTTATCACAGGATGTCACAACATTAATGGTATGTTGTAGTTATTTGTGGAAAGATTTTTTAATACTCAAAATTGCAGGTTTAGCTTTTGAACAGTGAATTGGGCTGCATCCAATACAGTTAAAAGCCCAGAAGTTTTATGAACTGTTAATTATATAGTAATAATTTATTTTATTATTCTACATATTTGTAGATAAAATTCTATGCTTTTTGCTTTCTGGGATCTGAAATCTTATCAGTTGTTATACACATAATAGTAGGATAAAGACACCAAGTAAAAGTACTGTTTGACCAAGATGATGTGCAGGATTGTCCAGCTGAAAACTCCATCGCACGCACAATATGCTGGTGGATGTTGAAAGCAAGCCTGTGTGTCTGTCAGCTTCATAACCTTGTTGGTTTGTTTTTATTTTGTGGCTTGTGTTTTCAGCTGAGCTCCCTGCGGGAAGTGGTTCAGGAGAAGGAAGCTCTCCTGGAAGAGCAAGTGCACCAGCATCAAGCTGAATTGCTCAAGATGGTGGTCCAGTCAGATATGGAAGTAGAGATGCAACAGGTATATTTGATATAATCATCATATCATGGGAGGAGGAAGGAAAACAGAGGACACTTTGAAAGAACAGTTCTTGTTAAAGTAACTCAGTAGGGATAAGAAGAAAGATGCTTTGATTGTTTGGAGCTTTTTGGATTGCTAGTTGGACCTTTGAGTCCTTGGTTTCAATCTGCTGGTTTGCTATCAGTCAAAGAGAAAGAAGTTGAAAAAAGTGTTACATTATTGTGCTCCAGTTCCCTGTTCATGAAGCAAAGTAAGCTCCTCCTACTGCACCAGGGCTCCAGAATAGGTGTCAACAAAAATTAGTTAATTCAGGCTATCACAGTAAGTGTGTTACAAAAACGAGGTGTATGGATGAAACGTGGGAATCTAAATTTCCACTGGTCTCCCCAGTGCTGGAATGGCCTTGTCTCTCTCACAGAACCTGCGCACACTTCAGAGAAAGCTGGAGGAGCAGGAAGCAGCTCTGTTAGGACGAACTCAGGTGGTAGAACTGCTGCAGCAAGAGTTACACACTGCTGAAAAACAAAACCAGGTATCTGGTCATGTTTTTTATTGCTTTACTCTGTGTGTGTGTGTGTGTGGTGGATGAGGTCTTTGTCAGTGGCTCAGAAGTTACCAGATTAGGGTTTTTTTGGAACCATCTTTCCATCATGAAATCAGCTGGGGCCGCCCTCCCTGGGTCAGGCATTAGAGCTGCAGGTCTGTGTACACAGCTCACAGCAGGTACAGCCACACAGTGGGTGCTGCAGTTGCCAGCTCTAATGATCCAGGGCAGGTGGGCAGGGTCGACATCTATCCATACCCATGCTGCTGACTGTACTTTCAAAGCCAAATACACAAACCTTCCCCAAAAGCAGAAATGCCTAACACAGTGCTGCTGAAGCCTCAATGTTTCTGGACTGCAGTGTCCAGGTCAGATCAGAGCAGAAACAGCTATTCTTTGGTATGTCTTGCTGAGAACTTGCTTATATGACACAGCCTGTGGAGTGGGACTGGCTCTCGCTTCGTCGGTTTGGATCGTGAAGAGAATGAGATCAAGTCTGTGCATATATGACTATATAGACACAGGCTCCTTGAGACAGGATTAAGAACACAACTTCTTAAAAGGTTGGTTTCCAGATAGAGGATGAGTGTATTTTTCATTTTTCCAGTATCTGAACTTCTGAAAATTCTCCATCCCTTTAGAAGAGACTTACACTGAATCAGTCTCATATTCACGGCTGCATGATCTCCAGCCAGTCTAATGCTGAACCTCATTTTGATAATTTTTACACACTTCTGCCCCACATACTTTGTTTTGCTCTGTGTCCCAGCCAGGCCCATGATGGTAAAGAACCTCAGTGAGCTGACTTGTGCTCACTCCTGGCTGCGTTACTCAGCAGGGTGTATCGTGGGGTGCTGGCATGGATGTCTTCATGACATGGTTGTTGGCTCCTGGCTGGGGAAGCTCCCTTGGCTTCTCCTCGGTGCTTTTGACTTTCCTCATACATTCTGTGGTCTGAAGGAGACCTGGTATAGGTACAAACTTGAGGCCATGAGGCTGAAGCCTACTTATAAAGTAAAAGGAGTTCCTCATCAGATTCCTCCTGAAATTAGCTGTGCTGACCATCCACAGCTCCGGTAGGAGGAAGTTTGACAACAGGAGTTAGGGCAAGTGTAAGGTTTGTTTCTGTGTCTTGGTCACCTTAAATCTCTGGTCAGTGTTGACTAGAGGCTTCTGAGATCTTTCTTAAAGCAGTGGGTACTGTGTGGAGCCCTCTGTTACCTCCAGATTCATATTTCAGCATTCCTCTTTCACATACACACTTTTGCTCTGGTTTGTTTTTTAAATTCTACTCTGTAATTGTTGAGTTCTCCCTCATTTGTTGTAGCTCTTCCTCCCCTTTTTAGGGAGTTTTCTTTCTTCTAAAAGAGAGCTCCTGGCCACTGTTCTATTGCTTCTTTTCTTTAAATTCCCCTCCTCTAGATCAAGACTTACCTTTTCTTTACCAAAGCGATGAGGAGTTGTTTCTCCCAGCATTGCTTTCTTGCAATTTCCAAACTGTGGGACAGTTTCTTTCTAACAAATTGAAATTTCTGACATGTTTGTTTCCTCCCTTCTGCTACTCAGATATCTTAAAAGGATTTAATGAGAACCTTAAAATCTAATTCAGGTGTCGCTGTCGAGGCGGTCACGACATAAAGCAGAGACTACAAGCAGTCTCAGTTGGCAACACTTTATTATTGAATATGGCTGATTTTTATACACTTTCTAATTGTTTATCTTTCTTCTATCTTTACTATTGGCTACAATAAATCAACATAATACTATTGGTGAGAAGTTATGGTGACTTAATTAACTTTCTAAAAATGTTTCATCCAGCTGCAAAGTTCTTCTATCTTTCTTCCTTCGGTCTCCTTGGCTACAGCCTTGGAGAGAGCTCTTTATCAGTTTCTTCTTACTTCTCAGCTTCTTCTCGCTCCTTTAGCTAACAGGCCCGCTGTTAGCCCCTTCCACATTCAGGTACTTTGCTTTGTCAAGGTATTTAACTATTTGAGAGAGAAATTAATTTCTGTATCATTTTACAGACACTCCGAGATCAGTGCCAGAAGATGGAAGTGGAACTAAGCTCCATGAGGGATGTGTTAAATGCAGAGAGACGAGGGGCTCAGGATCTCAGGGAGAAGATGGAGCTGGAGCTGGCTGAGAGGAAGCTGTCTTCTCATCGCTTGCAGGAGGAGTTGCAGTGTCTCTCAGAACAGCTGGAGGAGGCAAGAAGAGCACAAGCTGAGCTCGAGGTGAAGTATAAAGACCTGGAGCAGGCACGCAGGCTGGAGGTGGAGGAGAAGAACCGGCTGCTCAGTTGTCTCACGGTGGCTGAAGAGGAGCTGCCATGTGGCCGTGCTGTCCCTGGGGCTGAGCAGGAGCAGCTGGAGCAGGACGTTGGCCAGCCCTCAGTGCCAGCTGTGGGACACGGAGCACGGGGTGAGCAGGCACAGCACTTAGCACAGTGGGGCAGCTCCTCAGGAACCTGAGGATCATTGGGTTGCCTTCTCTTTGGCTTTGCTTTTATAACAGTTCATAAGAATGGCTTGATGTAACAATTCCTGATTGCACAGGGACACAGGAATGGTGGTGCTGTCTCAGACCAAGGGGGGCTGGTTCGATCCCGCTGTTCTGTCTTTGGCAGCTGCAAGAGGAGCAGAAGTGTGGGGCAGCATATATGGTGCTTTGCTTGTGTACTGTCCCAGCCTCTTGTCTTTTGGGGCTTATGGAGATTTCTTGAGCTGGGTGTATTGTTTTAGTTGATTTTATTGATTTGTTTGATTTTTTTTTTGTCAACCTACACAAGTCCTTTTTATATGTGTCTTGTTCTTCACAGTCTGAATTTCTACTGAAATTACAAGTAAAACAACCAAGAAAAGCAAACTATACCATTTTCCTCATAGACCTGTGTTAAAAATAATGACAATGATCTTGCCTCAAGCTCTTATTTCAGATTTTCTTCCAGCTTCTTTATGGCCCAAAGCTGAAGTAGTGACTAAGAGGGAAGAGATTTCATAAACTATAGTGCATGTGTGTAAAATGGACATAGTGTAGCAAAAAAGACAAGAACAGATCTTAACTCCCCTCTTTCCCCTCTGTCAGATGAACTTCTACAAAAGTCTGAAGAATTTGTCTGCTGTCAGGATGAGCTGAAATCCCAGGCACAAGTGCAGCTTTCTGAACTGGAGCAGCAGGTTTGATATTTTCAAATTATTCTCATAAATTTTTCTGGTATATTTAGGAACTGAAGCCAAATTAAATGTCTATAATTCCTTTTTTTGTCATGCATTGCTTGAGAAAGGCTTTTGTTAGTTCTCTCAGTTGATGGGCAGTCATGTTATGACTACAGAAGCCTGGAAAGAAGTAGAAGTCAATTCGAATAATTTAAAAGTTGCCAATTGATTTTTTTAAAAAAAATGTTAACCAAATGATCAAAGACTAATATGTTTATATAAATTGTATTGAAATTTGTCTTTCTCCCTTCCATTCTGTTTAAACAGGATGAATCAGCATCACAGAAAAAAATAGTAGATCAGGAAGACCAGAATGAGACTTCATTCCTACCCACAGAAAACTTGGAAAGACAGAAGACAGAAGGTTGTATGATTACCTTACCTATTTTAATATTCTTAATATACTTAAGAATCCTTCTAGAATTAGTTTCTACAAAAGATAGACCTAAAGTGGTAGCTTTCCCCAGTACAAAACGCTGACAATCTGCAGGTGGTACTTCTGGGAAGGATATTTTTGATAGCTTTTGCTGAAACAGTAAGGGACCCATATATATGCCACATATACAAGACCCCAGACAATGACATTGATTTTGAGTGTCTAGTCATGTAGCCTGCTAGCAGCAATATCACAGCTCTCTTGGAATTTTACTATAAAACAGTTGATTCCCTCACATGTTTACTTCAGGGTCTGGTGCACTATGACAGTAGGATGTCTTGATTTTTAAGAAATAGATTAATTTTGCTTCCTGTCATTCAAAGATAGGGAATAATCACCAATAAACCAGATTCCTACAGTTCTAGAACATCATCTTTCTCTTTTTTTGTTCCAAGATCTCAGAGATGCAGGTCTTTAATGAACTTCAAGACATTGTTTAGAATCATGGCATGGTTTGGGTTGGAAGGAACTCATAAAGATCATCTGATCCATCCCCCCTGCCCTGAGCAGGGACATCCTTCACCAGGCCAGGTTGCTCAGAGCCCCATCCAACTTGACCTTGAGTATGTCCAATGATGGGGCAGCTGACAGCTTCTCTGGGCAACCCAGGGTGAAGCAGCCCTCTTGAAAAGCTGCAATAAGGCCTCTCTCAAGCCTTTCTTCTCCAGGCTGAACAAGCATGAGTCTCTCAGCCTTTCTTCATGGGAGATATGTTCCAGCCTTCTGATCATTTTTGTCGTTTCTTCTGACTCACTCCAGCAGATTCACATCTGTCTTGTACAGGGGAATCCCAGAACTGGACACAGTGCTCTGAGTGGGGTCTAACAAAAGCTGGGAAGAGGGTGAGAATTATCTCCTTCAACCTGCTGCCCACACCTCTTTTGGTGCAGCCCAGGGTATGATTGGCTTTCTGGGCTGCGGGCACACATTGCCAGCTCCTGTCCAATTTTTAGTTTACCAGAATCCCGGAGTCTTTCTCGTTAGCCTGTTTTCAATCCATTCACCCCACAGTGTGTGCTGGTACTGGGGGTTGCCCCAGCCCAGGTGCAGGGCCTTGCACGTGGCTTTGCTAAACCCCACAGTGAACAAGGGCTGCATAGCTGCATTCCTCAACTTGTCCAGGTCCCTCTGGATGGCATCACATCCCCCCAGCAAAAAATCAGCTGATCAGCCTGGGTGCACTCCCCCAGCTGTCTGTCAGCAGTCAGGACACTGAACAGTGCCAGTCCCAGGATGGGCTTCTGTGGGTGCTGGTTCCCACGTGGATGTTGAGGCATTGACTGCAGCTCTTTGCACATAGCCAGTTCCTTACCCCTGCTAAGAGCCCATCTGTCAAACCCATGCCAGCAATTCAGTAGCAAAGGTGTTGGGAAGACCATATGAAAGGCCTCACAGAAATTCAGCTTTCAATCTGGAATCGTGCCCCAAGCTACATCTGAGTACATCCAAAATGTACCTGGAAAACTTCCATCAGCTTTCTTAAAAAGCAGCTCCTCCCTCCCTCTACTGAAAGGAATTCCACCCAAAAAAATGCGGTGACTCGGAGCTTCACTGTCATGTTACTTAAAGCATCTTTTCCCAATGCATGTTTAGCTGCATGTTTACTTCAAAACAAGCTTTTGTTGTTGTAATTCTGTTTCCAGTGGGTGTGTTGAATGCTTGATTACTTTTTTTTTTTGTCTTAAAATGCTGGGAGATGTAATTTCTTTTTAAAACTACCAAAATATTAAATGAAGCATAAAAAATCTGTTAAGCCTGCTATATAGGTTCTAAGTACTTTGTTACTCCTTTTTTGTGCTGTGAAATTGTCAGTCTTAATTAAAGCGGGGTGCCGAAAACTGCCACCATAATCCATTCCTAACTTTGGAAGCATGAAATAAGGATTTATAGTTACCTTATATTTTGTCATTTCTGGTGCTTTTCAAGCAGACCTCAACAAATCTCTTCAAATTTCAAACTGTTGTTGTTTGAAATATAAAGATTCTTGAAATCCTTGTACAGCCTTAATTTCCATGGGCTCAGCAGTGCATTAGATGAGAATATCTGTAACTCTCTTTACATCTGTATGGACCCCTTGAACTCCTCTTGAGGCAGCTCTTGGAGGGATTGAAGGTCTCTCCTCCTGCTGCGTAAGGGAACGTTGTCTGAGGCTGTCTGGAGTTCACTCGGTGGAGAGACTGCAGCAGAGTAGGGATCAATAAAGGAAAGCCATTATCACAGAAAACACCGACTGCCTTCCAATTGTTACAATTCACAAAACGTTCATTTGAGCTTCCTCAGCTTCTGTAGTACTTAGCAAATACAGTTTAGTATAATCATTTGTATGTAGAAAAGTGTGTAAAGGAGAACAGAAGAAAATGTTGTACTGTATGTTGATGGTATGTGTGTCCTCACTGCATGCTCAGAAGTGAAAAGTACAGAAATTCGTACCCCTTAGAGAACTGTTTAACTTGGTCCTGAGTTTTATTTTGCATATATATTAACCTATTTTTCATACCATCATTGCTAGTTAACATGTTCACAAAAATGGGACCTGTTTTTTAATGCTTCCAAATTGGTATTTCTGGGAAGACACAGTATTTGTTGCTTTACAAATGGCTCCTATGCTAAAAAGCTAAGCTATCACCTAATACATTAATTAGAACTGAGATCAATTAGAATGTATTTTTCTTGCACATTTGTAACAATTTCTCATTTTATTTTTTCCAAATGAAATTTGAAACGTCTTTCTACAATAGTTCTTCCTTTCCTCTTGTTTATAAAAATGTTTCTTAATACTTGAATCTCTATTACCTGTCTTTCAGTTTGTCTGTATGACAATTGTCCTTTTCTAAAAGCTGCTTAAAAAAGACCATGTTGGTTGTGTGGTTGCCTCTAAAAAAAAACCAAACCCACATTATCCCATGACATGGGATATCTCCACTACATAAGTGTTATTAACAGCCATGTGTCCTTTGTCAAAAGCTCCTGGAAGAATATTCTGTTGCTGTCTAAAGCAAAGTCTTAAGTTTCAAAGACATTTTTTGTGTTTGAACGTTTCAGAAATACCACATTTGCAACTTGTTCTCCGGGAGTCTCAGCAGGAAGCTGTGATGGTCACAGAAGATGCAGAACAGGTAATGATAAAGCAGCTGAAATAAAATAGGTCAAGGACTGGCCTTAAAACAGCTAAGCTGTCATGGTCTTTTGTACCAATCCTCTTTGAAGGTTATTATTAACTGGATTAATGGTGAAAGACAGAAATAGCTTCCAAATACAGCTTGTACTGTGTTAGTAACAGACTGTGTTTCCCTTTGCCAGCTGTGTGCATTTCTTGTGTCCTTCATCCATCCGGTCCACATTTGTGCTATTTTGACTATTTGTTGAATAATAGTTAATAATAGCACATTTGTGCTATTTTCTACCTGTTGTGAGTTAGTTTTTCAGCAGAACTATGGGTCTCTGGAAATAAAATTCCAAAGGCTCGGCTGTCATTATATAAGATGCCTTTCAAACCATTCCCCTGCCCTAATGGGCACCTGGCTGACTGCCTGGGGAGCTGTGTGCTCTGTGAGTGGGGACAGGTGGGCACTGTCCTTGTGCTGCTCCATGAGTGGGGACAGGTGGGCACTGTTCTCGTGCTGCTCTGAGTGGGGACAGGTGGGCACTCTCCTCATGCTGCTCCATCAGTGGGGACAGGTGGGCACTGTCCTTGTGCTGCTCCATCAGTGGGGACAGGTGGGCACTGTCCTTGTGCTGCTCCATCAGTGGGGACAGGTGGGCACTGTCCTTGTGCTGCTCCATCAGTGGGGACAGGTGGGCACTGTCCTTGTGCTGCTCCATGAGTAGGGACAGGTGGGCACTGTCCTTGTGCTGCTCCATGAATGGGACAGGTGGGCACTGTTCTTGTGCTGCTCCATCAGTGGGGACAGGTGGGCACTGTCCTTGTGCTGCTCCATGAATGGGACAGGTGGGCACTGTCCTTGTGCTGCTCCATGAGTAGGGACAGGTGGGCACTGTCCTTGTGCTGCTCCATCAGTGGGGACAGGTGGGCACTGTCCTTGTGCTGCTGTGCCGTGTCCTGCTGCAGGTGCTAGTGCAGTCAGGCTGTTGTTGGGCAGAATGCAGGGTTAGGAACCTGCTGCTTGGCCTTCTGTTCAGCATTGGGAGGGAGATGACAGTCTCTGTGTGTCTGTACTGAGGATTTGCTGTGAAACTGGTTGTTAGTTAGAGCAAGGTCTGGCTCTCTGCAGCCTGCTCTGCTGGCCCATCCTGTCCACGGGGGAAAGATTAATGCTGTGTTTTATCTAATACATTCCTCTCTATCAGAGGGTTTGTTTATTACTGTGAAGTAGTAAGGTCAAAGTTGGTATTTGGAACCGGAGAAGCATTTTGAGTCATTCATCCACCTTCCAAGTGCCTGCAAGCTGTGAGCTGGTAGATCAGTGGGAATGCACACACACCCACACACGCAGGCTTTTCAAAGGCACATATAAGCATTTGAACTGTTTTCTACTGCCCCTCTGTAGACAGTGGAAAAAACATGTTCCTTAGCATATGACTCACCTGCAACAAGGTAAATGTTGAAAATGGGTCAATGAAAACAACCCTGGGATTGTCCATTTCAATGTCTTCATTATAAAAAGAGTCCAGCTAAATAGCTTACATCTAAGTTTTATACTTGGACAGCTATTCCTACCATTTGTGCACCTGACCCATGGCTTTAGGCCAAGTAATATAGTAACCCAAACCCAGGTTAAGGCATCTAACAGTGAAAAGGTTCTTGTGGGGTTATTGGTTTGTTTGTGTGGTAGAGCCTAGCATAACTTTATTGGGAGAGCTCCAGGTTCTTTATCTGCTGGAGCAGTGAGGCGTAGACATGTGACTTCTCACCTTCTCTGCCTGGGTGGTCAGTGAAAGGTTATGATACTGTGGTTAGTGCCTTTGAGGGAGTCAAGATGGAAGAGAAACCATCTCAAGGTGGAAAGGAAGTTGTTTAGGTCATTGCATCCATTGATCTGTTGATCTGCTGAGATATGTCTTAGTCAATTGCTTAACATCAAAATCAATCTCTTTTTCATTATTTATTTGTTTATTTATTTATTTTCATTAGGCTTCAGAGTTGTGTCCAAACTCTGACAGGTTTTACTTAGAGCTGGCAGAGCAGTAGACAACTAAGAGAGCTGTCTCCTCATACCAGGATCCTGGCTCAAAGCTCAGTGTTTTTTCTTCATCCCACAGAATAAGAATATTGGTGCTGAGGCAAAATTGCAAGACCTGTGGACTGTGGAAGCTCCAGCCTCTTATGTAGACTGCTCTTCTTCTACAGGTGAGGACACAGAATAAGGCATGTGACAAGAAAATGGTGAAAATTTGAGGAGTTTCAGGGACAAATTTGAAGCTTATTTAGAAGGAGGTGCTCTGAGGTCAGAATCTAAAGATTATAATTTACAGAAGGCAGAAAATATTTACGTGACGTAGACAAGAACATTCTAATGTGGGATGGGTAGGATATACCAGAGAGAAGAAAAACGTGGTTGCTAAAGTTAGAAAGAGAGAAGGGTTTGAAGGAGTGTTTTGTAGATGCAAAGATTGATGTGTAAGGCACAGAAGACAATTAAGATAAAATTAAGAACTGTGTGTTTCTCTGCAAGCCAGTAAATGTCTTTTTGTGTCTGGAATTCCATGCCACATCCCACATGGAAAAAAAAAAGCAGTCAAAACCAATCTGTTACTTGGTTCTCTTGTCTCTTTGCTCTTCATCCTTCTTCAGGGGTCAGGAGTGCTGTGTGCAGGTGATACAGCAAGCACAGGGGATTGCACAGAGCCATGCTGCAGCTGCAGTGTCTGAATTACTGGTTGGAGTTAAACCAAAACAGGATGTCTGTGCGCTGCATAGACTCAAACTCTGGGTTGTTTTCTTCTGTGCTTGGTTTGCTGCCTTTTTTTCTTTTTTTTTCTTTTTTTTTTTTTTTTGGTCTTTTCTCACCTTCTATAGAGGCTCTGGGCCCATTTTTTGTCCCTTCACTCTACCTACTGACTTTACCTGCAAATTGTTGCACTGATGGTGACAAGTGTTCCTTTTCTCACTAGGTGTGCCAGGAGAGCTGGTGAATTCTGAAATGCAAAAGCCTTTTGGTGACACTTCCGTGCTCTCTGAGGTACAAACGTAGTCCAAAACCCTTTTGGTCTCAGTATTGTATGCATTTCCAGATACAAAAACTTTAATTTAGTTTAGAAGCCTCAAAGAGTTGTCTCTTTTTAATCTCCTGTGACTTGAAGTGGTTGTTTCATTATGACAGCAGGCTTTTTAAGAGCAGGTCTCCTTTAATGGTTCCCCATAAACTGTTTCTGCCCTCCAAGTCTTTACAGTGCAGCACATTGACTTATTGGTGGGCTGCTGATCCAAGCTGTCTGGGGAGGATTTTGAGTGCTTTTCTTTTGTAATCTGGTTGGGGGATGGTAAGAAACTTAAAAATAGTAATTTGGAAAAAGCCAAGCACTTTGTTGCAGGTGCTTTGTCTAGTGCTTTCACTTTGGGCATGGACACAGATTGGAATATGGGTTTCTATCCTGCTTCTTTGCCATGTTAAATGCACAGATTGAACAGGGGACAAAAACCTCCTTACTCAGAGGCTATGAATAGGATGGCATGAAAATGTGAGTGGTTAAGTACACTAGAGGGCTTGTTAGAATCACAGGAGAACTTAACCAGTTCAGAGTTAGACTACTTGCAATCAGGAGAGAAGGGGGAAAAGGGAATAGGAAGTTGTTGTTATGGTCTGATCCTGCAGCCAGAATCTTTCATGCTGCAACTTCAGAAACTGAAATTAGCAGAAGTGACCTGGGGAGTCACAGAATCACAGAATATTTGGGGTTGGAAGGGACCTCTGGAGGTCACCGAGTGCACCCCCACTGCCAAGACAGAGTCCCCTGTTATTAGCAGGGCTGCCATTTATTGCAGAAGCCAGCTTGAGACAGTTACAGAGCATGGAAAGCAGATACTTCCAGAAGTGGCCCTTTCACAGGATTCAAAAGAAAAATTATGCCTATTATTTTCTTTTAGGCAAGAACAGATGGCTTTACCAATAGAAGCAAGCAGTTTACTGAGGAAAGTTGTCCACCTGGAATTCTAGACTATATTGCTGCAGAGAAACAGAAGGAGCTGTCAGTTTTGCTGCTGGAACTGAAAGAAGCCCAAGAAGAAATAACTTTTCTGAAAAGCCAGCTCAAGGGCCCCAGTGCCCAAACTTCTGCAGGCAGCCAAACAGAAGCTAACGAGCTGGAAGAGAATTCACAGATAGAGTGTCTGGAGAGGGAGGAGCAGAAGGCTTCAGATACACAGAGTGTCTTATTACTGAAAGAAACAGAAATGCAGAAAATTGGCTTTCTTCAGGAAAATGGAATCAGCTTCCAAGATGAGCCTCAGGGAAGCCCTGGCACCTCTCAGTCTCAAGAGCTGATCAAGTTACAAAACCAAATTACAGAACTGCAAATAATTCTGCAGAAATCAGAAGAATCCTTTAGGAAAGAACTAGGAGAAAAATGTGCAGAAATAAATAGGCTAAACCAGTTGGCTGAGGAATACAGGAAAAAAACAGAGGATCCTGACAGTACATTTTGTGTTTTGACTGATGAACAAGATCAGCTCTTGTGTCAGGCCAAAGAACTTTCTACCATAACAGAACTGAAGGAGCAAGTGAAGCAACTGGAGGAAGAGCTGGCTCTTTCAGAAAAGCAGAGACTGTCTGACAGTCAAAGCAGCCTTCTAAGAGAGCAAATCCAGAGCCTTAAAAATGAATTTAAATCCAAGGATATAAAAATTGAAGCTTTGCAAAAGGACTTGGATGAAGCACAACTTCAGCTTTCTGACCAGGACATACAATTAAAGGATCTGAGAAGCCAGGTTGAGACAAAGGAATGTGAAGTACTTGATCTAGGACAACTTTTGAGGAAGAATACAGCAGAGATGGAAGAGCTTTCCCACAAGTTAACCTTAAAGGGACACGAGGCAGCAAGCCTGGAACAGCTTGTTGCTGAGCACACCAGGTCTATAGAGAACCTGCAACAAGCCTTGCAGGAAAAGGACCGACAGATGGCAGAGATCAGTGTCAGCATGTCTGAGAAAATGGTCCAGCTGAATGAAGAGAAATTTGCTCTAGGAAATGAGCTGAAGAGTCTTAAGGAGCAGACAAGTCTGTTATTAAAATCCCAGGAAGAAAAAGAACAGAACATAGGAGCAAAAGATACATGTCTGAAGTGTGGGGTATCCAAGCAGCAGAATGAGACAGAAGCAGTGGGTAAAGAAAATGAGGAATTAGTAAATCAAGTTGAACTTCTGAGAAAAGAAAATGAGCAAGTAAAGCGGAAGCTGCAAGCAGTATTTGTGAACAGGAAGGAGCTTCTGAAGAAGGTAACCAGATTGGAGAATGAATTAGAACAACTGAGTAGAGAACAAAAATCAGAAACCTCAGTGGCTCAGGCAGCTGCAGGGGAGGAAGACATGAGAAGCATGATCAGCAAAGAAATGGGTCTTGAAAACCAGCCCCGTGAGGACTATCTAATTCAGCTGCTTTCTGAAAAGGAATCTGAGCTGCAGAGCATCCGGAAGGAAAAAGAAACTACTGAAGCACGACTGCAGGCAGTGATTGAGGAAATGAGGCAAAGCTTGCAAGATAAGGCAAACACTGCTTCAGTTAAAGATGAAATCATGGAGCATCAGACAATTCCTGACAAAGTAACTGAAACCAACGAAAGCCCAGAAGATGATGAAGAAAATGAGAAACATAGTTCAGCAGGTACAAATCTGGAAGAAAAACAAAAGTCTGCACTTGAAGAAAAGATTTCAGTTCTTGAACAAGAAAAAGAACAACTTCAAAAAAAACTTCAAGAAGCTCTCATATCTCGCAAAGACACTATAAAAAAGGCTCAAGAAAAAGACAGGCATCACAGAGAACAATTGAAACAGCAAAAAGATGATTACAACATCCTGCAAGAACAATTTGATCAGCAAAGCAAAGAGAAAGACAGTATCCAGGCTCAGCTCAGACAGCTCCAAGAGCAGAAAGGATCAACAGAGAGTATTTTTAGGAGTCAAGGTGGGTTGGATTCTTCATGCATAGAAGCAGAAGATACAACAATTAACAAGCTTGTACAAGTTGCAGATATTTCTGAGGAAGAGTGGAAAAAACACCTTGACAAATTGCAGATGGAGAAAGAGAAATTGGAATGTAGTGTCAGCCATATGCAAAGGGAGCTTGCTCACAAATCAGAATTAATCTTTGATTTGCAACAGCACATAGCGCAGTTGTTTGTAGAGATAGAAGGGCTGAAGAGAACCTCCGACCAAGCTGAAGCTAAGGGAGCAAGTCTTCAGACAGAACTGGAGGAGAATCAAGGAAAAATTTCTGGAGCGGCCAGTCTGGAAGACTTGAAAATTCTTGTGCACCAAAAGGATGAAGAAATTGAATTCCTTAGCCAGCAGTTAAAGGAGAAAAGTGACACTCTCAATAACGTGCAGGCACGGTTGCTGGAAAAAGAGGAATCGGTCCAAAGACTGTGTAGTCAGTTGGAGGCTC
This sequence comes from Agelaius tricolor, assembly GCF_023055355.1. NCBI lineage: Eukaryota > Metazoa > Chordata > Aves > Passeriformes > Icteridae > Agelaius > Agelaius tricolor. The sequence goes on from NW_027269346.1 coordinate 72,251, forward strand.
AGGCTCAGGTGCACGAGGAACAAAACAAGCGACTACAAACAGAGATGCTTGAAATTCAGGAGAAGCAAGAGGACAATGCAGAAGCAGCTAAGCAGAAGAATCAAATGCAGAGAAAGTTGCAAGCAGCACTTATCTCTAGAAAAGAGGCGCTAAAGGAGAGCAAATCTCTAAAAGAAGAGCTGGCTAATGCTAAAATTACTATTGACAGTCTTTCTGTCAAGCTGACAAATATGGAAAGCCAAATATGTGGCCATGTTAAAGAAACAGATACCTTAACAGAAAAGTTAGCTTGCCTCACTGGAGAGCGAGAAAAAATTACTGCAGAAATTGATAAACTACTTGGAGAAAATCAGAATCTTGATGGATGCTGTAAAAACCTTACACTTACTCTGGATAGAGTTGTTCTAGAGAAGGAGAAGCTGGAGAAGGAGGTGGAATCGTTGAAGAGCTTTCAAGCCACTGAGAGTTCTGAGTGGCAGGAGAAATACAAGGAGCTTCAGGGAGAATATGAAACTCTGCTGCAGTCATATGAGAATGTGAGTAATGAGGCTGAGCGAATTCAGCGTGTGTTGGAAACTGTTAGGCAGGAAAAGCAGGAAATTTTCATTCAGCTAAAAGGGGCTGAAGCAAAAAAACAGGAAACAGATAAGCAGCTACAAGAAGCTGAACAGAAAATTGATGAAATGAAGGAGAAAATGAGGAAATTTGCAAAATCAAAGCAACAAAAGATCCTGGAACTAGAGGAGGAGAATGAGAAGCTTAGAGCAGAGATGCATTTTACAAATGGAGAGCTGCACAGGACTGGAGAGAGCTTTACAAACACTAGCCTGAGAGAAGACCTGGAGTGCTCTAGGAGGGAGTGCCAGTCTCTTTCTACTCAGCTTGAGACAGTAATGGCTGAAAAGGAGTCTCTGAATCAAGAGATTGTGGACTTGAAGTGCCTTTTGCAGGTAACAGAGTCTAAGCTGAAGGAAAGCAGAGAACTTGTAGACAGGTGTGTTGCCCAGCAGACAGCGGAGGAAGAAACTGATAAGGCAGTTGCCACACCATCACCAGCGGAAGAGTCTGAAAATCAAATGGACGTATCTTTTCGACCAGAGCCTCGTGCTGCAGAGCTGGAACAAGAGGCACTTGAAAGTGAGAGACCTTGTGAGGATCCTGGTCTCTTCAGACAGCAAATAGCTGAGCTCACCAAGCGAATCACAGAGATGGAAGATAATAGAAGGGCTTCAGAGCAACAGCTGGGTGACATCCGCAGGTGTGTTGAGACTTTAGCAGGTGAGAAAAGGGCTTTGGAGCACCAAATGGGAGAGAAAGTCCATGAAGTGAATGATTTGCAGGCTACGGTAGCAAAGATGGAGCAGAAGGTCCAAGAAGCCAGAGACGACCTCCTCAGAATGACAGCACTGAAGGATGCTCTAGAGGCTGAAAAGGATGACTTGGAAGAAAGGCTCATGAATCAGCTGGCAGAACTTAATGGAAGTATTGGAAACTATCAGCAAGATGCAACAGACTTCCAAATCAAAAATGATCAACTGAAACATGAGCTTCAGACTTTGCAGAGAATGATGCACGAACTGGAGGAGGAGAAAAGTCAGATGGCAAAGAAGAAAAGCGAAGCAAGTTCAGAACAGCAAAAGGAATTTGTAGGAAAGCTAAAATGCAACTGGAGAGGAGAAAGCAGCACACATATAAAGGAGCTTCAAGAACTGCTGAAACAGAAACAGCAGGAGATTAAGCAGCTGCAGAAGGACTGTATCAAAAGCCAGGAAAAGAACAGTAGTTTAGAAAGAACTGTTAAAGCTCTGGAATTTCTGCAGAGTGAGACTCAGAAAGAGGTAGAAGCAGCCAAAGAAACTTCAGCTAAAGCAGTTGAAGACACAAAGAAAGCCCAGGCAGAGCTTGCTCGCTGCAGAGTAGTGTTGGATGACACTCAGAGTGAGGCAGCAAGGGTTTTAGCTGAGAGTATCAAAGTGAAGGAAGAGTTACAAGCAAACAAAGAGCAAATTAAAATTCAAATGAAGAAAAAGGATGAGGACTTTGAGAGAAGACTGGAAAAGGAAAAAGACAAACACTCAAAGGAGATCAAAAACATGGAAGCAAAGCTGGCAACATTGCAGAGAGAGAAGGACCATATGGAAACAACAGTTGGTGATCTGCAGGACTCCTTGAAGACAAAGGATCAAGAAGCCAAGCAACTGGAAGGCAATCTAAACAAAACACTCGCCCAGCTTGCAGCCTTCACCAGGAGCATGTCTTCTCTTCAGGATGATAGGGATAGAGTGATAGATGAATCAAAAACATGGGAGAAGAAATTCACTGAAACTATTCAAAAGAAGGAAGAAGAAATACGTTGGAAAGAGGAAGCTTGTACTGTGCTACAGGACCAGGTGAAACAAATGACCATGCATGTGGAGGAACTCCAGACTCAAATATCCAGGTAAATAAGCTGTGTCAGGGGAGCTTTGTCAGGAAGAGGTTACTTTGCATTTGTTATCTGCACAAGGACATGAGGTGATCACTCTACAATAGTCCTTCTTCACGTCCTTAGGATACCTGTGTTAAATCTGTTCTCTGTGGCAAGCACTCACCATCTGATTACTCTCCAGAGGATTTCAAATTTCAGATTAATTAAAGAGTTTCTTTTGCACCGAGTTTTTGCACTGAGAAGTCAAGAGAGCATTGGGATATGTAATTCCAGTTTAGTCCCAAAATAAATTTTGTGGGGAAGATGGAGCTATGGAAACCTATCAAAATGTGTATACAGCTGTGTATTTCCAAAATTCAAAACCGAACCATTCTAAAATGAGTAAAATGTTTTTTTATATATGCTGTATCTTTGTATGATGAAGCATTAAATGGCCATTAAAGGTGCCAGAACAGCAATTTCATTGTGGGGTGGCATGGAGTTGTTTTTATTGTTAGCTACAATGGACGAGAGAAGTAATTGAGAGAAGTAATGTAATGACAGGGGGTGATAACATCCAGTGTTTAAGTGAACACTTTTTTCAGTATTGACATGAACAACTTTAAAAGAATATATTCCCCTGCCACCACCCCTTTAAGGCAGTAGTACACTCAGAACTTTAAAAGATATCTTGAATTTTACATTGAGATATATTTCTAGCTTGCTTTCTTTAATTAAAACAAATTCTGTGGCTTTTCTAAATTAGTATAAGAACAGAATTAGTGTGGCTTTAGATACTGAGATACTTTGTGGATTTTTGACCAACTTAATCTTTTCTTTTCAGGCTGGAATGCAACAAGAAAGACTGGGAGGTTGATTTCAGGAAGGAGATTCAGCATCATCAAAAGACATGTGAAATGTTGCAGGAGGAAAAAAAAGAGCTTTTGACTCAGCTTGAAGGGTCTCAGGAACTGTACAGCAAGTCTCAGAATGAACAGCAGGAGCTGGAGTCAGAAATCAGCAGCCTAAGAGACCAGCTTGCTGACTTACAGAATTCCTTCACCAAATGTGAGCTGGCCAGGGAAGAGCTGGGGACTGTGATCAAGCAACAAGAGATGAGTATCCAGAATTTTAAACTCAACTGTGAGCAGCTTGAAGCTGACCTGCAGGCTTCCAAGGACCTAACAAATAAGCTGCATGAAGAAATTAGTGCCAAAGATCAAAAGATCATGAGTTTGCTGTCTGCCAAAGAAGAAGCAGTAGTGGCTGCTCTAGCTGAATTACAGCAGCAACATTCTGAAGAGATGAAAGAGTTGGAGTGCAGGCTAAGTAAGGAGGAAGACAATAAAAAAGCCTTGGAAAATGAGAAGAACAAATTTCTTGACCAAATCAATCATCTCACTGAAAAGATGAAGATAAGCAGAGAAGAAAGTAAGCAGCAGAAGGCACAACTGGACTCCTTCACCAAGTCCATGTCATCTCTGCAGGACGACCGAGACCGCATCCTGAGGGACTACAAGCAGCTCGAGGAACGCCATCTTGGTATAATCTTGGAAAAAGACCAGCTAATTCAAGAGGCTGCTGCTGAAAACAACAAGCTCAAGGAAGAAATTAGAAGTTTCCATGGCCAGATGGATGACCTCAACTCTGAGAATGCCAAGCTGAATGCAGAGTTGGTGCGCTACAGAGAAGACCTTAACCAAGTGATTTCAATAAAAGACTCCCAACAGAAGCAACTTCTCAAAACACAGCTTCAGCGGATCCAAACTCTGGAAAATGAGAAGGCAACCATAGAAACACAGCTGAAAGAGTCTGAGCGTACTCAGGATGACCTCAGGAAGTGCATGGAAGCCTTAAGAGAGGATAAAGCCAGTATGTCTCAAGAGATTGACACTCTTAGGTCCTCTCTGTCGCGGGTGCAGAGTGAGATGGCAGCATTACATGAGGGGAGTCCCATCGTGGAGTGTCAGGCAGAACTGAAGGCTCGAGAGAAAGAGGTACAGCAACTGAATCATGAGCTTTCCCTCTCCCAGAAAAGAATAAGAGAACTTGAGGGGGATCTAGACTGTGTTCAGAGGGATGCAGCCAAGAGAGTGGGAGAAGCTGAGGACAGGCTTCGGAAGGAACTGAAGCACCTGCATCACGACGCAGGGATAATGAGGAACGAAACCGAGACAGCTGAAGAGAGAGTAGCAGAGTTGGCACGGGACTTGATGGAAATGGAACAGAAATTGCTTGAAGTCACAGATGAAAACAAAGATCTCAGAGCTCAAATTCAGTCTTTTGGGAGGTCCATGAGCTCTCTTCAGGATAGCCGAGACCAGGCCAATGAAGAGCTTCATCTTTTGAAACAGAAATATTCTACAGACTTAGAGGAACAAAAGAGTCTAGTGCAGACTCTTCAGAAACAGATGGGTCAGCTACAAGAGGAGCAACGTTCCACTGTCAGGGACCGAGATATGGTCAGGTCTGAGCTGACAGAACTGCAGAAGGCTATTGATGAAAGAGGTCTCTTGGCCCAGATTGAGGAACTTAATCAGCAGCTCAGAGCTAAAGATGATGAGCTTCTCCACTTGTCTTTGGAATTGGAAGGCTCTTCCAACCAAGTCAAATCTTTCTCCAAGGCTATGGCAAGCCTGCAGAATGACCGAGACCGTCTGCTGAATGAGTTGGACAAAACGCGTAAGATCGAAGAAGTGAAACAACAAGCAGAAGGGACCATTTCCGCCACTGCTTTGGAAGTGCAGAGTCTGAAGAAGGCACTGGCCTCCTTGCAGAGTGACAGAGACAGAGTAGTAAGTCCATGTTCTCTCTTCCTGCTCTTATTTTAAGCACCAGAGGAGGTTTGGGTCTTCAAGTCTTAAAATTCAGCACTCTTATGTCTGGTAATTGCAATGTGATGCATAGATCAGGCTGCATCTTCATGGAATCACAGAATAGTTGAGATTCAAAGGGTCTTCTGGAGATCTTCTAGAGATCTTCTAGTCCAACCCTCCTGCACAAACAAGGCTTGCTGGAATAGGCTGCTTGTACAATGTCCTGTTGCATTTTTAATATCTCAATAAGTAAACATTCCACAGCTTCTCTGGCCAACCTGTTTTTTCATGTATCTGGAAACAGTTTCCAGAATTAGTTTCTCCCTCACTTTCCCGGGGATGGAGATGAGGCTGACCAGACTACAGGTTCACAATTCTCCTTTCTTGCCCTTCTTGTAGGTAGGGATGACATTTGCTTTCTTCCAGTCTTCAGGAACCTCTTGGGTCACCATGACCTTTCAAAGGTAATGGAGTTGCCGCCCGATGACCTTAGCATTTGTGGGCATGCTCCATCAGACCCCATGAATCTGGTATGGACCATCTGTATTATTTTCTCTGGCAGGGAGGCTGTGATTCCATTGTTAACTTCCAAGGGTGGTTTCTCTGTTAGCTTGGTTTAAAATATGAAATCATGGGAATAAGGTCCCTATTAACCTGCATAGTTCACATCTGTGTCAGCTCATTTGATTTGCCTTAGATTTCTAAGAGACTAGAACAAAGGCTTGAGTTTTCTCCTCCTCTTGGCATCTGACTTTCAAAGCAGATACAAGACATTGCAGATTCCTTCTGACATTCTTGCCTGCACACTGGATGTGTCTGTGTTTGTATGGTCTCTGGCACAGTGCAGCCCAGCAACTTCCAGAGTTCTCCTTGCTGGTCAGGAGACAAACTCTGACAGTCATGTCCCACTGCCACTCACTGAGCACTGTCCTGTCTCCAGAGTCAGCCATGTCTTCTTGTCTTCAAAAACAATTGCAGTGATGCATGTGTAACAACAACTTATTTCTGATTATAGCCTGACTGGAATTGGAGAGCCAAAAGGATTTCACTTATCAGTTTCCTGGTTTACAGTAAATACCAACTTCAGGAGTTATGCTTAACCAGCTCCTTCTGGGTCACTTAGTTTTCCTCTGAGTAAGATAATTATTATTGTAGTCTGGAGTCTTTTTGTTAGTGTATTTCACATCTTCATGGGAGGGCTCAAAACACACTGCCCTCATTACCAGTTGAATTGTCTGAGGGCTTTTTTCTGAGCAGTTTTTAGTACACTGCTGTATTTGATTCCGTTTTTAGTTCCTCTATCATCTGAATGTCACCCTTTTCTCCCTCCAGATACCACAGTAAGAAAAGCTCTTAAACAGTTCTAAGTAATAAATCTGATGTTTGCTCAGCTGTCACATAATGATGTTTCTCTTTAATCCCAGGTAAGAGAGCTGGAGAATCTGCAGCAGCAATACATCCTTGTTGGGGTGGAAGCTGCTGAGAATTCTCGCCTAAAGGCACAGCTGCAGCAGTGGGAGCAAGAGGCAGACAAACAGCTTCGTCTGCAAGAGCAGCTGAGGCAGGAAGGAGCTGTGTACCAGCAGGAGCTCCAGCAGCTCAGGTGAGCTGTCTGTCTGCTTCCTGCCTTGGCGAGGTTGCCGATGTGTTTGTTTCTCTCAAAGGGCGGTTGTGGGCAGAGGTGGAGGGAATGCTGAGAACCTCACCTGGCACAGGTGACACTGAGCACCCTGCCCTGGCCAGGAGAGGACCTGGGATTCCCTCACCCAGCTTCTGCCTCAGAATTACAGCCCAGCAGCTTGGAGGTCAATGCCTGTGTGAAATAGATCAGGGATGTTTTTGTTTTATTTCCTTCATCCAGCGGTGGTTAGTATCATCTGTTGGAGAGGAAACTGAGGCTGTTTCTTGTATTGGAATTTATGTATATGATCACAGTACTCTTCATTCCAGGCTGCTGCTGAACACCCTTTATTATCCCACTGATAGCATAGTTTAGAGCATACTAATTTTGTATGGCTGTCTAATCCTATCTTTCACTTGCTCTATGTCTTCTAGTTTGTTCTTTTTAACTCTGTAATTCAAGTCTAGTAAATTGTCTTCTCCAACTGGACTAAAACTAGTCAGACAAATATGCTCTGTTCTGAAAACAGGGGGAAATGCTTTCAGATATTTCAGAGATCCATTTAAGAATGCCTGAGGCTGGAATGAAAAGGGTGGGATTTTCTTTGTGGAAACGTCTATGGCTTATCTTTGTCCAGAGTGATATAAAAACTTGTAGTTCTCTCTCTCCCCCCTACCCCCACTCTGACCCTCAAATTAACACTGCAGATCTCATAAAGTTTGAAGCATCTTACAAATTTTATTTATCCCGACAAAAGAACAGGAGGTTTATTTCCTGTGCAGCTTTTACACTGTACATGAAGTGATGGCCTCAGGTTGGTGTGGCACTGTGGGTCTGGTGCAGAGAAATTATTATGGGGACAAGTGGCATTGCCAGTGACTTCCTTGACAAAACTCCATAGAGTGAGATCAAAACAATGTTCAGAAACACAGAAAGTGTGAAAAAGTCGCCCTAGGACAGCATGGAACAATCCAAAGGGTTCAACCAAATACAGAAAACTTCCTTAAACCTGCTTTTAAGGTTCCTGTACTTAAGTGTGTTGTTTTGGCTTGGCTTGGTTATAAAACTTCGTGTCCAGCAAGAGGTGGTGCTTGAATCACCCTTGGCTCATTCTTAGCTGGCTACCTGGTCATCCTAAGTCATACTGGCAACTTCCTTGTAACTTCCCTTGTTTATGCTGGGCAGACAGGAGAAGAACTCTTGGGAAAAGCAGAGCAGCAGCATGAAGGAGCAGTACCTGATGGCCATTGCAGAGAAGGACAGGGAGCTGAGCCATTTACAAAGGATCACACAGGAAATGAGGCTGCCCTTCAGCAAGGCTCAAGCCGTAGAGGAACAGCACCAAAGCAAGGTGGGTGGAAAGATACAGATTCTTTACTGGAAATGTGAAGCTTGAAACTCAACCAGAAGAGGATGTGTTGCCTGTACCCAGCTCCTGCAGACTGCAACATTGGATGTGGTTGTGAGGCCTCCAAAGATAATACCAAGAGTCTAACTTGCATCACTGGAAGTTGTAGAAATTATGGCATATCCTTAAGTGCTCTTCATTAAATTCCTGGTTTCCAGTGTTTCAAGAAAGAGGGTAAAAGAGACAGGGCTTCCTAGGCACCTTGGGTCCTTTGGAGCAGCATGGAACTTCTCAGGTGTGTATTCTGGCTGGTTTAGAATTGCCCTCTTGCACTGTCTTTGAATCTAAGATTTTCTGTCTTAGTTAACATTTTAATGTCAGATCTTCATTTTTAAGTTTTCCATTGAATTTTTCTTGCTGTTTTTACTGTAACAGGGATCTACAATCCTGGTTCAAGTCCAGAGAGGCTGAGGCTTGAACACTGCACCTTCTCTCTTATTCCCCCTGTATACAGTCCTAAAAGTGGAGTGGAATGTGTTTGGTATTTTGTTTGTGTAGGGAAGGCTGCATGCACAATGCAGTGCATCAGAGCCATGACAGAACTCTCCCACCCATGTCTGGAGTGTCCCAGTGGTTTATGTCAGTGGAGGGGGCAGCAAATCTTCTTTATCCCTTGATACACCCATGCATATGTGCAAAGCAAAAGCTTGAACAATGTTCATGTGATGCTTTCCAGGAGGATTCTTCAGTGCTGGCCTTCTGGTCTTTGTTGATTAGATCAGTGTGGACATTACTTTAGGGTTTTGTTTGTTTTTTCTTTTCTCATTCATGTGCCTTTTTTTTTCTTCCTGTGTTGCAAACAGCTTTAAGACAACTTTTGAGCAGGACCCATCATATGTGCAAGTTTGGTGATCTTTCCTGACTGTTTGTATTTTCAGATGGCTTTTAGGATATTTCTGTTTATTCCCCATTTGCTCTTTTGCCTGAGCAGATCAAGTTCCAGGTCTAGTAATAATGTTATGTTTGACCTTGGAATACTGAAAAGAGAGGAGAAACACAAGAGCGAGTTGTCACATCAGCAATATATTTTCCATTGTTCTTTCCTTGGCAGATTTCTCCAGAAGTCCTGAAAGGGGACTTTTCAAGCCTAGAAGCAGAGATGAAACACCTCCAGGCCCAGCTAAGTGACAGTCTGAAAGAACTGCACCAGAAAGAGCTCAGAATTCAGCAGTTAAACAGCAAGGTACTGATACATCTTATACTTGCTTGCAGTCAGGGACAAGGAATGTGGGGAGGGTTTGGCTGGAATAGGGCTCAGGAATCAGGAATGAATCTGTCCTTGTTGCAGTGTGATGCCATTTCCTGTTTCAGCTATCCCAGTAGTTTCCCAGGTGTGGCAATACCTTCTCCCTTCCCCTCCCCCTTGCCTCCTTGCTAAGTGCTGTCAGTCAATCTTATCATTCCAGCAGGGCCTCGTGTGTTTGGCAAAAGTTCAAAAGATGCCCCTCAGCCCTGAGGTCATTGGCCTGTCCAAGTGTCATTGTCCCCTGGGCCTTCCCCCCCTCCCACCTGGCTGGTGGCTCACCTGTGCCTTCCCTCCCCCTGCCCCTGAGCTTAAAAGACACGGAGACCATGTGGTCAGGATTCTGTGGAGCTGTTACCAAGATTCAGACAAATGTGACTCTGGAATAAATTCTGGATTAAACCCTCTGCAGAATCCGTCTCCTTTTCCTCTTCACCTAGCCTGGAGCCTTTCCACCAGAGGTAAACTGAGTTTCTACCATGCCTGGACTTGTTCCGAGTGCAAGCTGCAACTTCCAGCCAGCCAAAGGTGTCTCTGAGGTGAAACACCACAGCTGCCGCCTTTGGCCCAGCAGCTAGGGTCAGAGGAGCCCAGGCATGTCCCGCCTGGTAATATTGGGATTTTATTACAATATGTCCTTGCAGGCATTCAATGAAGTAACACAAAATCAGAAATACATCTCTCAGAAAAGCAGTGTTAGAATCACAGTGATGAATTCACTGCTGCTGAACAGGGCTGGCACAGCAGCAGAGCCCATCACCCATGTCCTGCACTGCTCTCCCTCAGTGAGCAGCTGTGAGAGCCAGAGCTCTGCAGAGGGAAGCCATGAGGGGGACAGCTGTTCCTATGGACCAGAAGGACATCTATCTGCCAGCTGTGAGAGCCAGAGCTCTGCAGAGGGAAGCCATGAGTGGGACAGCTGTTCCTATGGACCAGAAGGACATCCAGGCCTCAGGCAGATCCCATCCAGCAGGCTCAGGGACAGGGTCTGAACCAGCAGCTTTTCTGCCACTGCCGTTCAGTGCCCTTTCTCCCAGGTGACCAAAGGGAGAAAGGAGGACAGAAGAAGGCGAGGGAGGAAAAAAAGAGGTGACAGAAGGGGAGAGGGGAGGAGAGAGGACAGATGGAGGGGACAGTGGGGGAAAGAAGTTGAATGGGGGAGATGAAGGCCAAAAGGACCAGAGAGTGAGACCGTATGAAGAAAGTTTTTTGCAGATTCCATGTCTATTTCCAGGAGCACTTCCTAGCCTCCTGCTTTCTGGGCTGCTGAAGGAAGTCCCTCCTTGGGAAGGCTAGCTCATCATCTTCACTTCTGCCTGCCAGCTTGAAACTTCCTGCATTTCAGTGCAGAATCACAATCGGTCAATTCCCACACTGAAATGGAAGACCCAGAATTTATTCATCTTCAGAAAGAGAGCTGGGTTCAAGGAGAAAATGAGAATATAAAATAATAATTCACTGATGATATTTCTGAAAGGTTTAGGTCAATATCAGCACTTTAGAAATCTTTTTCTGGACGTGTAGTATTCTGTACATCTCTTTGATGTTTTGAGACTCCTGTTGCAAAAACCTTTGCCACAAGCTACTCTTGGAGATTGTCACTGATCTTTTGACATTAGTGATGGGCAGTGAGGCAGTTATGTGTTCTTAAGAGAACTCTTACCCTCAACTAGATAGAGAACAATTTTGCTTTCACAAAATCAATTTCTTTGCTTGCTGATTGTATTCTTTTCTCAGCTATCTCAGGTTTTTGAGGAGAAAAATGCCCTCTCCCTCCAGCTCCGAGGGAGCAGTCGGGGCACCTATGAGAGCCATCAGCACTACAGCGAGGTCCTGAACCGCTGCCTGGTGCTCGAGAGGCAGCTCCAGGAGCTGCAGGCTGCAGACAAGAGCATGGTAAGGGGGCCAGGCTTGCTGCACAGCGGGGAAAAGCTCACTTCAAGTGGCTCTGTGAACTGTCCAGCATTGTAGTGGCTGTGTGTCCTCTTGATTCAGTGCAGTTTGCAGTATGTTCCTGTGTTCTTTCAGGAGCTGTTTGCAACAGATGCTGCTCCAGGAGCACCCCAAGAAAAGAATGAGTCACAGAGAGGCACTTACACACCTGAACTGCAGGAGCTGCAGCTGAGGTAAAGAAAGTCTGAGAAAACAGGGGTGGGGATGTTGGTCCTGTGGAGGCCTTGAGGCTAGTGATGAGCCTGATGCCTTTACTCTGCACCAGAGTGTTGGGAAAACTCAGTCCCACACCAGGATCTTGTGGACTTGGGGGAACTGTTGTATGCACTTAGTAGCTGTCATTAGTTATCTCTTTGGATTAGAGCTTCAAAAAAACACAAGGATAACATAGAGCAGCAATGCCAGCCAAACCAGCATCTTGGATCTGGTAGGCTGCATCCTCAGTAGCTGCTGAAGTATATCAATGGTCCTGGTCTCAGGGTTGTAGACTGAGATCGTGTCTGGAATTAAGATGTAGCACAGGATTCCTTGTAACCTTCTGAAACTAAGATCTAGCACATGATTCCTCAAACCCTTTCAAAATAATTTTCAGAAGGTGGACCCATGGTGACAGAGGCAGGGAACTCCTTTCTGATGTGAAACTGAAGCTTCAAGAGATTTATCTTCTCTCATGTTTTCCAAATAGTTTATATATAGTAAAGATGATTAAGTCTCCTCTGTGAGCTGGGAGGTAATTTGAGTCTGTTCACACACTGCATCAGTGAATACAATAGAAACACAATGGTCCATGATTTGTGCCTTTTTGGCATATGCTGTGTTACTTTCTGACAGGTTGTCTGAAACAGAACGCTTACATAGCAGCATAAAGCAGGATATGAAGTATTTGGAGGAGCAGCTGGAGGAAGAGCGGGACCGTCGTCTTGCTGCAGAGGAGGCTCTTTTTGCAGCACAGGATCAGATCAGGAGGTGAGGCAGCTTGAGCAAACAAACACTATCACCACAGAAGTGTGCTGGTTCTAGCTGTTTTTCATATGCACTTCATCATATCCTTCTGTCAAATGGCACTGGTGGCAGAGAGACAGCTACCGTGTCTGTGGCAGAATCACAGAAAGGTTGAAGGTGGGGGTCCGAAGGGGTGGAGGTTGAGGGGCCTCCAGAGACCATGTGGCCCAGCCCCCTGCTCAGCCTAGACCCAGTTGCCCAGGACCCTGTCCAGATGGTGTTGAGCATCTCCAAAGAGGAAGACATCACAATCTCCCTGGGCTACTGTTCCTTCAATTGTAGGCAGATAGGATGAGACAAATGATTAGACATGAAGACAAGTTCTGTCTAGAAATTAGATGCCAACTTGCTCAATTAGTTAAATTAACTACCAGAAAATACAATTTGGAGACTGAGAATTGGGTGCAGGCTGAAGAGGCATTCTCATGCTTCCAGGGGATTTGTCTGCTCAGTAAGCACCTGTCTGTCATGGCTGAAACAGTTTTGACTTGAAGAATGTCACTAATTTTTAATGTATTGCCAATTAACATCAACTTTTCGTTAATTTGGTTCTTGAGAAACAATTAAACACTTAGGAGAAAGGACTTTTGTCCACTTTTCCCAGGCTTAGTTTCAGCCCAGCCCCCTGTGCTGCCCTGTGCCCACTCTCCAGCACTGCTGTCTGCACTGCACAGGGCTCTGCCCATCTCAGGGCACTGCATGGATGCCCTGAGAGTCAGCAGAGCAAAGGCAGCTGATCTGGACTAGGTGTTGGGATTAGGATGCAGTGAGCAGCAGGTTCAAAACGCTTGATTCTCCTTATTGACTATGGAGGGGGTTTTAGCACATGACCTGATTGTAGGCACATGTGCTGTGCATTTCCTGGTAGTTCAATAACTGGAGTTATGGACTAGTAGAGTCTTTTACATGAAAACAATGCCTTTCTTCTGACACACTTGCTGATTTAGCCAAAAAATAATGGTCTGTATGGAAGAATTCTGGATGAAGTTCCCTGGTAATTGCTACAAGGTTTGGACAACTATAGCTCCTTCTGGCATTAAAGTCTATAAAAGCCTCCTGCAGCTGATCTCACTAATAAACCATAGCTCCAGGATGTGACTACTACCTCTGTCACTAGAAAATAGGAAGAACCAGCACTATTGCAGCCAGAACTGGCTTCCAAAATAATTTCATAGAATTTAAAGCATACAGATGTATTAGCTGCCCTGGCTTTTTTCAAGTCACACTATAAAATTTCACTTGAAAGGAAGAAAGACTCCTGCTAGCTGGGCCACCCTGTTCTTTTGCTCAATGTGAGCTCAGGAGGCATGAGACCTGTTCAAATGGAACCAGCTCTTGGCAAGTGAAACCAGGGTTTGCTTGCAGGGGTTGTTTCCTTTTTTGAGAAATAACTTCTTTCCTAAGCTTGATTGCAGTGTTGATTTGGAGCATCATAATAAAAAACTGAATTTCATATTTGTTGTGGCAGGTTGCAGTCAAGTGAGTGGTCATCTTCCTTAAGTGCCAGCATTGATATGACTCCAGGTCATGAGCAGTCCTTGCTGATCGACTCCATGGACAATAATTCCAGCAGAGTAAGAATTTAACATTCACAGCTGTCAATATGTGAGCCCCAGCTGCTTCAAGAAACTGTGAACCCACAGCACTTTAGTTCCTCTGTAGACACACATAAATCAGTCGAGGACTGTGTAGTTTTTCTGTTCTCACCATGCTGGAAACAAAACTGGCTGGGGCTGGTTCATGGACAGCCTGCAGAGAGCAGGGGAAGGGGAGCATTTCCTGAGGATTGCCCTAGTGTTAGGACCTGACAGTGGAGCAATTTGGGGAAGGTTTATGCTCATTAGCTTAAACAAACTTATCTCCATGGTCTGGAGAGTTCTGAATGAAGGCAGCTGGGGCCACAGCCACTCCTTGTAGTGACTGCTCTCTCTTTACTCTTCCAGAGCCGGAGTACTCCTGGACTGCGACGCCTGTTGCGCTCTCTCTTCCGCTCCCGGGCCCACTTGCCCCTGCTGGTGGCCACGTATCTGCTTGCTCTCCATGTCCTGCTCTTCCTGTGCTTCACAGGCCACCTGTGAATGGGAGTGGCAGCTTTTCCTCGATCCTCAGCCCTGTGCTTCACAGGCCACCTGTGAACAGGAGTGGCAGCTTTTCCTCAGCCTCAGCCCTGTGCATGCTGAGGGCCTGCACGCCCTCACAGAAGGGCAGCACTTGTCCCAGCTGCAGCCTTTCCCAAACCAGCCCTGAAGCAGCAGCTGCCCCCAGCCCCTGCTGCCAGTGCTGGTGCTGGGGGCAGCTGCTCCCAGGAGATCTGCCCTTCCCTTGGTTGTTTCTATGAGAGTGGTTCGTTTTCTGAGCCAGGGTTGTGCTGCAAGCCTCAAGGACAGCATCTGTTCCTGTACCTGGAAGCTGTACCACTCGTTTTAGATGGTATTGTGCTGCAGTAGGAATAAGAAAAATACTCTTGAGTTGCTGCAGTTCTTCAGCACTTCTACAACTGCACAATCTTCCCCCTCTTAGGCTGAATCCATAAGTGGGGTTGGGGGAACATTGTAGCTGGATATAAGAGAATTGTCTTCCCTTTCTTCCACCCCTTAGATTTGCTCCATGGCTCAGAGCTGTCTGAAATGCATATCCTAAGGAAGTAATAGGCACTTTAAGGAATGTGAATTTTAAAATCATGTTTCCTGCTCAGTTGCATCTCCTGTTGAAGAAGGGCCAAAATTAGTATATCTGGCCCTGGTGAGCATTCCATTTAAAATCAGTCATATGTCTGCCCTGAAAAGTCTGTAAAATAATGCCAGTTAGTTATTTAAAATGAATAGGAAACATGAAACCTTTTAGCTCTTAAGTTAAAAATCCTCCTATTAATAGCATTTGTGCACCTCTTATGATGGAAGGTGCTGCCTTACCTCTAGTAGAGCAGCCCTGCTCCTGCCTTCTCATCCACTAAATACTCGTCACGAGACTGAACCTGCACAGGCTGTGTTGAAGGGGTGCATAATGTGCTGTGTGGGCCCAAAGCAAACGCAGAAACTCCAGAAATAAACTCTTTCCCTTGTGCTGAGGAAGGAGCCAGAATTTAAAACCTTCTGGTTTTAGAACCCTCTGGTGTAGAAAGCTGGTGCTGGTGTTGGGGCATGTTTGGACCCAAATCAAATGATGCAAATGGACTGAATCTTTTATGATATATGGAAATATGGATATAGTTCCATTTGTTTTCTGAAAACCTCCTGGATTTGAGACTGCCCTCTTCCAAAAGGAGAATGTTGAATGCAAAGGAAGTTCAGTGGCATTTGCTGCCAGATCCTGAGTGGTCGTTTCATTCAGAATACTGGCCAGGAGAATCCTATCTGCCTCTCAGTAGAGCATTAACAGTCACATTTTTCCCATGGGAAAGAGGTAGTTCTTTTGATATTGGTGGTAAACTAAGCTGCTCTAGCCAGTGCAGAAAGCCTGTTTGAGGGTGGATTGATTTCACTGGTAGCTGAACCAGCTGGATCTCTGGCAGGTCCAGAGCACTGGCACTAGATATCCTCTTGTGGACTGTCTGTGATTATCAGCGTGAACTTCCTCTAACTATGTCAAATTCAATGACCAAATAGTTTGTCTATATCTTCCTGGGGTAAGAACTCCTGTATGTATAATAAAGTTTATTTTTCAGATGGAGTTTGTGTAACATTGCCATGTAACTGCAAGTGGAGGGTGTAGTGCTGCTGTATCAGCACACCTTGTGGGACACGGTGGGACTGCAGGTCTCCTTTGTGTGCACTGCCTTGTGTGATCGCTGCACAAGCTGTTTCTTTATACAATGGGAATGCCTAGGTGATGACCTTTTTCCCCTATCTCACCTCTTGTTCAGCCTTTTTCAGCTGACAGAATAAGGAAATAGCACCTGAATGGGCAATGTCTCATGGCAGGGATGTGTGGAACTAATGATTTTAAGATCCCTTCCAACCCAGACCATTGCATGCATCGTGAAAGTGATTCCAGTAAAACAATACCTGTTTTGGTTTGTTTTTCCACATTAGCCTGAGCACTGCACCTTGTTAGAGTTGTGTAACCCCAGGACAGACAGAAGTTGGCAACAATGAGCTAGAACGTGCTGGTCATTCAGATGGGACAGTTCAACTGTCCCAACTTTCTGTGGCCAAAACCAGGTACCCTTGTTCATAGTCACTACTACAGCCCCCTACCACTGCTGGAACAAAAGCCAGCATTGGGCTGTTGTAAGGCTGTAGATAATATTTCCACTGTGTTTAACAGGAGCAAGGATTATAAGCAAAGTATGTTTCCTTAAAGCCCATGCATTTTTTCCTGAACTGAAGAAAGGCATGATTCTGATGCCTCAGATACATTTAAATGTTTTGTACCTACAGACAGAACAGTTATAGCTTAGATGAAATGTAGGAATACAACCTCAAAAGGATCTCCTAGTCTGCTAAGCATAGTCTGACTGAACAGCTTTGTGGTTTGACCTGATGAAAGATGGGGCCTTTTAGCTGATGGTTCCTGTCTCAAACATTTCAACATTTTGTTTCTTGTCCAATAGACCTGTCCTGCCTTGATTTTTGATCTATCTTCAATTAAGGCTGAGAAGGAAGGTCAGCCAACGAAGCTGTGCTCTGTCATCCTCGAACACCCATGCCAGTTTGGCAGCACCACTGAGGCTGGGCCAGGTCTGGTTATGTGCCAGGAGGAAGGCAGCACCAGGGGTGTAGGGAGGGGTGGGTACAAGTCACTGCATGGAGCTCTAAGGGGTGCCCTCCTGATCCTCTCAGCTCCCTTTACAGGACCGGTGTGAGGATCTGGGAATGGCAGACAAAGCTCATGAGGAGTTGCAAGGAACCTGTGCAGGTGCCCTCACCCTGGGCAGATCAACCCACCCCTGATAATGAGAGCTGCATTAAGGCCAGTTCTGAGGAGAAACAACAGAGGGTGCAGTCACAGGTAAGTTGC
This sequence comes from Agelaius tricolor, assembly GCF_023055355.1. Lineage (NCBI taxonomy): Eukaryota > Metazoa > Chordata > Aves > Passeriformes > Icteridae > Agelaius > Agelaius tricolor. Next base: position 89,660 of record NW_027269346.1, read on the forward strand.
TCCTGAGCACAGTGAAAGCACCCATGTGCTGGACTTTTCAGGAGTGCTTGCTGCCTCCCAGGAGCCTGAGACAGATGCCACTGGACAACTGACTTCAGTTCAGTGCAGCCTTTGGACTGTGCCCACTCTGGTTCTCTCATGTGGGTACTGGTGATGTTGCAACAGGAACCCCAAGTTTGATCAAAGCAGTTTTCAGGCCCCAGGACAGAATGGGCAAAGGTTCAGGAGCACAGTTAGTGTTCTCCTCAAGCCTCCAAGTAATGGGGAGAGATATTGAAAGTAAACGGCATGCTCAAGATGTGGCTCCAGGATTTGTGCCTCCACCAGAACTTTGGTTTTTACACCCATGTGAAAGTCATCTTTAAAACACAAGTGTGCTGGGACTTGATGGGTTCCAGTGTGCAGATGGGGGAACTGTGTGTCTGCACTGCATCGGTGTCTCAGGGCAGAGGCAGCCTGCAGGGGAACTGCAGCACTGGGGCCAGCTCTAGAGCTGGGGGCTGGGGTGCAGGAAGTGAAAAGTGCTGAAGAGAAACAGGAACTCAGAGCAGACACAGGCCCAAAGCTGACACTGGCAGCAGGTGCCTGAGCAAAAAGCAGCAAGTTTGCCAGCAGGAACTGGTGAGCCTTTAAAGGTAAGAAAACTTGAGGGGGTTTTGGGAGTAGAAAGTGAGAAATTACTACAAAAAAGTATGGTTTTTGGCGGGCTAAGAGCATGTTTAAGTCGACAATGCTCGACATTTGCTTCTCAGGCTGTTGTGCTGTCATCATTGTGGTTCTTGTATTTGAGGCTCTAAAAAACCACATTTCCAAATCTACCAGCACGACTGTGCTGTATGGTAGCCCTGTATTGGTGCTGTAGTGGATGTTTTCCTAGGGGAAAATGGGACAAAAAAGGATTGAGATGCTACCCTGACTGATATTTCTCATATGGACAGATATTTCTCATATGACAGAGCCCTGTGATGCGATTACAGCCTGTGGTTTGTCATGGTTCCCACAATGCATGGCAAGTGGCTTTGGAGAATGGGTGGTCAAGAACCATTTACAGCAGTATTTAAAACCTTGCACCATCTTATTTGAGCTCAAATCAGCTGCCCTGATGATAAGCAGCCCTGTGCTAGCCAGTTATTATTGTTGGTTTATGCTTTACAAAAATGAGCAACAAACTTTAAAAATCTTTGGCATGAGAGATACCAAAAAATGAGAGACAGGAAAAGGAGAAGAAAGGTGTTAGAAGGGGCTGTGTTGTCCACACGAGCGTTTCCACACCCCCTGCTTCTAATTGCAATTAACTGTATCCAGTTTGGCACCAGATTGCTGCCAGTGGGCAATGTCACAGACTGGCTGTGATCCTGAGGCACCTGGAGAAGGCCTAAAACCTAAATACAGACTGTGTATCTGCCTTAACCCTTTATCTTCTCTCTTAGCTGACTACCTGGCCTGTGTTTAACAAAAGAAAGAATCGTCACTGCTGTGCTTATTTGGTTTCTGTTCTCTTTGCTCCCTGATCTTACAGTGCTGGTTCTCTGGAAAGGACAGCTCGGAACTGAGCAGTGCACTCACTAAACCGGAAGGTTATTCACTTCAGCAGTCCCATTTTGATGTGGGACAGTTAATTACTTAGCATAAACAGAGAATTATTAATTATTCAGCAAAAACAATTTGCTTTCAAAGAGAGCAACTGCCCCAAGAGCTCAGGACTGTCTGAGGCTTCCACACAGGCGTGGGAGTGAGGGGTTAGCACAGCTGAGCACATGGTAAAAGCTGCTGTTAACTGAAGATCCTGCACACAGGAGCTCTCTTCCTTCCTGCTGATTTGGTCACAGTTTGGTGTGATCGAGAACAGGGCTCAGCTCAGTCTTTCCTGCACATTCTCTTCCATCTTTCTCTCTGCCCCACGAGAAAGCTGCTTTGGGCGACACAGAGAACTTGCAGTTTCTCAATACAGTAGGCAGAAAAAGGGGTGGAATATGAAGGGATGGAGCTCTGATGAGAGTAATTGCTCTGGGGTGTAGGGGCAGCAAACTAATCTTTTCTCTCTGTCTCTCATTTTGGAAAAACTCAGTTGTTTTAGGGGGGCTTTTTCATCATGGTTTTTTCACTGTCACCTTGAAAATGAAATGTAGCTGTTTTAGATTTCACATTACTTTTAACTTCCTCTTCCTGGGCCCATCACTTCCTCCAGGCCTGCAGGAGCAGTTCCACCACAGCCTGAGCCAGTTTAGCCCTACATCTTCCATGCTTTTAGCCCCATTTCCCATTTTCTCCACGTGACAGACATGAACCCCACACAGCACCGGCACTGTCACACCACTGTCCAGCCTTGCTCTGACCCTTCCCTAGGCCATGGGCAGGGATTAAAAGGTTGAAAAGCAGACGGAGGCTTGAGGAATCCACCTCAGTTCCAACAGCACAGTGTCATGGTGCTGGAGCATGCCATGGTGTGTGCAACTGAACTAATAGCAGGGGTAACTCAGGGAACAGCCTCCCGCAGCACAGAAAATTAATGTGTGTTGGAAAAGCAGAATCTGGTAACTGGATGCCAGCATTCATTTACATTATAATGTGTGTGTTCCTACTGCAGTCAGGGTGCATGAAGGCCATGGTTTACACCTATACTCCTTGTGTGTTTTGCTGTAAGACATGCTGGGGCTCAGAAGCAGCTCTCTGGGGGTGCCTGTGCTATATGAGGGACAGATGTGTTATGTTTGCCCAATTATCCCATCATAAAAAAACCCCAAACAATATTTGAGGTAGCAGCAATTTTAATTGAATAGTTTAGAAAATATATTGACAATATAATTTGATTAAAAATAAGGGATAATTTGGTTCCAATAATAGCGCATAAGCAAAGGATAACAGCGGGGTACAGAGTGCAGGGCTCTGGTCCCTTGCCACCTCACGTACGAGCTTGCCAAGTGAAGATTCCCCCCTTACATGCCATGTGTCAATACCATCTCCTCCCATTTTCGATTCATCACACTTCTACCTCTGCCTCATCACCACCTTTACCACGCATGCTCCACCACTCATTTTGGTGGTTGCACAAGTCTTTGGGGGTCGTCATTGATGAAGGCCTCTCCCCTTCTTCGATGTCCTTCAACTCACCCTTGGGTTACACATGCGCACCAAGCCAGTACAATGTAAGCCAAAACTAACATATTAACATATTAGTACATTTAAGCATCAAAGCAATAAATCTCTTATAGCTGGCATTTTCCTGGGACCCAACCAGATTTTCCCTTCTTTCTGTTAATTTTTAGTAACTGTTATCTCTTGCTTTTTCCTGTCCTTGAACATCTGCAGGAAGGGGGGTGGAACCTCCCTTTCTTTCTTGGCATGACACTTTTTAACTGCTTTATTATTTCCAAATATTAATTACTGTATCAATATTGATTACTGTTTCAATTTTGTCAGCACGAATCATACCTATTTACCACAGATGTGTGAGGACAGGTGGCGTGTAAGGGCCCCTTCCAGCCCAGGTTCTGCTGTGGCTGAGTGTGAGCCAGCTGTGGCCGTGCGTGGCCACCCTGGGTGACAGCATGTCCTTGTTGTGCAGATGTGGAAAGCAGTTGTGGGACACAACGTGTCAGTGAAAGTGGAGGCTGAGGGAGATGACTGGGACACGGATCCCGATTTCGTGGTGAGTGCCTGGTGTGGGGTGGAGAGCTCCTGGCCCTGGGCTCTGCTGCTGGGGCAGGCTCAGGGCTCGGCAGGGCTGCAGCACAGGGCAGGATCAGCCCAGTGCCCTCAGCCCTTGGCAGGCACTGCCAGCTCGCCTGTCTGAGCCACTTCTGACACATCTCCAGGTTTAGTCTCCAGAACCTCCTACACCATTGCATACCCTGTGTCTGACCACAAGTAATGACACTTTAGGAGTACAGAATATGCAGGGTTTCTCCAACCTGCTAGTTTAAGAAACTCCCTCGTTACAAGAGTAACTCCCGTGTCCTCTCTACAACATATGTTACAAGACACAGCAAACAAATTTTCTCTTTCCCACACTGTTTGTAACTGTACAGGATGCAGGATTTCCCTCATTTATCTTTTTTCCAGATGAAAAATCCTACTCTGTTTACAGTCAGCTTGTGCAGGTGCAGCTCTGTGCCTCTTACACTCTTGTTTTCTATCTAGTTCAACTCTGAGTTGAGCTGGTGAGAGAGCAGAAGGGTTCAGGCTGGGGAACCCTCTGCATTCATAGAGGATCATGATTTTCATTTTCCATTTGTTTCTCTATTACTTTCCTAATAAGCCTCTCCTGTTGGACAAGAGTCCTGTGTTTGTGAAGTTCAGTCTTGCCCAACTATTTCCAGTAAGAAATTCTAGTTTGAGGCAGAAAATCAAATTCCTTTCTCATAGTTTCAAGTTATTAGTGTTTTAGGAAAAGTCTACACTGTCAAATTTTTTTGCTCACTTTATTTCTTCTAGTTGTGGAAGCATTCAAACTAAGCATAAACAAAATAAGACTTGGTATTAACTCTTTCATTCTATTTCACATATACATATTTTCAGCTTTATTGTATATTAGGAAATACTTTATTGATGCTTCACTTTATCGAATAAACGTTCAGAGCTTCCACAAAGCTACAAGTCATCACAAGGCTGCGATGGCCAGGCCCGAGGGCTGGGGTCACTGTGGTTTCTCGAGTCATTTCCCGAACAGCGAATTCCGCACACGCCGGTGTCGCCCCGGCTCTGCGGAGCCCCCGGCCCGGCGGGGATGGGGCGCGGGACCCCTGGGCCGTGCCGGGTCCATGCGGGCCGGGGCTGACGGCCGCGGTTCGTCCGCAGAACGACATCTCCGAGCGGGAGCAGCGCTGGGGAGCCAAAACCATCGAGGGCTCTGGCCGCGCCGGGCACATCGAGTGAGTGCAGCGGGACCGGGACCGGGACCGCGACCGGGGCGGGGGGGAGCGGCCCCGCGGGGACACAACACAGCTGGTCCCGCCTGTACGTCCTGCTGGGCTTTGGCTCTGCAAAATCCCACACCTACCTGCCCTGTCTCTGTCTCCAGCATCCATCAGCTGAGGAACAAGGTATCAGAGGAACACGAGGTCATCAAGAAGAAGGAGCTGGAGACTGGCCCCAAGGCATCCTATGGCTATGGGGGCAAATTTGGAACGGAGCGAGACCGAATGGATAAGGTAACAGCTGTGGGAGGCTTCCCTGAGCCTCAGTGGAAAAGTGCTTTTCTCATAAAGGAGGGGATACCTACCTCTGTTTTCTGGCCTGACCCTGAAGGGAGAATATGGAGAGTTTGCATGGATTCACACATATCCAGCTAGCCCGTACTCTGTGTCCAGGATCTGTTTGAATTCATTTGTGTAACTTGTCTCTACAACTTCTTTGCAATGCTCCCTTTAGCTGTGAAAGGCTTTCGGGGCTGTTCAAGCCTGCTGCATAACAATTCAATCTGGTGCCTCCCCACTTGTTCTTGTAGAACTAATGTGTAGTAATTCCCTCCTCATATTCTGCATTAGAGAGCTCATATCTCCCTGAGATAAAGCCCTAGACATCAGATCTGGTCTATGTTTTGTGATAATCATTATCACGCTTCTTCCTGCACCTTTCGGCACTTAAAGCTTCTTTCTCAGAAGTGAGATGTTTGGATCGAAGTAGAGTTCCATAGGTGTGGTCACTGTGGGATTGAACAATACCAGGATGGCAGGGTGAGAAAGACTGTCCTCAAAAATTCCCTGCTCTCCCTGCCAGAGCTGTTGTAGTCAGGAACTGCACATGCTCCTCAGGAGAAGGGGCAGAAGCTGAACACTTGCAGCATCCTGTGAAACTGGACAAAGGCCAAGAAGTTGCTCAACAAAAGCACCCTCACTGAGGTCCAGCAGAGTCTGAGCACAGCTGTTCCATTGTGGCATAGAGTGTCTGTGGTTCCTGGCCACGGCACCTCCAGCAGGGAGAGTGGGTTCCTGGCTTGGCCCGTGGCCAGGTTTGCTGGCCCTGACTGTCAGATACAGAAACAGGAGATAGGTGCCAGAGCTCTGCCTGGAGTTCTCAGCTGTATGTGCCTGGCTGCACTTTTCTCTTGTCTACCCTGTGATAATCCACCATGCAACTCCACCAGCACTTGAGAGCAGGTGGCATTCAGCATCCCACGCTTTGCTTAATGAGCTGGCAGTGGGGACGTTTGTGAGATGCCAGCCCTCGAGGCTCCTCTGAGCAGAACTGCGGCTGGCAAAGGCCACGTGGAGAGCCTGGGCACCATGGCCCAGCCAGCTTGGACCTGTCACCTGTGGCTGCAAGCATGTCAGCAGCATGTGGGAGCAGCTGTGGTGCCTCTGCCTGTGCCCCATGGATGCTCATGTCACATTCTCTCCTCTCAGTGCGCAGTAGGACACGAGTATGTTGCTGATGTTGGGAAGCACTCCTCGCAGACAGATGCAGCCCAGGGCTTTGGTGGCAAGTTCGGAGTCCAGCGGGACCGAGCCGATAAGGTGTGTTGGACAGTGCAGCTGAAATCCAGACCTGTGGCCTGTGCTGGCCCTGGAGCACTGCCACACGCCAGCCTGGGGCTGTTCTCAAAGCTCAGGGCATGCAGGGTGTGCCCTATGCCCTGGTCTCGCTGAAGCACAGCTCAGCTGGTGTGAGGGCAGTGGCCCCACGGTGTGGGGCACCTGTGGAGGTGGCTGGTGTGCCCTGCCGTGGTGGGCCTGTCCCACCCAGGCAGAACACTGTTTCTCCAGGGGCTGTGCTGTTTGCCCCCGGGTGCTGCAGCACAAGACAGGGAGCCAGCACAGCCTGGTCCCAGGGGAGGGGGGCTGAGACCCATCTTGGCCCTCAGGATGATTGACATCCTCCCCTTGTTGTTCCAGTCAGCACTGGGCTTTGAATACAAGAGTGAGGTGGAGAAACACTCGTCCCAGAAAGGCAAGTCCATGGGCATTTGTGACCCCTTGACTCTTTGCCCAGCTTCTCTTCTGCTCCCAGTATCCTGTGCTGTTGGCTGTGGCACAGTCTCCTGTCTCTTGTTTCAAATTCTGTTCCCAGTCCATCTCCCTTGTGGCCCCATGTGCCACTGTCCTTGGCATGTCTGTTTTCTTCTTTCCTCCTGGCCTGCTGTGTCTCCTGGTGCCCTTTGCCCATTTGCCTTGTGCTCCCATTCCTGTGGGCTCTCATCCGTGGTGCTTCCTGCCATCCACTCTGTCCCCTCCAACCCTTCATTTTCTGTGGTGTTTTCCATAATCTCTGCTGCTGTCCCTTCTCCCTGGGGGCCCTCCCCAGTGCTGCTCCCTATCCTCTCCTCACCAGCCCCATGCTGGGGGCAGCATTTGACTCCATGCTCCCCCTCAGATTACTCCAAGGGCTTTGGTGGCCGTTACGGAGTGGAAAGGGATAAGGTGGACAAGGCAGCTGTGGGATTTGACTACAAGAGCCAGGTAGAGAAGCATGACTCTCAGAAAGGTGAGCCCCGGCAGCCAGGTGAGCTGGGGAAAATTGAGGGAGCTGGAGGGGCTGGGGGTGCTGGTGGGGGAGCCAGCTGAGGAGGGGGAGCAGGCAGTGCCAGGGAGGAGCTGGGGACTGTGCCCACTGGGACTATGGACACTTGCAGGGCAGTGCAGGGCGTTTGCAATCTGCTGCAATGGTGGAAGAGCTACAGGGAGCTGTTGGGAAGGGCCAGATGAGGAAAGCCATTGAACAGTGTATGGCTGCTAAAAAGAGTTCAGGCTAAAGGAAGAGGAGCAGAAGAGTTCTGTGGACACAGGGATCTCTTGGACAGCATATCACCAAAAGAAGGGTGAAGGGGAAGCTCAGACAGGTGCTAATAGCAGATGGTGTACCCAAGGAGGAGGGAGGGCTGTTGCTGCAACACCAGAGGGGAAATCTGGCCTTGTTCGATTCTTTCTCTAAGTTCTGGGCATGGAAAACCTGTGAGAACAGCCTGAGCTCACACTGCTGCCACTTGTCTCCTTCCCTCCCTTGTGTGTTCTCTTCCATGCCCTGATCTGGATCCCTGTGGCTGAAGACTATTCTGTGGGCTTTGGTGGGAAGTTTGGGGTCCAGAGGGATCGTCAGGACAAGAATGCCCTTGGCTGGGACCACCAGGAAGAAGTGCAGCCCCATGCATCACAAAGAGGTCAGGCAATATTGCCAGAGGTAGTAGCAGTTTCCTTGGAGCACACACAGACCTGTGTCTGGAGCTGAAAGCAGAATGTGTCCAGCACGTTGCAGATGCAGTGAACCCCAAAGCAGAAGGGCAGAGTCGGTGGGAGCTTGGATCAGTGGGGGACACACAGTGTGGGTTCCTCAGTCAGGACTCCCAGGCTCTGCCTTTCCCCGCGAAGGACGTTCCTAACCATGAGCTCATTGTAACCTCCCTGCCCCGATTCCACCCAGATTTGCTCTTTGCACACACGAGACACGCTCTGAAGGCACGAGCTCTCACAGAGGAATGAGGCAGAGCAGATCCCAGGAGTGCCTTGTGTGCAGCATGTTTGAACAGGGCCACGCTCCACTCAGCTAGGGTGATTGGCCTCACCCTGGTGCCTTGGGCTCGGGTTGGTGGCTACAGCCCTGCACACCTGTGCCCTCAGCTGAAAGGAGGGAGGGATTAGTCCTAAAAGCTACTGTCCAGAGCACTTAGCTTTATCTGTGTCTCATCACATATGGAATTAACTAGAGATAACACATGCAAACTCATATCACTGGTCACAGCACAGTGAAGTCAGAAGTGCACACAAAAAACTCTAAAATAACTTCTTTTTTTTTCCATACAGACTATGCCAAGGGGTTTGGAGGCAGTTATGGAGTCCAGAAGGATAGAATGGATAAGGTAAGACTGCTGTAGCCCGCAATTGCTTCCCTGTAACGACTGCTTTTTGCCCAGCTGAAAGAGAAGAGATTCCCCCAGTGGAGCTGAGATCCCAGTACCCAGTGCACAGCTATGGAACCAGAGGGTGCAGAGGAATGCTGCCTGGGGAGACTGTAATGCAGGAATTCCTCATGGCTCTCTGTCACCTCTCATTGCTCTGCTGTTTGTTCCCCTCTGCAGGTTTTTCACTCCTATCAAGGAGTTCCTCATGGTCTGCTCAGGTGCTAAATCTTCCTGCACACCTTGACAAACTCCAGCAGGAATGGGATTAGCATAGATCAATCTGCTGTGCATGAGAAGAGGTCACCAAGTTGCTGGTTCAGGTTTTCTGTTTGGGCTGACACCAGGCAAAGCCTCATCTACAGTCCCATCTCAGAGTGAGGCACTGAGGCCAGCTCTGTGCTTGGCAGGTGCCCTGGAGGCTTGGTCCCCAGAGGGGGTCCTGCAGTGGCTGTGATCTGCATGGATGTGATAGCCTAAAAGATGCAGCTCCTGGGGCTTTGGGGCATTTGGAAGAGGAGTGGGGGTGCCTTTCCTGAAACCTCCTTCCTTTGCTGGGGGCACAGGGCTGTGTTTGGTACAGCACCAGCATCACTGTCCTCGGGAGCTCGAGGGAGCAGGGGAGGATGCAAGCACACTGAAACCACCCCCATGGTCCTGTCTGTGCTGCATGCTGGCTGGGCCTGCCTCAGAGAGGGAATGGTGTCCTGCCCTCAGAAGAGATTAGTGCTAGCTCTGAATTTAACCACAGTGAATGGAGGCGCACTGACAAAAGGCACACCTTGTATGTGGTCAAAAACAACATGCAAAAGCACCTGAGGCCTGGGTAAAAGGGTTGTGGCTCTTTTGGGAAGCAGGATGCAGAGAGGAGATAAGCAGTTCTTGTTTGGCTGAAAGGGAACATGAATTTGTGCATTTTAAGAATACTGAAGCACAAACAAACATGGTAAAAATAAGGATTATTTGGGCAAGTAATTAAGTTTCAGATTACCTGGTCCTCAGGAATTGAGAAATGCTGAATTCGCTGCACCAGAGCAGAGCATAACAGACTCTCAGGCAGCCTGAACTCCCCTTTGGTAAAGTTCTGGACACTCAGTAGCAGACTAAAGCTCACACAAAATAAAAATACTGTCATATACACAGCATGCCTGGGCTTCTGCTGTGACCTGTGGACACCTGCTTCTGAGCCTGCAGGCTGGTTTACCTGCTCAGGTGTGTTTTCTGCAGGGAGGGCAGAGCTGCTGTTGGGCTCCATGGCTGCAGTCAGCTATTGTAGCATGGGTCCCCGCCGGGTAATAATTAGCACTGACTCCATGACTCTAGAGGGCTGATCAATTGCTTTATTATACTATACTATGCCTACTAAGAAACTCATTGTCCTTTGCAGACAGTCCAATACAGATAGACCAGACTGGTCAATTGAATCTAAACACTATCACTAGCGGCCAGTCAAGAAATCACCCTTTAGTAAACAAATCTCCATTACACATTCTACATGTTCACAACAACAAGTACAATAAATGAAGATAAGAATTGTTCAACATTCTTTTCTCTCATCTTCTCACAGCCTTCCCCAGGAAAATGCCTGGGCAAGTTGTGCCTTGCTCTCTGTGGCCAGAGAGCAGCCTACTGTGACACCTGCAGGCAGCACCTGCTGTAAAGTGTCAGGCTGAGAAGTGGGTCCTACCTGCTCGTTCTTTTCGCATGAATAGTTTTCTCATGAAAGCAGATAAACCCTTAAGCCTTCTATATCTCACTTTGGCTTTCCTGTACCCTCCCCACCAATCCTATTCCCAGTCCAGCCTCTCTGCATCCCTCCTGAAGCCGGTGGTGCCACAGGTGTTTGCACACAGGTGCTGCTTTCCAGCCTGTGCCACTACACACACGTGGCAGGTGAGGCAGCTGTGTGTCCAGCAGGGAAGTGTTTTCAGGCCTCATGCCACGGGGTGGATGCACAGTGTCCCTGGGTCTGGGGAAGGGGCAGATGGCCAGGCATCCCCCCAGGCATCCCCCCAGCTCCTTGCTAGGGTAAAGGGAGTATCCCCAGCCCTGCTGTCCTGTGTCACTGCTCAGCCTTCCCCGCTGGGCTCCACAGCACCTTTCCAGCTCTCTTGGGCAGGGACACCTGTGTCCTTGGCTGGGGGGCAACAGGCACATCCCCAGGACAGGGAGGTGTCAGAAGGGGGGACTGCAGCCAACAGCCTCCCCTGGGCCAGGGCAGGTGTGCAGGTGAGGACAAATGTACCTGGGAACAAAGCCTGCCATCACCAGTACCCAAAGGCAGCACTGGCATTGCCCAATGCGCTGAACAGTTCTTTCACTTCCTCTCACAGAGTGCTGCTGGCTTTGATGAGATGGCAGCTCCCACCTCCTCCTATGAGAAAACAAGACCCCTGGAGGCAGGTGAGACCTGAGTACTAGCCCTGAGCTTAGGAAGGTGTGGGCCTCACAGTCCTTCTGTGAGAGCCTGCCGGCAGGTGTGTGCTGTGGTGGGATCACGGTTTAACCTGTGCTGGAGGGCAGGAGAAGGAGGCTGACTGCAAGTTTCTCTGGAAGAGGCAGAGGTCTGGGTTTCTCCTGGATGCTTGGGTGGTGGAAGGAAGATGCAGGGCTGGGTCAATCAGCCGTTTCCTCACAGGAGCCTGCAGTGGCACCAGCAGTCTGCGGCTGCGGTTTGAGCACATGGCGCAGTCGGCAGAGGAGGAGAGCAGGAGGCAGGCCCAGGAGGAGCAGCTGAGGCGGCAGCCCCGGGAGCACCGGCGGGCTCAGCAGCAGGTGAGCCAGGGCTGTCTTGCCGTGTTCTCCAAGACTCGTGACACAGACTTTTCTTCAGAGCCTTGCAGCTCCCTGTCCTTCTGTCTGGTCTCTTGAGGGTAACCTCCTGCCTAAACTGCTTCCCTGCGTCTGCCAAGAATGGCCCCTGAGCTTCACAGTTGTCACTGGACTTTCCTTTTCAGCACACCAAACACTCATACAGGGACATACCCGCACTCAACCTGTGCTCTGGCCTCAGCTTCTTTTGCCTCAGGTGCCTGGCAAACAGTGTGGTTACTGCTCCCCAGCACTGCTATCCCAGCAGTCTGTGTGGGATGCATCCCAGCAAACTGGATATGGCCCCCAGCCCCTGTGTTTACCTGCCTTCCCCCTGGTGCTGTTCCTGCACTCAGAGGATAGAGGGGTGTTAAGGGTGGAGCTCTCCCCCCCACACTGCTCCTCTTTGGGGCTGCCCAACTGTTGTCACCAACCTGTGAGTGCCCAGGCCCAGAGCAGGTTTGTAGGTGGAGGAGAGCATTCTGAGTTGCTCTGTTGGGAGCGTGAACAGCCATTGTTCAAATGGTCTGAGCAGTCTGATGGCTTTTCTCTGGCAGGAAATCCCTCCGAGAGAGAAGGAGCCCGCCGGGGCTGGGGCAGCCCCTCCAGCCGTGCCAGCAGGGGGACCCAGGGGCGCTGCTGGGGACCAGCCCATGTCGCCAGGAGAGCAGGTACCAAGGCAGCCTGGGAGAGCTGGGGAGGGGAGCAGGAGAGGGGATTGCACCTGGAGGAGCTGTGCTTTATGGGCAGCCACAGGGTGGGGGAGGCTCTGGAAGGATAAGGGGGAGCATTGGGCTGGGGATGGGCCGTGGCTGCACAGCACCTGACCCCATGGGACACTGCTGAGCCCATGGGACAAGCTCTGGGAGCGGGTCGGTGCAGTGGCACTACCACTGGCTGTGGTGAAGTATGAACACAGTTCAGACATGTGAATCCTAAGGGTCTCGGGGCCAATCCCAGCTGCTGGTTCAGCACAGCCCAAGCAGCTCAGCTGTTTCCCTGGTGTGCAGGGAATGAGGTTCCATTTGTGCCCTGGCAGCAGTAAAGGGGCTGCCTTGTGTCAGGTGCTGGGAGTCACCAAAGAGCTGCCTGTGGTGGGTGCCTTGCAGGTGACTTTGCTGTCCCTTTCCCACCTCACGGCAGGAGGCCCAAAGGGAGGATGAAGAAGTACCACCCACTTTGCCACCAAGGCCAGCAGATCTGGATGCAGAGATGTGCAATGTCCCCAGCCAGGGTCAGCCCACCTACAATGTAAGTTTGGATGTTGGTGGAGACTATGAGGAGCTGCCAGAGCCCTCTGACTACTGTGACAGCACCAGTGGAGGTGCTGAGTACGAGGAGCTGCCAGCCCCGCTGGGAAAGCTGGATGCCATCTACGACTTTGGAGGAGATGGAGGTGAAGACTATGAGGTGATCCTTCCTCAGGAGCCCAGACAGAGCCATCCCCACCTGGGTGAGTACTGATAGAATAGCCCATGTCTTGGGAAGCTTGTACCTGTCCACTAACCTCACTGGATGTATGGGACAAACTGCAGAGGGAATTTTTATCCTGAAATCTACTGTGGTCAGGATAGCAGCTTCTGTGATAGAGACTTGGTTGTGTCCCACTCCCCTGCCCAGCTCTAAGGTGCAGATGAGCTGCATGGGATGCTGGACTGGACAGCAGGAATCTGCTGGATCAGGGTCTGGGCAGGAGGCTGCCACAGGCCTGGGAGAAGCTGGATGTGGACCAATGCTCTGGCTGCAGTTTCCTGACAAGTCCTGCCCTGGGGCCTGGGGGTGCCTCTGGTTCAGCCCATTGGTCACATGGCTGGTTCCTGGGACCTGCTCTGGTGGAGTCTCTGGTGTGAGGAGTGCAGGGAGCCTTTGTCCACGCCCAGGAGCAAACCATGGGCTGCTGTCAGTGCTTCCATCACAGCTGGCATTGCTGCCAAGTGAAGAGCTTGGAGTTATTCCCAGCCTTTTTCCTGGGACAGCAGCATGAAAATCAGGACCCAGCTGTCTCCTTGAGGGAGGGGAGGGAAGTCAGTCCTTGCTCTGGCTGTGGTGCACCTCTCCTTGCTGACAGGTGCTTCCCCAGAGCTGGGCTGGAGGGTGGCACTGACCAGGACTGTGTGGATGCTTCAGCCTCTGTCTCATCTGTGTGTCCTGTGTCCTGCAGGGAACACGGACCGTGCTTCTGAGGGGCAGAGCCCTGGGATGTGCGCAGTGGCTCTCTATGATTACCAAGGAGGTGGGTCTGCCCCAGCACTGGGGGACAGCGCTGTGCCCGCAGGGCTGTGTGTGGGGGTTCACTGCAGCGGGGAAAGGATGGGACTTGCTGGTTTACATTTCTTCTTCCTGGGAAGCAGAATGAGACCTGTCTTGGGAACATCATGGTGTAGGAATGGTGTTCTCCAGTTTAGAACTCCCAGCATGCATCACTTCTCTCCAATTGGAGGCAAAAAAAGGCAAAGATCACAGGCTGAGATAACAACAATTTTGGAAACAGCAATAAGAAAGCAAAGAGTAACAGCAACAATGTTAATAACAAAAGATATAAGAAAAGAAAATTTTCACATGGAAAAACACCCGCCAATAGACAATATTGGATGGCTCCCTCCACCACATTTTCTCAACTCTTGGAATCAAGAGTCCCTTTCCCCCACCCTGGCAATGACATGAGGTGGTACAGAATAACCTCCATGTCATGGCCATGGCCCCTCCCAAAAACTGCAAAAAATTAGCCTTGTCCTGGCCCAAAGCAGGACAGGAACAGAGAAACTTCATCTTTCATCTGTGAAGTCTTGCTCTTTCTCTGCTTTATCTGTGCTGTGGGATGGGGTTGGGTGAGGTAAACTCTTGGGGTTATCAGAGCACTTGTTCTGTCTTCTCCTGCCTGGGGGAAGGTGGGAGGAAGAACGTGAACCAGCTCTCTCTGGGGTTCTTTTTGCATTGTGACTGTCTTTTCTTGAAAATTTTTGCAGATGGAGATGATGAGATTTCTTTTGATCCTGATGACACAATCACGCACATTGAGATGGTGGATGAAGGCTGGTGGCGGGGACAGTGCCATGGCAGAGTCGGCCTCTTCCCAGCAAATTATGTGAAGCTTCTGCAATGAAATTAGCACAGTGCAAGCTGCTTCCCTCCCAACTTTTGCCTCTGTCATGGTTTGACACTGGCCAAATGCCAGATACCCACAAAAGTCACTCATTCACCCTCCTCTGCCACAACTTTGCAGAGGAGAGAAAAATTTAATGAAGGCTTTGTGAGCTAAGGACTGGGAGAAAACACTCCAAGGGCAAAATAGGCTTGACTTAGAGGTACAAAGTGAATTTATTACTAACAGAGTCAGAGGAGGATAATGAGAAATAAAAGAAGCCCTTAAAACATGGTTTTTCCCCCTACTCCTCTTTCCTTCCCACCAACAGTGCAGGGAGACAGGGCATAGGAGTTTTGGTCATTTCATCACTGAGATTTTCTTCCACTGCTCTGGGAGAGGAGTCCTTCCCCTGTGAGACTGTGAGGTCCTCCCATGGGAGCCAGCTCTCTGTGAACTTCTCTGACACAGGTCCACTCTCATGAGCAGCAGTCCTCCAAAAACTGCTGCAGCGTGGGTCACTGTTCCAGGGGGTGCAGCCCTCCAAGGACAGGCTGCTCCAGCCTGGGAGCAGGGCCCCCTCTCCTCTGGCTCTCCCACTGGATCACAGCCTCCTCCAGGCATCACCTGCTCTGGCATGGGCACCTCCCCCTCCCCGGGCTCTGGGAGGATCTCTGCATCCCCCATGGATCCCACGGGCTGTGGGTGGATCTCTGCATCCCCCATGGATCCCATGGGCTGTGGGAGGATCTCTGCATCCCCCATGGATCCCATGGGCTGGGGGTGGATCTCTGCATCCCCCATGGATCCCACGGGCTGTGGGTGGATCTCTGCATCCCCCATGGATCCCCAGGGGCTGGGGGTGGATCTCTGCATCCCCCATGGATCCCATGGGCTGTGGGAGGATCTCTGCATCCCCCGTGGATCCCATGGGCTGTGGGTGGATCTTTGCATCCCCCATGGATCCCATGGGCTGGGGGTGGATCTCTGCATCCCCCATGGATCCCATGGGCTGGGGGTGGATCTCTGCATCCCCCATGGATCCCATGGGCTGTGGGAGGATCTCTGCATCCCCCATGGATCCCATGGGCTGGGGGTGGATCTCTGCATCCCCCGTGGATCCCATGGGCTGGGGGTGGATCTCTGCATCCCCCGTGGATCCCATGGGCTGGGGGTGGATCTCTGCATCCCCCGTGGATCCCATGGGCTCTGGATGGATCTCTGCATCCCCCATGGATCCCATGGGCTGTGGGTGGATCTCTGCATTCCCTGTGGAATTTTCAGAACCACCAGAGGTTGGCTCTGCTGGACGTGGTGGAAGCTTCCAGCAGCTTCTCACAGAAGCCACCTCTGTGCCCCCCACTACCAAAAACCAGGCCATGCAAAACCAACACATTCCCCCTCTTGTGAATCACATATTGAAGAAGATCAAAACAAAGTGGGCACAGTTTCAGTTTGTTTTGTTTTTTTCTAGCCAGAGAAGAGGGGGAGGTGAGAACATGTGAGGGAAACAACCTGGAGACAGCAAGGTCAGTGGGGAAGGAAGGGCAGGAGGTGCTCCAGGTGCCAGAGCTGAGATTGCTCTGCAGGCCATGGTGAGACCATGGTGTGAAGTGTTTTCTCACAGTCCTTAACTCATGAACTCTTCATTTAGTTTTTTTCCCTCCTCTGTGGCAGGTGAGTGAGTGACTTTTGTGAGTGCCTGGCATTTGCCCAGTGTCAAATCACAGCAGCCTCTCTCTGCTTTAGCCTTTCCTGTGTTATCAGCTTCATTTGGCTCAGCTTGGTATATCCACATTCAGAGAAATATCAAGGAGCAAATTGGCAGTGCCAGAGGGAATGTTTTGTCTTATGCCCAAGAGGATTTTGATTCCCATCCACTTCTAGGGGGGAAAGGTGGGATGGTTTAAGAGCATATGAGTGCAATACAAGGTCTCTTCTATCGAGGCTGCCCCACCTGTCAGCCAGCAAGCGTGCAGGAGTGTGTCCTGTTCCCAGTGGGGCAATTCCCAGAGCAGAAATACAGAATCTAGTCCAGGCAAGGCAGAAGGAATGTGAGCTGTGGGACCTTTGTCAGTTGCTGTGGCCCTGGATCTCATTCTAATCAGGGGTCAGGGAAAAGAGCCCCGGGAAAGCCAAATTTGTGTTTATTCTAAGGAAGGGTTTCCATTTTTAGGATGAGCCATGTTTGCAGCATGGACCAGAGAAACATGAACGTGGTCTGTGTGACCCTTTTGGGCACAGATGTGTCTGTCCCTGGGGCTGTGCCCTCCCTCCCAGCTTCTGCTCTGGCCTGGCTCAAGCTGTGTCCCAGTGATTCTGTGACAGCTCATGTCCTCTGTGCCTTCTGCAGGCTCCTGAAAAGCCTGACCCTTCATCACAGATGTGAGGAAAAGGCTGGGCACGAGGGAAGCAGGACAGGAGGAAACATTTTATTGCTGATGTTTAAAAAAGTTTTCAGAAATGCAAAAGTAAAGCCCTCCCTCAAGCCAGTACCTCTTAGGTGGATGTTCAGCTGTGGGAGTTGTTCCTCTGCCGGATACAGGTACCATCACAGCAGGAATAAACCAGGGACAGCTGAGTAGAGCAGCACCTGAGGGGCTGTGGGACTGAGGGGCTGTGGGAGCACACCTGAGAGGCTGAGGGGCTGTGGGAGCACACCTGAGAGGCTGCAGGAACACCTGAGGTGCTGTGGAGCACAGCCCATCACTGCACTGCCAGCAGTGTGTGCAGAGGGTGCCTCTGTGGCACTAAAGCTTTAGAGTTCAGAGTGGTTCACAGGTGAGTTCTGGACCACCCTGCAGTTGACCAAGCCTGTACTACCTGTGCAGGAGTGTGGCATTCCTGCTCAGTGTTTGATCCTGGGAACACCCAACGCTGTCTGTCTGTCACAGGAAAGGTGCATTGGGATTCAGGTTAAAAATTATCAATTTTAATGTAACTTTTCCAGAGGTTTCTTGTTTGGGTTTCTGGTTGGTTGGCTTTGGGGTTTTTGTTTGGAGTGCTTTGGATTTTTTGTTTCTCTGAGGCAACTTCCCCAGTCTTTTTCCTTGTGTGGTTTCTGCTGTTTCCTGCTGTCCCCTTCCAGGGGCTCCTTAGAAAGGTGTCCACTGGTCAGACTGCTGTGTCCAATGACACTGGACTGAGGGTGCTTCAAGGACTTTTTAGAATCCAGAAGGGTGTATAGCAAGGAGGGCTGAGGGGTGTCTGGATAGGAACAACAGCCCAACCCAGCAGGTGGGTTACAAAACCATTTCTTTCCCTGAAGCGTAAAATCAGCATGTGTTGTGCACTAAGAAATGGCAAACTGCTCTCGGCAAGGCTGTGTGCCTCCTAGTCCCAGTTCTGACTCTCCAGTGGGTTTCTTTGGGAACAGATTAGATACTGTTGGGTATCTCTTGGTAACTGAGCTACAGATGAGCATGTTTGGGCTGTGTGACTGCAGGTGTCACCTGCCTGTGTCATCTCCCTTGCCCCAGTGAGCCCGTGCTCCTGGCTCTGCTGCAGTGCTCATGTGCACACCTGCAGATTTGGCTGCTGCCCCCACAGCCACAGAATCATTTGAGCTTGGGCCCAGCTGCAGACCCCCAGCCAGTCCTCAGCCACCATCACCCAGAGCCACAGCACACACAACAGCTGCACAGGGAAATTTTTCTGGCCATAAAGCAAAGCATTTCTGGTGAGGAGTTCAGTGCCACCAGCTCTCAGCTCAGTGCTAGTGTCTGAGTGCAGCACCAAGGCCTGGGTGGCCTGTGCAAGCCGCTGTGCTTATGTACAGAGTGCTGCAGAGCCTCCCTGGCAGCCTGGGGAAACCCAGCAGACATCAGACTTGAAGCCAAGGCACATGGGGACAGTGGATGGTGGGACAGCCCCTCTTGCCCAGGCCAGGTTTTGCAGTCTAAGGCACTGCCCTTGTTCTGCACAGAGACTGACTCAAGCCCTGGGGCAGCCCTGAGGCAGAGCTCGTGGCTATGCTCAGAGCCAGCACGCGTCTGGCTCCACGTGAATTTGCCTTTTGCTGAGCTGCCTGGCAGTAGCACAGCTGCAGCACATGGCATCTGGAAAATAAAGACAGAATCCTGGACCTGTAGCCTTGTTCCTGACTTTATTTTGCCATTCTGCTCTCAGTGATGTGCTGAGGGTGAAATGAGCAATGGCAGTGTGCCGTGTGCTTGGGCTGGGAGCCCCAGGCTCGCTGTGCTGTCACAGATGTCCCACGGATGGACATTGCAGTGTTGGCAGCCTGTGGCAGCCCTGGCACTGCTCAGGCGTTGCTGCCTGGGGAGCCTGGTGTGGCACCCAGCCGCATGGCCTTCCGCAGGGCCCCCCACACCTCCCGGTTGCGGAGGCTGTAGACGAGGGGGTTCAGCATGGGGATGATGATGCAGTACAGCACAGAGACCAGCGTGTTGGCTGCCGGGGAGTAGCCCGAGCTGGGCCGGTTGTAGTTCAGGTTGGCTGCCACGAAGTACAGGGTGACCACGATCAAGTGTGCGGAGCAGGTGGAGAAGGCCTTGCGCCGGCTGGTGGCCAGCGGCATCCCAAGGACGGTGGCCAGGATGCAAAGGTAGGAGATGACGATGAGCAGGAAGGGACTGAGTCCCACAAAGATGCTGGAGATGTGGAGGGCCAGCTGGTTGGGGCGGGTGTCGCTGCAGGCGGCCCCCAGCAGCGGCGGCACGTCACAGAAGATGTGCTGGAGCCGGGCAGCCCCGCAGAAGGAGAGCCGGGCCGCCAGCAGCGTGTGCACGGCCGAGTCCAGCAGCCCCCAGAGCCAGCAGCCGGCGGCGGCGATGGCACAGGTGCTGCGGCGCAGGGCCTGGCAGTAGCGCAGGGGCTGGTACACGGCAGCGAAGCGGTCGTAGGCCATGAGGGCCAGCAGCGCGCACTCGGCCCCCGCGCACCACATCAGCAGGAACATCTGCACCAGGCACCCCCCGTAGGAGATGGTGGCCCGCGGGCGCAAAGTGTTCGCCAGGATCTTGGGCACCGTCACTGAGGAGTAGCAAAGGTCCAGGCAGGACAGGTGACCAAGGAAGAAGTACATGGGGCTGTGGAGGTGGGGATCCAGGGAGACGAGGGAGAGTATTGCAGAGTTGCCCAGCAGCGTGGCCAGGTAAATGGCCAGGAAAAGAGCAAAGAGGAAGGGCCGGCCGTGGGAAAAGCCCAGGAGCACAAACTCCGTCACCTGTGTCTGGTTCGTACCTGCCATGGGGCAAGCTGGGTCAGGCTTTGGGCAGACGGGAGCCCTGAGGAGGCTCTCTCCCCGACTGTGAGCCAGGGACTAGAGCACAGCCCCCCGTGAGGCAAGGGGTCCCTAATGGTACAGCTCTGATCCCATCTCCCTGGTGGGTGAAAGTTTCCTGAGTTCAGATTGCGCAGACGCTGGGATTTTGGAGTCCAAAGAGCTGCCGTCCCGGGTCGGGTACCTGATGCAGAAGAAGCACACAGAAAAACCCAAGAGCGGGGGGCATCCACCCACACCTCTTGGAGTTCTTTGCCTACCCAGCCCCTCTCCTGATGATGATTCCAAGCATGTGTCTCTCCCCCTCCTGGATGTATTTATTCTGAGTAGATGTTTCCCTGCCCCTGGTCAGGTTACAGCATTCTCTAGATGCTGTCACTGAGCTTGCTCTTCCCCAGCCCTGGGCCAGGGATATGGCATCACCCTGCACCAGTTAATTTTTTTTTTCTTTATCCTGTTTCCTGCTCTGTAATAACCAGCTCTCACAAAGCAGGGGTTCCACTTACAAAAGTACAGGTTCCAACAAAGAGCAACTCATCACATGGACTATGTTGAGCCACAGGAAAATTTAAGCCAGCAGGGATCTCCTGGCCTGGAACTCCCCACCTTTTTTCCATCATCCTATTTCAATTTTCACCCTGACACAAGGAGTTTGCTCACTATCACATGGAGCTGTGATCACCATGTCCAAGAGATGGAGGAGGCCTGAGGAAGCATTTCTGGTTCAGAACTTCAGTCAGGGCTGCTGCTGCCCACCCTGCCCCTGCCATGGACTCCATGGATGGGGCCAAGGTGCTTCAGTGGGCAAATGCAGTGAGCAAAGACCAAAAAAAGACAAGGCTAGAAAGGCTGGATGGGGAGCAGAGAGGGAACACGGATGCCACCAGTGCCAGGCGGGTTCCTGTCCTTCCCTCCAGAGATGGGAGAGACCTTTGTGACAGTGCCATGTGAGCCAGCCAGAGACCCAGCTCTGCTGGTGCAGGAGCACATCTGTGCTCTGTACCCACACAGGGAAGCTGCTCTGCAGGAGGATGTGGTTCTCCTCACCAAGCCACTACATCTGTCCTCACTCAGATGAGCAGAGCAGGCAGCCTGGAGCACTCAGCCCTGGGAGGTGGGGTCCTGAGCCTTGGGCACAGCCATGGCCCAGTGCAAGGGCACAGCTGAACTGAGGGAGCAGATAACAGCACAGGATTCATTTCTCTTGGAAAGGACTGGATGCCTCTATTGGAGGCAGAGCAGCAGCCACAGCCTGCCCAGACCACCCAGAGCCCTGGGGGCCAGCACCAGGTTCCCCCCAGCAGTGCATGTCCTGGTGAAGCCCTGCCCTCTCACCCCTCCTCACCTCCACAGCAAAGAGCAGAGGCTGGATGGCACCTAGTCCTCAGTAATCTGTCCCCAGGTGCTGTCCTATGTTCCATGTGGCAGCCATGGCCCGGGTGCTGCTGGTTTGTCTTTCCTGCATGAGGAGAAGCCTGTGTGTGTGTCCTCAGTGCTGTAAGCGCAGCAGAAGCTTTTAACCCTGAGGGGGCCCTGGGGAGAGGCTTCCAGAGGTGGCTCCTGCTCAGGGACAGGAGTGAGGAGCAGCACCCAGCAGCCTGCAGCAGTGGGATCTGAGCCCACGGGACCAAGCCCTTGTGACACAGCGCCCATGCTGACTCCAGCCTTGCCCCGGGCTGTGCCAGGTGCCGAGCAGTGCCGGACTCTTGCTCCAGCCTTGCAGCTCTTCAGCACCTGGGCACGGGGGGAGGCTGCTGGAGGAGCTGGGAGCTGCAGCTCCTGGGTGCCAAGTCCTTCCAACAGCCCCATCTTACCTGTTGCAGGACTGTGAGATGCCTGCACCCGCCACTATCAGCAGAGAGGAGCAGTGATGGGGGCTGGCCTTTGGCCAAGCTGGCAGCAGAGGTGACTGCACAACACCCACGCTCCCTGTGCTCTCACTACCTGTGCTAACCGTGCCCATCCAGCCCAAGGCACAGCTCTCTGGGGGAGCTGACGTGGTCCAGAGGCCGGGAGAGGACTTGGACAGGAGGGACAGAGTCCTAGCAGTGGCACTGGCTGAACACAGAAGGCACCAAGCAGTGCCCAGCATGTCTGAAGGGCTCAGCAGTGAAATGGCTCCAGCTCAGTGAGATGGCTGGGTGAGCACTGCCTGCTCAGAGCCTGGAGCTATTCCTGAAAAAGGAGTGAGTTCAGCTGGAGTTCACCATGTATTGCCAGGGAAATGTAAAGTGGGACCCCCAGGAAAGGAGGGCTGCTGCAGGGAGTGAATCTGGAGGTCGAGAGAGCTCTGGGATGTTTCTGCAGCAGGGAAGCACTATGGTGTCCTTGCAGCTTCTGCTCCCGATGGTGGGGCAGTAGGAGATGGTCCAAGCATAAAGTCTGGATCTGAATGTCAAGAGATGAGAGGATGAACAGTAACATCTTCTGGGAAGTAGGGAAAGTGTAGGCTACAGCCCCAGATGGGGATGAACACCCTGTGTGGAAATCCAGCATAGATACCAAGGGAGTGGCAGCCTCAGTGAGGGGAAATGCAGGTCAGAGAGTGTCTGGGGCTGAAAAAGACAAGCAGCAAGTGTAAAAAAAGAGCAGCTGTGGCTGTGGCCGTGTGTGTGTGTGTGTGTGTGTAGCTGCGGATCTGTGTCCTGTGTGTACATGGAACAGTGACTCTGGGCTCTGCCTTTCTCAAGCAGCTCTCAGCAGGGCAGCTGAGCTGGCAGGGCAGAGGGGCCACGGTAATGGGACTTTTTCACTCATTTGCTTTGAGTTTACAAAATTACACCTTTTGCTTGTGGCAGTGACGAGCATTTCCTTGTTTCACACAGAAACTTGGTGCCATGGCATTCCAATACAGCCTGGTCACTTCCCAAGGTTTTAGGGAAGGCACATCCTGGCAGCACTTGCAGAAACCCCCTCCCACTTTGATATTTGAAAAGGGACTTTTCTGAGACCACCAATAGTTGGCACAAATATTAAAATATACTGAAATCTCCCTGGATGCCAGAAACTTCAGTTCTGGTAGTCCATGTCTTCAGAACAGCCTTTAGGATAATAAATATCATGTTTGTGTCCCCCTCTGGTCTCCTGATGGATATCAAACCTGGCCAGTGGTGTCCAGCAGTAAATCAAATCTCTGTGAACTTGTGAAATGTTAAGGGAGATTTTTTTTTTAAACCAAATACCTCAAATTGGAGGTGCAGCCTTCAGAATTGGGCCCAGAGCCTATAAATACTTGTCACTTCTGAAAATCAGACTCCTAACTTACCTTCTCCAAGCATGTGTCATATCTCCCAAAGCCAAGGGCACTGTTGTAGCACCAATAGCTTCTCCCACTCCTGTTTCCTTGGCTGTTTTGAGGGATGCACCTTCCTGCTCAAGAATTCTTTCTCCAGCAGAAATCACCATTGCTTGTATCTCAGCTGGTTCTGGTCTCCACATGGGCACAAATGCTTCCTTTGAGGATGGGGACAAGAAAGTGGTGGGTTTTGTCTGGATTTTGGCTGCCGCCCCTCCTCCTCCCTCCATGTGCCCCTGCAGTGAGTGTGGCACCAGTTTTGGGATAACCTCCCCATAGGGACTGGCAGACAAATGGCTCCTTGGTGTCCCCAAAGCCATTCCTCCTGTGGGCAGAGTCCACTCAGCATTTCCAGCCCCTGCTCTCAGCGTGGGGCTTCATCCCCAGCCTGTTTGGGGGGTCCTCCCCGTCTCCTGAGAGGGTGGTGTGGTTTTTTTTCAGGGAGTGCTGGATGTAGGACCTGGCATTTGTCCTTGTTGAATTTTACCAGCTCCTTCTAGCTCCATTTCCCAGCCTGTCCAAGTCCTTCTGGCCCTGCCCTGGAGCACTGGTCCCCCTGACTTGTGTCACCCACAACCCTGACAGGAGAGCACTCTGTCACCTCTTTCCTACAACTGAATAGGATGTTCTACAGGACATGTGCCAAGAGGGATCCTGGTGACATTCCACTTGTCCCTGCCCTCTAGATAGAGCATGACCTCTTCACACCCTCTGAACCCGGTGGCCTGGCAGGTGTTTTCCCTGACACTGCTGCTGCTCTGGCATGTGCCCTCTGAGAGCCCTCTTGCCCTCATCCCTGCTCACCCTGCTGCTGCTGCCCCGGCAGCCTCTGCCCAGGATCCCTGCAGCCACACCTGGCTCGGGAGCTCAGGGGGTTGTTGATGGCCACGATTCTCCCTGAGGCTGCAAGAGCTTCATGCTCAAGTTTTCCCCCTCAGTGGTTGTGGTTGTGTCAGATGCAGTTATGAGGGCACTAAAACTGTCCTCTCCTGCAGGAGTCACCCAAACAGCAGTTCCAGCAGATTTCGTACAACCTAGAGCTTGTGCTTTTGTGTTCCCCTTTTCTTCTCCAGTTCAGCTTCCACATCCCTGAAGTGTCCAAGACCAGGCTGAACATGGCTTGAAGTGACCTGGTCTAGTGGAAGATGTCCCTGCCCCACACAGGGGGTGGAACTGGATGAGCTTTAAGGTCCCTCTCAACCCAAATCAATCAATCTGAGAGTCTGTGATTCTAGCACCACTTTTTGAAGTGCTCTCCATGGACACTCTTCTGTAGGATTTTCTCATGTCCCACTGTTTTGGGAGTGAGGAAAAGGGGGCCCTGACCACAGTCTGCAGTTGCCTCATGTCATTGGGAGAGGTGATGGGTACAGACTCTGCTCACAGCTGCATGGTGACCACAGAGGCAACTTGCACAAGCTGGAACAGGAGACATCCTCACTGGACCTCAGGGAAAAAACCTTGGAACACTGGATCAAGGCCCTGAGAGGCCCTGGACTCTGACCTTGGAGATTCTCAGCACTCACCTGGCCACAGATGAGCCACCTCTGCTGCAAGGGCCTGCTCAAAGCACGGCTTGGACCAGCAGTCCCTGCCCAGCACAAGTCTGATGCTGGAATCAAACTCTCAGCAGGTTTTCCAATAATAATATTTCAGGGGTTTCTCCCAATGATTTCCTCAGAAAAAGCACTTCCTTCAGGATTTTTCAAATTATTTTAGCTAAATTGTCAGGGCCACCTGGTACTGGAACCAGGCAAGGAATAAGAATATGCTAAATTTGGCATTTCCACTTTGGCCTATCCAAGACAGGACAACAGCCTCACCCCACATCTTGTGGGGGAGGTCGTAGATTCCTGCCAGACTCCTCTCCCAACACTTGACAAGGAGATTTTTGTCTGAGGAAAATTGTACTGTTCCAAGCTCTTGTCCAGTGTAATTTACACTTGTGTTTAAGAAGACTGGGCAAGAAGGGTTGCAGTTTTATGGTCTAACCATAAACTGGCCAAAGCTGAGCGGAACTGCAGGTGTTTGCAGAGTGCTGATGTTTGCAGGAGCCCAAACACTGCACTCACAAACATGAAGTGAGTGCCTCTTACCCAGGGGAGGTCCAACACCTGCAGGGGCCTGGACATGGAAAGTGTGGTCACAGCAGCAGCCCTGGGGCCGCTGGCTCTTCCTGGCCAACTTGTGCTCTGAAAGCACCAAGGAAAGTCTCTTCTGTCATCACTGATCAGCACTTTTGGTTGCTCATGGTCCTTCTGGGCCGTGGTGGCACCTGCTGCCTGTCCCTTCTTCCCACTGCTCTGTCCCCAGCTGCACAGGGCCAGCCCCAGGTTCCTCATCCAGGTGTGGGCACCAGCTCTGAGGCCAATTAGGGCACTTTTACCAGGAGGCTGAAGTTGGAGAGAGAGGTTCCTGTGTTCCCAGTCTGCCTGCTTGGTCCCATTCCCCACAGCCTCCTGTCTGGGAACAGGAGCTCCAGTGCCAATTACAAAAGCCCAGAGCACTCCACCTGCTCACCTGCATGTTTGTCGGTGTGCAAACAAGGCCCACAGCGGGCTGTTAAAAGTTCTGGGCTGGTAAAGGTTCAAGGCAGCCACTTAATCCACAGCTGCTGGAATCAGTCACATCCCAGAGGCACTTGGAGCGAGAAGGGCCCAGGCGGCACAGAGCTACCACCTTGAAATGTCTGTGCACAGGACACACGCCTGGAACTGCTGAAGTAAAACAAAAACAGAAAACAGTAAGTAATTGGCCAGTGCTTTGACAGGCTCTGGGAAATATTTGGGTGACAGGAAGCATTTTGAAAACATCTGTTTTTGCAACAAAAAATAAAATGTTAAGATTCCAGGGCAATTTGCAATCCTGGTTGTACCTCCTGCCCAAGTTCTTGCTCTCCTCCAGCCACAGCAGGTATATCCCACAGTAGGTAGGAGCAGTTACTACAGCATTGCATACCTCATACATTACTTGTTTGAGTCATTCTGGTGCCTCTTGGTCCTATGCTGAGTCACCTCTGATGTTTAACTTCCAAAGGGTTTAATTTAACACAATTTATCTAATTTTTCTCTCCTTGCTGCCCCTTTCCCATCCCTGATCTGTGGGTACAGACCAAGCTGAAACCAGAGACCTGGGCCTTGCCTCAGGCTTATTATTCTCTGTCACAAAGATTTTCAGTTGCTTTATCTGACCTCCAAACTTTGTGTCACAAAATAACAAAAACAATAACCTGAATTCTGGTTCAGCTTAGTTTTGTGATGGATGGTGCTGCCACAGTCTCACATCTATAGTTTTTCTGGTGTTTTCCTTCTGTCCAATGTTTAAACTTCTCCTGCCTGTTGTCCCTGTGCAGGTACCCAGGGATGGGCTTGGGAAATGCTGAACCATGGCTGCTGCTGCATGCAGGAGCTGCTCCAGGACTGCACAGACACTCCAACAGTGCTGTCACCAAAACTCATCCCTCCCATTGCTTCCAGAACTCTCCTGTAGTCAGGGGAGGGATGGATTTCTAAAGTGTTTCCATAAAACATCTGTTCTCTGGAAAGGATCAACACAGCCCCATGTTAAATTTAAATATTCAGCTCCAGCAGCAGCAGTAGCTGCTTTGCATAACTGATGGCTTTTAACTTTCTCCAGGTGCTATGGGAGATACAGAACTGTCTTTTGTTTATCTGGAATGTTTTAAAAGGCAGGGGAACATTAATGAGGAAATCTGGCTAATACAAGTACTCAATAGTCATGTGTGAATGGAGGGGCCAATCAGGTCCTGGACATGTTGACAATTGGGATCGGGATCTGATGGAGAGATGACAACTGGTTCTGCCTGGAGCCTGCCAGGGCTTTGGGCAGGGTATCACAGAGATGCATGCAGGTGAGGAGGAGCCCAGGTGGGTGGCTTGGCTGTGTAGACAGGAGTCTGGTCTGTGGCATCACATCAAGCTCAAAGTTACATTTGGTCAGTGTCCAGATCCAGCCCATCTTGGCCTGTCTGGGGCATGAGGTGAGAGAGTGTTGGGGAAGATGAAACAGGAAAGCCTTATAAATATGATTGCCTGGCAAAAGATTTTGAGAATATGGAACTATAAGCAAGATTGAAATGAAAGCAAGCTTTGAGATACCTGAGTTACTGAACAACAGGAAAACAATGGTGTGGCCCAAATGAAGGTGATCCCCTTTTGATGAAACAACACCCTCTGCTTGCAGACAGGCCCAAGGGTCAGAGCAGACCCTACAGCTTGGCAGAAGGGGCCCAAAGAGGAGTTTTTAGGGTTTAAAATGTAACACAGTATGGTAATGTAATGGTTGTTATAGGCTGTATGTAAATTCTATAGGATTTGTATCTTGTACTAGATTGGTTAGTGAAAAATAGAATATTCAGCACAGAAGAAGATTTATTGTATTGTAATGGGAACTTTGCTCTCTTTCAGCCTCTCTTTTCCTCTTGCTCTCTCTTTCTCTCTCTTTGGGGCTCCTCTCTCAGATCTGCTCTGAGCTGTGGCTGGCAGCTCAAGCAGGGCCCTGCACCCAGGCCCTGTGCAATAAACCTCAAATTCCAAAGGGCCCCTGCACCCAGGCCCTGTGCAATAAACCCCAAGTCCCAAAAGGCCCCTGCACCCAGGCCCTGTGCAATAAACCCCAAATTCCAAGCCCTGGCTTCAGAGATCTCTCGTCTCCATCTGTCCCGACCGTCCTATCCCTGTTGCTCCTACAGGAGAGTGTTTCTTTTCTGTTCTAGGAAAAAACCAGTCCCAATCTATGAGGATTTTTTCTGCAGTTTGGTGTTTCTCTCACTCCTTGTTCCTCCTGCTTTGTACAGCAGCTCTGTGGGAAAACTGTGGCCAACAGGGTTGTGCCCCCCAAATCTGAGATGACTGTTTGCTAATCCCCTGGAGCTTTCAGTGTGGGGATGGATTGGACTTCTCTGGCACAGCTTTCCCTGAACACCATTACTTCTGTTTGCCTGGGATTTGATTCTCTGGCTGCTTTCCAGGCTCCTTTTCTTTTCCATGTGAGAACCCACAGTCTGATGCAAGATCAAATCCACAAAATCTCTGGCCACCGACAACACCCTTGTCTGTAGCTCTGCACAGTGAGATGCAGCTTTAGCGGAGACAAGTGCAGCCAGCACTGAAGCGGTAAATTTGTCTTTATTTCCGTTGTATCCATTTTTCCTTGTCCCTGGACTGGGAAAAGCAGGACACAGGATGTTGTGAGAAGAGCAGATCTGCTGGTTCTTGGCTTCTTTTCTGCCTCTGTCAAGGTGGGGATTGAAGCACTCAAGACAGTGTTTTGTGTCCTGACTCGGGTGTTTATTATTTCTTATGTCTATTACAAGTGGTGAGTTCTACAGTATTCTACTAACAAGCTACAAAATGGCTAACAATCTTCTGTACATGGTCTTTTGAGGCTAAACTATCCAATTAAGAAATGGCACCTAAGTTATTTTCATGTTTAACCCAATAACTAATCACTCAAAGTCTGCAAGGCAGACTTTTCTGTCCAATTACACAAAATCACCCAAACCCATGAAGAAGAAGGAAGAAGGTGAAGAAGGACCAGCTACTGTGCTAAAACCTTCATCTTGCTCTACATATATTACTATATTCTAAAACCTTAAACTCTAAGTTTTCCACCCTGTGATACTACACCCTTCTAACCAGCTACACACCCATAATACAAGTGCTATCAATCAATTTTGGAAGCCTTCTCCACAGCCTCAGGTCAAATGCTGTGTTCTCTTGGGGACCAGTGCATGTCAGCACAGAAAGTCTGGAATTTTCAGCATCCAGGGTTCCAACACAGATGAGCTGCAGAGAGGGAAATACGGAATAGCAGCAGAGCCCCCAGGTGGGGCTGGTAGGAATTATGGCCATGCTGGAGGAAGGAGAGGCCTGACCTGCTGCCCCGGTGCATCCCCTGCCACTGCAGCAACACCCCGGGGCCCACACCTGCCCAGCAGCACAGAAAGGAACTTCAGGGGGTGTTGAGGCCAAAGCCCTGCCTTGGTATAGGGACTCCTGACCTTACTTTATCACCCTTGGAGTATAAAAATAATAAAAGAGGGTTTTTTATGTCTCAGTGAAATTGCCAGTTTTCGGGTTGTTTCCATTGCCTTGTGTCCATACCTGGGATACCTGAGGTTCCCTTCACTGCTCACACCTGGGATTTCTACCCATTGATAAACCCCACTGAGCTCCTGAGTCTGAGCAGCCCCAGCCCTCAGCCTCTCCTTACCTGTCAGATTCTCAGATGTCCTAATCAGTCCATGCTGGACCCCAGTTCTGACCAGGCTGTCTTGTACTGGGGAGTCCAAAACTGGTGCCGGTGCTCCAGATGTGGCCTTCCCTGTGCCCCAGGAGGGGATGGGGGTAACCTGTGGGCAAATCCTCTGGCTCCCACACCTGAGGATGCTGTCAGACCATGGAGGTGCACCGCTGACTCAGGGGTGGCTCGTGGCCATCAGGACAGCCAGATGCTTCTCTGGTCTCTCATGTGAGTGTTGGCAAATGGAAACATCCCTGCCCAGGTGCAGGACACGGCGTTTTCCTCTAGAAACTTCATGGAATTCCCACTGGCCCATTTCTCCCTGAAGAGACCAGCCCAGGGAGGGATGACACCAGAGCAGGTACACACCTGAGGGACTGAAGCCTGTGGGTGTGCCATGAGTGAGTAAACAAGGAGGAAAGAGGAAGAAACAAGTAGAAAAGCAAAGCCCAGCCCAGCCCCAGCCCTCTGTGCTGTGTCACCTCCCCCAGGGACTGGCAGAACCTGCAGGAAAAGAGGGGACAAAAGATGCTGGACTGAAGCTGAACCTGGCAAAGTAGAGGAAAGGTGCTTCCCCACGTGTTTCTTTAGTCATTATCTTGGGTTTTCCTTGGTACCTGAATCAGTTACTAAAAAGTTTGTGTTACAGCAATAAATCAAATGAAATTCCTCAAGCTGAGAGGGTTCTGCCCGTGGTGGCAGGAACTGAGGCCAGGCCTGGGCTGGCATCAGCACTGATCTCCCTCTGAAGCCTTTCCTTCCCTTCTTCCCAGGCCAAACCGTGTTGTCCCCTCCAGCGCTGACACAAACTTGCTCAATTCTTCCAAGAGCAGATCAAGTTTAGGCCCAAACTCATAGGTCCCTGTGAGATGGCCTGTCCCAGCTCCACACCTGAGGTGTCCCTGCAGGTGCCGGGGCTGGACCTTGTGCCCCAGGCAGTGCTTTGCAGCAGCCCCTGGGCAGAAGCTGCTGCAGACACACAGCTGTGACCAGCCCTGTGCGCAGATCCCACGGCTGGGCCAGGCACCTGCAGCTTCCAGGAAAAAACAGGGATCTCAAACCGCCCTTCAAACCTGTACTGAGGTGCCACATTGTCTCGGTTTTACTGCTGTAACACACACCCATCAGCATCAGCAGGGAATGGTTTGGGCTGGGAGGGACCATAGAGCTCATCCAGCTCCGTGCCCCTGCCATGAGCAGGGATGTCACACACTACACCATGCTGCTCCAGGCCCATCCAGCTCAGCCCAGGAAACTGCCAGCGATGGGGCAAGCACCACTGGAAAAGCAAAAAATCACTTACTGGGTATTTACAAGGAAAAGAAAAAGAAAATGGGGAAAAAAAACCCAAAACAAGCCCACTTTGATAAGAGCCCTCCAAGCTGAGTTACCCATGACATTTTGTAAGACTTCCTTGGAGAGAAAAAATCAGTTTTGACACTGTCTCTTGCATCAAACACCAAGTGCTTCAGCCTCAGGTCTCTGATAAAGTCTGCTGGACAGCTTTAGATTCACAAAATAAATCCTCTGTCTGGGGCAATGGGCTGCCCAGTATGAGCACCCGGGCTCAGGTACAGCCTCAGGGCCAGGGCAATGCTAAGATGCCACCAGCAGGTACCTGAATCACGGTGGCTGTAAGGTGGTGTCACTGTGACAATCCTGCTGGCAGAGTTCTCTGCACTGGCAATGTTCAAAAGGGCCCTTTTCCCAAGTGTAACCATTGCAAGTGAGTAGGAAAAAAGACCAAAACTTCAAAAGTGGCAAGTGTGAGCCAGGAATTATCAATTAATGATATTACCAAGGAATATCCCAAAAGGAAAGCACAACGTAAAAGAAGAAAGGTGAAAAATAGTAAAGTTTAATAGTTAAAAGAAAAACACACAGATCTGAGCAAAACCTCCAGGAATCAATTAAAAAACATGACAAAATATCAATCAAGTATCAACAGCACTGGGGACAACAGCTCTCAGACCTGTGTGAAGACACACAGGATCCTGAGCAGATCCACTCTGGACACTGCTGGGACAGGGACAGCAGTGGTGTCCTGCAGATCCCTGGATCTGTACCTGGAACAGAACAATGACCATTTGATCCCAGACAGGAGGAGGAGGGAACACAGACACGTGAGTTGGGCGAGTCTGGGCCGTGCTTTCCACCACAGAGTCAGTCAGTCACTACCCAACAGCTCACGGGGTTCTGGAAGCACCTGGAGAGTCCCTGCCCTGGCTCTGTGATGTGCCAGGGCTCTGCTGAATCTCAGCTCAGCTTTCCTGCCCCAAGCCCAGCACAGCACACCTTCCCCAGCCTGAGCATTTGGGACTGCCCAAATGAAATTCCAACAGGGCACTGTAACTAAAATGGCAGCACTGCAAGGAGCCCATAGGGAGACAGCATAAATGGACTGAAACCCCACTGAGGAACACATCTCACACAGCATCACAGAGAGAAATGCAAATCAGCTGCCAGGACCTGGCTCTGTACCTCCTAACTAAGCCCTCCTGCACCAGCCTGTCATTGTTCCACCACATATCTGGGTAACTCCATGGCCGTGTTCATCCCATTTCCCAAGGACACGGAACTGCCCCAGCACCCAGTTGGGCCGTGGACACGGAGGGCTCCAAGTGCTCTCACATGCAGAGCTATTGACAAAGCTCCTCATTTCCCAGCCCAGTTGCAGGTGAGCAAGGACAGGACAGTTCATCTTGCCCTGCTGATGTCTTTCTTTATGTTCTTCCTTCTTTTCTCCCTAAGGCACTGTGGGAACAGCCAGCTGGGAGAATCTGAGGCTTCCCATCAGCAAACCCAGGCCAATCCCATCTGGAACAAGCAACCCATCCTTCACCTGGCCCTTGACCAACTCACCTATCCTGTTCACACCCAAAAACACTCAGGGAGCCAGTGAGCTGTGTGGAGAGCTAGGGATCTGCGTGTGGAAGATCTCGGGCTGTACGGGTAGATAAGAAGCTCCCCCTCACCCTGCAGTCTGACCTTTGCTCTGTACCCGGCCACACCCGGCCGGACACGAGCAGAGGGAAATGACACAGACTGCCCAAACCATAAATACCCCTGAGACCCCTCAATAAATGCTATTTTGCTGTTCACCACATTGGTGTATGTAGCATTGGACCGAGTGACCCTGGGCCTTGGGTCACCGTGCCGGACCTCCCGAACCAGGTTGCTAGACCATAACGGCAACAGAGCTGCACGGCCAGACTGTCAGCATGGGCACTGCTGGGGGAACTCTTCCTACAGCCCCCAGCACCTGCCTATTACACCATTAATCTGATCCCAGGCAGCACAAGGCTGCTTTCCCCCTCCCACACTCCCCGGCATGCAGCACAGCTCTGTGTCTGCTGCCCCAGGAGAGTGCCCACAGGGCTGCCAGGCCAGCACAGCACCCCCTGCCCAGTCACTGGGGTCACCTGTGCGGGCTGAGCCCCGAGCAGGCGCTCCTGGGTGCTGTGGAACAGCTGCCCGCGCCGCAGCCGCGGCTCCTCCTGCTCGTACCAGCGCTGCTCGTCAAACTCGGGGAAGAAAAAGGCAATTTCTCTGCTGGCTGAGGCAGGTGAGTCTGTCAAAAGAGAGGGAAAGGCAGTGAGATGCCAGTCTGCCACCACAAACACGTGCTGCACTCCAAAGGTGCCTGTCTAGGCTGCACCTGGCCAGGTGTGCGTGGGGTCTGCAGAAGGGAGCAAATCGCTCACTTGGAGCCCCAGAACTAAAGCAAAGGCAGACAAAGCACCACTGTTCCTGCCTCCCCAAGAACCATCCAGGAATGCTAGGCCTACCTGAGCCATGGGTCGTGTTCCTGGTGTCCGTAAGGCCGTAGGCACCTCGGATGGAGTCTGGGTCGCTGTGTCGGGCTCGGAACACTTTAGTGGGTCCCATGAGGGATCTCCAGAGAGGGACAGCGTTCTCATGGGCCAGGATGTAAGCCCACATGGGGCCACTGCAGCAAGGGCCCAGGAACAGCAGGAGAAAAGATTACGAAAATCTCATTACAAACAGGTTATTCGTCCTTACAAACCTGCACAGTACAGCTGCCATGGGCTGCCACGCTGGGCCCCGGCCTGCCCTGCCACGCCGTGGGGACGGGCACGGTCCCAGCGTGGCACCGAGGCCCCGGCGTTGGCACTGCTGGCCTGCTGCACACGATGACCTCCAGCACCTCCGGGGGTGCCACCCGCCAGGTATCGCTGCTGTCACAGCAGGCTGCGATGCCGAGAGCCGCCCAGCTCCGCACACGGGTCACGGCACGTACCTGGCCATGAACTCCACCAGCCGCTGGTAGAAGAAACGCCCTGCGGACAGACACGGACTGAGTCGGCACCGGCCCGGGGCAGCACCCCGCTCCGGCCCCCCGAGCCCCTCTCGTACCTGCGTGCTCCCGGTAGAAGCGGCGGCTCTGCTCCGCGCCGCACCGCACCTCCTTGGCGCGGACGATGAGGAACCGGTGACGGAGGATAGCGGCGTGCACGGCCTGCGGGAAGAGGCGGCGCTGGGCGGGGTCGTGGCGAGGCCTGCCGTGCTGTGCTGTGCTGTGCTGTGCCCGGCCCGGCCCGGCCCGGCTCTCACCTCGCACACGAGCGGATGGGCCACGGCGTCCGGCTTGAGCAGCGCCAGCGTCAGCTGCAGCCGCCGCGCGGGAGCCGCCATGGCCGGGCCGGACGGGATGGGGCGGGGCCGGGATCGGGGGGCGGGACCGGGATGGGGCCGAACCGGGATGGGGCGGGGCCGGGGCGCGTCGCGCGGCAGCGGGGACGCGCAGGCGCTGCCATGGCGACGGCGGCGGAGGAGCAGGGCCGGGCCGCGGCGCGGGAGGAGGCCCCGGACGGGGCCCGGGACGGGGCCCGGGATGGGGCCGAGGCCGGCGCCGAGGAGACGGTGAAGATCATCTGCCTGGGCGACAGCGCCGTGGGCAAGTCCAAGTGCGTGGGGCACGGGCGTCCCGCGGGTCGGGGCAGGGGTCCCGCGGAGCCGGGCCGCAGCGCGGTGCCGCGGCTCTCCGGGACACGTGCTCGCTCTCTCGGCAGGCTGCTGGAGCGGTTCCTGCTCGATGGCTTGTATCCTTGGCGGCCGGGGAGCGGGGCGGGCACGGCGGGGGAGCGGCTCTGCCCCGCTCGGTGGGTCCTTAACGCGCCGCAGCCAGCCGCAGCAGCTCTCCACCTTCGCCCTGACGCTGTACCAGCACCGCGCCCGCGTGGGCGGGCAGGAGGTCCGCGTGGGTGAGTGGGGCCAGCCCGGGGACATGGGGTGCCATGGCAGAGGGAACAGCTGGGAAGGGCAGATCCCCTCGGTCTGGGTCTCGGTATCGTGTTTTGATAGCCAACAGCATCGTGACAAATCTAGTGTCCTTCTGGGACGGGCTGCAGCATTGGTGGATGGGGCACAGTGACTGCCATCATCCCCCCTGGGCTTGGCAGAGTGTAGGGCACTGTCCCCACGATGTCTTGGACTCTGAGCTGGAGAGACAGGGGTTGGGTGGACAGTCGGAGGATAAAGAATGGTCTGGATGGACTCCGCATCGAGTCACTGGTCATGGCTCATTGGGGCTGAGGCTGACACTGCCCAACATCTTCGTTGTGACACAGACAGTGAATGCAAATGTGGTCTGGTGGGGACCTGTCTGTATTTGGGCAGTTTAAGAAAGTCACTGTCCAGTAGGTCTGACACAGAGTCCAGTCACAGTACCAGTGCAAAGGAATCCCTAAGGAAACTGGCTCATTTGGCTTTGGGTACAGCACCATGCTTGGGTCCAGCTGACAAGAGGTGTGACTACACTGAGGTTCTTAACTGAAGCTGTGCCAATTTATACAGCAAACCAGAGCCAGATGTGAACCTACAAACCCAGTGAGAGGTGGGGGATCTCCACCTGAGCTGCACCAACAGCTAAAGGCACGGCTGTGTCCAGGTCTGCCCCATGGTTGCTGGTGTACACAGAACTTCATGGACTGGGACCTGTTTGCCTCTGGCTGACTTACCTTCAGCACTTCAGAATGATTCCTGCCCCTGGGAGAGCAGAGTCAGATGTCTGTGAGAGGAGCTGAAGCATTTCCCTCGGCAGGGCCCTGGCTGACCATCGCTGGGTCAGAAATCAGCAGTGCCCAGCATCTCCTGGAGTTTTAGGTAGTTTCCCATTGTCATCCCTAGCGACAGAGTGCCAGACATGGCTACTGCTCTGTGCACTTCTGCCTGTCTTGGTCCTGCTGTCCCACACAACTCTTGTCACTGGTGGCTTCTCCTTTGTTGTTGGCCTGTGCCAGCACAGCCCACAGCTGAGCCCAGTGAGGAAAGGTCCCAGTTTGGCACAACTTCTTAACCCTGAGGTGTTTCAGACTGGTGAGGTGAAGCTCAGTTTGTGTCTCTGAGCAGGTGGGCTATGCTTTGCCTCCTGGGTGTAAGTTGTGAGAAGAACAGAGCTCGGTGAGTTGTGTCATTCTGAGCTGGTTTTGTGTTACAGACTTCTGGGACACGGCGGGCCAGGAACGGTTCCGGAGCATGCACGCCTCCTACTACCACCAGGCCCATGCCTGCATCATGGTGAGGGGGGTCTCAGCTGCGCCTGTGGGAGCTGGGTGCACAATGGTCTCAGGGACACTTGGCCTTTGTGTTACTTTTATGGTTACACTGCCATGTGTTCCTTGTCTCTTCCAGTGGTTTAAAAAACTTTCCTAGATTGTTCTTTCTTCTCTCACCAGATAAACCCCCTGTAGATGGACCTGGTTAGCTCTGGTCTGTCTTTCCTGGTAACCCTTTTCCTCTATCCCCTGGCTCTGCTGTCTTCTCAATGTCCTCATGTTTGCCCCTGTTGCCAGTTTTGTTGGCTCCTCTCCTGCTCAGATCTCCTGGTTTGTCCTGTCACTCTCACTTTCCACTGTTCCACCAGTGATTTTCATTGGTGGTTTAGTTGTCAGAACAGAGGAGGCCACATCTGATCCCGTTTGGCACAAACTGTTCCCAGTGCCAGCTCCCTGTGTGGGTGGCAGGGACTTGCACAGGACACAGGGCAGTGTAAAGGACATCAAGGGGCTGTTTCCTGCTCGCTGGGCTTGGCAATACTGTCCCTTTCTCTCTCACCCTTTCTAATAACACCCAGTTCCCTTCATCTTGTCTTCCTGGGAACATTCTGGATTGTGTCCTTGTGTTGGTCAGAGCTGTCCTGGGTCAGTCAGTGCTGGGCTGGCCCCGGGATAGGTGGTTCTCTCTTGGAAGGTGTTTGATGTGCAGCGGAAGGTCACCTACAAGAACCTGAACAGCTGGTACAAGGAGCTGAGGGAATTCCGCCCAGAGATTCCGTGCATTGTAGTGGCCAACAAGATTGATGGTGAGTGTGCCTTCTGCTCCCAGCTATCCAGGTCGTGCTGGGATTCACTCCTGTCCTTACTGAGAACCAATGTCCCTTGTCTGTTGGGTCCAGAGGATTTCCTCAGTCCCCCAGGGCTGGGTCCTGTGCTGACCTCAGCTGCTGCCTTACAGATGCTTGTCTTGTGTCACCAGCAATTAAAAGTGCAAATTTCATCCATTTCAGTTTTATTCAAGCGTTTTTCTTCCTTGCCACACTGGGGACAAGTTCTGTCCTTGCCACACTGCCTATTCTATCTGTCAAGAACCCAAAAGTGATTAGAGTAGCACCTGGTCAAAAATGGCAGCAAAAGGAAGCAAAAGCTGTTCTGCGGCTTCCCTGGATCAGTCAGGGATGGCCTTGGTGCTCCTTCAGCCTGCACAGATCCTCTGTGCTGAAGTGTCTCAATGTAGCTGCTGACAGAACTGTTCACCTGCTCTGCAGGAGGCTGGAAGGTTCCTCCCATGGGGAATGCCAGCCAGCCCCTGGTGATTGCTGTCACAGGGCTGTGGCTCATCTGTTGTGTCACACAGAAGACACCACCTTCTGCACCTCCTGCCATGTCTGACTGACCATGTCTTCTTTGTCTGCCTCAGCCGATATGAAGGTGACCCAGAAAAGCTTCAATTTTGCCCGGAAGTTCAGTTTGCCCTTTTACTTTGTGTCTGCTGCTGATGGCACCAACGTGGTGAAGGTGAGATGGGCGTTTGACTGCTGGGCTTGGTGTCCACAAGGCCCCTTGGCAGCCCAGGGACATGGGGGCTGCTGTGGGCACAGAGAGCAGGAAATGGTCCATCATTTCAGCTCCATGTGAGTGGCTATGGAGAGCTGCAGAGGGTTTTTTTCCCATGGGATGTGGGAACCCAGGGGGAAAAAAACCCCTCTGTGCTACAAGAAACCCAGTGCCCATGTGCCCCATCCTGAGTGACGGGCCTTGTCCTTCCCACCAGCTCTTCAACGACGCCATCAGACTGGCCGTGGCTTACAAACAGCACTCGGGAGACTTCATGGACGAGGTCCTGCGGGAGCTGGAGGTAGGGAAGGCTCTGTCCCTGCTCAGGCTGAGCAGTTCTGCTCTTTTTCCCCTGTGGCAAAGGAGAGAAACTGTGCGGCACGGGAAGCTTTGCCCTCTGCTGGGCTTTGTGTGCTGCTCAGTCTGGGCTGGGAGGGAGGAAGTGGGAACCATCACAAGAATTCTCCCTGCCCTAGGCAGAGTCTAAAAGAGCCACAGCAGATACAGTTGTTGCAGTCTGTGTCTTTTCTCAGCAGTTCCTTGTCCTGCTTCTTTCCAGAGCTTTGACCTGCAGAACACAAGCAAGGAGTCGCCGGATAAAGGGAAGAGCTGCACTGAAGAGGAGCCCTCATCTGCCTAGGCCTGGACCCTGAGCCTGTTTTCCCTTGGCTCTGGACTTCTGGGGCCTGTGTGGAGGACAGTGATGCTTCTCTTGCCCTAGAGCAGTGGTGGTGGGCAGCTGGGCCTCTTCCCTTCTTGTGGGAGCCTGCCTGGGCAGGATCTTCATTGGCTCGGCCCTCGCTGCTGCACATTTCGCTCAGGAGAGGGATGGGAGGATCCACATGATTCCACATGGATGGTGGCTCGTTCCTACTGCTCCCTCAGGACAGAGCTGCCTAAGAGAAGTGAACCATCCTGGACCTGCAGGAGGGATCCTGCCCAGGCACTCTAGTGGTACCTGCTGCAGAAAGCAAACACTAAAGGATATTTTTACAAAGCTATGAGATGGCATCCTTCCCACACTGCTGCTGTAAGGAGGCAGGTCCCAGGTTGTTTAAGGCCACAGGCCAGCCCAGCCTGCTTCCAGCTGAGCCAGTGCTGCCTCAGTTCACCCATGACATCTGCTGCCATCCCTGGGCTGCTGTCCCCATTCTGGCCCACAACAGCCAGATCCCAGGGGCTGCTGAGCACAGGAGGCTTCTCCTTCCCATCCGTACAGCTGACACAGGTGGACTCACACCCAGAGGCTGGTTCTGTCCCAGCTTGTTGGATGTGGCCATGGCTCTTGTCTGTGTGTGAGTGTCTGCACAAGATGCTGCATTCCAGAGAGCTGGATACACACACACACTCTTAAAACAGTCATGGAAACATGGAATGGTTTGGTTAGAAAGGGACCTTAAAGGTCACCTCATGCCATCCCCTGCCATGAACAGGGACACCTTCCGCTATTTCAGGTTGCTCCAAGCCCTGTCCAACCTGGCCTTAGACACTTCCAGGATCCAGGGGCAGCCACATCTTCTTCAGGCACCCTGTGCCAGGGCCTCATCACCCCCTGAGTAAAAACTCCTTCCCAGCACCTCATCCCAATCTCCCCTCCTCTAGATTTAATCCATTCCTCCTTGTCCTATCATGGCCTGCCCATGCAAAAAGCTGCTCTCCCCCACTATTATAACCTGCTTTACAAGGGGCACTGAGGTTTCCCTGAAGCCCTCTCCGGACTGAAGAATGAATGTGAACAGCACACCAGATGGACAGACAGAGCAGGGACTCTGCGAGCCTGCAAGTGCACTGAGCAGGGCTGAAAACATGGGTAATGGTGAACACAGAAACTTTACTTCAACACCTCAGTCACGTCAGCATCGCTGTGGCCGCAGCGCAGCAGCGTGGGCAGGACAGAGAGGCCTCTGGCCCCAAGGCTGCCTTGGAGCTGCCGTGATCCACTGTAGCCCTGGATCCTGCTCATCCTGCTGCTGCTGCTCAGGCTTTTTTGTCCTTCTAAAACAGCAGGAACTCCTGCACCAGATTCCAGAATTGCACCAGGATCTGGTGTGGGAATGCCATGGGCAGTGACGTGCCCGAGGATGTCACTGCTGGTTTCTGGCTGTACTCAGGGGTCAAGTTGATCTGTTCCTCTGGTTCCTCTGGTTCCTCTGGTTCCTCAGCCTCCTCCTCGGGGGCTGAAGTGACAACTGGCTCTGGTGCTGGACCAGCTCTTTCTGCTGGGCTCAGGCCCGTCTGGAGCAGGATCCAGTTGTAGAAGTGCTGAGTGGAGGTGTAGATCCCAGGGTGCCTGGCTCTGTCACAGCCTCTTCCCCAGCTGTTCAATCCCACCAGCCAGTAGTAATCAGCTTGATTGTCCTTGCAGACGAGGGGACCGCCGCTGTCCCCCTGTGCCAGGAGAGAAGGTTCAGGGACTGTGGGGGGCTGCTGTGGGGAGGGGAGGGGCGGACAGGGGACAGGCTGGGCTGGATGTGGGGGATGAGGGGGTCCCTGTGCTGCTGGGGGCTGAGGGACTCATCACACACTCCTACCTGGCAGGTGTCGATGCCGCCCTGTGGGTACCCAGCACACAGGTTGTCAGCATGAACGGCCCCTGCATACCATGGGCTGCTGTTGCAGAGCTCCGTGTCCATGAGGTGGACCTTGGACTCCTGCAGCACCATGCCTGTTCCCTGAGCTGTGGGCACAGAGGGGAATGAGCCCCAGCAGCTCGGTACCCATCCCCTCCCCTGCCTAGGGTGAACCCCCTTCCCGGGCCTGGCTCTGCCCCTTCCCCACGGAGCGACATTGTCCAGCTGTGTCCCTGCTGCTGGCCTGGGGAAGGGGCCAGACCCATCTCCCCCGAGGTTTCCCAGGGCCAGCAGGAATTGTTTGGGTGAGCAGGGACCTTACAGCTCATCCCGTTCCGCGCCCCGTCTTGGCGGGGACTCCTTCCCCCAGCCCAGGCTGCTCCGAGCCCGGCCCCGCCGGCGCTGCGCGGCCGGACCCTGTGTGTGCCCAGCCCGTGTCCCTGTGTGTGCCCAGCCCCTGTCCCTGTGTGTGCCCAGCCCCTGTCCCTGTGTGTGCCCAGCCCTTGTCCTTGTGTGTGCCCAGCCCGTGTCCCTGTCTGTGCCCAGCCCCTGTCCCTGTGTGTGCCCAGCCCCTGTCCCTGTGTGTGCCCAGCCCCTGTCCCTGTGTGTGCCCAGCCCGTGACCCTGTGTGTACCCAGCCCCTGTCCCTGTCTGTGCCCAGCCCGTGTCCCTGTGTGTGCCCAGCCCGTGTCCCCTGGGTGCTCAGCCCCTGTCCCTGTCTGTGCCCAGCCCGTGTCCCTGTGTGTGCCCAGCCCCTGTCCCTGTCTGTGCCCAGCCCGTGTCCCTGTGTGTGCCCAGCCCGTGTCCCTGTGTGTGCCCAGCCCCTGTCCCTGTGTGTGCCCAGCCCGTGTCCCCTGGGTGCCCAGCCCTTGTCCCCATGGTGCCCAGCCCTTGTCCCCAGGGTGTCCAGCTTGCCCTCAGAGCACACATCCTGTTGGGAACTCACCTCTGGCAAAGTTCCAGCCGGCGATGTAGCAGGATTTCAGCTCCGAGACCCTGAGCGAGGCGTCGGGCACACAGCCCAGCTGGATGTAGTCGCTGCACTCCACGGGCTGGTCCAGCTCCACCAGGGCGATGTCGTTCCTGGCTGTGGCAGCCACATAGTGCTGGTGCACCAGGAGCCTCTGGATGCGTCTCACCACAGCCTCAGGGCCTGGCTGTCTCAGATCTGTGGCCCCGATCACCACATCCCACATGGAGATGCCCCTGGGGAGCAGATGGACAGAGGGGTGACAGGGAGCAGAGCCACGGGCTGCAGCAGGCCCAGCATTTCCCGGCCTTCTTCTTCCCCAGGTGGGCAGGGAAGTGGCCCGTGGTGCTGTGAGCTGGGCGCCTGCCCGTGCTCTGGGGACATCTCTGTCCCTGCTGTCTCTTACCCGGCCCTGGCGAAGCAGTGTGCGACCGTGAGCACCCACTGGGAGCTGAGGAGGACACCCGTGCACATGTGCCACGTGCCGTTCTCCCAGGTGGCCTGGATGCTGACAATGCCAGGCCAGGCCCCTGGCTGGACACTGGTGCCACCCACATGGGACGTGCCAGCAGCAGAAACCACGGAGTTGTAGTCAAGAACAGCAGAGCTGTGGTCAGAGGCCATGGGCCGGAGCCCGCAGGTCCCTCTGGAAGCACAAAGCCATCACTGCCCTGCTCGGTGGCTGCTGCTGCTCAGGCTGAAAGTCCCACCTGGTGCTGAGCAGCAGCAGGGCCAGACAACCCCGAGGGGCATCTTTCACCACAGTTCTGCCAGGGAAGTCCCCAAGTGTTCCTCCAGCTCCCTCCCAGAGCCTGGAACCACTGACCTGCAGGTGTCCCAGGTGCCCCACACAGGCCCAGCCAGGGCCAGCAGGATGAGCAGCCCCAGCAAAGCCATCGGCGCCAGCGCAGGTGGCAGAGCCAGAGCAGAGGTGTCGCCTCCAGTGCGGCCACTGCCACAGCACCCACAGCCTTCGTGGTGCTCACAGTGCCCGGGCCAGGGCCGCTGTCACAGAGGGGCTGGTTCTGAGTGCTGGGCATGGCAGGGAGGGGCAGCACAGAGTCATAGAGACGTGGAATGGTCTGGGTGGAATGGACTTTATGACCACCCAGTGCCACCCCTGCCGTGGGCAGGGACACCTTCCACTATTCCAGGGTGCTCCAAGGCCTGTCCAGCCTGGCCTTGGGCACTGCCAGGGATCCAGGGGCAGCCACAGCTGCTCTGTGCCAAGGCCTGCCCGCACTCACAGTCAGAAATTCCCTCCTAACACCTAATCTAAATCTACCCACCTTCAGCTTAAGGCCATTTCTCTTGTGTCCTATCACTACACGCTCTTGTCCAAAGTACCCCTCCACCCCTCCAGCCTTTTTCTAAGCCCCCTTTAAGTACTGGAAGAGGCACCAAAGTCTCCCTGGAACCTTCTGTTCTCCAGGCTGACCAACCATAACTCTCTCAGCCTGTCAACCCTTCTTCCCACCCTGAATGAATATTTTAAATGTGGTGATCCTTACTGTAAAACAGCAGTGCTCTGCTAGTTAGCCTACATTCACCTTTTGCAAATTTTTATTTGCATCCATTTCAGAAAGGCACCTGACTTTGATTAAATACCTCAAGAAATGAAGGTTTACATTTTTTCCTCCATAATTTCTTGGACACCTCCAGGGACTGGGACTCCATGGGGCAGCCCGTTCCAATACCTGACCACCTCTCCAGGCAGAAATTTTTCTTGAAGTCCCCCCTGAACCTCTTCTGGCATAACTTGAGGCCGCTCCCTCTTGTCCTGTCCTTTGTTCCCTGGGAGGCTGAGTCTCCCCTGGCTCTGCTCTCCTGTCAGGGAGTTCTGGAGAGTGAGAAGGTTTCCCCTGAGCCTCCTTTTCTCCAGGCTGAGCCTCTCCAGCTGCCTCAGCTGCTCCTCAGAGGATTCACCCTCTAGGCCCTCCCCAGCTATGTTGCTTCTCTGGACACACTCCAGCCCCTCAATGTCCTCCTTGAACTGAGGGGCTCAGAACTGGACACAGGACTTGAGGTGTGGCCTCACCAATGCCAAGTTCAGGGGGACAATCACTTCTTCCCCACCAGCTCATTTTTAGGCACATAGGGACAGGCTGCTCCTGCACCTTAAAGGTTTCATTCTTGATGTATGCCCAGCCTTCCTGGGACCCTTTGTTTTTAAGTGCCGCTTCCCAAGGGACTGTCCCAATCAGTGTCCCAAACTGGCTGAAATTCACCCTCTGACAGTGTAGAGGTTTTGTTGACACACTTTGTTACTTCACCAAGCACTGAAACTCCTTCATTTCAGGGTCACTGTGCCCAAGATGGCTCCACCATCTTCCAGCAGCCCCTCTCAGTCTGCAAACACCACGTGCAGCAGGGCCCCACCCTTGGTGGGCTGCTCAGCTACTGAGCCAGAAGTTCTCTTCATTCCAGGAGCCTCTCAGACTGTCTCCTCTCCACTGTGTTGCTTCCAGCAGACATCCAGTAGGTTAAAGACCTCCACAAAAACAAGGGCTGGCAACCACTAAACATCAGCCAGCACTTTATAGAATAATTCATCTGCCTCTTCATCCTGGTTGGGAGGTCTAGAACAGACCCCCACCAGGATATCTGCCTTGCCAGCCTTCCCCTTAATTTTCACAATGACCACTCAACCTTTTCATTACTAAGCTCCAGACAGCCAAAACCCTCCCTAAGGTACAGAGTCATCACACCACCTCTCCTGCCTCACCTGTCCCTTCTAAAGAGCTTGGAGCCATCCAT
The DNA here is from genome assembly GCF_023055355.1 of Agelaius tricolor. NCBI lineage: Eukaryota > Metazoa > Chordata > Aves > Passeriformes > Icteridae > Agelaius > Agelaius tricolor. The sequence goes on from NW_027269346.1 coordinate 133,559, forward strand.
TGCAGCATTCCAGTCATGGAGTCATCTCAGTTCCATGACAGCAACTACATCAGAGCTTTGCTGCTGCACCACGGCCTCCAGCTCCTCCTGTGGTGCCCACACTGCTGCATTGGTGTAGATGCACTTTAGCTGTGCTATCGATCTCTCCCCAGCACTGGCCTCCTGCCCCCAGCTTCATTTCTAGTGAGTGTGCTGTCATCCCTGTCTCCCTTCAAATCTAGTTTAAAGCCCTCTCAACCAGCCCTGCCAATCCACAGGTTGGAATCCTTTTGCCTCTTCTAGAGGTGAACGCATCTATCTCCAGCCTGGTGCTATACAAACTACCTCATGTTCAAAAAACCCAAAATTCCACCAATGGCACCAGTTTTTAAGCTACTTTTTAGTCCTATGGATTTTCCTGTTCATTTTGGCATTCATCCCTACTACCAAAGGAATCAAGACCACCACCTCTTGTACTTTGTGCTCTTGTCCCTTCAACCAGGCAACCCAGTGCCCTGAAGTCCTTTTCTGCTACCCTGGTACTTCTCTCATCGGGACAATGAGCAGTGGGCAGCACCTCGTGAGCTGAGTTAGTGCAGGGAGTCTCTCAGCAATGTCCCTTGCCTGGGCCTCAGGGAGGCCTCAGACTTCCCTGTGGGGTGGAGCTGGTTGGAACACAGGGTCCTCAGCCCCACTCAAAGTGAATCACACACTACAACTGCCCTTCCTTTTTCCTTAATAACTGTAGTTGTGATCTGACTGACTGCACGGATCTGGGAGACCCACCAAGGAGACTTTCTGCTCCACTCTCAACTGTCTGACCCTCAAAATCCAGGACCTCGCATCGGTTCTGTAAGGGCACCTGGGAAGGCGAGGGAAGTCAGGAGGGGATTCTGCTACCTCCCTAAGCAGGGACCGATTTCCATTCCCACCTTTTAGGTCTCCTCCTGCCTGATGGCAAGAGGGTAAGGCATACTCTGACTCTTGCTGAGCTTTCATGCACTGCATTTCTCTCCTGGATGGAAGGTGCAACTCCACCAGTCTGTTTCTCTTGGCACTCCTTGACAATCCTCAGCCTCCCCACCTCCTCTGTGAGATCCCCCACCTGTTCACACCCCATGCAGTGCTGTTTCACTGTGCTCCAGCAGTAACAGTAAGCTCAGACACTCCCTGCAGCCCTGCAGGTGTTTCTTGGGGAGCTGTGTCTGCTTCTCCCCACTCCTGCCAGCAATGGCTTTTGTCAGTGCGTGAACTACTGCTGGGTCTAATCAAGTTGGACAAGTGAAAAAAATAATCCCCACCTGAGAGGAGCACACCTCAAGGGTCAGGAGGGTGGCTGTGCCCTCCTACAAATCCTGCTGCTTGAGCAGCCACCATGCCACGTCCTGCTGCTCCACGTCCATTTGCCTGCCCCAGTCACCACACTCTGGGTCACCTGCACAGCCTGGAGCCATTTCCATCTCCCCCTGCTCTTGGCAATTCCCCCTCTGTGCCTGACGGGCTGCCAGGGCTCCCAAGTCCACGTGGAGCTTTGGACTGCTGCTCACATGTCCACACTAATCCCTCACCTGAGGGGATTGCACCAATCCATGCAAACATCTGAGGGGGATCCCACCAAGCCCAGACCTCCCCAGGTGATGAGGATGGTGCCAGGCCCAGCCCCATCCTGTCCAGCGAAGGATGAGGAGTCAGCCCTGGGCTCCAACAGTCCCAGCTCAGCATGAGGCACAACCTCCCTCCATCATGGAAAGGCCAAGCCCTGGGAAGCTGCCCAGGAGGGTGAGGGGTGTCCCTCCACGGAGACACCCTAACCCACCTGGACAAGCGTCACCTGCTCCAGGCGACCCTGCCTGGGCAGGAGTTGAGCTGGGTCATCACCAGAGGGTCCTTCCACCTCACACTGTTCTGGGATTGTGTGTGCCATAAATGTGTATTTGTGGTATGTGTGTGACACTGTGTGTGGCACCTGTGTGTGTGTGGGACATCTGTGACAACTGTGTCCGTGCCCACCCCTGCCCATTCCCCAGTGCATGTCCCCAGCATGGCCACTGCCCAGGGCCCCAGAGATGTGGGTTCCCCCTCAGTGCCCTCCAGGTGTCACCCCTGTCTGCAGGGCACAGCAGGGGCTGCTCAGGAGGTGGGAGCAGAAACATGGGGGCAGGCTGGCTGGACGGGGCTCCCAGGCCCTCAGACCAATGCCGTCAGGCCCTGTGGGGCGTGGGGAGCTCACCCCTGCTGTCCCCCCGAGGCTGGGGGTTATGGGGGGGTCTCAGGGTGCTCCTGTGCCCTGAGCCCTCCACGGCTCTGTCCCTGGGCCCCACTGCATGTCCCTGTGCCACTTCCCCCCGTCCCCACCCCTCACAGCACCCCACAGAGCAGAGCAGACAGTGAGTGGTGTCAGCACATGTTGGGGACACTGTCAGGGAGACACACAGGGGACACAAATGACATTTGGGCACAGGGGGGAGGACAATAAATAACCTTCCCCCCAGGTTCTGCTGAGGCTGAGGAGGCTGGGGAGGAGCTGGGGGAATGGTGACAAGGTCACAGTGACAACTCCCAGTGTCCTTAGGGTGTTCCTTTCCTCCCCCACGGCGTCCCTCCCTGCCCACAGGCAGGACCTGGCAGGATTCAGCAGGATACGCTGGTGGCACTTCCCCATCGCGGGACATGGCTGAGACATAGTCACGGGTCACCCTCAGGGCCCCTGTGGCAGCCCCAGACACCCTCAGAGACACGCCAGGCTCCCCGTGTCACCCTCAGACCCACGGGGCAACCACAGCCCCCAGCATCCGAAGGGCACCCTGGGAACCCCAGAGACCCCCCAGAAGCACCCTGGGATGGGCTGGGGACCCCCAGGCATGGGGCACAACTGCCCCAGGTGGGCTGGGGGCCCCTGGGTGGGCTTCCCTGGGATGGAGACCCCCAGGCCTGGCTTGTGACCCCATAGGGTGCCAGGGGCTGTTTTGGGGTACCACAGGTCGTCGAGTGTGAAGAAGCTGGGGGAGTGGTGGAGGACCTTTTGGGGGTGCTGGGAAGGTACTGGGGACTGTCTGGGGGTGCCACTCACCAGTGACTGGGTGCAAAGAGGCCACGGGGGCAGGGGACAGCTTGGGGGTGCCGTGGGGGCTTGCGCACACGGGGGTCCTGGGGAAACTGTCTGGGGGAGCTTAGAGGGGGATTTAGGGAGGGGCTGGGGGTCCTGGGGGACTCTATCGCAGCTCATCGGGTGCAAAGAGCCCCCGGGCGCGGCGCAGCACCGAGTCCCGGGCCGGGTCGTAGGGGTGGTCCTTGGAGGGGATCTCGAGCACCGCGGGCAGCGCCCGGGCATGGGCTGCGACCGCCGGCCGGATCTGCTCCGCCAGCGCCTGCGAGATCAGGATCATGCCCACGTCCTCCCGCGCCAGGAAACCCCTGCCAAGGGGAAAAAGGGAAGAGTGAGGGGCACGGAGCGCCCGCCGTGGACGGCCCAGCCAGGCGGGACACGCTGCTGGGCCCCTCGGGCCCCGATCCCCTGAGCGCTCCTGGCAGCCTGAGCCCAGACTCCTGCCGGCCCTCTCCCTCCCCTCCCGGAACTCTGCGACCCCCGGAGCCCAGAGCCTGCCTGGATCCCTCCTCAGAGACCCCACTGTGGGCTCACACAGGCACCGCAGGGAGCCCTCAGGCAGCCCGAACCTTACCGACCGCCCCGGCCCCCCTCGGCACCCCGAACATTACCGACCCTCCCGGCCCCCCCCGGGCCGCCCGAGCCCTCCCGGGCCGCTTTCCCCCCACACACCGGAACGTCTCCTCGATCTCCGCCAGGCTTGTTTCCTTCTCCACCACCAGGAAGTTGGGCCTCCGGTGCTTGTCCAGCTCCCCGATGCCGCCCAGCAGAAACCCGGTCACCGTGTCCTCGTCGCCCATCACCGCGATCAGCTTCCCGCGGCCCGCCATGCCCGGGGCCCGCTGGGAACGGAATCCGCCGGGACACGGACCGTGGGAGAGCGGCTGCCGGGAGCCGGCGGGGTGGGGATGCGCCGCCGGGAGCGGCAATGGGGATCGGGACCGGCCGGGACCGACCGGAACCCGCCGCCGCTTCCGGGTTCCTCCGCCGCCGCCGCCGCTCCCGGAGCGCCCCGCCCGCCACTGCCTGGCAACGCGGCCAGGCCCCGCCCACCGCCGGGGGAGGTCCCGCGACCTTGGGCTACGCCCCTCCGCGGCCAGGCCCCACCCCCTACCGCCGGCCCCGCCCCTCACTGCGCGCATGCGCATTGTGCCGTGTCCTTGAGAGGACGCGGGTCGCTCTCTTGCACAGCGCCCCCTACCGGACGGCACGGGCCCCGCAGGCACCCCGGACCGCGCTGGCCGGGACCCCCGAACCCCCCCGGGCCCCCCAGGCTGCCGCTGTTCCTCCATGGAATCCCCTCGGACCCCCGAACCCCCCCAGGCTGCTGCTGTTCCTCCATGGAATCCCCTCAGACCCCCGAACCCCCCCGGGTCCCCCAGGCTGCCCCTGTTCCGCCATGGAATCCCCTTGGAGCCCTGAATCCCCCCAGGCTGCCGCTGTTCCTCCATGGAATCCCCTTGGAGCCCCTCAGGACTCGGGCATCACCTCCGGTGTTCTGTTCCAGACTCGACCACCTCATACCGGGCCCTCATGATCTCATCCTGCAGCCCACAGGATTCCCCCCACCCCCCAGGACCAAGATGTCCTGCTCTGGACTGCCTGGGCCCCACCATCCTGCCCCGGACCCCCAGGGCCACCCCAAACCCTGCTCTGTTCTGCACACCCCAGAATTGTGGTGTCTTGCTCTGGACAGCCCTAGACCTGGCGTCCTTCCCCAGCATGGCCCTGGCCCTGGCCCACTCCCAGCCCCACGTGTGCTATGTCCCCAGTCACCATGTGTGCCATGTCCCCAGCCCCAGGCATGCCGTGTCCCCAGTCACCACATGTGCCGTGTCCCCAGCCCCAAGCGTGCCGTGTCCCCAGTCACCACGCGGAGCCCGTTCCTCTCCCAGTGCTTTATTGCCAGGCCCGTGTCCCCCACACGCCGGGGCCCTCAGGCCGCAGTGACACGGAAGGGGCTCCCCGGGACGTCGCGGTCGCCCCAGCGCAGCAGCAGCACGTACTCGCCGCGCTCCCGCACGCTGTAGGTCACCGTGTACACGCGGTTTCCCTCGTGCTTCACGTGCACCTCCTCGCACGGCGCCTTGGGGCCGTGCACCCCCACCAGCAGCATGTTTGTGCCTGGGAGGACACGGGCAGGGTCAACCCTGAGCTTGAGACCCCAGGGTTGCCCCAAACTTCCCCCCTGCCTCCCAGACCCTCCACCAGACTCCCCCACTCACCCCCCCCCATGCCCTCCAAGGGCCCCCAGGCCTGCCTTTAACCCACCCCATCCTTTCTGCAGACTCCCCAGAATTCCCTGAACACCCCACAGACCAGACCCACCACCTCTCCTCCAAGCCCTCACAGGACTCCCAAGGAGCACCTGCTGAGCCCCCATCTGCCCTTCCAGCCCCATGCCCCCTCCCAGCCGCCCCAGCCCCAGGGCCCCCAGTGCCCTCACCGGCCTTGCTGCAGTCCACGGTGAAGTGGTTCTTGTGGCCGAGGCGGGCGGCTGTCAGCCCTGGCCCCCGGGCCACCACCTGCCCAGCGTCTGACGGGGCCTTGGTGACCCCCCCAAAGGCGGGGGGGCCCCGCGAGCCCGCCCTCACCACCGGCTCCACCAGCACTGTCGAGGTCTCGTGCAGACTGTGCCCCCCTGACAGCCGTGGGCCTGGGGAGCACCAGGGGGACACGGTCAGCCCCCATCAGGGGACACCCCCATCACACCATGCTGGGGGACATCTTTCGGGGACAACCCCCTCCCCCTGGGACCCCCATCATGTCATCCTGGGGCTCCAACACCACGTCAGCCCCAGGACCCCCCACTGATGTCACCCTGGGGGTCCTGCAGGGTGGCCCTCCTGCAACTCTCTATCATGGCCATCATTGACCCCTTGTCACCCCACACAGGGGACTCCCATGTCCTCCTCCCCCAGTCTCCCTTTTCCATGCCCCCATCCCTGTGTCTGCCCCCACCCCATCTGTACCAGTGACCTTGGCCTTGAAGGGGCTGCCCATGATGTGGCCCCGGTATCCCCATGTCCCCCTCAGTTCCCATGTCCCCACTAGTTCCATGTTCCCCTCTGTCCCCACATCCCTCCGAATACCCATGTCCCCTCCCAGCCCCATGTCCCCCCTGTTCATACCAGTGACCTTGGCCTTGAAAGGGCTCCCCACGATGTGGTGGGGGCCCCCATACTTGATGGAGATGAGGTAGTTGCCAGGGGCCATCGGGGTGTAGGTGACGCGGTGGCCCTCGGGGACCTCAGTACAGTCCAGCTCCACTTTGGAGGGGCCATCAATGGTGACAGCCAGTGCTCCTGCCCCTGCATTGGCTGTCTGCACCAGGAACTCTGAGGGCACTCCTGGGAGATGGACATGGGGATGGCATCATGGGGGGGGACACAAGGACACCATTGTGGTCACCACCCACGGCCACGTTCCCGTCATGGCAATGCCATGGCCACATCTCCATCATGGCTCTGTCCCCATCACCATTTCAGAGCCATGTCTGTCCCCACCCGCCTCCCACAGCCCCGTCCCTGTCCCCACAGCAGTGTCACCTGTGCGGCCACCCTCAAGGCCGGGCCCAAAGGCAGTGACGAGCCCAGGGTCCCCGGCCTGGCTCTGCTCGCCCACACGGATGTTGAAGGGGCTCCCAGGCACGTGGCGCCCATTGAAGCGCAGGTCGATGGAGTGCACGCCGTTCTCCCGTGGCAGGAACCCCAGGGCGTACCGGTCTGGGGGACACAGACACGTCACCATGTCCCTGTGTCCCCATGTCCCTACACCCCTGTTCTTGCACAGCAGGAACCCCAGTGCATATCAGGGGATACAGACACGTCCCCATACCCCTGTGTCCCATGTCCCCGCATCCCGGTATCTCCACACCCATGTCCCCATAGCCCTGTGTCCCGTGTCCCCACATCCCTGTATCTCCACACCCCATGCAAGAACCCCAGTGTGTACTAGTCTGGGGGATGCCATCATGTCACTATGTCCTGTGTCCCTGTGCCCCTGTGTCACTCTGTCCCCATACCCCATGTTCCCATGCTCTCAAACCCATTTCCCCACATCACATGTCCCCATGTCCTGCACCCTGTGCCCACAACCCCACATCTGTAGACTGCTCTCAAGCGCGATGTCCCCGCAGTGTCCCCACGGTGTCCCCATGGTGTCCCCATGTCCCCTCACCGCTGTCCAGCTCGGACACGTAGCACTCCTCCACCACCCCTGCAGGCGTGTGCACCTTGGCATCGATGACGCCCCGCGCCCCGTTCAGCTGCACCGCGAAGGATGCTGGTTGGTTCACTGCCACTGTCTCCTGTGGGGACACCACAGTGGCATCAGGGACAGGGGGACATCGTGAATGATGCTGGCTGGTTCACCCCCGGGAATGAGGGGATACGCTGGGGGGGCAGTGGGGCAGGGGGAACACCACGGGGCCCAAGGGTGACACAGGGGTGCAATGTGACACAAGGGATGTGAGACTGGCACCAGAGAGGGTCCCAAGGCTGGCACAGAGGGACATAAAGGTGGTCTAGGGGTGACATGAGGGAGAGAGAGGTGGGCCCAAGAATTACATGAGGGAGGGAGAGGTGGCCCCAGAGGGTCCAAGGGTGCCACAGGAGACCCAATGGTGGCACACAGTGGGCATCCCAAGAGTGCAATAGGGGCTCAGAGCAGCCCAAGAGTGACCTGGGGACCCAGAGGGCATCCTGTGGCATGTGAGCCCAGGGGTGCCCCAGGGTTTCACAGGGGCTGTCCCCAGTACCTGAAGGCTGGTGACAGTGAGGCGTCGGGCATCATCGGAGTGGGAGGCGACAGGGACAATGAAGGGGCTGTCAGGGATGTGCTCCTCGTTGAACTTGATGGACACCTCGTAGTCACCTGGGGGACAGGGGACAGTCAGGCAGGGAGCCCCCACACAGGGACACCTTCCCTTGGGAACACTGTTATGTGGGGACACCCATGCACAGAGACACCACTCATGGAGACACCCTCCCATGGGGACACTTCTGCAGAGAGACACCTTTATTTGGGGACATCCTCCTGGGAGGACACCCTTAATTGGGGATACATTTGCATGTGGGTTCCTCCGCATATGAGGGTCCTGTGGCCCCAGCCAGAGGCTGAGCACCCTGGAGGATGTTAGGGGCAGTTAGGGTGGTTGGGGGTGTTGGGGTACAGCCCCCCCTCACCTGGCTCCTGCACCAGGTAGGAGACGCCACAGGAGCCGTCCTTGCGGTCCTCAAAGGAGATCTCGGCCTTGCTGGGCCCCTCGACAGCAATGGAGAGTCCCCCCGCGCCCGCCTCACGTGTCCAGATGCTGAACTCAGCTGTGGGGGTCACCAGGGTCACCCTGGCCCTCAATGGCACCCCAGGATGGTGACACCCAGCACAGACCTGCACCCACCTCCCCATGGCACCCAGAGAACCCACGTCCCACCCATGGAACACAGAGCACCTGTGCCATCCCTCCATTGCCCCCACACCCAGCTGTACCCAAATCCCCCGTCACAGCACCCAGAGCCCCCAAATTTCACCAACACCCCACACACACATAGCACCTACCCCCCCCATAGCCACCCACACCCCCAACAGCACCCAGATCCCACACACATCACCCCAAGAGCACCCCTCCCTCACTGCCCCCACATCCCCATCACACCCACACACCCATTGCCCCCAGAGCCCCCAGGCCCCCATCACACCTGGCAGCCCCCCCATACCTGGCGTGCCAGCCACAGCGCGCTGCAGCCCGGTGCCCCCCGCGCGCACCTTGTGGGCGCCACCCTCGCCCAGGGGCCCCACGGTGAACTGGAAGGGGCTCCCGGGCACGTGCTGCCCTCGGAACTTGACGCTGACGGTGTGGGCGCCCGTCTCCTGGGGCACGAAGCGCACGCTGTACACCCCTGCAGCCCCTGGCACCACCTCAGCCTCGCGCCGCTGCCCCGATGGGCTCAGCACCTGCGCCGACAGCTCCTGCGCCGACGCCTCGCCTGCGGGCACGCACCATGTCACCGTGGGCACCCAAAACCATTGGCACCCCAGCAACACCCCAACACCCTACCCCTATGGCATCCCAGCTCCTGCACCATCGCCTTGCCTGCAGGCACGCACCATCTCACCGTGGGCACCCCAACACACTGGCACCCCAACACCCCACCGCTATGGCATCCCAGCTCCTGCGCTGATGCCTTGCCTGCAGGCACGCATCACATCACCCTGCAGGCATCTGGGCACCCCAACATCACCCCATTGTTGTCACACCACCACTGCGCCACTATGGCACCCCAGCACTCCATGACACACTGTCATCTTGTCACCAGAGCACCTTGTCACCACATCACTCCATCATCCTGTAACCTGGGTACCCCTGCACCCCAGCCCCTCTGCACCCCATTTCCATATCACCATGTCACTATGGCACCCCAGCACCTGTCACTGGGGCACCCTGTCATCCTGTCACCATGGCACCCCATAAAACATCACCACAGCGCCCCTGCATCACCAGGGCCCTGTGTTATCCTGTCACCCCAACATCCTGTCACACTGATATCAGGGCACTGGGGCACCCCAATGCCCCATCACCTTCTCACCATCATCCCAAGGGCTCCCTGGCACACTAACACCCTGCTACACCACCACCAGGGCACCCTTGTCACTGTCCTCCCACCACCCTGCCACTAGTGTGCCCTGGCATCACAACACCCACCAGAGCCCATGTACATCCCCCCAGTGGGTGCACCCCACCCTGCAAGTGCACCCCCTCATGCACAGGACACATGCACTTGCCAGCGTGCATACACACACATTCACACACACGTGTGCACACACATGCACACGCCCTTGAGGGACTGCACACTCGTGCTGAGGGGACCCACAGCCCTCTGGGCTGAGCACACACACCCCGTAAGCAGGTGTGCAGCTGCATGTGCAAAGAGCCAGAGTTTCCCCCTCCTCCGCACAAATCCCATGTGAAGGGCACTCCCCATCAGCACAGCAGCCCCCAGGCATGTGCCAGGGAGACTGTCCCAGGTGTGTCCTGGGCACACATAGGTGGGCCCTTGTGTGAGCACACACAGCTGTGTGCAAGGGCACTCCCATAGCAAGTGTGCCCAGCTCTCATGCAAGCCCACTTCCCTGCACACCCAGTCCTTGTGCAAGCACAGCTCTGTGCAAACACACACTGATGCTCCAGTGCACCCAGCCCTTGTGCAAACACACTTCCCTGCACTCACACTCCCCTCATGCCCACCCGCCCCTCGTGCAAGCACAGTGCCCTGCACACCCAGCCCAGGTGTGCACTTGCCCCTCGTGCACCCGCAGCCCTCGTGCCATCCCACTTTGCTGCACAGCCCCAGGCGCAGCCCCCAAAGGAGCCGGGGCAGGACGCACCCTCGTGTGCACGCGCGGGGGCTGCGAAGGCGCCGATGCCCTCGCGGGTCCCGAAGGCCCCGAAGGCCCCGAAGGGCTCCGGGGGCGCGCGGGGGAAGGCGCCGCCCACGCGGGTCGATTCCTCCACGTGCACCTCGCGCGTGGTCTCGCCGCCGCGCGTCTTGCTGATCTCGGTGCGCTCCGTGCGTGTGTACGTGTGGCTGCTGCGCGTGAACGTGCGCGTCAGCCGCTCCTGCGCCGACACCATCTGGAACCAGTTCCCTGGGGAACGTCCCGCGGGACACAGAGGGACAGTGCGGACACGTGGGGACCACAGGGTGTGAGCACGGAGGGGGAATGGAAGGGTGCACAGAGGGGTGATGGGGACACAGGAGGATATGGATAGACATGGGGATAAATGGACAGAGGGATGGATGTGGTGATGGGAGGAGACATGGATGAGTGGAGACACGGAGGGACAGAGACAAGGATGGACACAGGGATGATGGAATCATGATGGGTGGAGACATAGGGGGGTCACAGGGTTGGAAGTAGAGAATGGTGCAGGGAGGGGTGGAGCCAAGGGTGGATGAAGCCAGAGATGGACACGCAGATAGGAGCAAATGGACACACAGACATGTGGATGGAGGCATCAGTGCGGGGTGGCACGCACAGTGGGATGCAAGGACACAGGCACAGGCACACAGAGGGACACAGACATGGACACAGACGCACGGAGGGGAGAGAAAGAGGAAGCAAGGAGAAATCAGAGCTGGAGTGGCTGAGATGTGTCTCCATCCCCATGGCCCACAAAGCAGGAGGAGGAAGAAGATTAGGATGGGGAAGAGAGAAGAAGAGGAGCAAGAGAAGAGGATGATGGAGCATGAAGAGGAGGATAATGGAGGATGAAAGATGGGAAGAGGAGAAAGAAGAGGAGAGGAGAAAAGAGGAGTAGAAGGAGGAGAAGGAGGGAGGGTGAGAGGAGGAGGGAGGAGGAGGAGGAGGAGAAGGAGGGAGGGTGAGAGGAGGAGGGAGGAGGAGGAGGAGGAGGAGGAGGAGGAGGAAGAGGAGGAGGAGGGGGAAGAGGAGGAGAAAGAGGAAGAGGAAGAGGAGGAGGAGGAGGAAGGCCAACCCTACCAGGGATCTTAAGGTTGAGGTCGCAGGTGCTGCCAACAGTGGCGATGGAGGGCGCCTGCCGCCGGCGCGTGATGCTCTCCTTCATCCGCCCCTCACCCGTCACCTTCACCGTGAAGGGGCTCCCTGTGGGACACAGTTACCTCAGTCACCCCCTGGGGGTCCTAGCACCCTTCCCCACCACAACCTTCTGTCCCCCATGTTTCCCCCAGCCCCACCTGGGACATGTTTGTCAGCAAACTTGATGTTGATGATGTAGTTGCCAGGCTCGGTGGGGCAGTAGGTGACTTTGCAGGTGCCATCCTCCATGTCCTCACAGTTAATGTCCACCTTGCTGGGGCCCTCAATGGACAGGCCCAGCCCGCCGTAACCTGGGTGGACATGGGGACATGATCAGCGGTGTCCTATGGAAGCTGTCCTGGTCATGGTCAAACCATGACCACAGGCCCAAACTGTTCATGGTCACCACCCAATCCCAGTCATCACCCCTGTCCTGGTCACGGCCATGCCATGGTCACCACAGCATCACCCTCTTGGCTGCACCATGGACATGGCCACCACTCTATCCTGGCCATGGTCATACCATGCCCATAATCATGGCCACCAGCCCATCCTGTTGGCCACAGCCATGGCATGGCCTTAGCCACCTTTCACCTGAGCATTGGTCATGCCACCACCATGGTCACCATCCCATTTAGATGAAGGTCATAGCATAGCCACCACCTGATCCTGTGCTGGCCACAGCTGTAGCATGGCCATGGTCCTCAAATCATCCTGGCTATGGCCACATCACCACCACAGCCACCATCCAACCCCAGCCACAGGGACCATCCAGCCTTGGCCGTGACCATCATCCCTTCCTGGCCACATGTAGCTTTGGCCACCATCACACGTGGCCTTAGTACACCACTGCAATAACCATAGCCACCACCTCATCCTTGGGTGGCCACAACCTACTCATGGTCATGGCCATCACCCCATCCTGCCCTTGGCCATGGCTACCCCCTCACCCATGGCCATCCCCCACCATGTCCTCACCAGCGCTGCGTGTGTCCACGATGAACTCAGCTACCTCAAAGGTGTGGCCCTCCAGAAGTCCCTGGCCCCACACCTTGACCCGGCCAGCATCACCAATCTCTGACTGTCCCACCAGGATCTTGAAGGGGCTGTTGGTGACGTGCTGCCCACTCTTCCGCACGCTCACCACGTGCTCACCCACCTCCTTGGGTGTGAATGAGATGCCTGGGGAGGACACAGCGGTCACACACCACCACCAGACTTGGCCACCATGCATGTACCATCCCCATCCCCTAGCCACCGCCACCAGCCCCTGCCACCTCCATCAGCCCCTGCTCACCATCCAAGTCCCCTGACTATGGCCACCAACCCCCTGCTGAACCAATGCCACAAGGCCACCCATCCCTGTGACCCCATAGCCCCACTGTTCCCTGTCCCGACAAGTTCCCAGGTCCCACATCCTCCTCTCATGTGCCCATGTGCCAGTTCTCCTGTGCCCACATCTGCATGTCCCTGTGTCCCCGTGGTGTCCCCGTGTCCCTGCACACCGATGTGACGGTTGGGCAGCCTCTTGAGCAGGCATGGCTCCTCGTTGCCCGAGGGTGCGCGGATGGTGGCCGCCAACAGGCTCAGGTCTGTCTCTGCGATCTTCAGGGACACATCCGTTGAGGTGCCCACATTGAGCTGGGATGTGCGCATGGAGTCATCCCCTGCAGAGATGCCATCAGCAGGGACATCAGCCCAAGGTGGGCGACAAGATGAGTATGATCCCAGGGGTGGTGGAATGATGTTCCAAAGCCCCACAAGGTCCCAATGGACATATGGAGAGGGTCCTCAGAATCAGGGGTTGCCCAAAGGTGTGTGAATAGCATCCTCAAGGCCATGGATAGAGTCCCCACAAGGTCTACAGGGCCTTGTGATGGGGTCCTCAAAGCTCTATGACACCCCCATGGCCATGGGTTGGGGACTCCAAGGTTTCACAGTGTCCCCAAGGCCATGGGAGGGGGGATCCTGGTGGCCAGGGATGGACAAGAGACACCACAGCTGTCCCAATGGCCATGGGGCAAGTGTGCCCATTACCCCACAGGTGTCCCCATGACCATGTCATGGACTTCGTGACCCACAGGTGCCCCCATGGTCATACAAGTGCCCCCACAGCCTCGCAGGTGCCCTCATGGCCATGACTCCATAGAGGTCTCCATGGCCAACCAGGTGCCCCCATGGCCACGCGGAGCTGCCAAGGACCCCCAGAACTCCCCCAGACCCCACTGTGCACTGTGCCCCCAGCCTGTCTCACCAGTGATCTTGGCAGTGAAGGGACTGCCCGGGATGTGTTTGTCATCAAAGCGCACGATGATGCTGTAGTCGCCAGGGGCTGTGGGCAGGTAGGACACGGTGCATGTCCCGTCCTTGTTGTCCTGGCAGGTAATCTCCGCCTTGGAGGGACCTTCGACCGCGAGGGACAGCCCACCTGGAGGCACAGGCATTGTCAGAAAGCACGGGACAAGGGGTGTCAGGAGGCAACAGGGGTCTCCAGTCCCTCCTGATGGCACTGGGGGGTCCCTATGACCTCCCAGCCCCCCTTGGCCATCACTCACCCTCGCCAGCATCCTTGGTGACAATGGTGAATGTGCACGGCTTGTTGACCATCCCATGACTCAGCCCAGGCCCATAGGCACTGACGTGGCGTGGGTTGATGGCATCCACATAGAACTGGAGGGGACTCCCTGGGGACACAAGGGACAATGGTCAGAGACCCATGGGGACACCCCAACACAAGGGTGACCAACCATGGACCCCACAGAGACATTCCACAGGGACATTCCACACCGTGGTGCGTGCCTGCCCCACAGGAGCCCAGCCAGGGCACAATTATATCAACCTCCCTCAGCCACCTCCCAGTGGCCCCCAGTGGCTCCCAGTGGCCCCCAGTGGCTCACCAGGGATGTGGTTGCCATCGTAGCGAATATCCATCTCGTGCAGCCCCTTCTCAGAGGGGGCATAGTGCACTGTCACTGTCCCATCCTTGTTGTCGGTGATGCTGGGCCGCGCTGTCTTCCCCGAGGGCATCCGCACCTCACCTGGGGGTATTTTGTCAGTAGGGGCACCAAGAGGGGGGCTGGTGCCTGAAGGGGTGGTCCCCATCCCCACAACCCTGTGCTGTACCTGTGATCTCACCCTTCTGCACCGTGAAGGGGATGACGAGGTTAAAAGGCCGGAGGTTCTCGGCGGTGGCTGGGGGCTCCTCCGTGGCCTGATCGTGGGGCAGAGAGGGAGGGTGAGAACCTCATGGTGGGCTCCCAGCCCCAGGGTGGCCATAGAGGGGACATGAGAATGCTCAAGGTGTTCTCCTTGGGTTCTCCCAGCCCTGTGATCAGCCCTCATGACCTCCAAATCCAGGGTGTCCACCATGATCCTAACTCCCAACACTACAACCCTGGCCCCACAGTGCCCACCATGGTCATCCAGCCCCACAGTGCCCACCATAGTCTCCCAACTCTCAGCTCCATGATGGTCTCACTATTGTTCCAACACTGCCCCTCTATGGTTCCCCAATTCCAAAACTCCCATCATGGTCACCCAATCCTGCAGTGCCCATTGTGCTCTTGCAACTACACGCTGACTGACCCAACTCTCTATCCCTTGGTGTCAACCACAGCCCCAGTCCTCTGTCTGTTGATGCCTACCATGATGTTCCAACCCCACCATGGTTTCACCCTGGTGTTCAAAATCTGTCCCACGCTGTCCGTTGTGCCCTTGACTCTTTGCCCCTTGGATCCACCACTGTTTCCCAACCCCATAGCCCCACAGCACCCAGCATGATCATCCAACCCCACGGTGCCCATCAGAGTCCCAGCTCTCTGCCCCATGGCACCCACCGTGGTCTCCCAGTTCCACGCTGCCCACACCGTGGTCTCCCGAAGTCTGACCCATCACAACTCCCCCAGACTCACAGTGCCCCCCACAGTGCCCCACTCACCATGACATGGAAGGGGCTGTTAGGGACGTGCTCCCCACCAAAGCGGATGGTAATGACGTATTTGCCGGGCTCAGGAGCAGTGTAGAAGATGTCAAAAGTGCCATCGTGGTTTTCCACCACATCCACGTCCAGCTCGGCACCATCAGGTGTTGACACCTTGCAGGTGACCTTGCCCTGTCCCGCTGCCTTTGCATCCACCGTGATCACCGTCTCCTCCCCGATCTGGATCGTGGGGCCCAGGCAGGCACCTGCAGGGGAGGGTGGGCTCAGGGCCACGGGGGGACTCCAAACCTATCCCCCAACTGCCTCCTCCCAGCCCCCCAACTGCCCCCTGGCACCACTTACCCAGTCCATGGCCCCCAATGGATACTGCAAGAAAGACCAGGGAGAGCGGTGAGAAGGGGTTGGGGGGCTGGTTGGGGGGCCGGGGGTGCCGAGGGGGCCGGGGGGCTCCGGGGGGGCCGGCACATCCTGTCCTGGGGGCACCCGTTCATCCCCACCGCGCTGCGGGGCAGGTCTGGGGGCGGTGGCAGGGGTGCTGGGGGGCAGCCACGGAGCCATGGGGTGGTGGGGGTAAGGCAGGGGTGTCTGGGGTGGGTGCTGTGGGACAGCAGGGGGACACTGTGGGTCAGCATATGGATGTTGTGGGGCAGGAGGGGATGCTGTGGGGCAGGAGGGATGCTGTGGGGCAGGGAGGGGTGCGGTGGGGCAGCGAGGGGACATCGTGGGGCAGTGAGAGGATGCTGTGGGGCAGCAAGGGGATGCCAGAGGCCAGCAAGGGGTGACATAGGTCAGCATAAGGACATTGGGGGGCAGCCCCACCTGTGACGAGGCACTTGCTGGCATCGCCAGAGGGCACGGCCAGGACCCGGAAGGGCGATGCAGGGATCTCGTCGCCCCCGTACTTGACAGTGCTGGTGTAGCGCCCCGGCACGTCGGGCACGTAGGACACTGTGTAGGTGCCGTCCCCGTTGTCCCGGATTGAGGCCTTCTTGGGCTGTCCCTCGGGGTCCTGCAGGCAACCCCCATCAGTGCCCTGTGCTGGGGGCACCCTGTGGGGCTCAGCACCCCATGATGTGAGGGAAAGGACAGCATGTGGGGCTCAGCACCCCAGGATGTGGGGAAAAGGGCACCATGTGGGGCTCAGCAGCCATGACCCCCCCTGCACTGACCAGGATCTGGACTGTGAGTAGCCCATCCTCAGTGCGCCCCCCACAACCCTCACACTCCCCCGTGTCTCCCCCTCACGCACTGACCAGGATCTGCACCGTGAGCAGTCCCTCGCCGGCGTCGCGGGCGTCAATGGTGAATTCCACGGGGAGGCTGGCAGGGATCCCTCCCGCGCTCAGCCCGGGGCCACTCGCCCGCACCTTGCTGGCATCGTGGGTGGGCAGCGCCGTCACCTTGAAGGGGCTGGGGGAGGCAGGGAGTCAGGAGGGTGCCGGGATCTCCAGGCTGTGTGGGGATCCTGTCCCCCTGTGCCCACCCGGGGCAGGGTCTCACCTGCGTGGCACCTCCTGCCCCCCGTACTTGACAGACACGGTGTAGGGCCCATCGGTGGCTGGGGTGTAGGTGACCTTGTGGGTGCCATCACCGTTGTCTCGGATCTCCACTGGCTCCGACAGCCCTGCGGGGCAGTGGGACATGTGGGGTGGGGACATGTGAGGCAGGGAGACGTGTGGGAGAGGAGGACATCGGGGGTATAGAGCAGCATGTAGGGTACAACCTCCCTGGGTGGATCTGAGTATCCCTGAGGAGGGCACCCCATGGAGTTGGACACCCTATGAAGAAGGGTATCCATGGGGCTGGATGTCCTATGGGGTAGGACACTCTATGGAGCAGGAGACGTCTACAGGTAGGACACCCTATATAACAGGGGACACCGTGAGGCAGGACACCCTTTGGAACAGGGCATCCATGGTGCCAGACAACCCAGGAGTCAGGGCACCCCAGGGGGCAGGACTCTCCATAGACCATGGGATCCAAGGGCCAGGACATCCTACGGAGTAGGACAAGAGGCAGGACACCCCAGAGGTCAGGACACCCCACGAGACACAGGCCCCCCATGCCCCCCATGTCCCCACGTACCAGTGGGTCCCAGCAGCGTCACCTCGAGGGCTGCACGTCCCGCAGCACTGACGTCCACGGTGAAGCTCTGGGGGAGCCGTGCACGGACACTGGGGCCCAGCCCTGGCCCCGAGCACGTCACCTTGGAGGCGTCCACAGCATCCCGCACTCGCACCCGGAACGGGCTCCCTGTGTGGAGAGAGGGGTCAGGGCATGAGGGAGGCAGCGTGGGGCAGCTGGGGATGGGGGCGGTGTGGCCACTGCCAATGTGAGTGTGGGGTCAGTGTGGGGATGGGGTCAGTGTGGGGATGGGGTCAGCATGGGGACAAGGTCAACGTGGCCATGAGCTCAACAGGGGCACAGGGACAGCGTGGCCGTACAGTTGGCGTGTCCATCATGTGCGTGGACACTCTGTGGGGCCAGTGTGTCATAAGGTCAATGTGGCCATGGGGTCAATGGGAGCCATGAGGACAACACGACCATCGGTCAGTGTGGCCACAGGGGTACCAAAGCCATGGCCATGGGGACAGCACAGGCAGGGGACAACTTGGCTGTGGAGCCACCATGGGTGGCATGACCACAGTGAAGCCCTGCGACCAAGAGATGACAGCCAGGACATGTCCCCCCACCCCTGTCCCTGTGTGTGCCCGCACCGGGGATGGGGTGGCCGCCGAAGGTGATGTTGACGTCGTAGTCACCAGGCGTGAAGGGGACGTACTCCACCGCGCAGCTCCCGTCCTTGTTGTCCTTGCAGGACATCTTCGCCTCTGAGGGACCCTCGATGGCCAGGCCCAGCCCCCCAGTGCCCGCGCCCCTGGGGACACGCCACCACTCAGAGAGGTGACACAGGCACGGAGGGGCCAGGGGGAACAACTGCCATGGTGGGGACATGGAGGTGCCACCTCCCTGGCAGGGGGAGGGAGGTGCCACCTCCCTGGCAGAGGTGGCACCTCCATAGCAAGGGGACAGAGATGATATCCTGGTGACATGGGATGGAGGTGGCACTTTCATAGCAGGGGGGGAGATGCCTGTTTGGTGACATGGGATGGAGGTGGCACATCCATGGAAAAGGACACAGGTGGTAGAGGATGCAAGAGGTTGGGTGTGGGACCTCCATGGCAGAACATGAAGATGCCAGAGTGGCAGCATAGGATGGAGGTGGCAGGCTGGTGATGTGGGATAGAGACGGGACATGCACATGAAGGGCACAGCTGCAAGGGGATAGTGGTGGCACTTCCACGACAGGCAGTGGAGATGGTGGCTTGGGATGGAGGTGACATCTCTGGGGGAGGAGTCTGTGGGTGTGGGAATGGAGGGACTCAGCGCTGGTGCCCACCTGGTCTCCGCACTGAAGCAGGGAGCCATGCCCACCCCAAACCCCCCAACACGGACAGCATGAGGGGTCCGTGGGTGTGGAACACGGCTCGGGCAGGGCATTTGTAGGGCAGGGATTTGGCCTTTGGGGAGCAGGGCTGGGTTGAGGCTGGGGGTCAGTGCCCACCTGGTCTCCACAGTGAAGTGGTTGGCAGTGCCCACCAGGCCGCCCTCCAGGCCGGGGCCGTGTGCCCGAACGCGGGTGGGGTCGCAGCCCTCGGCCACCCCCACACGGAACGGGCTCTTGGGGACCGCCACGTCATCGTATGTCACCTCCACCAGGTGCAGTCCTGCGACAGGGACACCATCACACACTGCCCATGGAGGGGGCACAAGGGCTCTCTGCGGTGGGGATTCTCAGGGGATTTTGGGGATCCCTCAGTAGGGTTTGAAAGGTCTTGGGGGTTTTGGGGATCCCTGGATGAGGTTTTTGGGGAGGCTGGGAGTCCCAGATTGGGATTTTGGGGGTGTCTCAGGGGTCTTGGGTGTTCCTGGTTCTGGGGATCCAGTGGGAATTGAAGGGGGTCCCCACTTGGACATGGTACGGGAAGGTCCCTCCCTCTCTGAAGGTCCCTCATGAGGAATGGAGAATGCCTGGCCAGGACTTGGGGTCCTGGGGGAAAGTTGGAGTCTGGTGTAGGAGCAGAGTCCCTGGGGGAGCTCATGGTCCCTGGAGGTTCCCAGGGGGCTGGGGGTCCCTAGGGGTTTGGGAGTCCCCCAGGATGTCTGTGTTCTGCAAGAGGACCTGGGGGTCTCTCCCGGGGGGTTGTGGGGGTCCCTCACCCTCCTCGAAGGGTGTGTACTCCACGCGGTAGGTGCCATCGCCGAGGTCGGTGACGAAGGTGTCGATGGGGGTCCCTGAGGGGTTCAGCACCCGTGCCCGGACGTGGGGTCCCCCGGTGGGGGCCAGTGCCCGTGCATCCACCGTGAACTCAGTGGCCACCTCCCGCAGCACTCCTGAGGGGTACAGGGTGGTCAAGGGGACCCAGAGCTCACCTGAGGGTCCCTTACAGCAACCTCTGAGAGCCCATTGCCCCCTCGGCACACACAGCAGCTTCAGGGGGGAACTGGCACACCCTTGGGGCGCCCACCCCACACCCTCTGCATCCCCAGAACTTCCCCCCAGGAATGAGGGGAAAACCACAGGGACCCTGAGTAGTGGTGAGGGCAAGGGGGGGTTGCCTGTGGGGTGCCCAGGAGAGCCCCCATTAGAGGGGATGCCCATGGGGAGGAGATGTTTGTGACCACGGGAGTGTCCACAGCGACGGGGTTGTCCATGCAAGGGGGAGGTGTCCATGGAGGGATGTCTAGAGGGTGCCCAGAAATCCCCTACGTGAGAAGAGCTGTCCATGGGGTGCCCATGGGGCTGGGATGCCTGTGGGCAGGGATGTCCTCAGAGAGGGGACATGCACAGGGACGAGGTGCCCACGGGGATGGGGTGCCCATGGGGATGGGGAGCCCACGGGGATGCTCATAGAGGGGAGATGCCTGTGGTGGTGTCCACAGGGGTACCCAGGAGGAGGAGATGCCCACAGGAACAGGATGCTGCTGGAGAGAAGGAGACCCCCACCCAAGGGAAGGAGGCGCCATGGTGAGCGGCCCCCCGCTCACCTCGCGGCTCCACGCCTTTGCCGTAGACCTTAACGCTGCTGGTGTCCACGGCCGGGTCCACGGTGACGCGCACGGGGCAGTTGGGCACCGGGAGGCCGCCGTAGTTGATGGTGATGGTGTAGGCGCCGGCGCAGGCCGGGGTGTAGGTGATGGCGTAGGTGCCGTCGCGGTTGTTCTGCACCAGCACCTCGGCCTTGACGCCGGCCTCGGAGCGGATCTCAATGGTGAGCTCGGCCTCGCCGGCCTGGGAGCAGTCCACGGAGAAGACGGCGGCCTCGCCGGCGCGGCCGCGCTCCAGCCCTGGCCCTGAGGCCGTCACCTTGGCCGGGTCGAAGGGCGCCGTGACCGCGGCCGTGAAGGGGCTGCCCGGGATGTGGCGCCCGGCAAACAGGATGTTGATGTGGTACTCCCCGGGCGCCGTGGGCAGGTAGGACACGGCGCAGGAGCCGTCCCCGTTGTCCTGGCACTCGATCTTGGCCTCGCAGGGCCCCTCCACTGTCAGCCCCAGCCCCCCACTGCCCGCGCCCTGCGTGGCAATGGAGAACGGGGCTGGGACCCCAACACGGCCGCCCTTCAGCCCTGGCCCCGAGGCCACCACCTGCAGGCACAGGGACACATGGGAGTCAGGGGGAACACAGGGACAGGAGGAGATGAAGGGCACAGAGGGACACGTAGGGGGCAAGGTGACAGAGGGACAGGTAGGGGTCACTGGACCCCCAGGTGACTGCCCTGCAGCCCCAGCCCCGAGGCCACCACCTGCAGGCACAGGGACACATGGGGGTCAGGGAGGACATGCAGGGGTTATGGGGGTATAGGCACATTTGGGGCTTGTGAGCAGCGCGTGGGGGCCAGGAGGGCAGAGGGACACACAGGGGCTGGGACACAAACAGATCCCTGTGGCACACGTGTGTGCCAGGCTCACCTTGGAGGGGTCAGGGGGCAGCAGAGCCTCCACAGGGAAGGGGCTGCCGGGAACCGGGTGCCCATCGTAGGTGACCTCGACGCGGTGGGGCCCCTCCTCGGAGGGGGTGAAGGTGACGGGGTGGGGGCCCCCAGGGGGGGCAGGCCCCACTGTGCAGGGCACGGGGCGCCGTGAGGGGCCCGTCACCTTCACCTCCAGCTGACCCTGGCCTCCTGCACCCTGGGCCTCCACCTGGAACTCCTGCACCTGCCCCACCTCTGCCTCTGCAGGGGAATGGGGGGTCAGAGGGGCACCCCATGCCCTGGGGTGCCCCCAGACCTATGGAGAACCCCATACCCAGATGTGTCCCCCAGATGCGGGGCAGGGTGTGTGTGTCTGTCCCAGGGTGTGTCCCCTCCACCCAAGGGTGTCCCCCATATCCAGGGTATTGTTTCCCCACAGGGTGTGTGTCCCCCCCATGCCCCCACCCATATCTGTCCCCCATATCCTGGTTGCTCCAATGCACAGGCAGTCCCAAAGCTCTCCAACTAGGGTGCCCCCCAACCCACCCTTGGGGCCCCCAAGCTGCACCCCATAACCAGGGTGTGTATCCCCCACCCAGGTACCCCCACATGCACTGTCCGTGCCCCCATGTGCCCTCACCCCATGCTGAACCCCACACTCAAGAGTGCCCTCCCCCACATTCAGAGTGCCCCCCCAGACTGATCCTGTCCCCAAGGTGTCCCCCCCAAGGTCTCTTTCCCCAGGGTGCCCCCAGTGCTCAGGTGTCCCTTCCAGGGCCCGCCCCCCACTCCACGCCACATGCAGGGCACTCCCCTCCCTCGGGGTCCCCCCACCATTCCCCCAGTGCTGCACTCACTGCTGTTGAGCCCCTGCACCTTGACCTTGCCCAGCTGCAGGGGGGGAGCCACAGTGACGGGGAAGGGGCTCTTGGGGATGGGGTCCCCCCCATAGGTGACCACCACAGACAGGGGGCCCTGCAGGAACAACTGCACTTCAGGGTGTGCCTGGGGACCCCCGCACAGCACCCAGCCATGGGGCAGAGGGCAGGCACCCAGGGGATGGTGCTGGGGGGTTCCAAGGGGGTGCCCACATAGCCATAAGGCTGAGGGGGGCTGGGGGTCACCCATGGCTGCTGGGGACGGTAAATTCCCAGGGGTGGGGGAATCCGTGGACCTGGGGGTGCCCTGGGTTGACAGGTACACATGTGGGGCTGCAGCTGCCCCTAGGGGTGCCCACAGAGGTGGGGTGTCCATGGCAATGGGGGGGTTCATAGGGGTGGGTTGCCCAGGAGCTGGGGGTGCCTATGGGGAGGGGGTGCTCATGGGGTGCCCCTACACACTGGGCTCTATGGAGGGGTGTCCTTGGGGGAGCCCAGGGAATGGGATGTCGGTGAGGGGGCCCCTCTTGGGTACCCCATGGGCCGGGGAGCCCCGGTACGTTGGGCATACATTCCCCCAGGGGGTGACCCTGTGGGTTGGGGTGCCCGCACTGGTTGGGTGCCTCCATGGGATGTTGCCCGGGGTCCCGGTGCCCCCAGCACGCACCTGCTGCAGCGGGGTGTACTTGACAGTGTAGGAATAGTCGTGGTTGTCGATGACCTCGAAGTCAGCAACCGCCGGGCCCGGCCCCGACCCCACGAACCGCACGTCCAGGGGGGCCTTCCCCGCGCTCCGCGTCTGCACGCGGAAGTGGGTGGGGGTCCCCACCTCCACCCCTGCACCACAGCATCAGCTCAGGTCACTGCAGAACCCACAGCACCCACAGGACCACAGTCCCTGCCCCACAGCACCCAGAAATGGGTGGGGATCCCCACCTCCACCCCTGCCCCCCTGTGTCAGCCACCGTGGGACCCACAGCACTCGCAGCACCTGCCCCACAGCACCCATCACCCCCACCCCATGTGCTCCACCCCACTGGCCCCTCACCTGTCCGGCTGAGCCCAGGTCCCTCGGCTTTGACCTTGCTGGCATCGTGGGATGGGTCCACCTTGATGCGGAAGGGGCTGGAAGGGATCTCCTGGGGACCAAGACCAGGGCACAGTCACACGGGGGCTCCACGGCGTCAAAGCCTCGGCCCTACCTGGGCCCTGGGGCTGGGGGCACCCCACAGAGGGCAGGACGGGCTCCAGGGGATGTGGGGCAGTGCCAGGACCCTGACCTGGTTGGCAAAGAGCACCATGATGGTGTAGAGCCCCGCGCCCGGCGCCGTGTACTTGACCGTGAAGGTGTCGTTGTCATTCTTGATGATGTCAAAGTCGATGTCAGCCTCCAGCGGCCCCACCACACCCGGGGCACACTTGATGCCAATGCTGACGTCACCTGTGGGGGTGGCCGGGTCAGTGGCCCTCCCAGGGGGACACAAAGGAGTGGGACCGGGGAGAGGGGGCAGGGGGCTGGATCAGGACTGGAGGGGATGGACAGGACTGATGGACCAGGATCAGAGATAATGGACAAGGGATGCAGGTGCAGGAACAGAGATGCAGGCCCAGGAGCAGGGACAATGGACCAGGATCAGGGATGCAGGATCGGGGATGTAGGACCAGGGATGCAGGACTAGGACCAGAACTGATGGGCCCAGAATAAAGGACCCTTGATCCAGGAATGATGGAGCAGGACTGGCGGAAATGGTCCAGGACCAGGGATGCTGGCCCAGGGACACAAGCCTCATGCCCACAGAGGAGTTCCCCCCTCATTGCACCCACCCTGTCCAGCCTCACTGCAGTCCACGGTGAAGTAAGTGGGTTCGTTGGCCTTCAGCCCCGTCTTCTCCACACCTGGCCCGTGCACCTTCACCCTGCCGGGGTGGCTGCCCTCACCCACGCTCACCTGCGGGCCCACAGTGTTTCATGGGGCAGGGGCACAGACCCCTCTCTCCCTGGCACCCCATGGGACCGGGACCTCCAACACCACCACCGGCACCCTGCCTCCATCCAGCCACTCCAGACTCCCATCCCCAGCACTCCATGAGACCCCCAGCCCTACCCCAGCACCCTATGGGTCTGGGACCTCCATCCCCATATCCAGCACCCCATGGGACCCCCATTTCCATCCACATCACCGCATGGGCCCCCAGCCCCACCCTGACCCCCAGCCCCATGGGACTCCCATGCCCCACACCTGACACCTTAACACCCTCCATGACCAACACCCCCTCCCTACACCTCAAGGGACCCCCACGGCCACCCCAGCACCCATGGGCCCCCACGACACCCACACGGAAGGGGCTGTTGGGGGTGTTGACGCCCCCCCAGGCGACGATGACCGTGTGCTTCATGGCCTTGGTGGGGACGTAGACACAGTGGAAGGTGCCGTCACCGTTGTCCTTCACCTTGATGTCAATGGGGAAGCCCTCGGCGTCCTGTGAGCAGCAGGGGGGAGGTGAGGGAGCCCAACAGCACTCAGCATTGGCCAGTGGCACCCAAAGGTGCCCAATGGCTCTCAGCATTGGCCAGTGGCACCCAAAGGTGCCCAATGGCTCTCAGCATTGGCCAGTGGCACCCAAAGGTGCCCAATGGCTCTCAGCATTGGCCAGTGGCTCCCAAGGGTGCTCAACAGCACCCAATAGTGCTTGAGGTGCCCAACAACACTGAACGGAACCCAGCATTGTTCAACAGTACTCAAAGGTGTTCAACAGCACCCAGTGTCACCCAGCAGCCCCTAGAGCTCCCACCTGTGCATAGAGCTTGAGGGGCCCCTTGCCGGCACCACGGGCATCAATGGTGAACTCAGCTGGGCGATCCACAATGCAGCCAGTGGGCTCCAGCCCTGGCCCGAAGGCCTTCACCTGTGGAGGGGGGGGTTAGAAGGATGCAATGGGGTGCTGGCACCCCCAGCACCCACAGGTGAGGTGCAATGGGGCGCAGCAGGGCACAGCAGGATCCGTGGGTTGCCATGGGTCGCAGCACCTTGTCAGGCCAGGAGTCGGGGGGAGCGGGGCGGATATCAGCCATGAAGGGGCTGTCCCGGATGTCCTCGTCGTCACAGACCACGTGCACGGCGTAGAGCCCCGGCTCCGTGGGCCAGTAGCGCACGTCGCACGAGCCATCGCCCTTGTCATCGCACTCGATGCGCGCCTGGGACGGGCCCTCGATGGAGAACCCTGCGGGCACCGCAGCCACCGTTACCTGTGCCTGTGCCACCACCCCCGGAGCTCATCCTCATCCCCCTCTGTGCCTGTGCCACCACCCCAGAGCTCATCCTTGTCCCCTCTGTACCTGTGCCACCACCCGAGCTCATCCTCATCCCCCTCTGTGCCTGTGCCACCACCCAGAGCTCATCCTCATCCCCCCTCTGTGCCTGTGCCACCACCCCAGAGCTCATCCTCATCCTCCTTTGTGTCTGTGCCATCACCCCAGAGCTCACCCCCTCCCCCCACCGTGTCTGTGCCACCACCCCCAGAGCTCGTCCTCATCCCCCCTCTGTGCCCAGGCCCCCAGCAGGGTGACACCTAACATGTCCTTATGTCCCCCCAGACCATTGTCCCCTCTCTGTGACCATGTCCCCCCAGTGTGGCACCACCCGTGTCCCCCTGATCCCTCTGGGGCCACCCCCCAACCTGCCCCATTGTCACCACCTCTGCATGCCTGTGTCACCACAGCAGTGGGGAACCCCACTATGGTGCCCATTCTCCAGCCTGTCCCCATGTCCTCAGTGGGTTTTCACGCACTTCGTGCCCTAGTCCCCACCACACTGGCACCCCCCACAGTGCCACACTGCCCCATGGTGGCCCCCATTCTGTCCATGTGTCCCCACCAGGGTGTCACCCACGCACACCCTTGTCCCCACCACAGGACCCCCAGCCCTGTCCCCATGTCCCCACCACGGTGCCCCATCCCTGTCCCCATGTCCCCCCCTTCAGGGCTCACCCAGGGTCCCCACCACAGTGCCCCCCACCTCCACACCCCCCCTGCTCACCGAGTGTCCCCACTTCAGTGCCGACGGCCTCCACCACGAAGTCTGCAGGGCGCCCCACGACGCCGCCCTCGAGCCCCGGCCCCCAGGCCCGGACCTTCTGTGCCCCCGGCTGGGGGGACACCTGCACCTCGAACGGGCTGGGGGCACAGGCAGGTGTGAGGGGGGCTGTAACACACCTGTACACACCTGTACACCCCCATCCCCTCACACACCTGCACCTCGAATGGGCTGGGGTAATGGGAGGGAGGGGATTACACTACACCTGCACACACCTGCACCCCCAAGTCCCCCCAGATATGTCCCACTGCTGGGGGGACACCTGCGCCTCAGATTGGTCGGGAGGATGAGGGAGGGCTTGTACCCCACACACACCCCACACTCCCCAAACCCCCCACCCCAGGGGGACGCCTGCATCTCAGATGGGCTGGGAGGGTGGTGGGGCAGTGAGGGGTGGGTTTGTACATCCCCCACCCCCCCCTCCGCACAAACCCACCCCCTCCTTGCCCCTGCCCCCGTGCTGGGCACTGACCTGCGGGGGATGGCGTAGCCGCCCCAGGTGATGGACACCTGGTAGGTGCCGGGCACCCGGGGCACGTACTCGCACTCGTAGACGCCATCACCGACGTCCCGCACCGTCACCGGCTCCTCCGTGCCCCCTGTGGGAGGGGTCAAATGGGCACCCACCCCAGGGCACCCCAGCCATGCACTCCCATGGCACCCCAATCCATGGTCAACCCCAGGATGGCCCCCAGCCATCCAACCTCCATGGACAGCCTCATGGGACCCCCACCCATGCACCCACCTCCCCGTGGTCACCCCCACGGTGTCCCCAACCCCAGACTCCCATGGGTCCCCCATCTGTATCCATTCCATGGGGGACCCCCACACGTACACTCACCCATGGCCCCCCCCGTAGGACCCTCCCCACATCCTTCCAGTGGCCAAGCCCACGGTGCCCCCAGCCTGCCAGCCCCACCATGCTCCCACACAGTGTCACACGCAGGTCCCCGCTGCCCACACCCACGGTGCCCCCAGGCTGCCAGCCCCGCCATGCTCCCACAGTGGCACGTACCTGGTCCCCGCAGTGTCACCCGCAGGTCCCCGCTGCCCGCGCCCCGCGTCAGAACCTTGAAGTCGGCCACGTCCTGCACTCGGACGCCCCGTGGCTGCAGCCCCCTGCCCGTGGCCCGGACCGCCGAGGGGGTGCAGGCTGCAAATCCCGTTAGCACCACCGGGAACCAGGGGCACCCTGGGGAACCCCCAGGGACAGGAACGGGGGTGTCCCAGGGCTGGGAGCGGCACATGGGGATGCCTTGGGGATGCCCTGGGGACAGGGGAGTGCCACGGCATTCTCAGGGACACAAGGAACCAACCCCTGGGGACAGAGGTGCCAGAGGGACACCCTGGGGAGTGTGAGGGGACCATGGGTTCACCCGTGGTCACTTATTGGTGTCATGGACCACCACGGTCACCACTGGGTGCCTTGGGGCCACCGTGGTCACAGCTGGGTGACGTGGGGCCGCTGACAGGTGTCATTGTCATAGCTACAGTGGCCACAAATGTTCAGGAGCCACGTGGGGACGCAGGAGGGAGCCTCACCTTCAGCCACGTTGACAGTGAAGGGGCTCCTGGGGACCTGGGCGCCGGCGTAGGTGACACAGATGGTGTGTGGCCCTTCGAGGACAGGCCGGTAGGTGCAGCGGAACACGTTGTCCCCCTTGTCCTCCAGCATCACCTCCACTGTGTCCCGTCGGCCCTGGGGGTCCGTGATCACCACCCCCACATCGCCCGAGCCAGCCCCTGCCATCGCCAGGACACGCGCTCAGTGCCATGGCCAGGCCACCGTGGGGACACGTCCCCAGAGTCACCCAGCCATGCCATGGCCCTGTCACCCTGACAACATGGCTCCAAGGCCACCAGGCCACCTATGGCCATGGCACAAGAAAGACACAGTCTGGGTGCCACTTGCCATGCCATGGCCCTGCCACCATTAGACCACCCCACGGCCATGTCACCACAAAGGTGTGGCCCCAGGGCCACCAGGTCATGCTACATGGAGGCCACCTCGAGGACATGTCTCCAGAGCCACCTGGCCATGCTGGAATGAGGAGGAGGTGTCCCCAAGCCACCATGAGATCATGCCACAGCCCTGCCACTCCAAGGACACAACCCCAGGGCCACCAGGCCACCCCATGTCATCACGAGGACATGGACAGTGCCAGTGTGTCATGCCACAGCCACACCACCACAAGGACACGTCCTCCAAGTCTCTGGGCCATGCCATGGCCGTGCCACCATGAAGGCATGTCCCCAGTCTCCTGGCCGTGCCAGGGACATGTCCCCAGAGCCCCCGGTGCCCCACCTGCAGTGTAGATGTCGAAGTAGGTGGCCTTGTTGGCCACGTTGCCCACGGGCTCCAGGCCGGGGCCGCGCGCCGTGACCTTGCTGGCATCGCCCAGGGCCATGCCCACGTTCACCCCAAAGGGGCTCCCGTCGATGTTCTGCCCCGCAAACAGCACTGTCACCTGCAGGGCACGGGGACAACAAGGGCGTCAGGGGACACCAAGGGGGTCAGGGACCACAGCCCCCACGGCCACACCATAGCCCAGGGACACCCCCATGGATCCCCATGGACATGGACAGCACCTGGAACACCCCAGGGACACCCCCATGGATCCCCATGGACATGGACAGCACCTGGCACACCCCAGGGACACTCTCATGGATCCCCAGGGACACCCCCATGGATCCCCAGAGACATGGACAGCACTTGGCACACCCCAGGGACACCTCCCAGGATCTCAAGCTGAAGAGGAGCCCCCCCCCCCCCCCCTCCCCCAGCAGTGACCACCCCAGGGACTCCCTACTGTCCCCTCCAGGGACCCTAAAGCAGAGGACACCCAGGAATGCCAACGGGACACTCCAGGGTCCCCCATCACAGCACCTCTCCCCAGAGACTTCAGTGTGGCACCCCAGGGACCCTATAGGGCACCCCAGGGCCACCCAGTGCCACCCCCAGGGATCCCAAGGGGAGCCCCCCAGAGATCCTTAGGGACCCCCTAGGGACCCCCAAACCCCACTGTGCCAGGGGTCCCCCATTCCCCTTGGGAGGGAGGTGTGGGAGGGGCAGCCACCACTCTGGGACACAGGGGTGTCACGGGGCGGGGGTGTCACGGGGTGGGGGTGTCACGGGGACATCACAGGGGGTGTGTTATGGGGGTACAGCAGGGGGTGTTGCAGGGAGGGTAGCACGGAAGGGTTGCCTTGGGGGGGTCACCAAGGGGCTCACCTTATGCAGCCCCCCAACCTTGGGGACGTAGGTGACGCTGTACGTTCGCTTCTTGTCATTGTTAGGGACGACCTTGGCCTGCAGTGGAAGAGACCCCAAAATGGGGGAAGGGGGAGGGTGACACAGAGCTGGGGCACTGGGGGGGTCTCCCAGAGAGGGAGACTGGGGGAGCCCCCAGAGGGGGGGCCAGGACCCCCTGTACCTCCTCAGTGTGTCCCTCGGGGTCCTCTACGTAGACCAGGACCTCGCCCACACCCGCCTCAAGGGTCTCCACAGTGAACTGGGCAGGGCGCAGCACCACATTCCCCTGGGGCTCAATGCCTGCACAGGGGGGGGAGTCGGGGGGGGAGTCAGGGAGGGGCCCAGCCCCCAAAACCCCCCAGGACTTTGGGCCCCCAGGTTGTCCTTGGTGGTAGCAGGGGGTCAATGGTGTTCTCCTGAGTATGGGCAGGTGAGCCTGGCAGGACTTTGAGGGGTCCCTGCTCATAGGGGGACTCTTGGGGAGCCCTGGGTGGGGAGTGGAGACCCTGGGGTTTCCCTCAGGTGTCCTTGGGCACAGTGACAGCCCAGGACTGGAGAGGAGTCCCTGGGCTGGGGGGGGGGGGGGGGTCCATGGTTTACTCTCATGCCCTGACAGCCATAGCCCCCAGGTACTCTCTTGTGCTGGGCTGCAAAGCCCCCACGGCCCCCACCCGGTACCCTCCCCGTGTGCCCCCTGTGCCCCTGAGCTCCCCCTGCGTGGGCTCCGTGCCCCTTTTGTGTCCCATGTCCCACCTGTGCCAGGTCCCCAGCCCCCTGGTGCCCCCACAAACCTCCCCCCTGTCCTGGGACCCCAGCAGCCCCCCAGTTCCCCCCAGCTGCCCCCCAGCCCCGTACCGGGCCCGTAGGCGCGCGCGCGGCCAGGCTCGGGGAGCCGGGGGCGCACGGGGGCCCCCGGACGCAGCTTGGCCTTGGGGAACTGGGACAGGTACGTCATCACCGAGTGCTCGTCCACGTTGGGGTCCACGATCTCCTCGGGGGCGATCACCTGGCAGGAAGCCCAGCACCCATCAGACCCTCCTGGCACCCCCACCCAGGGGGACCCTGCTGGGGAACCCCCCCACCACACACCCCCCTGCCAGGAGGGGCCCCTGACACCTGCCTGACCCTCCTGAGACCCCAACACCCTCCTGAGACCCTCGCTGCTGGGCTGGGGAACCCCCCACACCCACACCCCCACCACACCCACGAGTGCTATGGGGTACCCAAATGCCCCGGGACCCCTGTGGGGCCGGAGGACACCCCCAGACAGGCCCTGGCACCCCCAGCATCCTCTCCCAGTGCCCCCCCCCCGCCTGTTCCTGCCCTGCCCCGTACCTGGGTGAGTGCCAGTGCCCCCCCATGTACCTGGGACCCCCCAGTGCCCCCCACGCCCCCCATGCCCGTACCTGGGGGACTCCCAGCCAGTCGTCTGCCTGCTGCATGGCCTCCCGAGCGTTCTGCACCGGCTTGTTGGGGTCCCATTTCTCCCAGTCTGGGCACAGACCTGGGGGGCAGAAGGGTCAGGGGTGCACCCTGTCCTGACCCCCGTCCTGACCCCCAATCCTGACCCCCATCCTGCTCCCCATCCTGACCCCCCTTCTGCGCCTGCTGCCCCCAGCATCTCCACCATCGGTGCCCCCCGAGCCAGCCTGCACCCCGTACCCCCCGTACCCCTGCCAGCTGCCCCCTGCCCCCGCCCCCTACTCCCCCCTCCCTCGGGGCGCAGTTTCCCCTCATTTGTCCCCCCATTTGTGCCCCCCGGCCCCGCCGCTCACCCGGGGCGCAGTTGTCCACCAGCGCTCCCAGCGCTTTCCCGTCGCGCCAGTCGCGGTTGAAGTTGGTGATGGGCAGCTGCGGCACCTTGTGCTGGATCCAGCCCAGCAGCCGCTGCTTGGGGGTCTGGTGGCGGCCTTCGTCGTCCTCCTCCTCCTCCCACATAGGCATCGAGATGGAATAGTGCAGGATGAGGGTCCAGATCAGCCCCAGGATCAGCTTCAGGTTCCCGTCCACGATTGCTTTGCTGTCTGTGGGGCAGAAACGGGGGGGCTGAATACCGAGATCCCTTGGGACTCGGGAGTCCCCCCGGGGCACCCCGACATCCTGTGGGACCCGCTGGAGGGACCCCCGCACCCTGACAGCCGCGGAATCAGCCTCAGGGTGTCGTGCTGGCTGTCTGCGGGAATGGGGATAATGGGAGGGCCTGCCTGGGACACCCCGGAACCCCACAGCACCACCACGGGCACCCCTGACACCCCGGAACCCCACAGCACCACCACGGGCACCCCTGACACCCCGAAACCCCACAGCACCACCACGGGCACCCCTGACACCCCGACATCCCGTGGCACAACGGGGTCGACCCCAGACCCGTCCCGGGGCACCCCGACACCCCCGGCAGTGCCACGGGACCCTGCACCCCAACACCTGCCTGGGGACATCCCAGAAGCGAGGGAGGACCCCCCGAGCACCCCGAGCCCCCACACCCTGCAGCGACCCCAGCACCCGCCCTGGGGGGGCACAACCCCGGCCGCACCCGGGGGACCCCAATGAGCGCCCAGGAACGCCACACCCTGCCCGCCCAAGGCATTCCTGGAGTGCCGCCGTGGGGAAACTGAGGCAGGGGAGGGCTGGGGGGGGAGGGGGGCCCGAGGCATCCCGGTCCCTCCCCCAGCGCCCCGCGGAGCGGACCCTCCCTCGCTCCCTTCCCCCGCCGCTTCCCCCCACGAGCGATCGCGTTTCAGGGAGGAAATGGGGGGATGTGGGACGGGGCGGGACAAACCCCTCCCCGCCGGGAGCTCCGGGGGGCAACACCTGGGGGGTGCCCAAAACTCGGGGTCACACCTGGGGGGTGCCCAAAACTCGGGGTCACACCTGGGGGATCCCGGGAGGGAGCAAAGACGCGCGTGGGAGGGGAGGTGACACCGCGAGAGGGGGTCTGGCAGCCCCGGTCCGGGCGAGCGGGGGGGCCCAGCCCTGCCCCGTGCCGGGGGGGTCACCGTGCAGCTGTCGGGTGGGGGTGGGCGCTGGGGCCCTGCAGGGGTGGGTGCGAGTGCGGGCCGGGCCCCCCCGCGCGTGAGCTCAGCGCCCCGGCCCCGGGCCAAGCGTGAGCTCAGCCCACCCGCACGGCACAGCCCGGCTCGGCTCGGCACGGGCCGGACCCCCCCCCCCCCCACGGCTCGGCTCGGCACGGGCCGGACCCCCCGGTCCGCACGGCACAGCCCGGCTCGGCACGGCACGGGCCGGACCCTCCCGCATGGCACGGCCCCGCGCGGGCCGGCCCGACACCGCACCGCCCTCGCACACGCACCCCCTGCACACCCGCCCGGTGCCTCCAGCCTCGCACGCTCACCCCCGTTCCCATCCCTCCGCCGCTCTTGCACACTCATCCCACTCCTGTCACCCCTGCCCTTGCACATCCATCCCCATTCTCATCTGTCCATCGGCCTCACTCTTGCACACACCCTCCATTCCCATTCATCCATCACCCTGCTCTTGCACACTCACCCACGGGCCCATCCTCATTTGTCCATCATGCCCCTTGCACACCCATCCTCCACTCCCACTCCTGCAATCCCCACCCGTGCACTCTCACCCTATTCACACCCATCCATCCCTTTACACACCCATCCATGTCCTCACTTGTCCACCCCTGCCCTCCTACACTCACCTTCAATTTCCCATGCCCCCCTCACTCCCACCCTTGCACACTCATTCCTCATCCTCATTTGTCCATTGGCCTTACACACTCACGGCCAGCCCCATCCTCACTCTGTACCCACAGCCACGCTCTGCCCAGGGCACCACCCCTGCCCTGCCTTGCACACTCACACTCCCATTCCCCTTTCCCCCTCACACTGTTCCCCTTGCACACCCACCAATGGACACGAGCTTGATGTGCTCCCGCTCCAGGAACTCGAGGGCCACCGAGACGTTCTCCAGCTTCATCTGGCGGAAGTTGGGGCGCGGGTGATGCTTGCGCCCCATCTTCTTCTGGCTGAGCACCTCGAGCAGCGCGATGAGGCGCAGCCCGTCGCTCAGGTCGCGCTGCAGGTCCACGATGCGCTTCTGCACACACTTGAGGTGCTCGTTGCACCAGCGCGTGAACGTGTTCTGCTGGATCTTCTTCCAGGGCGCGTCCTCCGCAAGGTCCTTCTCGGTGGCCGGGAGCTCCTCGGGGTCCTCGCCCGGCGCTGCCTCGTAAGTGGAGTTCATCCTGCAGGGGTCGGGGGCTCCTCGGTGGGCAGGGGGGTTCCTGGGTGCTGGGGAGGGTCCCGAGTGGGTGGGGGGGGAGTTCTGGGTCACTTCTGGTGCTGGGTGGGGGTCGCGGGTCAGTCCCAGTGTCCCGAAGGGATCCTGGTACCGTGGGGTGGGTCCCGAATCAGGGCCGGGGTCCTGTGGGGGTCCTGTGGGTGCCCGGGGTGGGGCTCCTGGGTCCCGGTGGCGAAGCTGGCGCTGGGGGCCGGTGTCCCGGGTCGGGGCCGGTGTCCTGGGTCACAGCTGGTGTCCCGGGTGGGGCCCTGGCTGGGTGCTGGTGCCCGCTATGGGTCCCGGGGCTGAGGGATGGCGTCCCGGGTCAGTCCTGGTTCCTGGGCAGGGGTCCGGGTGGGTCCTGGATGGGGTCCCAGTTCCCGGCGATGGGGGACGGCGTTCTCGGTCAGTGCCGGTGCCCGGGGAGGGTCCCGGTGCCCGGGGTCAGTACGGGTGCCTGAGGACGGTGTCCCGTCTCAGTCCCGCTGTCCCGAGAGGGGTTCGCTGCTCGGTACCGGTGCCCTGGGTAGGGGTCCCTATTGCCGGGGTCGGGGCTGGTGTCCTGGCTCTGTCCCGGTGCAAGTTCCCGGTGGTGGGGCTGGTTCCCGGTGGGTTCCCGGAGGGCTGGGGGGTCCGGTAGGGTCCCGGCTCGGTTCCCGAGTAGTTCCCGGAGCGGCGGGGTCCGGTGTGTTCGCGGTGCGTCCCAGGAGCGCTCCTGGGCCAGGGGCGACGGCGGCAAGTGGCGGGGCTGGGGGGCGGCGGCGGCTTTAAGCGCTGCCCCGGCCCGGCCCGCCCCGTCCCGGGGAGGGACCGAGCCGGAGGGACGGAAAGACCGCCCGCCCGGCCGGGGGTGGGGGGCCCGGCCCTCGCTATTTACAGCCCCGGCCTCACACCCTGACCCCCAGAGACCGGCACCCCAAAACCGCCGGACTCCGGCACTCCCCAGACCTCGGACCCCCGGACTCCGGCGCCCCTCAAACCTCGCACTCCGGCACCCCCAGAACCCCGGGATCCGGCACCTCCCGAAACACAAGATCCCAGCACACCCCGGAGCCCCCGACTGCGGCACTCCCGGACCAAGGCTCCCCCGAGTCCCGGCACCCCCAAACCCCGGCAGTTCCAAAACCGCACAGACATCAGCACCCCTAAACCTCTGACATCCCTAAAACCTCTGTAACCTCAGACACCGGCACACCCAAACACCGACACTCACAAACTCAAACACCCCAGAACGCCGGCACCCACAGACTCCCAAACACGAGCACCCCAACACCCCAAAACTCCCCAGATTCCCGGAAGTCCAGTGTGACAAACTCCTAAACTCTGGCACCTCGGAACCCCCTGCCCCCAGTCATTGGCACCCCCAACCTTTGCGCGCTGAATCACTGGCCTGCCTAAACTTCAGCACCCTGAAACCTCAGCGCCCCAAATCTCGGCACCCAGGTACCCCAGCCTCCCTACATGAAACACTGCTACCCCAAATCCCGGCACCCAGACACCCCCGAAACTCTGTCACCCCAAAATCTCGGCACCACCAAACTCCAGGATCCACCTCCAATAATCCCAAATACCTGCAACCTCGACACCCCAAAACCTCAGCACCCTATGGCCCAGGCATCCCAACACCCTGATGCACCTGTGCTTGGTACCCCAACACGGCAGACACCCCAATACCACAGCCCCCCACACTACAACGCACCCCAAACCCCCTCAAAGACCCCCCCAAACTTCCTCAGAACCCCCTCACTCATCCCTTCCCCCTCGGGAACCCCTGAAAAACTCACATAGAAACTCTCCCCTAGCCCCAAGGGGCACAAGCGAGACCCCACAGACCCTCCCAGGATCCCCTCTGGGGAAGCCCCCCGGGACCCCTCCCCAGAGCCACCCCCGCCGTGGAACCCCCCCAGGCCCCCCTGGCCATGCCTCAGTTTCCCCATGGCAGTGGCCCATGCCTGGGGAGGGGGCTCGCTCATATTTGGGGTGTGCCCTGAACCCCGCTGCCCCCCCAATCTCTCTCGTGTCTCCCTCCCTTTCCAGACACCCGAGGCCTCCTCGACACCCTCGGGAGGGGGGGAACACTTGTGTGACCCACATCTGGTCCTTTGGGGGGACACTTGTGTGACCCACATCTGGTCCTTTGGGGGGACACTTGTGTGACCCACATCTGGTCCTTTGGGGGGGCGATTTGGGGAGTATCGTGTTCCCCCTGTTCCGGTGCCTGCCCTGGAAGCTTCCAAGGGAAGGGGGGGAGGGGGGGCGGGGCGGGTGCACCCCGAGGTGACAACGGGTGACAAGGGGTGACGTGGGGGGGTGACGTGGGGGGGGTGACGCGGTGGCGCCTGCGCCAACACCTAAAAATAACCTGCCGAGTCAGAGCCACGCACCGGCACCCAAAATACCCGGGGGGGCACGCGGGGAGGGCACCCCCAACACCTCATCACCCAAAATACCCGGGCAGGGGGCACACAACGGGGCGGGGGGGGCAAAACGCGACAGGGCCCCCAGCAGGACCCCCAAACCCACGGCAGGGGTGGGAAGGGGAGGGAGTGGATTGTGGGGGGGGAGTCAGGGTGGGCTGGAGGTGGGGTCAGGATGTTTGGGGGGGTCCAGGGGGGTCTGAGCAGTCAGGGCACAGTGGGGGGGTCAGTGCAGTCCAGGATGGGGGTTCAGGATGCTGCTGGGGCAGGCTGGGGGATCCAGGGGGGTCCCAGAGCCCCCCAGGATCTCAGCTCTGCCACTGCCGGGGCAGAGGAAGATGATGGTGAAGGCCACGATGAGGGGACAAAGGACCTGACCCCGCCAGTGTGTCCTGGGGAGGGGACATAGGGCAGAGCCACTGCTGCCTGTGGTGACACCCTGAGTCCGGTGTTCCCCAGGCTGTACCTGGCCCTGGCACTGGGGCTGGGAGCACTCAGAGTGCGGTGACACGGGGAGGGGACCACTCTGGGGCACAGAGAGGGGAACAGGGGACACTGGGGACATGGGGCCAGGGCTGAGGGCCATAAGAGACAGGAGAAGGAGGGGTGAGTGGGCAGTGGGACACAGGGAACGTGGCCATGGGGACAGCAGGGACACGTGTGGGGCCACATCCAGGAGGGCACAGGGGCAGCGACTGGGAGGCCCTGGGGGTCCTGTGAGGGCCACGGGGCTGGAGACAGAGCCGGGGGGCCAGGGGGGCCACGGGACCCGTGTGGAGGTGGTGCCGCCAGTACCAGTGGGTGCTCCCAGTACCAGTGGGTGCTCCCGGTACCGGTGGGCCCTGGTGGGTGCCAGGGGTCCCGGCAGGGCTGGCAATGCCAGCGCTGCAGCCCCCGGAGCTCCACGCCCAGGCACCTCCTGCTGCTCGGCAGCACCCCCCGAGTCCCTTCCCCACTCTGGGGCCGCCATCCCAGAACCACAGAACCACAGAATCCCAGAATCCCTGGGGCTGGAAAAGCCCTCCCAGCCCATCCAGTCCCAGCTGTGCCCGATGCCCACCTTGTCCCCAGCCCAGAGCCCTGAGTGCCACATCCAGGAATTCCTGGGACACCTCCAGGGAGGGATGGGTACTCCAAAGCTCCCTGGGCAGCCCCTGCCAAGCCTGGCTGCTGCCATTGTGCCCCCCTCTGCTGTGGCCCCCCAGGCCCTGCGCTGTGTCCCCCCCTCCACAGCCCCCCAGCCTCAGTGACCGCAGCTCCACAGGGGAGCACATGGGGAGGGACAGGGGGAGGGACAGGGGTCCCTCTGTGGGGTGTCTGTCCCCTGGGCCACCACCCTGTGGCACCCATTTGGGGGTGCCCCTCCGTGGGGATGCCCAGTACAGCACCAGCAGAGCTGGCCTGACCCAGTACAGCCCAGTACGGCCCAGTATGGCACTGTTGAGCCCAGTATGGCACTGTTGAGCCCAGTACAGCCTGGTACAGTATGACCAGACTCAGTACAACCCAATAGGACACAGTACAATCCCGTGGCACAATACAGTGCACTACAGCCCAGTGTGGTCCAGTACAGCCCAGTGCAAAGCCATAGAGCCCAGGACAAACCAGTACAGGCCAGTACAAACCAGTACAGTACAGGCCTATATTATCCAGTACAGCCCAGTAAAACATGGGCTGGGGGTTCAGCCCACCCCATCCCCCTGCTCCTCCCCTGGCCCGTCCCTGAGCCCCCCTGGCCCCATCTCTGCCCCAGAGCTGGACAGACCCCCAGGGTGCCCCAGGGCACCCCCAGGGTGGGCACCCCACACACGCACCCCCCCCAGGGGCACAGCCTGGACGTGCCCCCCTCCCCCTGACTGAGCTCCCCCTTCCCTGAGGGTCCCCAGTGCCACAGTGAGGTCCCTGCTCCGGCCTTTATAGGCGCCCCCAGCCCGGGGGGGCCCTGTAATCCCCCCCTAAGCAGCTTCTGCTCATCCTTCCTGTTCCCCGGGGGTGCCACAGGCTGGGGGAGGGAAAGAGGGGGGAGGGAGGGCAGGAAATGCTGGGAGTGTTTGGGACCCCAAACTGACCCCCCATCAATGACCCCTGGCACTGCACCCCCAAAATGAACAGCCCCTCTCAGACACCCCACCTCAAACAGTGCCCCCCAAGCTTCTCCCCCACCCTTTGATACCCCCAGACTCCCCCCCTCACCTGGGGTCTCCCCAGCACAGGGATCCCCCAAGCCCAGAACTGGGGACAATCGCTTGAGGGGGGAGACACCTGGGGGGCACCCGGGGGTGTGGGGTGGGGGGCAGCGGGTGGGGGGGCTCATGAGGGAAACCCCGAGCTCTTCCCAAGGCATCCAGGGCTGGGCCATCCTGGGGGACTGGGATCAAGGCTGGAGACACCTGGGGACACCTGGCCATGCTGGGGGTGACCAGGACAGAGCTTGGGGACCCCTGGGGCACACTGAGGACCCTGATGGGATCAGGACTAAGGTTGGGGACCTCTGGCCATTGTGTTGGGATCGAGACTTGGGCTTGGGAACACCTGGGGACACCTGAACACCTCAGGAGGAACAGGACCAAGCTTGGACCCCTGGGGACCCTCCCCATACCCAGATGTTGGGGGGAGCCCTCCTGCCCCCCCCCAAATCCTCCAGAGCACCGGCAATCGGCTCGAGCCGGCTCAGGGGGCCGATTAGGGGCTGAGCCCGGTTTAGCCCACCCTAATCCCCAAGTTTGGCCGGGCTGAGCCCTGATCCCCCCTAAGCAGCTTTGGGGGCGCAGGGTATATCAGGGGGGTGGGCGCCCCCCCCGGCACCGCCGCCATGGACGAGGAAGAGTTCTACCTGTTCAAGAACCAGTCGTCGGTGGGGCCCTGGGATGGGCCCCAGTACCACATCGCGCCCATGTGGGCCTTCTACCTGCAGACCATCTTCATGGGGCTGGTGTTCGTGGCGGGCACCCCCCTGAACGCCATCGTCCTCATCGTCACCATCAAGTACAAGAAGCTGCGGCAGCCGCTCAACTACATCCTGGTGAACATCTCCGTCAGCGGCCTCATGTGCTGCGTCTTCTGCATCTTCACCGTCTTCGTGGCCAGCTCCCAGGGATACTTTGTCTTCGGGAAGCACATGTGTGCCTTTGAGGGCTTTGCAGGGGCCACCGGAGGTACGAGGGGAGCGTGGGGGCGCTCAGGCTGCTGCGGCCAGAGATGATGGAGTGACCACTGGGGGCTACTGCGGCCAGAGGTGGCCACAGTGATCTCCAACAGGGGCTGAGGGAGTTGGGGTGACCACCATGGTCTGGTGGGGCTCAAGGTATCGTTGACCACCACATTCTGCTAAGGCTTTAGGAGTTGGGGTGACCACCACGGGCTGCTGGGGTGCAGGCATTGGGGTGACCTTCTGGACCTTTAGGAGTTGACCACTGTAGTCTGGTGGGACCATAGGAGTCAGGGTGACCACTGGGTCTGGTGGAGCTGGAGGTGGGGGTGCCCATCATGTTCTTCTGGGGCTGGGGAAGTTGGGGTGATCACTGTGGTCTGGTGGGGCTGAAGGTGGCAAAATGGGTAAGGGCCATGGGTAGGGTTGAGCCCTGTGATCTCCTGTGGCTGGAGGAGCTGGGGTGACCACTGAGGCCTGAAGGGAGGGGTGATCACTACATTCTGCTGGGGTCACAGGACGTGGGGTGACCCAGGGGCCTGGGGGGCTTTGGGAATTGGGGTGACCCCTAGCCCTGGTGGCCACGGGTGGTTGTGTGAGGCCAGTGGTGGCCCTGTTTCCCCAGGGCTGGTGACAGGGTGGTCCTTGGCCTTCCTGGCCTTCGAGCGCTACATCGTCATCTGCAAACCCTTCGGCAACTTCCGCTTCAACTCGCGCCACGCGCTGCTGGTGGTGGCGGCCACCTGGATCATCGGCGTCGGCGTCGCCATCCCGCCCTTCTTCGGCTGGAGCAGGTGGGACACGGGGCCTGGGGGCGGAACAGGGAGGCAAGGGGGGCTCGTGGGGGAGCCGTGGGGGTGCCAGGTGAGTGCCTGAGGCACCTGAAGTGCCACGGGGCGCTGTGGGGGCACCGGGGGGATGCCCCACGGTGCAGAGCGGGGGCTGAGCACAGGTCTGCAGGTACATCCCCGAGGGGCTGCAGTGCTCCTGCGGCCCCGACTGGTACACGGTGGGCACCAAGTACAAGAGCGAGTACTACACCTGGTTCCTCTTCATCTTCTGCTTCATCGTCCCCCTCTCCCTCATCATCTTCTCCTACTCCCAGCTGCTCAGCGCCCTGCGGGCCGTGAGTCCCGGGGGCACGGGGGGCACTGGGGTCAGGCACAGCTGTGGCTGAGAGCAAGGGATGGAGGGTGGAGAGGGGTTGGGGGGCAGGAGGGAGGGAGGGAACAGGGATGGAGAGGTGGAGAATTGACTGTGAGCAGGGAGGGCAGGATGGGGAGCAGGAGGGAGGGAGAGGTGACTGGAGGGATGAAGGGATGCAGGAAGGGAGGGGAGGTTACTTGGACAGAAGGTTGGGCAAGAGCACAGGCAGGAGGGTGGGCAGGGGGGCAGACAGGCACACAGGCAGGGGTTGGGGGCTGCACAGGGGATGGGCAGGGGTCAGGAGCCCGGGCAGGGGCCCGGCAGCCTGGGCAGGCCCAAGGTGTCCCTGTCGCTGGGCAGGTGGCGGCGCAGCAGCAGGAGTCGGCCACGACACAGAAGGCGGAGCGGGAGGTGTCGCGCATGGTCGTGGTCATGGTGGGCTCCTTCTGCATGTGCTACGTGCCCTACGCGGCGCTGGCCATGTACATGGTGAACAACCGCGAGCACGGCATCGACCTGCGCCTCGTCACCATCCCTGCCTTCTTCTCCAAGAGCTCCTGCGTCTACAACCCCATCATCTACTGCTTCATGAACAAACAGGTGACACCAGCAACCCCGGCACAGAGACACGGGGAGGGGGACACCCAGGGACACCTGGTGATGGGGGCACCCAGGGCTGCCCAAGGATATCTGAGGACCTGGGACACTCAGGGAGACCCAAGCACGGGGAACACTCAGGGATACCTGTGTGAGGGAACACCTCAGGACACTCAGATAAGGGGATGACATTGGCAAGGGGGACACAGAAAAGATGGGGACACCCCAGGACATTGGGGCAGCGGGGACACGCAAGGGTGCCCAAGGACCAGGGGCAGGGGGGCCAGAGACACCTGGGCATGGTACATCCAGGAGCACTTGCATGGCTGGGGGTACAGTGACCCCAGGGACAGGAGATGGGGCCAGTGTGGCATCTGAGGGTGTGAGGACAGTGCCAGGGCCGGACACAGGATCGGTGGGACCCCCAGGCTGAGCTGTCCCCTCTCCTGTGACCCCGTGTCGCCCATGTCCCCGCAGTTCCGCGCCTGCATCATGGAGACGGTGTGCGGGCGGCCCATGTCCGACGACTCCGAGGTGTCCAGCTCAGCCCAGCGCACCGAGGTCTCCTCCGTGTCCTCCAGCCAGGTCGGCCCCAGCTGAGGGGCTCCGGCACCGCCCCAGCCCCCGGGACCCCCGGCTGCCTCCCAGCTCTCCCCCAGCTGCCCCCCATGGGGCTGGCTCTGCTCTGGGGGCCGGGGGCCCCGGCCAGCCTAGGATGTAGCGCGGGTGGGACAATAAACCATGGCCGCGGTCTGAGCGCAACGGGGACCCCTGAGCACCTGGGACCTGAGGGACAGGGCACCCATGGCACGGGCAGCCAGGGACCCGTGAGACAGGGCACCCACAGCATGGGTGTCCAGGGACCCACTGAGCACCTGGCACCTGAGGGACAGGGAACCCATGGCATGGGCACCCACGGCACGGGCACCCAGGGACCTGCTGAGCACCTGGGACCTGTGGGATGGGGCACCCAGGGGCACCGTGCCCCACTGCAGGGTGGCAATGGGAGAGCTGGGGCTGGCTGTGCTGCACAGTGGGATGGGATGGAGGCCTTGGTGGAGCTGTGCCCCATGGCTGGGTGGGATGGGGGTCCCAGGGGTGGCTGTGCCCCACTGCAGGGCGGGACAAGTCTTGGGAGTGGCTGTGCCCCACGGCAGGGACAGAGGGTGGGTCCCAGGGGAAACTGTGCCCCACGGTGGGGCAGGATGGGTCCCGGAGGTGGCTGTGCTCCATGGTGGTGCCATGGTGGGACCCTGCTCCCTTGTCCCCCTTCAGGCCTCACACACGGGAAGGGCAGGGAGGTGGGATGGTGCTACCCTCTCCATCTGTGGGGCTGGAGTGGGACCTAAGGGCCCCCATCTGCAGGGCTGAGCTCCCCATCCATGGGGCTGGGGCTGGGCCCCCCCTCTGTGGGGTGGGGGTGGGAATGAGCCCCCCCATCCATGGGGCTGGGTTCCCTCTGTGGGGCTGAGCCCCCCAAGCCCCAGGGGCAGAACTCCCACAGGCCTCGTGTGTCCCCACATCCCCAGCCAGTTCCCCCCCTCCCCAAACCCATCTGGCTCAGTCCAAGGGGGCTCTCCCAGATCCTGGTTTAGGGGGAAACAGGGAACTGGGGTCCGTCCCCCTCGGCCCATCGGGGGGTGAACAGTTTTATTGAGTTCCAACCGATCCGGATCCCTTCAATCAGCCCGAGGAGAAAACCGAGGAATAAACCCGGAGGAGGTGAAAAATCCATGTTTGGAGTTGTCACAGGGGCCCAAATCCTCGCGGATGGGAGCTGGGAGATGTTAGGAGAGGGGCTGCTGCAGGGCTGGGTGGCTGCACCAGAGGCTTTCCCAGGGTTCCAAACATCACTTCTGCTGTCCCAAATCATCCCTGGTGTCCCAAACCAACCCCGACATTCCTTGATTGCCCCAGCATTCCCAGATTCCCAAGCCCTGCATGGGGCCATATTCCCGACCCACTTACCACTGGATTTAGGGAGGGGAGGAAAAGGAGAGGTAGAAAGAGGAGGAGGAGATGGAAGGATCCGGTCAGCCCTTGGAAACCTTTGGGAAAGGATTTAAGGGAAAACCTGGGAATTTGGAGATGGCCCGGCCCAATTCCACGCAGCTCTGGTGGCTGCAGGGGGACAAACAACACAGAAGAGAGAAAACCTTGGGAATTGTCCCAGAGCGGGGTGGGATGAGGCCCTCCCCCAGGGTTTGGGGGATTCAAGGCACTTGGAGCGGGGCTGGGGGGAGGGGTCTCGCCCAGATCCCAGGGGGCAGCGACAGGGGAGGAGGGTCCAACCTCCCTGGGGTCACCTCCAGGTCACCCCCTGGGCCCTGCTGCTGCTCTGATGGTTTT
The DNA here is from genome assembly GCF_023055355.1 of Agelaius tricolor. NCBI lineage: Eukaryota > Metazoa > Chordata > Aves > Passeriformes > Icteridae > Agelaius > Agelaius tricolor. The sequence goes on from NW_027269346.1 coordinate 177,245, forward strand.
TGGGGCTTCAATGTTCACTTTTCATTCCAATTTCACATCACTGTTTCCACTTAATCCAATTTCACTTATTTGGTTCCAATTCCATTTCAAGTTCAATTTTCAACTTTGATTTCAATGTTTAATTCCAATTCCATTTTTAATTAAAATTTCAGCCCAATTCAAATTCCAATTTTAATTCCAATTTCAACTTTAATTCCAATTCCAATTCTAATTTTTATTCCAACTGCAATTCCAACCCCAATCCCTCTGTGAATTTCCCACTCCCCCCCAGGCCCCCGGGCCCCGCAGCCCCGGGCAGCCCCGTCGCTGCCCCCGCGCCAGGGAAGCTGTCCCCACACGTGGTAAAACCAAAACATACAAAAATAACCCAAAAGTCGTTAAAATCCGGGGAAAACCCACAACAAGACGAGCCCCAGGTGCCGGGGGAGTGTGGCTTTCCCGAGCCCCGTCCCCGGGAGCCGGGATGGGGTTTCCTCCGCAGAGGAGCGGCCTCGGCCAGGGACGGAGCCCACGAGCGCTGCCGGCTCGAGCCTAGAACTCGTCGTGCCGCACCAGCGCCTCCCCGAAGTCCGTGGCCTGGCTGCCCACGAACAGGTCTGACTTGTCCACGATCTCCTCCCGCGTCAGCTTCCCATCCTGCAGGGAACGCCACATCCCGCTGTCTCCCCATCCCGCAGGGAACGCCACATCCCGCTATCTCCCCATCCCGCAGGGAACGCCACATCCCGCTGTCTCCCCATCCCGCAGGGAATGCCACATCCCGCTATCTCCCCATCCCGCAGGGAATGCCACATCCCGCTATCTCCCCATCTCACAGGGAACGCCACATCCCGCTATCTCCCCATCTCACAGGGAACGCCACATCCCGCTATCTCCCCATCCCGCCGTCTCTCAATCCCACAGGGAACGCCACATCCCGCTGTCTCCCCATCCAGCTATCTCACTATCCCGCTATCTCCCCATCCCGCAGGGAATGCCACATCCCGCTATCTCCCCATCCCGCAGGGAACGCCACATCCCGCTATCTCCCCATCCCACAGGGAACACCACATCCCACTATCTCCCCATCCCACTGTCTCCCCATCCCGCCGTCTCCCCATCCCGCCGTCTCCCCATCCCGCCGTCTCCCCATCCCGCCGTCTCCCCACTCCTCCTCCCGCTCCCCAAATCCCCCCCGGAGCTGCTGGCCCACCTTGTCCTGGTCGGACTCATAGACGAGGTGCCGGGCCTCAGCCTCGGCGTGGTCGTAGTCTGAGGGCAGGATCCAATCCTTGGTCTCCTCCTTGTCCATCTTCCCATCCCGGTTCTTGTCCCGGAACTCCACAAACTGTTCCCGCTCCGTCTTCACCCACTCAGGCTCATCAGCATCACCGTCCTGGCTGTACATGTCACCTGGGGGGACAGCAGCATTAGCATCAGCCCCACGGTCCTGTCGCCACCCCAAGGATTGACCCAAAGCCTTGAGTTCCCTAAAGCTATCCCCAAAACCCAAAAGCACCATCTGGGTCATGATTTCACCCAAAAATCCTCGGTGGAGGCCTAGGGGCAGGTGGAAGTTGAGAGAGAGAAGAACATTCTGTGAGGGGGAGGACTGGGAAGGACACGGCAGCAGTGGCTCCCACGGGACGGGGACACTGAGGGGACATGGACAGGACATGGAGCAGCAGCACCAGCGTCTCACCAATGTACTCCTCCAGGTCAATGAAACCATCGCCATTCTTGTCAATGTCCTCCATGGTTTCCTGCAAGAAGATGCCAGCGTGAGCCGGGCCCAAGGTGCCCCTCAGTGACCACCCGCCACCAGAGCTTCCCAAAGGGCCTCTGCGCCGGCCCCACCTGCACAACGATGTCCTTCATGTAGTCGTACTCCTCGGGGTGCAGGAAGGCCGTGAACTCCTCCTTGGTGGCAGCCAGGTCCCCATCCTTGTCGGCCATCTTGAAGCGCCGCTCGTCCCGCACCATCATCTGTTTGTAGTTGAAGCCATCGTCAGGATCTGGATCGTCTGGGGAGCACAGGGAGCACCCGGGTCAGCTCGGGCATGGCGAGCACCCGTAACCACCAACACAGCCTCAACCAACTCAACAGTCTCAGCTCAACCTCCTCTACTGAACCTCAGCTTCCTCTCAACTTCAACCTCAGACAACTTTGATCTCCCCAACCCAACCTCAACCTTCACCCCAACCCAACCTCAACCTCCCTCACTCAACCTTCTCATCCTCAACTTCCTCAATGCAACCTCAACATCCTCCACCCAACCTCAAACTCAACTCAACTTCCTCCCTCTCAGCACAACCTCACGATGCTTTGCCAGCAAAAGCTCAATTGCAGCCACCCCTTCTCTGCCACGCCCACTCCCAGGAGGAGCTACGGAAGCCCTGGGACCATGACATTCCCAGGGAGGGGCCCCAAAAGACAAGCCTTGGGGGCTTTGGCCGGCACGGCCAGAGGCTCAACGGGAACTATTTTGGGAGGGGAATGTGTAAGGGGATCTGACTCACTGCTGGCAGTGGCAGGGCCAGCAGGCACCGGCCGGGTGGGACTGCGGGGCACGCGTGGCCGCCTGGCACAGCCCTGCCAGCAGCAGGACAGGGGTTACAGACACAGCAGTGTCCAGCAGCCCTGGAGAACGTGGATCCTGGGGGACACTGCCACGCTCTGCTTGAGTTAAACCTGAGCCAGGCCCCATCTAACAAGAAGGTCCCAAAGCTCCTGTGTCCCTGCTCTATTACCTGAGGCAAAAGGCAGGCATTGGGGAGCCCGGGATTAAGGGGCTCTGGAGCATCCATAAAATACACAAAGATTCTGACTTTAAGGCAGCTCTAGGGCTGAATGAACCCCAAATTGCCCATTCTGTTCCCAAGGTTTTGCCTTGAGAAGCAGCATAGCCTCGAACAAGGAAACCTTCAGGACCAGCGCCATTAACAGATGATTCCTTAATTGCTGTTGGGCTAATTAAGGGGTTTGATGGGGGATTGGGGGGGGGGGGGGGGGGGAGATGGGTTAAAAAGGGTTAAACCCTCCCAAAGCCCCCAAAGTTACTTCCTGCCTTGGTCCCTGGGCTGGGAGAGGTCTGGGGGAGCAGGGGGTTTTGCTCAGAGTATGGCAGCAAAGCCACAAACTCAACCCTCCATCTTGTGTCCTGGTCTTGGATCCCACCATGGGATTGAGGAATTAACAAAAATAGGAGTGGTGATGATGATGATGATAATATTCTGATTTTGAAGGGAGTTTCAAAGGAATTTCCAGTCTCAGATGAAGCTCTTGGACGTTTATCAGTTGATATTCCCTGCTTCCCAGGACTCCCCCCAGCAGAACCCCACACTGCTCCGTGACACTTCTGGGGGCCACCCAGTGACTCATCCTGGTGTGTAATTAATTAATTAATTAATAAAACCACTCCCGGCACCTCATTTTGCTGACAAAACACATTCTGGACCCTCCAAGGCAGCCAAGGGCAATGCCTGGCCCCATGCATCCCTTGGCCACGGGTCAACACTCAGGAGGCACTTCCAGAGGCATTCCAGCCCCACTCTGGCCAGGGAGGGGAGCGAGGAGAAGACAGAGGAACATTTGAGCAGCAAGGAGCTGTGGAAAAGTAATTCCTGCCGAGAGGAGCCGGAGCCAGAGCGTGAGGCAGGATCCTCCCGGCGCTCTGTAAGGACACAAGTATGTGGGAGCAGCAGGAGCGGAGGCTGCACCAGGGCCTGCCAGGGGCACGCAGCCTCCAGGGCTGCTCCAGCTCTGGAACCGGCCGTGCCGGGGGCTGGGCACTCCCCACACCCTGCCAGACTGCGGGGGAACTGCTCCTCCAGCTCATCAAGGGGGCTCTGTTCATGCAGGGCTCTCTCACTAAGGCTTTTCCTCGTGAATGCTCACACTTTTCCCTATCCAACACCTGCAGGTCCAAAATGCCACCCCAGACCCCTCAAACTGGGCTCAACCCTTCCCAGGAGCTCTCTGCCCCTTCCAGGCTGGATTCACACAGGCAGATCAGCCCAGAAACCCGTGGCAAAGGGAGCTTTGGGAGGTGCTGCCCCAGCCCAGGGGTGTCACAGGGCCCTCCCTGGCCACCAGCGCAGCAAATCCAGATCCTCCCTGATCCCAAGGGAGATGGATGAGCCTCCTGTGCAGCAGCTCCCCCTCTGCACATCCCGCGGAGCAGTTTGACTATTTTTGGCAATATTTAGGAAATTAGAGTGGATTCGACACTCCAGAGCTGCAGCTCCTCCGCTGGGCCAGTCTACAGTGCTGGAGGCCAGAGCTGGCACAGGGCTTGACGGTTTATGGTTTTAACCCCAAAAGAGCTGCTGCTTCCCTCAGTCCCAGGGATGTCTGAGGCCATGCCTCACTACTGGCCCAGCACCTGTCCCAAAATCCCTGAGCTCTGGGGTCTAAAACTGCTCCCAGGACAAGGGAAAGCAACTGAAATCTCTGCTAGTGGTTTGTTGGGTTTAGGGATGCAGTGGACACACCAAGGTGGCTCCACAGCTGCGGACCAGTGCATTCCACCTGCTGGTCCCAAATTCCCCCACAAAGCAGGAATTCCAAAGGGCTGGAAACCGCCATTCCCACATGCCATTCATCCCAAAATCACCTGGATTCAACCCAGAGATGCATTTGTCACCAGGAACATTAATAATGCCCAAGTGTGGCTGCAGAGGGGAAACTGAGGGTGTGGGGTGTGTAAACTTTCCGTTGGGGAGATTTCTATGTATTTTGGGTTCTTTTCCTTGGATTTCTCTTTGCTAATGCCACCAGGAGGTCAATTTGTAGAGTTTTAGAGGTTTCAAAGTGTAACATATTGGGGACATCTGCTCCAGCTGGCCCCATGTACACCAAGGCCACATCCTACATCATATTCCTGTGCTTACCCCAGGGGAAAAATCCATCTCAGGTCAGCCAAACGCCAGCCCAGCACCACCCCACACTTTCAACCACAACTTCCTCTGGGCCTCCCCAATCCAGGTCCCAAACTCCCCCTCCACAACCCCATCTGGATCCACGTCCATCCTGTCAACCATCACTCCATGAGCCCATCCCAGTCCCTGACCACCACTGACCACTGTGCCCTGAGCCCACCCTGATCCCTGACCACCCCACTGACCCTCAGTGACCCAAAGCAGAGCAGGACGTCCCAGCTGCTGGCTCCAGGAAAGGCCCAAGCCAAGAGCCAGGACCTACCCAGGATATATCCATAGGTGGCATTTTTATACTCCTCCCAGGAAACAAGCCCGTCCTCATTGAGGTCATGGCCCTTCCACTGGCGCTCCACATCCTCGTAAATCCAGCGCTTTTGGGCAAACTTGATCCAGGCCTTCAGCTCCTCCACTGTCACAAACCCATCTCCATCCTCATCTATTTTCCCTACAATCTTCCTGTGGGAAACACAGAGAAATGCATCAAAAGTTAAAAAACTGAGAGGTTAGCAGGGAGGGAATAGGAAGGGGCAGAGGGGGCAAGTTGAGGTCATTACAGAACTTGGGAATTCAACCATTTGGAGAGTTTATCCTTAAAAAGCAACATATGGTTCAGCTGCCAAAACTTTGGCTCAGACATGAAAATCCCTGGCTTGGCCACTTTTGGACTACTCAGGTTCTGGTTTCTTCAGAAATTCTGAGTTTTAGGGGAAAAGCTTCATTTTAAGCCCCTGGGAAAGACCCATCCATGAGTCCTTTGACCAAGATGGTGCAGGTGATGAGTACAGACCCATATTTGTATTAAAAATGGGAATATCGGCTCTGCCTCTCCTGGTGATGCCAGGAGAAAGTTTGAGGTGGTTATGAAATTTGCAAATTCAACCATTTGAAAAGTTTATCTTTACAACCAACATTTTGGGTTAGCTGCCGAAAAGCAAGGTCAGCTGCCAAAACTCTGTTTTGGACACAGAAAACACTGGCTCAGACATGGAAATCACCAGCTTGGCCACTCTCGAACCACTCAGGTTGTGGTTCCTTCAGGAATTATGAGTTTTAGGGGAAAACCTTCCCTGTTAAACCTTAGGAAAGCTCCATCTGCACGTCCTCCCGACTCGCCGGCGCCGGGCGAGGAGCAGGGACGCACATTTCTGCTACAGCCAGGAGGTTTGGGGAAGTTTGGGGAGGTTTGGGGAAGTTTGGCTCTGCGGGAGGAGCGGGAGCCGCCCAAGCCCAGCGGAGCAGAGCAGCCCCGGTGCCGGGCCGGGCAGACACCGGAGCCGCAGCCCCGGAGCCGCGTGCCTCCGTTATTTTTAGCAGCAGCTGTAGGAAAGGCCGGCAGGAATGCGGGACCCAGGGGCAGATGGAGCCGGGGGGTGGGGGCTGCTTGATCCGCAGCAGCGCTCGCTCCCCGGAGCACTCCCAGCTCTGTGCTGGGGAGGTTTTGGGCTCCTCGGATGAAAATCACGGATAACAGTCCCAAAATCCTTTGTCTGGTGAAGCAGGATCCTGTTTTTTTTTCCTCTAACATGAAGGTTTAACGGAAAACAGGTCAGGAATCCTGAGCTCCAGCCCAGGTATTTAAGGAATTTTAGACAGGTGGAAAACATGGAATTTTAAATTTTAGATTGCCGCTAGGACTATTAATTCCAAATATATTGACGCAAAGGGAAAACCGGGCACCGGAGCCACCCATGCTCACACCCAGGTTTCCGTGTTTCAGAATTGCCTCGGTCTAGGAAAACCAGGAATTCCTCTGTGGCACAAAGGATGTTCCTGGCAATGAGAAGCTGGAGAGAGACTGGAAGAACAAAGGGAAAATGTGGAATTTAGTTCTGACAGCGAGAGGCCAGAGTGGGGGCAGTGGGCAGGGCTTGGAGACCTGAGTGATTTTAAAGAGAAATACATAAAATAAATATAAAACAATAGCTCATCAATAGCATCCAAATTTATGCACACGTATGTAAAATATTATAGAAATATTTCAGAATTTTATATATCAATGTGCAAAGTGTCCCTTCTGATATTTCTGATCAAACACAGAAATATGCAAAATGTCACATAAATATTCAAAATCTTCTGTATAAACATATAACAAATCAATATTATAAAATTCTGCATAGAACTATGTATATGTTTAATATCCATGTGGATAGTTACTATCCATGTAACTATCCACATGGATATTAAACATTTGTCCATGTAAATATATAAACCACAAATAAAGCTCTCAAATCCTTCCTATTTCAGGGGGAAAATTCTGTGTTTCTGTCTCCCAAGAAGGTACACCACTAGCAAGGGGATTTATTAGGGAAAATCCCTGGAATGGAGGACCAGAGCCGGCAGGGATTGATGGCCAGGCAGTTTTTCCAGGGCAGTTTCTACAGGGTTAATTAGGGAACAGCTTCCCAGGGAAGTCAAACCCTCTCGAGTGCTCAGGAAGCTCCCAAACCTCCTCCCCACCCCGGTCCGGGGGCTGGCACCAGCTGCTCACGGCTGCTTTCCCAGGGCAGCAGCCACCAAACCCTTCCACTCTGCCAAGGGCCCATCCTGCCCCCAGCAAGGGCAGGCAGCAGATGTTGGCGAGAGCAGCAGCTGCTCCCCGTTCCCACTGCCCGGTCCCGTTCCCACTGCCCGCTCCAAGGGACAGGCACTGCCAGGGACGGGCACTGCTCTGGACACACTGAGGCAGGCACCGGGCAGCAGCTGCTCCCCGTTCCCACTGCCCGGTCCCGTTCCCACTGCCCGCTCCAAGGGACAGGGACACACCGACCGACCGACCGGGGCAGGCACCGGGCAGTGCTCCCAAGCCGCGGCCCCAGGGCAGGAGGGGAGGGAGCCGAGGCGGAGCTGCCGCAGGAAAAGCGGCCCCTGCTGCAGCACAGCCCCGCTGGGGCACAGAGCTCACAAAACCCCCCGAGATAAGGGGTTTACGGGAGGCCCTGGGCTCGGGATGGCCGGAGCTGCCCCACAGACAGCCCTGGGCTGTTTGTATGCAGGGCAGTAAATCCCCCGTGGAAAGGCGTTCCGGGTAACGCGGCAGAACAATGGGATTGAGCCGTGACGGGCTCTGGGATTGCAGCCCTGGCATCGAGAGAGGCCGGGGGGGGGGCCCAGCTTCCCTCCCATCTGATGCTGCTCCAGGGGCATCGAGGCACTCACTCTGATTGTGCCAGGTGGCAAAAAAGGAGGCAAAAAGTCTCCTGGATCCTGTATTTTGGAACTTATGCAGCGACCAGGGCCTGGCTCCAAAGGATCAAGGGGTTTCCCAGTCCCTGGAGGGAGGAAATTCCCTCTGGCCACGAAGTGCTGGAGGAGAGGCCAGCACCTCCTTCCCACTGGGGGCCTGGATGACCCATAGGGATGGATGGAACCTGGCACCCCCTGCCCTGCACATCCCGCTGTGGGAATTGGCTCACTCTGGAGGTGTCCCCAGCACCCACATGTGGTTGAGCTTTCCTGTCCCATCGGGGAGCACCATTCCCAAAAAACAGCCCAAAATTCACTATGGGCTGTGGTAGGTGCTGCTCCAGCAGCAGAGCAAGGTTGGGATGCTTGGCTGAAAAAATCAAGTCTGACTAAAAAAGGGGGAGAGAATCAGGTGGAATCTTGGGAAGGGATTCCTGGCTGGGAGGGTGGGCAGGCCCTGGCACAGGGTGCCCAGAGCAGCTGGGGCTGCCCCTGCATCCCTGGCAGTGCCCCAGGCCAGGCTGGACACTGGGGCTGGAGCAGCCTGGGACAGTGGGAGGTGTCCCTGCTATGGTGGGGGTGGCACTGGAGGGGATTTGGGGTCCCTTCCCACCCAGCCATTCCATGAAAGCCCAGCCAAAGGCACCCAGTTCCAAGGTGACTGGAGCCCAGCACCCTGAGGATGTCCTGAGCTCCCTAGGGAGCCTCTGTCCTCCAGGCCCCCCCACCCCGCTGGAGCCTGCAGGTCCCAGGTTTGAGCCACCCTGAGCCCCAGAACAACTGCGGCAGCAGCTGCTGGGGGGCACCCGGCCCTGCACGGCTCCCAGAACCATCCTGGGCCAGATCCCAGGGGAGGCAGGGCCGGATCCCAGGGCAGGCACGGCCATCCTGGATCTGAGGGGAGATGTTGGAGATGTTGGACGGGGAATCTCCATACAGGCTCTGTTTTTCCAACTCCCAACCAACCTCCAACTGAGAAACACCAGTGATCCCAGGGGCTCCAGAGGCACCCAGAGAACAGGGAGCGAGCACAGCACAGTGCAGAACCCCCCTGTCTGCTCTGGAGTGTTGGGGAATGCCGGGCACAGGAAATGGCTCCGGGTGACTTTTTGGGGGATTCCCGCAGGGGGAGCGTGCCCGTGTGTGCCCTCCTGCTCTGGGCAGGGCGGGGATGCTGTCCTTACCCCAGGCGCTCCTTGCTCTCCTCCGGGGTGAGCTGGTCGAAGCTCTTGGCCTCGTCGGCACCCAGGAAGGCGTCGTGGTCGTAGTCGAAGCTCTGGGCGTCGTCGTGCTCGCGGGCGCTGAGCGGGGCCTCGCGCACCACGCGCTCCTTGCGCTCCGTGGGCTTGGCCGAGCCGCACAGCGCCCACACGCCCACGCACAGCAGCAGCCGCGGGAACCGCATCGTGCCGGGCCTGCCTGCGGGGACAGGGACAGCGCCGTGGGACAGGGACACCGGGACAGGGACACTGGGATGGGGACACTGCCCTGGGACAGGGACACTGCCATGGGACAGGGACACCGGGACAGGGACACTGGGATGGGGACACTGCCCTGGGACAGGGGCTGGGGACAGGGACACTGCCGTGGGACAGGGACACCATGATGGGACAGGGACACCTGGACAGGGACACCTGGACAGGGACACTGCCGTGGGACAGGGACACTGGGACAGGGACACCGCCGTGGGACAGGGGCTGGGGTCAGGGACACTGCCATGGGATAGGGACAGGGGACAGGGACACTGCCGTGGGACAGGGACACTACCAAGGGACAGGGACCCTGGGACAGGGACACTGCTGTGGGACAGGGACACCATGATGGGACAGAGACCAGGGGACAGGGACACTGCCATGGGACAGAGACACCAGGACAGGGACACTGCCGTGGGACAGGGACACTGGGACAGGGACATTGCCATGGGATGGCTTGTTTGGGAAGAATAGGGTTTAGGGCCAGTTATCTTGGAAAAATTGGGGATTAGGGCAAGTTATCTGGGAGAAATGGGGATTAGAGCATGTTATTGGGGAAAAAACCAGATTAATAATAATACAGATTATGGGAGCAAAAGTGATTAATTAATCCAAATGATCTGGATGAAATTATAAATATGGATTGTCTGGGCAAAGATGATGATTTAATGCAGACTGTCTGGGAAAAATGGGGAATTACTGCACGTTATTTGGGAAAATGGAGAACTAGTGCAGATTTGTGTGGGCACAAATGACTAATAAATGCAAATTATAGGGGAAAATGATGAATATTCTCAGGTCAAATTGATCAACTGATCCTAATTATCAGGGCACTGTAATGAACTGATATGGGTTATCTGGGCAAAAGTGATTCACTGACATGGATTATCAGGGCACAGGCATTCATTAACACAGATTATCGGGGCACAGGGATTAATTAACCCAGATTATCGGGCACGGGGAATTTCCAGCCCCGTGCACGTGGGTAATGTCCCGTTTCCCCAGAGCTGCTCCCGACCCCATCCCAGAGCCCCTCCGAGCGGCAGCTGGGCTGGGAAGGGATCCAGGGGTGGGGAAAGGGGTCCTGGAGGGAAGAAAGGAAGGAAGGAAGGAAGGAAGTGGATGCAGATGGAGGAATGAAGGACGTGCACACACCCCAGCTCTGCCCCCACATCCCCTCCCCAGCCCTGGTGCTCCCCAGACCCACTGCAGGTGAATCCTCCCCCACACCGGGACCGCCTGGACAAACCACCCAAAAGGGCCTGGGATCCATGGCAGCTCTGGAGGGATTCCAGAGGCTCATCCCTTTAGACCCCAGCAGAAACTCAGGTGTTCCCCATGCTCGTCACTGAGATCTCATCTAAGATCCCATATTAGATCCAGGTGTTCCCCATCCTGATCTCTAAATTTCAGTCCAGGTATTCATCATCCTGGTGTATTTAGCCTTAAATTTTAATCAAGATATTTCTGGGTTTTAACTCTTTCATTCTAAATTTAATCCAGATAGTCACCACCCAGAGCTCTTAAATGCAAATTTATTTCAATATATTCCTCATCCCTATTGCTTTAGCTTAAATTTAAACCCAAGATATTCCCCATCCTTACCCCTTTAAATTTACATCCAGGTCTTCCCCATCCAGAGCTCTTAAACATAAATGTAAACCCAGGTATTGCCATTCCTTATCTCTTAAAGTCTGTGGTTTAAAATCCCCTTTAGCCTGAACCTCAGCCCTTTAACCTGAACTCTCACCAAGGAGTTCTGCCCTAGGAGTGACCCCGGAATGACCAGGAGTGACCTGGGACTGGTCCCACGTCAAACCAAGACACTGGTGGCAGGACATGGGGGAAAGGACGTGGAAAAGCCCTTTCCTTCCTGTTTTTGAATGAGGATTTATCAGACCATTCAGAAAATCCACAAGCTTCAATTCCTTGGAAGTGGGGGAGGACAGGGCAGGGTGAGGGGAAAAAGTCACTATTTTAGTGTTTCTGGGGAGAAGAAACCTCCCAGGAGGGAAAGCCAGTGCCAGGTGTACGTGGAGCTCTGTATAACCCTGTCCCAGGAGCTGCCTCCTGCTCCTCTGGGTATCCCTGTCCCAGGAGCTGCCTCCTGCTCCTCTGGGTATCCCCATCCCCAGGAGCTGATTCCTGCTCCTCTGGGCACATCCCAGCAGCCAAGGCCAGCCCAGCCCCGTGCTGATCCCAGGATCAGCCCAGCCTGGAGCACAGAGTGACCTGGAGCGGGTCAAACAGCCCGATGTTATCTGCCAGTGTCCACACAGAGCCCAGAGGCACTTGGAAGTGATCAAAGAGGGACAACCCCAGCTCCGGGCAGTGCCAGGAAAGGTGCTCAGAGACACCAAAACCCACAAACCACAGTTATCCATAAAGAATTCTCCAGGAAAACCTGGCAGCACCAGCAGCTCCTGCTGACCAAGGGATGGGCCCTGGACTCCCTGTGGGGATCCCAAGCTGAGGGAAAACAGAGCCCCTCTCGTCCCAAGGGGCCTTTGGCAGAGGATCCCTCTCCTCCCGGATAAAGGGTCTCTGGGTGAGCCGCAGGGAAGTCGGGAGCAGGAACCAGTGGGGGGAATATGTGGGGGTCAGACCCTCAGCTGGGGAGGAACTCGGGATTCCAGCGGGGCTAGGTGGAGGACATTGAGATTCCAAGAATATTGATGGAGAAACTCGGGGTCCCAGGTGGGTTTGATGGGCTGTTGATGGAGGAACTTGGGATTCCAGGTGGGTTTGCTGAAATATTGATGGAAAAACCCAGAATTCCCATTGAGTTTGCTTGGATACTGACAGAGGAATTCAGGATCCTGCACTGGGCTTGTAACTGTGGTGACATTTAGAGGAAACTGATGGGAAGAAGCCCCTCACATTTCCCATGTGGGAGGCCAACAGGACGCCATAAAGCCCCCCACGGGCAACACAATTTGTTCAGGTTTGGGAATCAGCCTGCTTCTGCTTTTCACGGGATGGATCCCATTAGAGCAGCCAGGGAACAATTAACTGGGACCCCAGGGTGCCACCCCGGGGCACGGCAAGGGGAAAAGGATGCACGGATGTGGGGGAGACACGGAGCCAAAACCAATCCCGGGGCAGAAACGGGCTGGTCCTGCTCCAAACCAGCCCCAGCGTTTGGGGTCACCGAGAGCTGCGGGAGAGGAGCACGGGCAGGGGTGGCACCTCCTCGGCCCAGAGCCCCCGCGCGGGGCAGCACCGAGGGTCCCACGGCCCGTTATCCCGTTATCCCGGTGTCCCGAGGGTCCCACAGCCCGTTATCCCGGGGGTCCCACGGCCCTTTATCCCGGTGTCCCGGGGGTCCCACGGCCCTTTATTCCGGTGTCCCGGGGGTCCCACGGCCCTTTATTCCGGGGGTCCCACAGCCCGCTATCCCGGTGTCCCGGGGTCCCACGGCCCTTTATCCCGGCGGATAACGCCCCGGGGCAGGCGATGGATTCCCGCGGGCCGGTCCCGCCCTGGTCGTGAGATGCAGAGACTCCGTCCCCAGGACCGGCGGTCCCGACCGGCCCAGCCCACCCGCCCTGGGCCCGATCTCGGGCGGCCCTGGAACTCGGCACCACACAGCGGGACGGGCCGCAGGAATCGCGGACGCGGCGGCGCCGCCGCTCCCGCCCGTTCCCATGGAGACCGGGCCCGGCGCTGCCGCCGCCGCGTTACCGCCACACCGCAGCGGCCCTGCAGCGCCGCTCCCGCCGCTTCCCCGCGCCCCAGGCCCCGGCCCCGGCCTCGGCCTCGGTGCCCATCCCGGTCCCTTCCCGTCCCTCACCGTCCCCTCCGCCGCCGCCGCTGCCGCCACCGCTCCGCGCACCGGAAGTCGGCGCCGCGCCACGCCGCACGGCCCCCCGCGCGCCCTCCCCGCCCACCAATCACGGGAGGGCCACGCCTCTTCCCCCGCGCCGATGCGCGTTCCGATTGGTCTTTTCGGCCGCCACTCCGCCCCTCTGCCCGCCCCCGCCTCGCGCCCCGCCCCCCGCGCCCTCCTACGGCCCCGCTCCCTCCGGCCCCGCCCACCCCGCCGGGGCCGGGGGCGCTGATTGGCTGGAAAGCGCCACGTCCTCAGGCGCGCGCCGGCCGCCGGCCCCGCCCACTGGGGCGCCCCACGCCGCACTGCGCACGCGCACGCGGGAATGGCAGAGTCACGTGTGCGGGAAAGGCGGGAAAGGCGAGGCGGGGCTGGGGTAGTGGGGGTGAGCGTGTACCCTTGGTCACTCCCGGTCACCCCCTGGTCAGTGCCTGGCCACCCCCTGGTTACTGTCTGATCACCCCTGGTCAGTGCCTGGCACCCCCTGGTTACTGTCTGATCACCCCTGGTCAGTGCCTGGTCACCCCTTGTTCACGCCCTGGTTACTCCCTGGTCACTACTTGGTCACCCCTGGTCACCTCTCTGGTCAGTGCCTGATCACCTTCTGGTCACCCCCTGCTCACCCCTGGTCATTCCTGGCCTCTCCTGGTCACCCCTGATCAGTGCCTGGCCACTCCTGGTTACTGCCTGGTGTCCACCTTGTCAGTGCCTGGTCCCTCCTGATCACCCCCTGGTCACTGCCTGATCACCCCGGTCACCCCCTGGTCACCCCCAGCCTTTCCCAGCTGGTCAGTGGGCCCAGTGGAAAGGGATGGGCTGCCGTGGAGCTGCAAACTCAGTTACAGAGACCCCTGGGCAGGACCTGCTGGGGTCACTGAGCCAGATACTGGCCCTACACTGACCCCACAGTGCAGGGAAATCCCACTGTGCAAAGCACAGAGCAAGCACGGAGGGGACACAGAGCAGGCACAGAGGGGACAGAGCCGTCCTGCAGCAGTCCATCAGCTCCGCCCTGTGCAGACCTGTGTCATTTCAGGGCTGAGGCTGGCTGGGCCCTGTGACAAACCCACTGCAGGCATTCAGCCCCACTTCAAAGACATCAGCACCCACCCCCTCACCCGTGGAACTGTTTGTGAAGACATGAGTGCACACCTTTCCCATCACCAACAATCCCAGCCTGTGCATCCCTGGCAGCGCTGCCCAAACACTCCTGGAGCTCTGGGGCTGTGCCCGTTCCCTGGGGAGCCTGGGCAGTGCCCAGCACCCCCTGGAATAGAGCCTTTCCTGATGTCCATGCCATCCCTCCCCTGGCACAGCTCCAGCTGTTCCCTTCATCCTGAGGTGTTTATCCTGCTGGGCTGGGCAGTTTGTCCAGAAAGATCTGGAAAGAGACAGAGCTGAAACATCTCAAACTTCAAGGAAGATGTCAAGGGGCTGGAGCCCCAGGAGGGCTGAGGGAGCTGGGAAGGGGCTGGAGCCCCAGGAGTGCTGAGGGAGCTGGGCAGGGGCTGAGCCTGGAGCAAAGGAGGCTCAGGGGGCCCTTGTGGCTCTGCACAAGTCCCTGCCAGGAGGGTCGGGCTGTGCTCCAGGGAACAGGGACAGGAGCAGAGGGAACGGCCTCAGGCTGGGCCAGGGGAGGGTCTCAGGGTGGAATCAGCAGGAATTTCCCCATGGAAAGGGCTCAGGCCTTGGCAGGGGCTGCCCAGGGAGCTTTGGAGTGCCCGAGTGCCCATCCCTGTAGGTGTCCAAGGAATTCTTGGATGTGGCACTCAGGGCTCTGGGCTGGGGACAAGGTGGGGATGGGGCACAGCTGGGATTGGATGGGCTGGGAGGGCTTTTCCAACCTCAGTGATTCTGAGATTCTGGAAAAGCTCTACTGAGATCCAAAATGATTTGTTCTGTTTTCCTTGGATCAGCTCAGGAGAACCTTGTGGTACAAGGTAAGGAAGTTTGGCAATTAGGATGTTCTCTGGGGGCTGCAGCTTCTCAATACCTCCCAGAGGAATCCATTCCAAGGTTGTAAGGGCGCCAAAGGGACACCAACAGGACTGGAGCTTGCAGCTTGTGCCTCTGGGCCATCTTGAAAACAGGGATAACTCTTGCCAGCTTACAGTTGATTTTGGTTGGAAAAACGTCCATGACCATTGAGTTTCCCCAGCACTGCCAAGGCCACAACTGCCCCTGTCCCCAGGTGCCACATCCACACGGCTCTGAAATCCCAACAGGGATGGGCACTCCAGCCCTGTGCCAGGGCTGCACAGCCCTTTCCAGGAGGAATTTCCCCCAAATCCCCCCTGAGCTGCCCTGGCCCAGCCTGAGGCCGTTCCCTCTGCTCCTGTCCCTGTTCCCTGGAGCACAGCCCGACCCCCCCGGCTGTGCCCTCCTGGCAGGGACTTGTGCAGAGCCACAAGGGCCCCCTGAGCCTCCTTTGCTCCAGGCTCAGCCCCTTCCCATCCCCATTCCCTGGACACTCTGGCCCCTCTCTCCACGCTCCCAGCCACACTCCGGCCGTGCCCCAAGCCATGACCACATCATCCCAAAATATCCCCGGGCTCCGCGTCCGCAGTGACGGCCCGGCTATAAATACACTCGCTGCAGTGCCCAGGCTCCCTGCACACGGTGTGACCCCATCGGCAGGGAATGTCCCCAGGGCCCCGGTCCCGCTTTACGGGCTCCCAGCAGCGTCAGGCTCTATTCTCTCAGCGCTGCCCCTGCTCCGTGACACATCGGGGGCTGAGGTCAGCGCCGGAGCAGCCCCCGCACACTGACACACTGCGGGGAAAGCAGCAGTGCTACAGCCTCGGCTTCCAGCGCCGTGATTCATCCGCCCCGCAGAAATGCCTAAATTAGGGCAGCGGGAGCATCCCGGGGCTGCGGCTCTCCTCTCCCGGGGAGCCGGGCCGGGCAGAGGCTCCCTCCAGCAGATATTTACAGTCAGTGAGATAATTCCATAATTCCAGCCTCGCCGGGAGCGCTGCCAGCGCTGACACTCGGGCACGGCCCCGCAGTGAAGTCACGGGCTGAAAAAGCGCAGCCCAGAATTCCTTGGAAAACCGCCCACTGTGTTTTTCCCCTCGTTAAATCTCCCTTGGTGCTGGAAGCGCACAGTCTGGAGAGCAAAATGGTCCCAGATATGGGGAACAGGCACTGAAAGCATGAGATTTTTATCTTATTAAAAAAATACATCTCAGGGGTTGAGATGGTGAACAAAGGGCAGCTCAGGAAGGTTGAAATATTTAAATTTTTATTAACATGTAAGTTAAGGGGGTTTAGTTGGGTTTTTTAAAAAATGGTTTGAGAGTAATTTTGGTTTTGTTTTTCGGTTTGTTTTTTGTTTTTTTTTTTTTTTTTTTGAACAAAACTGCCTTAGGAGGTTGAAATGTGAGGGGGTTTTTTGAGTGAAATACGGTTTGGAGTTGGGCACCGGGAGGCTCTGGGGTGGGCACTTGTGCCCAGTCCCAGAGACACAGAGCAGCTCCCGGTGTCCTGGCCATGGCCCAGCAATGCCCACAAAAACCCAGAGGACTGAGGGGAGTCTGAGGCTCTTTCTGTGCCCTCCATCAGCTTTCCCCATGGCAGGGACCATTCTCCTCTTCCCCCACAGCCTCGTCTGACCATTCCTGGGGAGGCAAATCCCACTTGATCCACCCACCTTTTGAGTGCACAGCTGCCTTTTCTCATGTTAGCTGAGCCCGGAGCTCTCTGCTGCCCTGGGAGTGATTTATTGCATTTCCTTACGGAAGTGCTCATGGAAATCCCTTTTCCTCCCCTTCCAGAGGAGCTGAATGACCTCTGAGATCCAATTCCCTCTGGAATTCTTTTTTTTCACACCTCACACCATTCCCATTGTTTCTTCTTTCAGTTCTTCCAGGTTTTCAGTCTTTTAAAGCCATTGACACGTTGCAGCTGGATCTTCTTCTCTGCCTGTATTTAGCATAAGGCAAAGCCCACTCCCAATTCCTGTTTTCCTGTCTTGACCTTCCCAGTCCCTCAATCCCGCTGGTTTTGCCCAAACTGTGGACATTTAGGGGTTTCTCTGCTCAGACAGCACTGACAGACAACATTTCCCTCCCCCAATGGTCTTGTCCCACTCCCAGCTGTCGGTGAGAGCAGATCCCAAATTGGGTAAAAATTCTGATTTTAACACACTTCCCAGCTGGGTATTTATTAGTGGGACCTTCAGACACTTCCAAATCCCAGAATTTAGGAACGCATGTTATTTATTAGCCAGCTTTTTGGCTGCAGCCATGTTTGCCTCATTGTCACAGACGCCAGCCAGCAAAGCTCCAGGGAGGATTGCCTCGGGATTTGGGCAAGGGAGAGGGAATTTTATTGGTCTGCCTATTATTGATCCCCTCCGCCCACCACAGCCACCACGGGGCCCTGGACACAGACTCCACACCGGCTTCCCCTCTGTGAATTCCCTGAGAAACCCCTGGGGGACGAGCTGGGATGGTCTGGGAAGAGACAAAACACGAGGAATATGAGAACAGCCCCTGGAGGTCCCAGAGTCTCTGTGAGGATGGGAAGCCTGTGCTTGAAATGTGGGGAAAAGAGGATATATGGAAATGTTTTAGCAATCTGGGAGGGTGTGGATGAGGGTGTGCATTTTCCAGGTCCAGCACACAGACCTGCAGTGGGAGAATTTGTATGGAAGGGACAGAGAAGCAGGGATGGAGAAGCTGGGATGCAGAACCTCTATCAAGGAGGCCGCCTGGAAGGTGTATCCCGACGGGAAAGGCTGACTCGTGCTCTGCTTCAGTTTCCCTCAGCCCATGGGAAGGAAGGTGGTGTCAGGAAACCAAACCACAGAGTTGTTCCCAGCTTCTTCCAATGGCTCATTCCCCATCCATCCATCCATCCATCCATCCATCCATCCATCCATCCATCCATCCATCCCAATGCTCCGGTGACCCTCCATGTGACCCGCTGTGGGCACGGGGCATTCCTTTACAGCCTCATCCCACACTCCAGAGCTCAGCCCCACGGCTGGGTTCAGCCCAACCCCACAGAACCCAGCCCAGGCCTGGGCCCAATCCCAATCCCAATCCCACAGAACCCAGAGCTGGGCCTGGCCCCACATGGTGCTGCCTGGGCACTGTCCCCAGGCCCTGTCCCTTGGCATTGTCCCATGGCACTGTCCCTGGGTACCGTCCCCAAGAACTGTCCCCTGGTCCTGTCCGCAGGCACTGTCCCTGGGCACCATCCCCGGGCTCTGTCCCCAGGCTCCGTTCCCTGGTCCGGTCCCCAGGCTCTGTCCCTGGGCACAGTTCCCGGGCCCTGTCCCTGGGCTCTGTCCCCAGGCACTGTCCCTGGGCACCATCCCCGGGCTGTGTCCTCAGGCTCCGTTCCCGGACCCTGTCCTTGGACTCTGTCCCCGGGCTGGCACCGCCGTGACCCCTGGGGACGGGCAGCGGCTCTGAAGGGCCCCGGGCTCCACGGGCGGGGCCGGGCGTGCCCGGGGAAGCCCAAAGGCCGCTGCCAAACGGGACGAGGGCAGCCGGGCTCGGGTGGCTGTGGGTGCCCCGCGGAGCAGGGGACGGGCGCCGTGAGGAGGAGCAGGAATCCCGCGGCCGGGGGAGCTCGGGAGCGAGGCGGCGGTGGGAGGACGGTGGCCGAGGAATGCCCCGGCTAATCCTCCTGCCCGCCGCCGGCTATTTAGGGAAGAACGGAGGAGGCCGCGCTCAGCCCTGGCTCCGCTCCCGCTCCCGCCGGCTGGATCCAGGCCCGCGCCCCCTCCCGCGGCCGCTCCGGGCCGGGCTCGGCCGGGCTGCCCCGGGCCGGGCTGGGCTCGCGGAGCCCCGGCCGGAGCGGCACCGGGCCCGGGGAGCGGAGGCTGCTGCCGGGGCCGGCCGCGTGTGCCCGGGCCGGGCGCTGGGAGCCGTGATCTCAGGGAGCAGCAATGCGGGGGCGCTGCCAGCCCGGCTGCCGGCAGCGCCAGCCCCGAAATGTCCTTGTCCCGGCACGGCGCTGTCCCCTGCGGGTCACCCGGCATTGTCCTGCCAGCCCGGGACAGCGCCGCTGGCCCCCGGCACCGGGCTCCGGGCAACATCGGCGGTACCCGGGCGGCTCCGCGCACCTCGGGCGTGTTTTGAGGAAGAAAGGAGGTTTTTGTTCCTGGTGAGGCTATGGCCAGACCTCCCGCTCCCCTCTGTGCACCCCAAAATGACGTGGGTGTCTCTGAGCCCCACGCTCCCGCTGGATGCACAGCCCGAACTCCAAGCGGCTGGATTTGGGAGCTCCCGGGATCCCGGGGGCTGCGGGGAGGCGGCAGCTCCCAGCCCCGCGGCTTTCTCCGCCCTCCTCTCCCGCCGCAGGATGACAGATGGAGGTCAAAGATGACACCATCAGCGTTGAATTTTCCCAGCTCTCTTCACTTACTCGGCCTTTCATTGGGAGAGTTTCAGCCAAAAAGGAGAAACTGTACCGGGGAATTCCTGGTTCCAGAGCAGCCAAATTTAATTAAAACCACTTCAAACATTAAAGTGATTCACCAGCTAAATCAATGCAATGAGAAACCCCTCATCAATTCTGCCCTTCCCTCCTTGGGTTTGTTTCCCCGGGGAAAGGTCACGGGAGCAGTGATCAGGCCAGGCCTGTGCCCCAGCAAGGGTGGAAGTGCCCAGGGACAATCGTGTGTCCCCAGTGTCCTGAGGAGCTCCAGACCCTGTGTGTGGCTGTCGTGGTACGGTGCCTGTGCCACAGGACGTCCTGGATTGGGTCCCTGTGCCCGCTGCTGTTTGTGCCCACGTGCGGCCCTGCCTGTCCCGGCTGCTTCCCGCTGCCCAGCAGCTCTCAGCGCCCGTTCCCGCGCTGCCCTTGGTCACCCGAGCCTGAGAGCTCCCCGGGGCTGGCTCCCAGCGCCCGGCCCCTCGCGGCGCCCAGGGAACATCCCGTCACGGCTCCGTGAACTCAGCACCCCCCAAATAGCCCGGCCAGCCTGGCCCCCAGCAGGAGCGCTCCGGCCCCGGCGCTGGCCCGCGGATGATCTTACAGCCGGGGAAGCTCCAAACATGCTGCTCCTGCCCATAAAAAGCAAAGGGCTTTGGGCATGGAATCATCGGGAACACGGGGATTGCGCCAGCTGGGGAGACGCTCCCGGGAGGCAGCGTTGTTGGAACGGCGAAAGGGCAGAGGGAGCTGAGGCTGGGGCGGGGGAGCCCCCAAACACAGCTCAGTCCCTCCAAGGGTTTGTAAAACACACCCAGAGCTCTGCTGCCGCTGCTTGGCTCCTTGGCTGCCTCATCCCGATGGGAATATGCGACCCAAATCACGCACCAGAACCAGGTGCTAGGAACACAGAGGTGGTTATTCCGTTATATTGTGATCCTTGTTTTCCAATTGCCCCCACATCCCAGTCTGCCCCATACCATGGCTCTGGAGACCATTCCAGAGAGCTGGAAGCTGGCAGAAGCTGTCCCCTCCCAGCAGTGCCTGAGGCACAGGCCCTGGGCACCACCCCAGCCGTGAAGCCCATCTGGTGGCAAGAGACTGCACAGGGAGGTCCTACTCAGTGAGAAGCCGAGTTTTCCAGGCAGGAAGAGGAAAAACACCTCACTGGCGCAATGGTCCAATGGATAATATTGGAATTTAATTAAGTTAAGGAGATATCTGCAGAACTAGAAGATCCAAACTCCTCTCCCAGCACGCCATGTGCTGCCTCCTGCCCGGACACACATGGAGACAACAGCCCCTCCGGAGCTTCCTGGGCCACAGCTGCTCCCGCTCTTCCGCAATTCCCAGGAATTCTTCTTCCTTATCTTATCTTATCTGGGCACCCGAGGCTGCCCTCAGGCGCCGCTGTCGGCCGGGCCGGCGCGCAGGTCGGGGCGCAGGCGGATCTCCACGAGGCGCACGGCGCGGAGCAGCACGGCCAGCTGCGAGCACAGCCGCGCCACCACGTCCAGCACGGGCTCTGCCAGGTCCCGCACGCCGCCCAGCACCTTCAGCAGGAACAGCAGCAGCGGCTGCAGCAGGCTGTGGAACAACGCCGCCAGGAACGGCTTCAGCACGTGGTCACCGATGGCTGTCAGGACACCGACCACCAGCGCCTGGATTTGGGATGAAACCCTGTGTTTGAGGGATACTTGCCAGCAGGAGTCACCAAACACGGGCTGAGGCACAAAAATCCCACAACGGGAGGGAAACGTGCAGCAGTGGAGGTTCGTGCTCCCGGTACCGAGGGACTCTGCCATCCCCAGCAGCTGCTCCGGCCGCGGCTCCGCGGGAACAGGGCGCTCACCTGCACCACGGCCTCGCCGAGGAAGCGGATCAGCTCCACCAGGAACAGGCTGAACACGCTGACCAGGCACCGCGGGACGGCAAAGAGTTCCCGCAGCTTCCGCTGCACCGGCCACTCGGAGCTGCAGGGAGAGCAGGGAGTGTCAGAGCCGGAGATCCGGCCCGCTGAGGCGATGGATGCACCTCCATGCCGGAGCAGAGCTGGAAATCCGGCCTGCTGAGGCGATGGATGCACCTCCATCCTGGAGCAGAGCCAGAGATCCAGCCCGCCGAGGGGGTGGATGCACCTCCATCCCAGAGCAGAGCTGGAGAGCCGGCCTGCCGAGGGGGTGGAATCACCTCCAGCCCGGAGCAGAGCCAGAGATCCGGCCCGCCGAGGGGATGGATGCACCTCCATCCCGGAGCAGAGCTGGAGAGCCGGCCCGCCGAGGGGGTGGATGCACCTCCATGCCGGAGCAGAGCCGGCACCTCAGGCAGCTCCTCGGCAGCACATCCCAGCTCCCAGCCACCAAATCAGGGAGGAGAAAGCGCTGGAGCCGTGCTGCCACAGGCTCCCGCTGCATGGCCCAAACCCGCCTGAAGTAGCCCCAAAAGCCAGTCCCTGGGGATGGCACCCAGAGCAGCGGCTGGCCCGGGGAGCAGCAGCCCAGGTCCAGGGAATCCCGTCCAACACCACCGGAGCAGCTCCGGCGTGGGCAGTTCTGAGGCTCCCTCTCATGGCCACGGCCACGAGGTGATCCGGAGATTTATTCCGGTTTCTCTTTCCGCAAAAATACCAAGTGGAGAGGAGGGTGAATTGTGCCGGGTTGGGAGGAAACACCAACCCAGCGGAATGCAACGGCAGCAGCACCGGTTTGGGGTGGAAGGAGCGACTGCAGGATGACCCAAACCCCGAGGTTTTCCCCCATTTTGTCCCCGTTTCCCAGAATCCCAGGCGAGATGCTCCATGCTGCTGCTCACCCACCCCGGATCCCACTGTGGAGAAACCCCCAGTGAGGCCTGAGCAGATCCCCCTGGGGACACATCCCTTCAGCACCCCATAACCGGTGCCTTGGGTGCCTTTCCCCATCCGGGATCAGGCCCTGGCCTGCGGCCAGACTCGCACAGGCTGCAGCTGTCCCTCGGGATCAGCTGGGATCCCGGGAAAAGCACGGACAGGGCAGGAACAGGCAGCGTGGTGGGATAAGCTGCAGAGCAGTCAGTGATCCAGCCGGGAATCCACCCGGGAATCCACCTGCTCCGCTCCTACCCCCTACTCACAGGGGTCTGAACCTCTTCCCTGGGAATCCAGCCGGGATCTGAGCTTCTCTTCTCCCGGGAATGCACGGGACTCTACTCCCCCACCACCACCCTGAATCCAGTGGGATCCGCTCCTTTCTCCGAGCACTCCCCGGGATCTGCGCTCCCTTCCAGAAAGCCCCGCTCCCGTTCCCAGTGGTCGCACGGGGATCGGGGCGAAAAATAACATTAAACCCCTGAGATCTGCGAGTTAAACGGGGCGAGACTGGCCCAAGCCCGCCGGGGCCCCCGAGTCCCCTCCGTCCCCCCGGGGACATCCCGATACATCCGCACCCCGCCCCCGCGTGGCAGCATGTCGGGCTCCCGTCCACCGGCGGGGCCCAGGGCAGGGGGAGTCCCGGTACCTCCTTCGGTTCTTCCTCCCGGGGCGGGGTGGCGGCACCGGGGGGGCGCGGGGGGCACCGGGGGGGCCCGGCGTGCGGCGGGGCGCGCCCGGCGCCATGCGAGCAGCCCCGCCCCCGGCCCCGGCCCCGGCCCCGGCCCCGCCCCGACCGGGGACAGGCCCCGCCCCCTACTCATTGCCATGCGAGCAGCCCCGCCCCCGCCCCGGGCCAGGCCCCGCCCATTCCAGATAAGTTGTTGCCGCCCTTGGTCACGCCCATCGAAACCGCGCCCCCTCATTGACAGACAGCTGGCTCGGAGCGGGGCTCAGGGGCGGGAGCGTGGGCGCGCCCACAGATGAATGACAGAGACTGTGACCAATCAAAGCCCGCAAAGGCGCCCCGGTGTTCCCGCCCACGGCGGAGATCCCCGTGCGTCACGTGGAGAGGGAAATAGGTACTGCGTATGCAAATATATGCAAATCGTATGTTAATGAGGGCCTGCCAGCAGTGCGGGCTGACAGCCGGGCAGACGGGGCGGGATCCGGGAGGGGACACGACGGTGGGGACACGGGGGCTCATAGGGGAAGAAGGAGGGGGGACACGGGGGACGAGACGTGGGGGCCACACGGGGGGGGGCTCGGAGGGACACCAGAGGAGTGACACGAGGGGGGGTCCCGTGGGGACACCGGGAGCCCCGCTCCACGCCCCGTGTCCCGGGGCGGTCCCGGCCGGTCTCGCCCCACGCCCACGCCCGGCCCCGCGTGCGGAAGCGCCGGGCGGCGGCGCCGGGAGCGGCCCCGAGCGCAGGTGAGACCCGGGACCGCTCCCGACGGGCGCGGGGGATTCCCGTGGGGTGGGACCCCGTGGGGAGGGGGCCGTGGGAAGGGGGCCGGGGCAGTGGCGGGGCGATGCTGAGATGCCGGGGAAAGCCGCGGGGACACGCCGGGACAGTGCCCGGTCCGCGAGGGGGGCGGCAGCCCCGGACGCGCCGTGCCCAGCGCGGTGCCGCGGCCGGGCCCGTCCGTGCGACACGCGTGGGCGCTGCCCCGCCAGGGGGGACCGGCGGGGACCCGCGGGGAGCGGGGGGCTCCCCTCGCGGGGCTCCTGTGACTGCGCAAGGACCGCGGTCGGGACTTCCCGTGTCCCCCATGTGCTCTCCGTGTCCCCCCATCCCTCGTGTGCCACCCCCTGACTCTGTGTCCCCCGTCCCCGCTCATCCTCTGACCATGCCCTCTCCATCCTGTGTCCCCTCTCTCCTCATGTCACCCGTGTCCCTCCTCCCTTCTCCATGTCCCCCGTCTCCCGTACGTTTCCCGTGTCCCTCCACGTCCCAGTGTCACTACATGTGTCCCCCATCCCTCATGTGTCCCCTGTCCCCTTTGTACTCCCCTTGTCCACTCTGTGTCCCCGTGACTCCCTCCCCTTGTCCCTCGTGTCCCCTGTCCCGTGTCCCCTCCGTCCTCCTCACATCCCACGTTCCCTGTGTCCCACTCTCCCCTCTGTGTGTCCCCTGTCCCTCCTGTCCCTCGTGTCCCCTCCCCTTCTCAGCTCCTCTTTTCTTTCCCCGAAGCCACCGCAGCTTCTGCTTTCGGCTGCGGGTGTCGCCCCCGACACCCCCGGGCGAGGCAGAGCTCGGGGGGGCTCCCGCACCCTCCCGGCCCTGAAAGCGGAACCGGAGCTGCCCCGCGGGACCGTGCGGGGCCGGTTCCTCTTTCGGGAGCGAGGGCGGCGCCCGGCGGTGCCCCTGGGCCATGGAGCCCCCGCGGCGGGTGCGCCTCAAGCCCTGGCTGGTGGCCCAGGTGAGCAGCCGGCGCTTCCCGGGGCTGCGCTGGCTCGACGCCGAGCGCCGCCGCTTCGTCATCCCCTGGGGACACGCCACCAGGAACCCCCCGGGCCCCCAGGACCACGACACCATCTTCAAGGTGACACCGGGGACACGGGGCGGGAGTGACAATGGGCTGGTGGGACGGGGACAATGGGGACCTGGGGACATGGGGTGGGGGCGATGTGTGATGGGGTGACAATGGGGAGATGGGGTGGGTGACAGTGGGATATGGGGGACAAGGGGCAGGAGTGACAGGGTGATGGGTGACAAGGGACACAGGATGGGGGTGGCAAGGATGGTGGGGCACATGGGATGGGGGTGACAAGGATGATGGGGCGCACGGGGTGGGGGTGGCAAGGATGGTAGGGGCACACGGGATGGGGGTGACAAGGATGGTGGGGGCACACGGGATGGGGGTGACAAGGATGATGGGGCGCACGGGGTGGGGGTGACAAGGATGATGGGGCGCACGGGGTGGGGGTGACAAGGATGGTAGGGGCACACGGGATGGGGGTGACAAGGATGATGGGGCGCACGGGGTGGGGGCTGGCGGGACCCGCAGGCCGGGGGTGCCGCGCTGACCCCCGCGCAGGCGTGGGCGCAGGAGACGGGCCGGTTCCGGGCCGGGGACCCGCCGGACCCCCCCCGCTGGAAGGCCACGCTGCGCTGCGCCCTCAACAAGAGCCGCGAGTTCCGGCTGCTGCTGGACGGGCCCCGCGGCTCCCCGGCCCAGCCCTTCCGCATCTACGAGCTCTGCGATGAACCCCCCGGGGGCGCAGGTACGGGGGGCTCTGGGGAGGCCTTTGAGCAGCCCCCGAAGTCCCAGCGCCCCACAGAGACCTGCCCCCCCCCCCCCCAAAGGGACCCACCCCCTGTGAAGCCTCAGTGCCCCATGAGTCCCCAGGACCCCTCAATATCCCCCCATGAGTCCCCAGGACCCCTCAATATCCCCCCCCCAGCACCCCCAGTTCTCTCTGCATTTCCCAGCCCCTCTTTCCCTTGCAGATGGGGGGGATGAGGATGACTATGGCTGCAGCGGGGAGGAAGACGTCAGCCAGGTATCTGGGGGGCTCGGGGTGGGGAGATCCCCACACCAGGGATGCCCCAGAGGGCCAGGGTGGTCCCTGTAACACCCACTCTGCCCTGCAGCTCCACAAGATGACATCCCTGAGCATCGATGGTGAGTGGGGGGCTCAGGGTGGCTCGGGGTGTCAGGGGGGCTGGGTGCAGCCTCTGACCCCCCTCTCTGCTCCAGACACGCAGCACAGGGGTGATCTGCTGCCCCCTTACCCCTGGCCCAAGGAGGAGGCTCCCCCCTTTGCCACCCAGTGCCCCCCGGGGGGGCCCTTTGGGGCTCCCCCCCCGGCGCTGATCCAGGGGGAGGCAGGGGGCACCCACGGGGCCCCTGAGCTGCTCCCCGGTGCCCTCGCTGAGATGGGGCCCCCCCTGGGCCCCCCAGGACCCTCGTCCAGCTGCCCGGTGGCACCGACAGAGCACCTGATCCCCGACCTGCTCGTCAGCCCCCACATGCTGCCATGTGAGCAGGGCTGGGGCCGGGGGAACTGGCTGGGCTGGCCATGGGTGTGGGGGCTGGAAGGACTGGGGTGGCCATGGGGTGGTGGGACAGAGTGGCCATGGGTGTGGGGTGGCCATGGGATGGACGGGAGCGGCCACAGGGTCACTGGGTGAGGGTGGCCAGGGGGTGGCCATGGGGTGGCTGGATTGGGGTGACTGTGGGCACAGAGTGGCTGTGGGATGGATGAAGGGTGGCCATGGGGTGCCCATGGGGTGGCTGGATTGGGGTGACTGTGGGCACAGGGTGGCTGTGGGATGGATGAAGGGTGGCCATGGGGTGGCTGGATTGGGGTGACTGTGGGCACAGAGTGGCTGTGGGAGGGATGAGGGTGGCCAGGGGGTGCATGGGGTGGCCCTGGGGTGCTCCCGGCCCCGCTGACCCCGTGTCCCCCTGGCAGTGACTGACCTGGAGCTGAAGTTCCAGTACCGGGGCCGCCAGGTGTGCGCCCTGACCGTCAGCAACCCGCACGGCTGCCGGCTGTTCCACAGCAGCCTGGAGCCCACGCGGGAGCAGGAGGAGCTCTTCGGGCCGCTGACGCTGGAGCAGGTGCCCTTCCCTGCTCCTGACACCATTCCCAACGAGAAGCAGCGCTTCTACACCCACCAGCTGCTGGACGTGCTGGACCGAGGGCTCATCCTGGAGCTCCAGGGCCAGGACCTCTTCGCCCTCCGGCTCTGCCAGTGCAAGGTCTTCTGGACTGGGCCCTGTGCCACGCCCCAGCCCGGCCCCAACCCCATCCAGAGGGAGACAAGGACCAAGCTCTTCAGCCTCGAGGGCTTCCTCAACGGTCAGAGGGGAAGGGGAGGTGGCCCTGTGTCCCTTGAGAGCAATGGATTGGGATGGAGAGGCCAGCTGGGGTGGAGGCACACCAGGCACGTGGTGGCATCAGGGGACAAATGTGCAATGGGGACACCGGCTGGAATGGTGGGGACACCAGGTGGCACATGGGAACAGAGCTGGGATGGGGGTCACCAGCTGGCTCTCGGGGTTGCCCTCAGTGGGGTGCTGGTGGTCCAGGCAGGCATGAGGTCCCATCCTGTTCCTCACCTCGGTGTTGGCCCCGCAGGCCTCATCCAGTTCCAGAAGGGGCAGACCCCCACCCCGCCTCCCTTCGAGATCTTCCTCTGCTTCGGCGAGGAGTGGCCGGACCAGAAGCCCAAGGAGAAGAAGCTGATCACGGTGCAGGTGAGGGGCCGGCCCGCGGCTGTCCCGGGTGATGCCCCGCGGGGTCCCGGCCCCGGTGACGCCCCGTGGCTCCCGCAGGTGGTGCCGGTGGCGGCGCGGCTGTTGCTGGAGATGTTCTCCGGGGAGCTGTCCTGGTCGGCCGACAGCATCCCGCTGCAGATCTCACACCCTGACCTCAAGGACAGGATGGTGGAGCAGTTCAAGGAGCTGCACCAGCTCTGGCAGAGCCACCAGCGGCTGCCGCCGGCGCAGCCCCCGCCCGGCCCCTCTGCGGGGCCCTGGGCGCTGCCACCTGGGCCCCTGCCCCACTGACAGGGACACGGGCACAGCTGGCACTGCCAGCCGGGGTGAGTCCCTCCGTGGCCAGCTCGGCTGGTGGGGCCACCCAGCACCGTCCTCACCCCTGTCCCTACGCCAGTCCCCATGCCTGTCCCCCCAGAGCTGGCAGGGACCAGCACCAGGGTGCTCTGCAGGGGAAGGGGACTGTGACCCCCCACCCTGGGGCAGCTCTGCGCCCCTCCCTGCACTGCCAAGGATAATCCCCCTGGGACTTTTGGGGGAAACAACAAGAAAACAGGGCTGGGGCCACCTTGGACCTGGAGCTGCCAGGGATGGGGGGGCACAAAGCAGTCCCAGCCCTGGGAGGAGAACCAGAGGGACCTTAGGAGGTTTTAATTTATTTTTTCAGTTTTTTGTTGTTTTTTATTGTTCTCGAGATGGCTACACACCCCCGGAGGGAACCGCATGCGCCCGCCCGCCCTGCCCGCACTCGAGCCACTGCCTCCTACCCCAAAATCAAACCAAAGAAAACCCTGAAAAAGGGGAAAAAAAAAAAAGAAAAAACCAAACAAGAAAACAAACAAAAAAAGCAGAACAAAATAAAATATAAATCTCTATTTGCAGAGTCCGTCCCGCCTGTGTCGTCTCTGGGAGTCGGCGCCAGGCAGGCCACGGTGGGCTCAGGGGGGCAGCGCCCCAGGACCCCCAGACTGACCCCCCCATCTTCCTAAACAATTTGTACTGTTTGTTTTTTGTTTGTTTCTTTTCCTTCTTTTTTGTCTCCATTTCACAGAAAGTTTTTCTACTTCTTTTGCTGCCGGGTGGAGCCGCTTGGCTCGGTGTGGCTCCGGTGCCTGGTGGGTAGCAGTCGGGTCGGAGGTGCTGCCCCGGGGCTGCTGCTCGGGCGGTGGCCCAGCCCCGGGCAGGCGGGGCCGCCGGGACCGCCGAGCCCTCCTCCCTCCCGTGGCTCCGGACTCCGGGACGCGCTGGAGCGGGCGAGAGCCCTCGGCTGATTGTGGGACACATTCTTGGGTTGCTGTTTCCTGTCTTCTCCTTAAAGACATTCCTGGCAGGAGGAAGGGAGCTTCAGCCCTTTGTTCCCGCTGTCTTGTGGGGCGGGGGACCCCGGAGCCAGGCCCTTACCTGGGAGACAGGTGCCACGTGGAGCCGGAGCTATCGGAACAGGCGGGTGAAGTCCCTCAGAGCCCAGCAGACTTGTTTACATTCCTCAGCACTGCAAGACAAGGCGGGACATTGGGGGTGACCCCAAGGGGACATGTGGGACCCAGGGAAGGTGTCCTGCCAAGGGATGGGAGCTGGGAGTGTGACAGCTCGGCTCCAAGGTGTTGGGAGAGATGAAGGGACAATCATCAGGGCAGAACGAGGTTGGCAGCCTCCAGTACTGTCCCTGGAGGAGACCTGTGTGCCACCACAGTGGTGGCTGGGTGGAAGGAACCAGCTGCTCCTGGCACTCAGCCTCTGGGATTTGTCCAGGGACGAGATGGAGCGAGGCAGAGGGAGGTGATGTTCCCAAAGCAGCTGGTGGCCCTGGGAAGGGACAGGCCTGGGCAGGGCCTGGCAGCTGGAACCAGTGACTCACGGGGATGAGGAGGTGGCTCAGAAGGGCCCGTGGCTCTGCAGGGATTGGGCTGGGCAGAAAAACCCGTTGGGTGATGGCAAAGGCGCCACACGGCCCCGGGGCCCCGTGCAGGCAGGTGGCACATCCCAGCAGCATCAACAGCACAGGCAGGGCTGGGGCTGCTGGAGGCCAGCCTGAAGGAGGGAGCTGGAGACCCCGGAGGCACTCACCTGGTGACCTGCTTGTGGAAGTCGGTGAGCTGTTTGTGTGTCACCTGGATGGCTCCGCCCGTGGTTTCCTTTGGCAACCCCTTCAGCGAGTTCTCCAGCCAGCGGCAGAACGTCTGTGCCAGGGAAAGGGAGCAACTCGGAATGTGGAGCCCAACCTGGCTCCCGGGCCCTGCCTCGGCAGAGCTTGGGGTCCCAGCCCTGCCCCTGGGGCCCATCCTGTCCCCGTGGGGTCGCTCCCCTCACCGGGCGGTCGATCTGCATGATCTCCCAGAGCACCTCAGCGACGTCGGGCAGGGTGTAGGGCGGGAGGCAGAAGCAGCACGTCTGCAGGAGCTGGTTCACGAGCTGCTGCCCCAGCTGGGTCATCACCTGGTTGATGAGCTCCTTCCGCACCTCAAAGTCCTCCTCATGCTGTGGGAGGAAGGACAAGGGGGTGGGCAAGGCCTGGGGACAGGGACACACTGGTCCTGGGGACAGGGATAAGCTCCTTGCTCTGCAGGCAACCCCCAGAGCTTCTCTGCCAGCAGTGGTGGAGAAAGCAGGGTGGCGGGTGGGGACAACAGCACAGGGCAGATGAGGATGGTGGGGCTGACGGGGTTTGGAGCAGCCTGGGACAGTGGGAGGTGTCCCTGCCATGGCAGGGCTGGCACTGGAGGGGCTTTGAGGTCCCTTCCCACCCAGCCCATTCCAGGATTCCATGGTGACATCCCCGTGTGTCACTCACATCATTGGCCACCCCGGTGTGGATCAGATCCCGCAGGAATTTCATGACGCTGCAGTTGGCGTCCCGGTGGTCCAGGGTGGTGGCAGCGATGGCCCACTGCAGGATGGGGATCATCACCTGGCTGCGCAGGAGGGTGATGGGGCTGCGCTGGATGAACCTGCCCGGGGACACAGACGGACGTCAGGACAGGGCCTGCCTCTCCCCGCTCCACTGCTCCCCTGGGTGCTCCCAGGGGGACCCTCCATGAAGGGAGAGGGGCCGGGTGGCCTGTGAAGGAGGTGGCACCTGGCTGCCAGGCGGAAGAGGTCATCCACGGTGTCTGGGTGGTTTTGGAGGCCGTTGGGTTGCTCGAGGAGCTGGAAGGTGGGGATGCAGAGAGCCTGGGGAGAACAGGAATCCATCAGCAACTACCTGGGATTACTCCTCAAGCTACCCTTCCCCACATGGAACAGGCTAAGGCTGCCCCATCCCTGGAAGTGCCCAAGGACAGGCTGCAGGGGCCCTGGGACAACCTGGAACAGTGGAAGGTGCCCCTGCCCGTGGATGGGCTTCAAGATCGCTTCTCACCCAAACCAGTTTGAGATTCTATATAGATGGGATATTAGGGAAAATTCCTCCTAGAAAGGCTGTCCAGCCCTGGCACAGCTGCCCAGGACAGGGGTGGAGTCCCCCACCCCGGAGGGATTGAACAGCTGTGTGGATGTGGCACTTGGGGACAGGGTCAATGGTGTCCTCAGCATGCTGGGGACGGTTGGACTCGATGGGCTCAGAGGGATTTTCCGCCCTGAGCGCCGCTGTGATTTGGGCAGGCAGACCCCACCTGCAGCATGTCGAGCAGGCCCTGCCGGCAGCCCTCCTCCATGCCGTACTCATCCACCAGGATGCTGCCCAGGTAGAGGAAACAGGAGTGCTGGTGTTCCCGGTACACATTCACCATCTGGGGAGACAGGAACGCTGCACAGGCACCGCCACATCTGCCCTGACCCCACATCCCTCTGGGCCCAGCCTGGCCCCTGTGGGCAGGGACACCCCAATGGACCTGCTCAGGTCCTGGGAGCATCTCTGTGCTGAGGCCACCTGAGCCAGCAGCGCTTCTCCATGGAAGCTTCCCCTTGGAGCCTGGTGGGAGCCAAGTGGAGCAGGGAACACCCAGCTCTGGGATTCAGGGATCCTTCCCTCAGGCTGGGTTACCTCCCCAAGGAGCTGCACCATGCAGGGTTTCACACACTCCTCCCAAATCACACACACACGGGGATCCACACCTCCTGGCACCCCCCACCTCTTCCAAAGCCTCTCTCCTCCCCAAGGGCTTATGCTGGAATTCCCAAGACTGCCAGGACTCACTGCAGCACTTCCCAGAGCCCACAGCCACCCCTGCGACACTCGCGGCAGCCACAGTGACCCGAGCGAGCCCCCCGGCCCCCCAGCCCCACCTGTGTGACGAGGGGCTGCAGCAGCGCGGCCGAGCCCTTGCCCACGCAGCGCACGGCGAAGCGCAGGCAGCGGCAGCAGCGCTCCACGATCCGGTTGTCGGCGCTGTGCTTGTTCAGGGTCTCCGACAGCACCGGCCAGATCTGGGCACGGACACGTGGCAGGGGTCACACCCGACCCAGGACGCTGCCCGCTCCCTCCCGGTCCCCAGAGCGCCCAGACCCCAGTGAGGGATGGCAGATGGGGGAGAAAAGCTTTCTGCAGAGCCTGGGGTGGTTTATCCCCTCCAGTGCAGCGTGGCAAATGGGACACGGGCAGGGAAATCAAACACCTGGGGCATTCCCAGAGCCAGGGCCCCTTCCAGGGGCTTGAAGCCTCAGATTTCCCCCTCCCCACCCCAATCCCAGCTTCCACGAGGGACAGGAGGGTGCCCCAGAGCTCCCCTCCTGTGCAGCCCTGGGCAGACACATGGATCCACTGGCAGTCAGGAACTGGGACTCTGTACAACACCCCAGGTACCCCCATAAACCTAAACACCCTGGAAACCCCCACCCCAAAACCCCCCACCAGAACCCTCTCCCCACATCCCAGCCCTCTCCCACGCACCTCCTGAATGACTTTTTGGCACGGGTGGACCTGGCCGTTCTCAACAATGGGGTTGGTGTGTCTGTGGGAACAGCCAAGGGTTAAGGAGGATTTGAGATTAAAGCCAAGGAAAAGGATTGGAGCTGTGGGAAGTAGACCAGGAACTGGCTTGGGGAGCACCTCAGGAGCTGGAACGTGGGGAAGCAGAGACTTCCAGCCCATTCCCCAAGGGCTGGGGAGAAGGGAGCAGTGCAGAGTCAGGCTCTGGGGGAGCAGCAGTGCCCCAGCTCCTTCCTCACCTGAAGATGACGGCGAGTCGATCCAGGGGCACTGTAGGGTCTGAGGAGAGGCCATTGCTTGGCTCCTGGGAGAGCAGCTGGAAAACAAGGGAAAAGGATAGGAATTCAGGAGCACAGGTAGCCCTGGGAAGACACTGCCTGACACTGACCCCACCAGCAGCACCTCCTCAGGTGGGATTAGGGAAGGGCTCAGTCTTGGCCATGTCCTGTGTGGGTGCTGGGCCCTGCCCCCATGGAACAAGTGACAGGATGAGAGGGAATGCCCTCAAACTGTGCCAGGGGAGGGTCAGGTTGGATACTGGGGAAATTATTCCTGGCCCTGGCACAGCTGCCCAGGGCAGGAGTGGAGTCCCCATCCCCAAAGGGATTTAGAAGCTCTGTGGATGTGGCACCTGGGGACATCAGTGGTGGCTTTGGCAATGCTGGGGAACAGTTGGACTCAAGGGGCTCCAGGGGCTTCTCCAACCCAAACAGTTCTGTTACTCTAGGATACACCTCTGGCTCTGAGGACACAGCTGCTGTAGCAGGGCTGGGGCCTGGCCACTGTCCCCACTGTCCCCTCCATCCAGACACACCTTCTTGAGCGCCAGCACCTGCACGGCGCAGAGCTCACTCAGGCACTCCGAGATCTTCTCCAGGGGCAGCCGGGCCAGCACCAGCGCCGTGCCTGCAAGGACACACACGGCTCAGGAGCAGGGAGGGCACAGAGGCGATGGCCATCCCAGATGGAATGGCTGCAGGACAGGGGTGGGGCCTGGGAGAGCTTCCCTGCAGCTGAACCTGGCTCTGGCTGAACCCAACGCCGAAACGCTTCAGTCCCAGCAGGGAGCAATGCTGGTGTGAGGGACAGGGACAGGCCACAAGCACATCTGGGCTCCCCATGTGTCCCCAGTGTCCCTGTCCCAGTCCAGCAGCATTATGAGATCCTGGGAATCTCCAGGGAAGGTGCTTCGGGGCTCCCAGCCACGGAACACGAGGAGCACTGAGCTGCTCCCACTTCCAACAGGCAGCACGGAGCTGCTCCCACTCCCAGCTCTGGCACAGCCAGGATCTGGCTGTCATGCCAGCCACCCTGGGGGGAAACCTCCCTGGCTCGGGAGTTCCTGGCTTGTTCTAAGGGAGTGGGAGAAAACCCTCTGGCAGGGAGAGGAGCAGCTTGGCAGGTGCTGGGGCATCCAGTGGACAAGGGGAGTTTAGTCTCCCATGGCAGTACACAACTGCAGGGAGGGTAAAGGCTCTGGGGGTAAAGGCTCCAGCAGCACTGGAATTCACTGAAAATCTTTAAGGCACATCCCCAAAACCAGCCGTGGTTGAGGAGGCTCATGGTGCCCAACAGTCCAGTGAGACACCAACACTCTTGAGTTAAAAATCCGTTCTTGAGCCCAAACTCTCTAAAAGAATGACCAATACTCCCAAATCCCCACCCTCTGTGTCCAGCAGGTGATTTCCAGAGTTTGGATGGAGCAGTGACCCACTGCCAGCCTGGCTCCCACCATTTCCCACACGTTCTTCCCACATATCCAGCCCAGGACAGTTCCTGAGCTCTGTTTCAGGGATGAGGACAGTTACCAATCCAGGATTTATTTCTGCCTCCAGCCCCAAGGGAACTCCTGAGGACGCTCTGCATGTGGAATGGGACTTGGGGCCCATCAGGACAAACCCCACGAGGATGGGGCTCAGCACCCCGGGGAGCAACTCCCATGGATCCCCCAGCAGTTTCCATGGATCCCCCAGCAGTTCCCATGGATCCCCTGGCAGATGCAGGATAACCCCCAGAGCCCAGGCATACCCACCCTTGAGCAGCCCCACGGCGGCCTCGGGCGACAGCGCAAAGGAGTCGAGGGCGCGGGCGATCTCCAGCAGCCCCGTGAAGTGCTGGGCCATGTGGTCCCGGCACACGGAGCAGATGTTGTGGATGGCCTTGGCCGCGGCCGACGCCAGGCGCCGGTCACAGAGCCCCTTCATCAGGTAGCCCAGCACGGGATCTGCGGAGACAGGGGCTCAGCGGGGGCGGCGGGGGCGCGGCAGGGCCGCAGGGGCGCGGGACTCACCCAGGAACTGCGGGTTCCTGTCCACCACCTCGCTCATCTCGCCCACCAGCTCGATGCTGGTGTAGCGCACGGCCGTGTGCACCGACTCGGGCAGCCGCACCACGCCCTCCAGCACCTCCACCAGCGTCGGGTTGTTCTCCCTGCGGGACAGCCTCGGCTCAGAGCCTGAGGGGCTGGCAGGGGCTGCCGGACCCTCCGCCACACAGGGACTCTGAGCAGACCCTGAGCGTGCAATGTGACATGGAGCACACTGGGACAAACCCTGCGAGCGTGGGGCTCAGCCCCACGGACACCAGTGCCACAGCAGGGAACTGACAGGGAACACTGAATGCCTCCAGGGAGAGCCCCACCACTGCTGGGGGACATGAGAACCAAGGGGGTTCATTATCTGGGAACTGAGCCCCACCACTGCTGGGGGACACAAGAACCAGGGGGTTCATTATCTGGGAACTGAGCCCCACCACTGCTGGGGGACACAAGAACCAGGGGGTTCATTATCTGGGAACTGCCTCCTCTGCTGTAGGAGGGTGTGATGGGGTGATCCTGGGCTGGTAGGGGCAGAGCCCCCAGTGTTTCCAGCAGCACTCCCGGGAACAGGGCATTGGAGAAGCGAGCAGGAGCAGCCTCAACACAGGTAACAGGAGCTGGTGATGTGAAGGGACTGAGGTGACTCCTCCAGGAGCCTGGGGAGCAGGGGGATAGATTCCTAGCCTCACAAGGAAGGGAGGGATGGCATTACCAGCCTCCTTGGGAAAAGGAGTGACAGCAATCACAGCCTCCCAGGGAAGAGAGGGATGGGGATCCCAGTGTCCCAGGGGTGGGAGGGACAGCATTCCAAGCCCAGGGAAGGTCAGCTGGGTTGTCCCACTGCTGGCAGTGCACAGGACTCGCTGTGGGCTCACCACCCTGGTTGTCACCTGTCCACGCTTCCACTGCCACTAACATAGCAGGAAACACTTTCAGGGACTTAACCTCCCCTAAGGATACCTAGGAAAACTCCACCTGGATGTGGAAGGATCCCCAATGAATGGTTTGGGTGTGAACAGACCTCAAAGCCCCCCCAGTGCCACTCATGCCATGGCAGGGACACCTTCCACAGTCCCAGGTTGTTCCAAGCCCAGTCCAACCTGGCCTTGGACAGTGCCAGGGACAGGAATGTCCTTGGGATATCTGTGGTGTCTGTGTCACAGGGAGACAGCCCTAGCCCCCAGCCCCCTGGACACAGGCAGGACTCACTGGTCGACGCTCTTGGCAATGGAGGCCATGATGAAGAGCACGGCTTCTGTCACCTCCCAGGGCGGGTTCCCGTCCTTGAGTGTCGCATAGAGCTGCAGGAGGGATGGTCACCGAGGGGCCAGGAGCCCCCATCCCCAACCCCTGTCCCAAGGCCCTGCCCCTGACCCATCCCAGCCCCAAACTCCCCCCCTCACCCATCCCACCCCCAAACTCCCACCCCCAAATTCCCACCCCTCACCCATCCCACCCCCAAATTCCCACCTCAGCTGTGGGCCCACAGAAATCCCACATTCCACACTGTGGGACCACAGTGGCTTTCCCCAAAATGTCAGAAACCTCCTGCTGCTCCCACACCTCCTGCTCTCCCAGAACAGCTCCCACCACGCACTTCCTTGTGCACGAGATGTGTGTGACCTCCTCCAGTCCCAAAGACCACCAGGGCTTGGTGACCTCCCTTGGCATTTGCCTGCACCTCACTGCACTCCCACAAACCCACCTGAGCAAAACACTCCACTGAGCCCACCAGGAAGATCAGGTCCTTCACCAGGTCTGAGACACGCATCCGGAACTCCCCGAAGTCATCGGTCTCCTCCGGGACTCCCTCCTGAGGGAGAGGAGGGAGAGCACAAGGGCAGCTCAGGGGAGTTCAGGCTCCCCCTCAGCCACAGCCAGGGGAACACCAGTGATTCTGTTTCAAGGAGATCCAGCATTCCCGCCCTCCTGTCGCAGACCAGGCTGCTGGAGGCTCTGGAGAGCTGTGCCCAAGGAAAACATGACCAGCCTGAGCACACACCGTGTATTCCTGCTCCAACAAGTGGAGGAAGGGATGGGAAGCAAGGGGATGAGGAGGGGAGGACAAACGATCCCAGAGTGCATGGAAGAAGATACCAGCTGGGGCTAGTGAGCCATGCCATCCTGATCCCAATAAAACTGCCTCAAGCAGGGACAACACAGCTTCCAAGGGGACACACACATCCCACTGCCCAGCTGTTCGATAGGGACACACACATCCCACTGCCCAGCTGTTCCACAGGCACACACTTACACATATCCCAGCTGTTCCATAGGGACACACACACACACATCCCAGCTGTTCCATAGGGACACACACACACACACATCCCAGCTGTTCCATAGGGACACACACACACACACATCCCAGCTGTTCCATAGGGACACACACACACACACATCCCAGCTGTTCCATAGGCACACATACACACATCCCAGCTGTTCCATAGGGACACACACACACACATCCCAGCTGTTCCATAGGGACACACACACACACAGACATCCCAGCTGTTCCACAGGGACACACACACACACAGACATCCCAGCTGTTCCACAGGGACACACACACACACAGACATCCCAGCTGTTCCACAGGGACACACACACACACAGACATCCCAGCTGTTCCACAGGGACACACACACACACACATCCCAGCTGTTCCACAGGGACACACACACACACACATCCCAGCTGTTCCATAGGGACACACACACACACACACATCCCAGCTGTTCCATAGGGACACACACACACACACATCCCAGCTGTTCCACAGGGACACACACACACACACATCCCAGCTGTTCCATAGGGACACACACACACACATCCCAGCTGTTCCACAGGCACACACACACACACATCCCAGCTGTTCCATAGGGACACACACACACACACATCCCAGCTGTTCCATAGGGACACACACACACACACATCCCAGCTGTTCCATAGGGACACACACACACACACATCCCAGCTGTTCCATAGGGACACACACACACACACATCCCAGCTGTTCCAAGGGGACACACACACACACATCCCAGCTGTTCCATAGGGACACACACACACACACATCCCAGCTGTTCCATAGGGACACACACACACACATCCCAGCTGTTCCATAGGGACACACACACACACACACCCCAGCTGTTCCATAGGGACACACACACACACATATTCCAGCTGTTCCATAGGCACACACACACACACACACATCCCAGCTGTTCCACAGGGACACACACACACACACATCCCAGCTGTTCCAAGGGGACACACACACACACATCCCAGCTGTTCCAAGGGGACACACACACACACATATTCCAGCTGTTCCACAGGGACACACACACACACATCCCAGCTGTTCCAAGGGGACACACACACACACATCCCAGCTGTTCCATAGGGACACACACACACACATCCCAGCTGTTCCATAGGGACACACACACACACATATTCCAGCTGTTCCATAGGCACACACACACACACACACATCCCAGCTGTTCCACAGGGACACACACACACACATCCCAGCTGTTCCATAGGGACACACACACACACATATCCCAGCTGTTCCATAGGCACACACACACACACACACCCCAGCTGTTCCATAGGGACACACACACACACATCCCAGCTGTTCCAAG
Source organism: Agelaius tricolor (assembly GCF_023055355.1). NCBI lineage: Eukaryota > Metazoa > Chordata > Aves > Passeriformes > Icteridae > Agelaius > Agelaius tricolor. The sequence continues at coordinate 215,968 of NW_027269346.1, forward strand.
GGGACACACACACACACATCCCAGCTGTTCCATAGGGACACACACACACACACATCCCAGCTGTTCCATAGGGACACACACACACACATCCCAGCTGTTCCATAGGGACACACACACACATCCCAGCTGTTCCAAGGGGACACACACACACACATCCCAGCTGTTCCACAGGGACACACACACACACACACACACACACATATCCCAGCTGTTCCACAGGGACACACACACACACACACACACATATCCCAGCTGTTCCACAGGGACACACACACCCCCCTGCCCATTGCACAGGCCCTTACATGGTCGGAGTCGAGCTGGCAGTGCCGGGCCAGCGCGTGCAGCAGGCGCTGGATGTAGGCTTTGAAGATGCTGTGGATCACAGCGTCGTCCGTCTTGTACAGGTGCTCCCCCAGTCTATACCAGAAGTTAAAGGAAATTTCTACCACCTGTTTGGAAAGGAAAAATACAGCATTTTGTTACAGAATAGCAGAACATAGCAGAATGTTTTTTCACCACTCTGTCAGGGGTCTGGATGGAGAAACAGAAACCCTGGCCCTGGGTGGCAGCAGTGGCAGCACCACAGATGTGTGTCAGAGCTGCTGTGCCACATAGTGGTGACACAGGGACTGGTTGCCCCAGATCCACTGATTTCTCTGCCTGTCAGTTAATAAAGGGCTTGGGATCCCCCAGTGACACTGAAGAGCTGCCCCAGCCCTTGGCAGCTAAAGCCCCTCTGGCCTCGAACCACCCCAGAGCGGGGTTGGGGCTCTGGGAGCAGCTTGGGCTGCAAGTGGATGCAGCCCCTTTGTGGTGGGATCTTTTATTTATTGTGCAGTTATTGCACAAAAACCACGAGTGTAGATTTAGTCAGGACCAGCTGCAAAGCTCCATGTCCCCCTCAGCACTGATGGCACAGGATGAGGTTGTGGCCAAGGAAAACTGAGCTTAACAGGCCTGGGAAGGGAGGAAAAGGGTCCCAGGGACCCCAGGGAGTGTATGGGGCCTGCTGGAACAACAGCCACCCTGCACCTCCCATGGCAAACCAGCCAGGCAGCAGCTTCCATCCACTGAACACAGGCAGGGATCAGCTACTGGCACTTAAAGGTTTGAGAAGAATAAAAGGATAAAGAATTAAATAAAGGATAAAAAGAGACCAAAATAATGACAAGTTTTGCTCCTAAGGCAGGTGGGTGGGCGCTTTGATGTGAACCAACATTTCAGTCACTCACAGGGCAAAATTCCCAGAACCACAAATCCCCACTGAGCTTGACTTTAATGTGTGGGAAAGCACTAACAGGGGTTTCAGAGCTGTGCTGGCAATCCCAGGACACCCAGAAGGAAACACGAAGCCCACGAGTGCAGAGCAGGGACTCCAGAGCCCGCAGCTCACAGGGCCATGACTGGGCAGCAGCAGCAGGATTTCCCCTGTGCCTGGCTGCAGCTCACCTCGTACTGCGGGTGCCCCGCGCAGATGAGCAGCAGCTCCAGCGTGCGCAGGTCGCCCAGGCCCTGGCCCGGCGTGCACACGATCTTGTCCAGGAAGGTCTCGCACAGCTCGGTGAACACACGGCAGTAGTTGAGCACCCTGCAGAGGGACAAAGGGACAAGGGTTGGATCAGCCTCAGGGGCTCTACTCCAGTGCAGAGGGACAAGGAGGGACAAGGGTTGGATCAGCCTCACGGGGTAAAGCCCCAGTGCAGAGGGACAAGGGTTGGATCAGCCTCAGGGGCTCTACCCCAGTGCAGAGGGACAAGGGTTGGATCAGCCTCATGGGTTTTACCCCAGTGTGGGGCACGGCTGGGCCAAAATGTGCCCAGGGCCTTGGCCAGAGTGAGAAACCCCAACTTCTGCTTTGCCAGCAGCTGGGAGACGCTCCAGCAGGGGAAGTGGGTGCAAACACTGCACTCCAATAAGTAAATCTGCTGAAATAGTGACCTCAAACTTCTCCAAAAGCCCAGTGAGGACATGGTTCCAGTCCAGCCCAGCCTCTGGCCCCTCCAGGTCTCTCTTGCAGTGAGGGGCCCAGACCTGCCCCCAGGACTTGGGTGTGACCCTACAAGTGCCCAGCACAGGGATGGGCACTGCCCAGCCCCAGTGCCCCCAGCACTGCTGATGCCCTGGCACTGGTATCTCCGTTTGGAGGCTGACATGGCACCAGCAGGTCAGTGCTGTCCTGCCATCCCTCCCAGCCACAGCAAGGTCCTTGTCCCTCACTTGTCCAGGTCCTCCCGTGCCACAGCCATGTGATAGGCACTCTCGAGGGTGAGCACGCCCTGGAAGAGCTGCAGGGCCAGGGGCAGGTTGGTCTCCACATTCTCGATGGCGTAGAGGGCCGAGCACACGCAGTCCGACGCAGCCTCGTGCAGGTTGGACGAGGTCTTGTCCTGTTGCTGCAAGGCACAAAAGCCCAGCAATTATCAAAGAGTCACGGAACATCCTGAGCTGGAAGGGAGCACAGGGATCACAGCTCCAGCTCCTGGTGCTGCACAGACACCCCAGCAATCCCAGGGAGGGGATTGCATCCCTGGGAGGGGAGCTCTGGCAGCCCCGGGGCTGTGCCCAGCACCCTCTGGGGCAGAACCTTTCCTGCTTTCCAGCCTGACCCTCCCTGGCACAGCTCCAGCTGCTCCCTGGGTCCTGTAACTGGTCACCAGAGCAGAGATGGGAGCTGCCCCAATCATATCATGCAATCAGGCAGTAATGAAACCACCAGGTTTTTGCTCTTGTTCCCACAATGGCTGGATTTGATCTTGGAGATCTATTCCAACCCAAAGAATTCTGTGGAAACACTTTGTACAGGTCCTGCACAGCCACAGCCCCTACTGGCCTCGTAACCTGCTTCCCTGGACATTCCAGGTCAGACTGACCCTTCCCCAAGGGACCCTGGCAACTTCCCTGGCAAGCACAGGGGGGGAAACACCAGCTGGAACCCAGGGCAGCTTGGAAGGAAGGAAACCACCATGCTGCTCATCACCTGGCTGGACACAGAGTCATCACTCTCACTGGGAGGAGAGGTGGGAGGTGGGGAGTCCTTGGTGGGGATGGGGACAAGGTTTCCACAAGCAAGTGTGGAATATTGACCAGGTCTGTGGGTCAGTGAATCCCATGGGTGGTGACTGAGTGAGGGGGATTTACAGGGGAGGAGACAGGACATACAGAGCACCAGGAGAGACAAGCAGGGAGGAAACAAAGGAGCAGGGACTCTGAGTCCTACTGGATGAGATTTCAATGGATTTGGGAAACAATTCCTGGTGCCACTGAAGGGAGAAGGGGAGGCCCCATTAAAGTGCCATTAACCACTAAACAGGCTGGTGAGCCCCACAGCCTGTCCTGGGAGCAGCTCCTGCTACAGCTCCACTCGGAGCAGGATCCCACATGGATATTCAGGATCCTGCACGGATGTCCTTCCCTGGGAGCCCTCATCTGCATGTGTCATTGATTGACTCATGCAAATGAGGGATCCCATGGGAGAGAGGGAGGAGGGACAGACAATGTCTGTAGCAGAAACCTCCAGCCACCAGGAATTCCTCACTCTGGCTCCACTCCCTGCCTGCCCTGGCTCAGTGGCACAGGACTCTCCACACCTCCAGCCCTGCCACACTCAGCTGGACAAACACCCTAACTCCTCCAGGAGGGGATCTCCCAGGGCTAAAGGGTCAGAAAAGGAATACTGCTTAACTGACAATCTGGGAAGAAACCAAAATAACCTCAACCCCCCTGATTTGACCAACAAAGGCTTCCAATGCCCAGCCATGGGGATGGCAAACTTCACCTGGGAGCCTGGGTGTGACAAACCTCACCTGGCACCCCCTGGGTGGGACAAACCTCACCTGGCACCCCCTGGGTGGGACAAACCTCACCTGGCACCTCGTGGGCAGTGGCACTTCCCTGCCTGCACTTCCCAGCAAGGGACTGCCCATTCTGTGGAGCTGATCTGGCCCAGAGGGAAGCAGAGAGTCCCTGTGTGACACAGGAGGGATGAACGCCCTGCCCCACGCCTCAGTCCTGCTGGGATTCCCCAGTGCCCCCACCCTGGAACGCCCCTACCTCCTGGGAAACACTCACCAGCACCTCGAAGAGCAGGGACAGCAGCTTGCTGTTGGCCATGAAGGTGCTGTCCAGGACACCCAGGTTGAACCAGCTGCCCAGGCAGCGGAAGATTTTGATGAGCATTTTCTCCTCATTGCCTGCCTTCTCCACACATGTCACCTGCAGGGACACAGCAGAGCCAGTGAGGGTCTGACTCCTGCGGGTGATCCATGAGAAATAACCAGTAACATCCTCTGGAGTCCCCATGAGAACATTCCAGAGGCAGGCTGCTCCCAGCACCCCTGTCACCAACAGCCCTGGACTCAGTGAGAGGGAAGGACAGAGCCCACAGGAGCAGGAAGAGCAGCTGGAGCACCTCCCTCATCCCCACTCCTGCAGGATCCCATGTTGGGCCAGTGGAGCACAGCCATCAGGGATGTTCACACCTGACAATCCCAGTTTAACCCTTCTCCCAAAAAAACACCTCTGCAGAGAGAAGCTGGTGCTGAGAGACCTGTCCCAAAGGACATTCCAAACATGCCACCCCAGTGTCCAAGCCAGGATGTGCTGAGATGTGGGATGGCAGCAGCTCATTCCCAGTGCTGGCCGGTGCTCCAGCTGCAGCCCAGTGCCCAGCAGAGCCCTGCCCAAAGCCCCAGCCTCAACTGGCACAGGGAAAGGGGGAAGAGGTGGACAGGCAGGACATGGAGAAAGATCCCAGACCCCCTGGACTGGCCCAGGAATCCTTGCACAAGAGCTTCCAGAGATCTCCTCACTTGACACTTCAGTCCTAAAGGCAGAATGTTGGACCTCATCACAGTCCCTGGAATGCTGCTTTAACCCCCCATTTTCTAACTGAAGATGGGAATCTGGTATTTAAATCCCACACAGAAAATAAAAATTTGGCTCTTCAGGTATGTGGTGGAAATGCCCATGCTGGCACCAACAGGGAAAGCTCAGGAAAGCTTCAGGCAGGTGCAGGGGCATCAGGAATGTGCAGGGACAGGGCCAGCCCTTGGTGATCCTGTGTCAGCTCTGAGCAGCTGCGAGCACCAGAGCAAGGTGACACTGCCTGTGTCCCCAGCATGTCAACCAGGATCTCCCAGGGATCCTGGGAAAATCTGGGGCTGGACATGGCTGAAGGGGACAGCCCAGGGTGGGGGCCCCATGACGTACCAGCTGGGAAATCCCAGGAAAAGATGGGGCTGGAGAGGACAGCACAATGTGGGGACTCCTGATACTCCAGCCAGGATCTCCCAGGTGTCCCTGGAAAAGCTGGGGCTGGCTGGGCAGGGTGGCCTTGGAAGGGGACTCGAGGAAGGTAAAGCAATTTCAGAGTGAGCAAGAACTTGCTCAGACAACTTCTCCCAGAAGGAGCTGGGCTGCCCCAAAGGCTGCAGGGAACTCTGCTGGGATAAACATGGAATGGGGGAAGAGGCTTCTCCAGCAACACTTGAGCTGCTGGGCAGAAGGCACAGCTCAGCTCCATCTCCTGATAAGGGGAAGCAGCCTTGAGCTGTGCCAGGGGAGGCTCAGGTTGGATACTGGAAAAATTCTTTCCTGGAAAGGGCTGTCCATCCCTGGCACAGCTGCCCAGGGATGTTTGGAGTCCCCCATCCCTGCTGGGATTTCAAAGCTGTGTGGAGGTGGCACTTGGGGACAGGGTCAGTGGTGGCCCTGGCAGTTCTGGGAATGGTCTGACACACAGGCTCTGAGGGCTTTTCCAGCCCAAGCAAGGCCGCAGTGCCCTGAGGCGGGCTGGGTGCCGTGGGGCAGAGGCAGCTGAGGCTGCTCACCAGCAGGGACACCACGGTGCTGGAGTAGTAGGCCAGGTCCTCGATGATCTCGGTGCGGCGGTTGGCGCCGATGCGCAGCGAGCGGCTGTGCACCTCCTCGGGCAGCACCGTCAGGATCTCCAGCAGGAAGGGCAGCGACGTCACGTCATTGCTGTACCTGCCACGGGGCACAGGGGACACCTCAGCACTGGGGAACAGCACAGGCAGGCCTGCAGGGCGCCCTGCACCGCGGCATGGCTCTAAGGTCCCTTCCCGCCTCACGCATCCCACAGATTCAGCACCAGTCCTGCCTCAAGGACAGGCAGTGTCCAGCCACAGCCCTGCCAAGAGGAGCCTCCAGCATGGCTCAGCCCAGATTTACAACACAGCAGTGCCAGAAGCTTTCCCAGCCCATGAGCTCTGGAGTCCAGGTGCCACTGCCCAGACCAATCCCAGCCCTCCTGTTGCCAATGGACTCCGGGTGGTGGCAGCCCCAGGGGCTGCTGCTGTCACTGTGCAGCAGCGTGTGGCATCCCGTGGGGACATCTGGGGACACCCAGCAGTGACTGGCTCCAGCCCCACTGCTCCATCCCACAGCACAGTCACAGCTGAGGGAAGAGGGATTGTCCCTAACAAAACAGGGATGAGGAAAAGCGCTGAGTGTTGGGCTGTGAGCAGGGAAGCGTGCATGGCAGACAGCCCCTCCTGCCACCACCCAGGGCAGCTGAAATCAGCCATCACGGGAGAAAAACTTCCCTTTCCTGCACCACACCTGCCTGACACAGCCCACAGAGCAGTCCCCAGGCAAGAGACAGGAACAGTCACTCACTTCTCCACCAGTGTCTGCACACAGCCCTTCCACGAAGCCATCTGCAGGGCAAGGTCAGCTATTGCCAGAGCGAGCTGGAAGGGAATGAAAACACACGGATCAGTGTGGGGAGTGCTGGGATGTGTCCAGAGACAGGGCTGGCAGGCAGCTCTGGAATCCACGCCAACATCCCTGCCAGCAGGTAACTCAGGAGTCATTCCCAACAGGGCCCACGGGGTGGGAACTCCGGGATCCATGTCCCCCATCCCTGCCTGTGCACAGTCCCTGCGGTGAACACCGGCTGCCCCGAGGGCTGACGTTCCCTGCCACGGCATTCAGGGGCTGCAGGAGCACCCTGCCTCAGCCTGCGGGTGTCAGGCCCCCCAGTGCCACAGGAACATATGGATAGTGGGAATGAAGGGTGCAGGGAAATCCCCCTGAGCACTGCTAGGTTTGGTCTCCATGGCAGAGCACAGGAAAATCCCTGCTCCTCCTCTCCAAACAGCAAAGTATGGATGAAGTAATGGATGCAACTAAAGGAACCAAGTGATGAAGGAGGGAAAACAATCTTGCGCCAGGCCAGGAGCAGGGATCAGCCTTCCCTGTTTTCCAGCCCAGGGAGAGTGACTGCCAGGAGCAGGACACGGAGGGAGCAGCTCCATCCCCCCCGCCATCACCCACCTGTGTGACAATGACCGGGGACAGGTCCTTCAAGTTCTGGATGTGGGACAGCAAAGAGTCCCGGAGTGAGGCGTGGGAATCCGTGGGGAGTTCATAGAATGAAGTTTGGATCTTCATCTTCATGGTCTGTGCTGCGAAGTAGCAGGACTCCACATCCTGGTGGATCTGCAGCAGCTGGTCTGAGATCTCCCAGGCATGGACCTGTGGGAAAACCACGCAGTGCTCAGTGGGCAGGGCTGGGGGGTCAGGGTGCTGCAGACAGTCCAAATCCCCACTGGACACACAGCCCTGTCCTGCCAGGGCGAGTCCAGAGAGGCCCCGGAGCTGCTGCAGGGCTGGAGCCCCTCAGTTCCCAGGGATCCAGGCTGGGAGAGCTGGGAATGCCCAGCCTGGAGAGGAGAAAGATCCAGGGAGAGCTCAGAGCCCCTGGCAGGGCCTGAAGGGGCTCCAGGAGAGCTGCAGAGGGACTGGGGCCAAGGCCTGCAGGGACAGCACCCAGGGAATGGCTCCCAGTGCCAGAGGGCAGCCAGGGATGGGATCTTGGCAATGAGGAATTCCTGGCTGGGCTGAGGACACCAGGCCCATCTGAGGGCCCACACCAGGACTCCAGAGCTGAACACGGATGTGCCTGAGAGCTGGAGGAGAGCCAGGCAGGAGCCCATGGCCTGCCGAGCCTCGGGGCAGCTCCAGCTGGTGCCAGGCTGGTCTGAACCCAAAGGCTCAGTCCTGATGTGGGACTGGGGCACTGGTAAGCCAGGGAAACACCAGGCAGACCCCAGAGCCCCCTGGCTGGGCTGGGGACTGGGAACAGACCCACTGCATCCCACAGTCACTGAGGGTGCAAAAGACCTTCAAGACCATTGAGTCCAAGTTCTGCCCCATCCCACAGCACTGAGTACCATCCAGGGATGGGGACTCCAAACCTCCCTGGCCAGCATGGTTAAAAAATCCCAAATCCAGCTGTGGAAAACCTGGGAACAAAACTTGAGCCAATTCCATGTTATTCACAGCCCTTGTCTCTGACAGCCTTTGGGCCACAGGACTTCCCTGAGCTCAATCCAGAGTGAAATAAAACATCTGCATCCCCAAAGCCCAGCTCTGGCCCTCATTCCAGCCTCACTAATGAAGGCAATTCCATCACAACCCTTGGCCAGTCCCTCCAACAGCCAAACAGCCCTTTGTAATAAACCACCACTGCCAGCCCACCCTCGCTTCCAGCTGCGTTCTGGCCTGGAAGACAAAACAATCCCCTTTCCAAACCTCTCCCCCAGGCAGGACAGCCGTGCCCAGAAGCTCCACCCCCACCAATGCTCCAGACCCAAAGCCCGGGCCAGGGCTCCCAGGGCTCTCCAGCATCGCACAGGGGAACCAGAGGGCAACACCAGGCAGGATCAGCATGATCCAGGCTGATTCCCAGGAAAACCAGTCTCCTGCACATGGAACATGAAAACATTATAGCTGGCAATAGCACAGGGCCTAGCTACTGACCCCACTCCCAGAATTTCTCCTAGGAGTTCTTTCCACGGCCACTGGAGCCTGGAAAGCAGCTGGAGCCAACTGCAGAACCCAAAGGGCCCAGACAAGCTGGGGAGGCTGGGACCCTCAGCACCCCACGTGCTCCCCTCTCCTCTCCCTCCCTCCTTTCCACAGGATCCTCTGAGCTGGGAGCCCCCAGAGCCCATCGAGTCCAACAGCTCCCCAGCCCTGCCGAGGCCACCACTGCCCTGTGTCCCCATGTCCCCAGGTGCCACATCCCCATGGCTGCTCAACCCCTCCAGGTTCAGCCCCATGGCCGGTGGATCCATCCCTGCCTCACCCAGGCAGAAGCTCCCCTCAGCTTCCCATGGGACACTGCCCATTTTCCCCATGGAGTGCTGGTCCATCAGCACCCCTGAGCACAGCATGGTCGAGGAGGGCCCTTGCAGAGCCTTCAGACAACTCCTCTGCTGTTTCCAGGCTCTGCTCCTCCTTCCCCAGCTGCCTCCATGACAGGGGCTGTAACTCCAGCTGCCCCTGGTGTAAAACTCACCTGGAATGACTCTAACAGGAGTGAGAAAAGCCTGGAGCCACTGCTGTCATAATCGTCCCCCCGGATTTATTTATCCTCACAGGGGATTCCCACACTGGGAATAAACAAGAAGCTAAACTACACACCTCCAACAGCCAGAATCCCACCAAACCCTCTCACTAAACTCCTTCTTCCCTCAGTTAACAGGCTGGTAATTCCCACTTTGGATGGACACGGTGGCAGACACAGGAGATGCTCCCAAACCCACCAAGCCCAGGGCACATGGATAATCTGTCTGGGAGCCCAGCTCAGCAAAGAGCACAATTATTAATGGGCTGTGAGCACCAATGACTACAAGAAGCTGTTTCTATGCCTGAAACTCCTCATGGCACATTCAGGACTTCTACAAAGCCAGAGGATTTCCCTCCCAGAAAGCACTTCCTGAGCCCCCACTGAAACCCAAACCAACCTCCACATGATCCACACCAGAGCCCCAACACTCAGCTCACAGCCATGGACCCACATGGAACATTCCAACCTCCACTCAATCCACACCAGAGCCCCAACACTCAGCTCACAGCCATGGACCCACATGGAACATTCCAACCTCCACTCAATCCACACCAGAGCCCCAACACTCAGCTCACAGCCATGGACCCGCATGGAACATTCTCCCAGGGCTCTGCTCCAGACACCAGTGATGCAGAGAAACTCCAGCCATGAAGCTGGGACAAGGCCAATCCCACACTGGGTACAGCCCCTGTGCCTGAGGAAACCCCAGCTAGTCTGCAATCAGCCTTCACACAACTCCCAGCACACAGCTGGCTGAAGGAGCCTCAAATTCTGGGATTTAGGTCAACTTGCACCGAGCTCCCCAGTGCTGTGCACGCTCAGAGCTGCTCCGCCACGTCCGGCCCCGTTTCCCAGGAACAGCCAGCAGGAAAGGGAGAACGAGGCTGCTGGGGAGCTGAGGGACAAACCTGAGCCCCCAGGGCCCACCAGACCCAAACCTGAGCCCCACGTCCTGCCAGAGATCCCAGGGATGGGAACTGTGGGGATCTCACTCAGGTTCAAGGGTCCCCAGCGCCAAACCTGAACCCCCACAGAGTGACCCAGGCACCCAAACTCAGCTTTAGGCTTTGCCTTCTCATCCCCACAATGCAATCTATCCCACAGATACAATTTCAGAAAGCTTCACCCCACACAGAGTAACACCACACTGCTTCAGGAGGCTTCAGGCATCTGCCCATCCAGAGCAACACCACACCACTTCAGGAGGCTGCAAGTGTCTGCCCTTGCTGTTCTTAGCCCACCCTTTTATGCCCTCGTGTTCATGCAGTGCACCTGTGTGCCCTCTGCTCCCTGGGTGGTTGCTCAGCACACCTGGGCACCCCATGGCTGTCAGTGCTGCTCACCTGGGCACCCCATGGCTGTCAGTGCTGTCAGTGCTGCTCACCTGGGCACCCCATGGCTGTCAGTGCTGCTCACCTGGGCACCCCATGGCTGTCAGTGCTGTCAGTGCTGCTCACCTGGGCACCCCATGGCTGTCAGTGCTGCTCACCTGGGCACCCCATGGCTGTCAGTGCTGCTCACCTGCTTCTCCCAGCTGTGCCACTGGGGATGGGCTGGGGCAGCCCCACTCCCCATCACCTCAAACTTTGTGCCTACAAGTGCCCAAGGCCAGGCTGGACACTGGGGCTGGAGCAGCCTGGGACAGTGGGAGGTGTCCCTGCCATGGCAGGAGTGCCACTGGAGGGGCTCTGAGCTCCCTTCCCACCCCAAACCATTCCAAGATTCTGTGACTGCAACCCCAGAAAGGCAGAAACCAGCAGGAACCCCACATCCTGAGAGCTCGTCCCAGCAGAGGCAAAGGTGACAGAACTGAGCAGGGCTGGGTGCTCTGGAAGGGGCACAGCCTGCCCAGGCGTGTCAGCAAACAGCCCCTGGCAGGTGCCACTGCAGGGACAGGGCTTGGCACAGAGGAGGATCCAAGCAAACATCCCTTGGGGGGTTAATCCCAGTGCCTCCATCCAGACCAGGGCACGGGGACACCTGAGGGACAAACAGCAAGTGCCCAGCCAGGGCCACCAGTGCCACCAAGCTGGGAAAGGTCCCAGTGGAGCATCTCAGCCCGGCCAGGCTATGCCAGGGAGCCCCTGCTGTGCAGGGTGACCTCGGTGCCCCTGCCAGGGCTGGGGTAACTCAGCAGCTCCGAGGAGAGGAAGGTGCTGGACAGAACCAGGCTGGGCCTGGGACACTGGGAATAACTGGGATTCCTTCTGGGAGCAGCACACAAAGCTCAGAGAGGAGCAGGGGGAATAACCCAACAAAGGGGGAGAAGCAGGAGTGCTGCTGTGTTAATAACAACATTGTTACTGCTGATTTTTTTATTATTATTACTACTGCTATTATTACTACTACCATTCTATCAGAAACAGCCAGAGAAACTGGAGCAGAGAGCCCGGGATTCCCAGCTACTTGGGAATACAAATTAGTCCCCAAAAGCTCAAACTCTCCTGGGGATGGGGCGGCCTGACCTGGGGACACCTCTTTACCCAGCAGCAATCCTGGGGGTCTCACCCAGGCAGCCCCCGGCCCTACGGGGTCACCCCAGATTTGGGGGGCCCTGGGACAGGGGTTCCACCCCAGATTTGGGGGGCCCTGGGACAGGGGTTCTGGGGTCCCACCCAGGTTCAGGGGAGGCTGGGACAGGACCAATCCCTGAAATGGAACCTCCCTCCTCCAGCTGCCCCTGCCCAGGGAGAAATGGGGGCAGCAGCAGCAGAGCCCCCAGACCCAGCAATGGACATTCCCTTGGGAACTCCCATGGGAACTGCAATGTGCTGCAGCACTGCACGGAATTCAGGGGGAAAATGGGGAAAACGGGAGTTTGTGGGAACAAGGAGTGTCAGGGTTGGTCAGAGGGCGGGAAGGGGCCGGAGCTGGGACACCCAGAGCAGGGAGGGGCAGGACACAGCCCCGCCCCGGCCCCAGGGCAGGGAATCTTGTCCCGCTGCTGGGGAGGGCTTGGGGAGAGGGGGGAGCACAGAGGGGACACTGCCCAGCTCCGGGGAGGGGAAACACCCACCCCCTGAGGGAGGGGGACAAAGCGGCTCCAGCAGGACCAGATGAGGCCACAAAACACCAACAAACACCCCAAACCCGGGGGGAATTGTGTCCTGAGGGCTCTGGGGACTGAAGGAGCCCTTGGCTCCATCCCCTCACGGATACTGGCAACTCTCTCACCCCAGCCGGCAGGAGAAGCCCAAATTTCCCTCCGGGAGCCAATTCCTACTTCCTAACTCCCTCACGATGGTGCCAATCATCTCAGCCCCTTTTCCTAGTGTTAATCACGGAATCAGTGAATGCTTTGGGTGGGAAGGGACCCCAGAGCCCCTCCAGTGCCACCCCTGCCATGGCAGGGACACCTCCCACTGTCCCAGGCTGCTCCAGCCCCAGTGTCCAGCCTGGCCTTGGACATTCCAGGGATGCAGGGGCAGCCCCAGCTGCTCTGGCAATTCCAGCACAGCCAGGAATTCCTCATTCTCAAGATCCCATCCATGCCTGCCCTCTGGCAGTGGAAGCCATTCCCTGTGTCCTGTCCCTCCAGGCCTTGTTCAAAGTCTCTCTCCAGAGCGCTCCCAGGGATGGGGCAGCCACAGAGCAGCGGCAGCGGCGGTGTAGAGGCACCCGAGGCCGCCGAGGGGCTGCCGTTCCCTGCCCCGCCCCACCCCGGATGCGGCCCGAGGCCTCCCCGCGAGCCCGGGCCCGGTACCCGCCGCCCGCGGCTCTCACCGAGCGCTGCAGTTCGCCCAGCCAGCAGCTCGCCCGCTCCTTGCCGCTGGGGTCGGGGTCGTGGTAGAGCGCCTGCACGGCCTGCTGGACGAGCTGCAGGCTGGGCCGGCCCGGCCCGTGCTCCATGGCCGGTCCCTCAGCGCCGCCCGCTCGCCGCCATCGCCGCTCCGCCGCACCGGGCCGGCCCCCGGAAACGCGCCCGTGCGCCTTCCGTTCCGCGTCCTCCCGTTCCGCCGGCCTCCCTCGCCGCTGCCCGCTCCGCCCCGTTCCGCCTCTCCCATCTCATCGCATCCCATCCCATCCCGACCCGTCCCGTTCATCCTATCCCATTCCATTCCATCGCATCCCGTCCCTCCTCTCCCATCCCGCCACGGTTTGTCCCACCGCCCCCCCCCCCCCCCCCCCACCTCCACGCCCTGCCCGGAACGGGTTTCCGGCGGTGCGGCGGCCAAATGTGTCCGGGCGCACGCGGCGCGGCGGGAAGGGTCTGGGACCCGCCCCTCAGACCGGAGTGTGGGGTCCCGGTACCCCGGGAGGCTCCACAGACCTCCGCTGAGACCGGAGCATGGGGTCCCGGTACCCCGGGAGCCTCCAGAGACCCCCTCAGACCGGAGCGTGGGGTTCCCGTACCCCCGGCCTGTCCCGGGACTCTTGACGCCCCCTCAGACCGGGGCGTGGGGTCCCGGTACCCCCGGGCCTCCACAGACCCCCCCTCAAACCGGAGTTTGGGGTCCCGGTACCCCCAGCCTATCCCGGGGCTCCACAGACCCCCCTCAAACCGGAGCGTGGGGTCCCGTTGTGAAAAACGCCAATCACTTGTTTTTAAAATTTTAAAAGTTTAATAGTAATGAAATGGTTATAAAAATAGTAATACAATTAGACTAATAATAATTTGGACAATTTGAATTAGGACAATATGAGACAATAGAAACAAAGTATTACAGACAGTCCGGGTACCTTTTCTGGGCAAAATAAGCCCGAAAAAGGACCCCCGTTAACGGAGGATTGACCCTTAAAAACAATAACCTGTTGCATATTCATACACCTCATCCATGATGCATAAATTCCATTCAAACACAGGATTCTGTCTGGACAGTGTCAGCTTCTTCCTCTTAAGATCGCCTTCGGGGCAGGAAGAAGTTCGTTTCTTCTGATAAGAGGGCAATAAATTCTTTTTCTCTGAAAGATTCAGGTGTCCTGTGGCTGCTATCTCAGTGCGAGTGCCTCATTATTTTCTTAAAAAAATATCTCACATAGTTCTTATTTTAACTACAAAAGTTACCTTTTAACTACAAGACTACATTTAAGTGTTAATACAGCACTGCTAATCAATACATCAAAATACACATAGTAAATATCTGTGTAGAGCCATATTATATGCTCTTTTCACACCCCTGGCCTGTCCCGGGGTCCCACTGTCCCAGCCCCTCCGGGCCGTCCCACGGGGGTCCTGCTGCCCCCGAGGGCTCCCCCCTGTGAAAAACGCGTATTTTATGATTGGCTTTTCGCAAATATTAAAGTGAATATTGTATGTGTTAGAAAGTAATGCTGTATCAATTCTCTTAAGTAGTGTGGTAAATATAGTTTTAGGTTATAACAAAATGTTAAAATAGAAACTATGCTATGAAGGATACTTTTTTTCTAAAGAAAGGACTCGCACTGAGATAGCAGCCACAGGACACCTGAATCTTTCAGAGAAAGAGAATTTATTGCCCCATTATCAGGAGAAATTAACATCTTCCCACCTCGCTTAGCCCTGGAGACGCTGTCAGGATACAGAGGAAGAAGCTGACACTGCCCAGACAGAATCCTGTGTTTGAATGGAATTTATGCATCATGGATGAGGTGTGTGAATATGCAACAGGCCATTGCTTTTAAGGGTTAATCCTCTGTTAACGTGGGTCCTTTTTCAGGCTTATTTTGTCCAGAAAAGGTACCCGGACTGTCTGTAACTCTTTGTTTCTATTGTCTCATATTGTCCTAATTCAAATTGTCCAAATTATTATTAGTCTAATTGTATTACTATTTTTATAACCATTTCATTACTAATAAACTTTTAAAATTTTAAAAACAAGTGATTGGCGTTTTTCACAGGTCTGGACCTACGGGAGCCTCAGAAGGGACAGGGTGACATTGGCCGAGGGACTGCTCCCCCTGAGCTGCACAGGGACAGGGAATTGTCCCCAGACACTGTGCCAGCTCTGGCCAGCAGTGATGGGCACATCCTGGGGGGCTCCAACACGGCTGCAGGAGGGGTGGGCACACGTGAGGGGGGCTCTGGCTGGCCCCCAATGTCCGATGAGAAAATTCCAGCTGCAGCTGCGGTGGGATTTTGTGATGGGGGGGTTTCCCTGAAGCCCTGATCCCACCTTGCTCCTCACCTCAATATAATTTTGGGATGGGGGGTTTCCCTGAAGCCCTGATCCCACCTTGTTCCTCACCTCAATCAATGTAATTTTGGGATGGGGGGTTTCCCTGGAGTTATGACCCCACCTTGTTCCTCATCTCAGTGCTGGTTTGGTGACGAGCCTGGAGTCAAACCCATTGCGTCGGCAGGCAGGGAAACTGGATTGAGAAGGACTTTGGGGAAAAACTCCTTTAATTTCCTTTCCCTCACAATCACTGTTGAGTAATGATGAGGTGGCTTCTGAGGCCAGTGGTGCTCGCTCCCTCTGCCCAGGCTGGGACAGCCCCCCTGTTGCCTCATGGTGGTGCCCATGGCAGGTGCTGGCACAAGGCCATCTCTTGCTCTTTCCCAACTCAGACCAGCCCGAGATTCCATGATTCCATGGCCAGTCCATCTGCAATTGCGATTTCCCTGGTGGGTCACAGGTCAGGCCACCACTGTGGGATACTGAGTTTGGGTGCTCAGCAGTGCAATGGTGCTGGTGTCACCCTGAGCTGGGGCAATCTCTGCTCAGCTCCCGGTGATGGAGTTTGGAGCATTCAGGTGCCCCAGGGCACGGGTTCAGCCAGGCAGGAAGGAGCCGTGATAATTAACACCCAGCCTCATCATCACACCCAGCTCACACAGCACAAACAAATAATTAACCACCAATCAGAAATGGAAATTATATTTTTGATAGCCTGGAGATCTGGCCCGTGATGCTGGGTGTCAGTGACAGGAAAGGCCAAAGGTGCAGGAGTGGAACTGATCTTTACCTTGAGCAGCTCCCAGGAGGGTGGTCGGGGCACACCGTCCAGGCGGTGCCATCCTCCCCTCTGGGTGAGTCCAATTAAGCCATTAACGAGGTTTGGTTGCTCTACCAGCCCACAGCACCCACGTGGGCAGCACCACGATGGCTACATGCAAAGCTGGTGCCCCAGCCTCTCCCAGGGCAGGTGACACTGCCTGGGTGGCACCGAGGGCCCAGGATCCCGAGCTGTGGTGGGCAGGGCCACGCCGTGTCCTGGGCTCTCTGTGCCAGCCTGAACTCTGAGCCCTCTCTGCCAGCCTGAGCCCTGAGCCCTCAGTTCCTAAAGGTGACGAGCACAGAGACTCTGCTGGCCTGGACATGTTTGTGACCTGATCAATGCGTCATGGTCAGCGTGTCCTGATCGGGGTGTCCTGACCACTGTGTCCTGGTCAGCCTGTCCTGGTCAGTCTGTCCTGACTACTGTGTCCTGGTCAGCCTGTCCTGGTCAGAGTGTCCTGGACAGTGTGTTCTTACCAATGCCGCCTGCTGGTTTCCCACTACTGAGCCGGAGCAGACGAGGGCTGGGTCTGTGCCCGGTCTGTGCTGGGTCCGTGCTGGGTCTGTGCCCAGGTCTATGCCGGGTCTATGCCCGGGTCTGTGCCAGGTCTATGCCGGGGTCTATGCCCGGGTCTGTGCCCGGTCTGTGCTGGGTCTGTGCCGGGTCTGTGCTGGGTCCGTGCCCGGTCTGTGCTGGGTCTGTGCTGGGTCTGTGCTGGGTCTGTGCCCGGTCTGTGCCTGGGTCTGTGCCTGGTCTGTGCCCGGCTCTGTGCCTGGGTCTGTGCCTGGGTCTGTGCCAGGTCTATGCCGGGGTCTATGCCCGGGTCTGTGCCCGGTCTGTGCTGGGTCTGTGCCGGGTCTGTGCTGGGTCCGTGCTGGGTCTGTGCCCGGTCTGTGCCCGGTCTGTGCCCGGTCTGTGCTGGGTCTGTGCCGGCTCTGTGCCTGGGTCTGTGCCCGGGTCTGTGCCCGGTCTGTGCTGGGTCTGTGCTGGCTCTGTGCCTGGCTCTGTGCCCAGCTCTGTGCCCGGTCTGTGCCCGGCTCTGTGCCTGGGTCTGTGCCTGGGTCTGTGCCTGGTCTGTGCCCGGCTCTGTGCCTGGGTCTGTGCCTGGGTCTGTGCCTGGTCTGTGCCCGGTCTGTGCTGGGTCTGTGCCCGGTCTGTGCCCGGTCTGTGCCCGGGTCTGTGCCCGGGTCTGTGCCCGGTCTGTGCCCATCTCAGGCCGAGTGCAGGAGCTGCCTCTGGGCGATCCCGGCAGTTCCAGCCCGGGACAGGGATGAGGGAACAGCCCTGGGACGGGGCCTCAGCACCCAGACCCTGTTCCAGGTGGGATTGCTCCCAGCAGGAACAGCTGCTCCAGCACCGGGGCCAGCCATCCCCCAGTGCCCGAGGAGCCGGCGCCAACACCGGAACCGGAACCGGGTCCGGACAGGCTCCTGCTGATCTCGGTGCCGTACCAGAGCCTGGTGCAGTTCTGCAACCTGCTGAGGGATTTCCTGCAGTTCCTGAGGAACCAGCTGGGCTGAGCGCAGCCGGAGCGGACGCGGTTCTGGCTGCAGAACGCGACCCCGGCCCGCTCCGTTCGGGCTCGGTCGCCGCCGCAGGGCCCGAGGCGGCCGCAGCCCCGGGGCCGCTCCGTCCCCCCACCCCTCCCCTGCTGCCCCCCGTGCCGCAGCCCCGTTCGTGTTGAAATAACGCTGTTCGTGCTCCACACACACACAGAGCTGGCTCACTCACCTGTGCACACACACCTGTGTCACACACACACCTGTGTCACACACACCTCTGTCACAACACACCTGCACACACACACAGATGTCTCACACACCTGCACACACACAGGTGTCTCACACACCTGCACACACACTCTCACCTCATTTTCACACCCGCACTCCCCCCCTTGGTGGCCCCCGTGTCACTTCCCCCTCCCCCAGCTCATCCTCTTTGTCCCCAAAGCGGATTATGGCGCTGGCTCAGCGGGGACAAGCCAGAGTAGTGCCAGGAGGGGCCACACCCCCGGCCAGCCTCAGGGCCTCAGGTGTGCAAGGGGTGTCACACCCTGTCCCAGGTGTGCACAGGGGTGTCACACCCCTCCCTGGGCCCACACCTCTGCAGGCAGCACGGGCAGGTCATGCACAGCCCAGTGGGGCAGGCAGGGCAGGTACTGTGGGCAGGGGATGGCCCAGGTGGGCAGGGAAAGCCCCAGGCACAGGCAGGTGGCAGAAATGGTGCAGGCAGGTGACAGGGGATGCTCCCAGGCAGCACAGACAGGTGACATCTCCTGAATCAGGCAGTGCAGGCAGGGATGGGGCACGCAGGTGATCCCCAGGCACGGCAGGTGGGGCAGGTGGGGCTCGGGGCAGCGAGGGCTGAGGGCAGGGCAGGAGATGCCCAGGCAGGTGCCAGCAGGTGATACCCAGGTGTTGGAACCCTGGCTGCTGAGAATTCTGAACTCTCTGTGCTGATGGGCACTGACCCCCAAGAGAACACAGCATTGACCTGAGACTCGGCCCTGGCACAAGAGAAGCAAGGAGGGAGGGTGATACAGGTGATGCCCAGGCAGGGCAGGTGATGCAGGTGCTACCCAGGTGGTGCCCGGCCAGGCCAGGTAATGCCCAGGGCATGCAGGTGATGCCCAGGTGATACAGGTGGTGCGCAGGCTGGGCAGGTGGTGCAGGTGATTCTCAGGCAGGAGAGCTAATGCCCAGGTGATGCCCAGGTGATGCCCAGGTGGTGCCCAGATGATGCCCAGGTGGTGCAGATCCCTCCCGGGCAGTGCACAGGCGGTGCCCAGGCAGGACAGGTGGTGCCCAGGTGATGCCCAGGTGGTGGCCAGGTGCTACCCAGGTGATACAGGTGGTGCCCAGGCGGTGCAGACCCCTCCCGGGCGGTGCCCAGGTGGTACCCAGGCTGAGCAGGTGGTGGAGGTGATGCTCAGGAAGGACAGGTGGTGCCCAGGCAGTGCAGGTGATGCCTGGGTGCTGCCCAGGTGACGCCCAGGTGATACAGGTGATGCCTGGGTGCTGCCCAGGTGATGCCCAGGCAGTGCAGGTGATGCCTGGGTGCTGCCCAGGTGACGCCCAGGCGGTGCAGGTGATGCCTGGGTGCTGCCCAAGTGATGCCCAGGCAGTGCAGGTGATGCCTGGGTGCTGCCCAAGTGATGCCCAGGCAGTGCAGGTGATGCCCAGGTGCTGCCCAGGTGACGCCCAGGCGGTGCAGATCCCGCCGGGGCGGGCCCAGGCCGGGCAGGACTCGCTGCCAGGCCGCAGTCTCGGGTCAGCCCCGCAGTCCCGGGTCAGCCCCGCAGTCCCGGGTCAGCCCCGCCCCCGGCGCGGCCCCGCCCGGTCCCGCCCCCGCCCCCCCCGTGCCGCCGGGCCGGGGCAGCAGCGCCGGGGGCGGTGGCGCCGGGCAGGTACGGGGGGGGCGGGGGCCGGGGGCTGCGGGGGGAGGGACTGGGGGAGGCCGTGGTCCCCGGGAGGGGGTCCCGGGCTGGGGGGGGGGTCCCGGACACCGGGGGCCCTGCCGGGGGGGGCACACGGGCGGGTGGCACCCGGGGAGCTCAGGGTGGGAACGGGAGCCCCCCCCGACCCCTCCTGTGCCCCCCCCAGCAGGGAGGGGGTCCCGGGTAGCAGCACAGGGGACCCCGCACAGCGGGGCCGGGGGTGGCAGACGGGGAGCGCCCCCCCTTCCCCCGCCCTAATTAATTACCTGCCGCTAATTGGAGGGGGGGCGCCATATGGCTGCCATTGCCGAGCGCGGGCAGCGCCGGGGGTCCCCCTGCAGACCCCCGGGCTGGGGACCCGCACAGTGCGCGGGGAGGGGGCGACACGAGTGGGGTCGGTCAAGGGGACCCGGGGACAACTCCCGGGGGACACGGGGGGGGACACGGGGCGAGGTGCCGGCCTGGCACCTGCCGGTGAGACCCTCGGGTGGGGACAGGCAACACCCTGGGGACACGCACCGGGGACAGGGACAGCGCCCTGGGGTCCTGGGGAGGGGGACGGCGGCCCGGGTGGGTGACACGGGCAGAGACAGCCGAGCACGAGTGCCAGGGGAACGGGAGCCCGGAGCGGTGACAGCGCTGGGGACCCCAGGAGAGGGCAGCTGGCAGGGGGACAGGGATGAGGACACGGGCACAGGGAGCCGGGAAAGGCGACCCCGGGGTGGTGTCAGCGCTCTCACCGGGGCTGTCCGGCCGCGGGGACACTGCGGAGGGGGCTGGGGACAGGGCGGCGGGGCCGGGGGTGGCAGCCCCGCTCCTCCCTCCCCCGCCGCAGGCGCCCCCCGAGGTCCCCGTGTCCCCATGGCGGCCGCGTCCTGCCCGGCGCTCCTGGCCGCCTGCCTGGCGCTGCACCTGGCCACAGGTGAGCACCTGGGGACACCTGGGGGGGGACACCGGGGCTGGGAGGGACCCGGTGGGGACCCTGGGAGGGGACCCTGGGAGTGGCAACCGTGAGAGGTGGGACCCAGGGCACAGGGACACGTGGGACCTTGGGGGGGACCCAAAGATGTCACCCGAGTGCAGGACACTGGGGTTGATGGCCCACTGGTGTCCTGGGGACCGAGACTCGGGGGTGGGGACCCTGGGGGCATGCGAGCGACCATGCTGGGGGTGCAGGGAGTGGGATTTGGCTGCTGGGGACACGGGGGGACCGAGGGGGGTCAGCAGGGACCGGGCAGGGCAGGACCTGGAGAGGGGGCCAGGAGCGGGACATGGGGACCCGCGGGGCCGCCCCGCACGGACACCCGTGTGCCATCCCCGGCAGCCCGGGGCGACGGCTGCAGCGGCTTCGGGAACCTGTTCACGGAGATCGCGGAGAACAGCGCGCACGGCAGCCTGGTGGCGCGGCTGCCCCCGCCGGGGGACGCGGGGGGCGCGGGGGGCGGCGCCGGCCTCCAGCTCTGCCTGGTGGGCGCCGACGCCGCCTGGTTCTACCTGGACGGGCGCAGCGTCCGCCTCAACGTGTCGGCAGGGCGGGCGCTGGACCGCGAGGTGACACCGCGGGGACACCCCCGGCCCCTGTCCTGTGTCCGTCGGGTGTCTGTCCGTGTCCGTCCTGCATCCGTCCTGCGTCTGCTGTCTGTCCTGAATCCACCCCTGTCCACCCTGCGTCCATCCTCCACCCACCTGTGTCCATCTACCTCCACCATCCATCCCTCCATCCTGCATCCTTCTGTGTCCATCCTCCGGTCATCCTGTGTCCATCCCGTGTCCATCTGTCCATCCTGCATCCTTCTGTGTTCATCCTGTGTCCATCCTGTGCCCATCCCGTGTCCATCTGTCCATCCTGCATCCTTCTGTGTCCATCCTGCAACCTTCTGTGTCCATCCTGTGTCCATCCCTCCATCCTGCATCCTTCCGTGTCCATCCTCCATTCATCCTGTGTCCATCCCGTGTCCATCCGTCCATCCTGCATCCTTCTGTGTCCATCCTGTGTCCATCCTGTGTCCATCTGTCCATCCTGCATCCTTCTGTGTCCATCCCCCATTTATCCTGTGTCCATCCTGTGTCCATCCCTCCATTGCACACCAACCTGTGTCCATCCTGTGTCCATCTGTCCATCCTGCATCCTTCCGTGTCCATCCTCCATTCATCCTGTGCCCATCCCTCCATCCCTCAGTGCCCATCCTTGTCTGTCATTCATACTCCATCTATCCTGGGTCTAGCATCATCTGTCCATGTTCCATTCATCCTCCTCCTTCTGCCCATCCTGTATCCATCCTCCATCCATTCCGTGTCCATCCCGTACGCCTCCCATGTCCATCCTGTGTCCATCCTGTACCCCTGTGTCTATCCCCATGTCCATCCCCTACTCCTCCTGTGTCTTTCCCCATGTCCATCCCCATGTCCATCCCATCCTCCCGTGCCCATCCCATGCCCATCCCGTGTCCATCCCTTCACGCTCCCTCTGTGCTGTGTCCATCCATCCCACAGCCCCTCCCTCCCAGATCATCCTGCCCCACCCCATGGGACCCTCCCGTTTGGCTGGGGACCCCAGCATGTCCCCGTGGGGCAGCCCCCCTGTCACCCCCTGTCCCCCAATGTCCCGTTGTCCCCTGTCCCCACAGGAGCTGGAGTCCCCGGTGCTGATGGTGGCCCTGACGTGTGCCGAGGACGGCTCCTCCCCGGTAGGGCCACATGCAGTGGGGACCCCAGGGGGCTCTGGGGGCCCGGTGCCACCCTGGTCACTGCCTGTGTCCCTCCCCACGGCCCTGGCAGGTCGAGTTCCGGATCATCGTCCAGGTCCTCAATGAGAACGACAACCGGCCCCACTTCCAGGGGGCCACTGTGCTCACCCACAACGTCAGCGAGGTGACAGGGGGGTGACATGTCCTGCATGGGGTCACGGTGATGGGGATGGGCACTGGGACAGGGATGGCTGTGTGCATGGACTGGGGACTGGCACGGGGACAGGGAGGTCGGGATCATGAGCACAGTGATGGGCACGGGCACAGGGACAGTTTGTGCCAAGTGGATGCCCAGGAGGGATGGGGACACCCAAAAGCAGGAATGGGGATATTGGGGGTGTTCGTGGGTGCTGGGGGTGTTGGGGGACCCCTGGTGACCCCCACGAGGCAGCTCAGGGGTGTTTGGGGACGCAGGGTGTGTTTGGGGACCATAGTGGGTGTTCAGGGGTGTGGGCTCTGTACGGGGTGTGGGATGTGTATGGGGTGTGGGCTCTGTATGGGGTGTGGGATGCGTATGGGGTGTGGGCTCTATGGGGTGTGGGCCCTGTATGGGGTGTGGGCTCTATGGGGTGTGGGCTCTGTACAGGGTGTGGGCTCTATGGGGTGTGGGCTCTGTACGGGGTGTGGGCCCTGTACGGGGTGTGGGCTCTGTACGGGGTGTGGGCACTATGGGGTGTAGGGTGTGGGCTCTGTATGGGGTGTGGGCTCTATGGGGTGTGGGCCCTGTATGGGGTGTGGGCCCTGTACGGGGTGTGGGCTCTGTGTACGGGGTCTCGGCGGCCCCGGGGGGCACTGGCGGCCCCGGGGGTGTCCCGGCTCCCCGGTGACCGCCGCGGGCAGCTGGCGCCGGTGCACTCGGTGGTGTTCAGCGCCCAGGCCGAGGACGCGGACGGGGACACGCTCATGTACGTCATCGAGCCGGCCTCGGTGAGCCGGGGCGGGGGCGGGGGGCGCGGGGGGGGCCGGGGCCATCTGCCGGCCTGACCGACCCCCCCCAGCCCGACGCCCGCTTCTTCCGCATCGACCTCCCGAACAGCGGCCGCGTGGTGCTGGCGCGGGCCCTCGACTTCGAGAGCCGGCGGCACCTCGAGGTGGTCGTGACCGCCGTGGTGAGACCCCCGCCCGCCCCGGGACCCCCCCCGCGTCTCCCGTCCCTCCCCATGGCCGTGGGACCCTCACCCGAGGCACTCGGACGGGGGGCCCCCTCTGTGAGCCCCCCACTTGGGGGACCCCGGTGCAGAACCCCACGAGACCCCCGCCTGCGGGACCCCTGCCCGCCCTCAGGACCCCAGCCCCGCAGAGCCCCCGTCCGCGGGTCTGGGGTCCCCGTGCCCCCCGCACCTCTCGGGATCACGGCCGTGCCACGGGTGGGTCGCACAGGTGGGGTCCCCCCCGCCCCCCCACGCCCGCTGCCCGTCCCCGCCGGCCCCGCTAATTGGGGGTGACGTGATCCCGTCACCTGCCCTCAATCCCCCTCATTTCCTTAATGGGCCACCTGCGCCCCCTCCCCCCTCCAGCGCCCCGCCCCTCGCCCCTGCCCCGGCCCCCCCACGGCACCCACGGCCCCCCAGGGACCCCCACTCCCGCCTGGGGCTGGGGGCTCCTGTCCCTCCAGGTCCCCTTTACACGGGGGGCCCTGTCCCGTGGGGGTCCCTGTGTCTGGGGTGTCCCTGTGCCTGTGGGGTCACCGTGCAGTGGGGTCCCCGTCCTTTGAGGTCCCCTTTACATGAGGGGCCCTGTCCCGTGGGGGTCCCTGCTGTGTCCCCATGCCCTGAGGGTCCCTGTGCATGTGTGGTCCTGTGCCATGGGGTCCCCATGCAGTGGGGTCCCCGTTCCCTGGGGTTCCCCAGCCCCCCGCGGTGTCCCCGTGCCGTGGGGGTCCCTGTGGCTCTGTGTGCCCCCCCAGCAGGTTTTGGGGGGCCCGTGCCCCGTTTTTCCCGCAGGAGATGAACACCCGGGAGCGGTTCAACGCCTCGGCGCGGGTGCGGGTCAATGTGCTGGACGGGGATGACCAGTACCCCCAGTTCCTGCCCTGCACCCCCCGCGCCCCCCACAGCCCCCCGGTCTGCACCAGCCCTGTCTACACCGCCAACGTCACCGAGGGACAGCTCCAGGTGCGACACGGGGGCCTGGGGACACCGCGGGGTCAGGGTCAGGGTGGGGGGGCCTGCAGGGCTCAGCCGGACACCTCCTGTCCCCTCCTTTTCCCCAGGGCGGTCCCCTGAGCTTCAGCCCCGGTGCCGTCTATGCCGAGGACGGGGACAGGGGGCTGCGGGCGGCCATCACCTACTCCCTGCTGGCAGGTAGGAGACACGGGGGACGCGGGGGGACACAGGGGACACGGGGGACGCGGGGGGACACGGGGGGACACGGGGGGACGCGGCGGTCAGGGACGTGAGAGGCAGCGACACGCAGACACAGCGGGACAGGGAGGTGGGGACACAGGTGGGCACAGATGCGTGGGCAGGAATACAGGGACGGGACACCACGACAAGGACACGCGTGGGGACAGGGATGTGGGGTGGATGGGGACATGGGGGGTCAGAGGGGGCCATGGTGCCCGCGGTGGGTCCCAGGGCCCCCCTGTGCCCCCCAGTCCCCGGCACTGCCGGGGTCCCCGTACGGTGGGGGGGTCCCCACACTGGGGGTGTCCCTGCCTGGGGTCCCTGTGTGGGGGGGTCAGCACAATCCAATTGCCAGATCCACCGGGCCAAATTGAATAAAGGGATTGAGCTGGGGGGGCCCTAATCCCTCCTCCGGCACGGGGGGGTGGGGTCAGCCCCTGGGGCACCCAAGGGTGCTCCAGCACCAGAGGGGTTAAACCGCCTCCATGCTGGGGTTCAAAGGGTTAATAACGCCCTCCCCCCTTCAAAATAAGAGGGGGTCCCCCTCGCCATGGGGGTCCAGGAATGGATGGGGGGGACATCAGGGACCTCCCTCAGGGCTGCCCCAGGGGGAGTTTCCCACAGTGCCCCGGGGCAGGAGGCGGGGGGGGGGGGGGCTGTCTCGGGGGTCCCCATCTCTGCGCCCCCCCAGGCCAGGAGAGCAGCAGGTTCCACATCGACAACGTCACCGGGGCCATCACCCTGCTGCGGGCGGTGGAGAGCAGCCGCCAGACCCCCGAGATCTGCCTCAGCGTCATGGTGGGTGGGGGGCACGGGGGAGATGGGGGGCTGCGATGGGGGGAGATGGGGAGATGGGATGGGGGGAGATGGGGGGCTGCGATGGGGGGAGATGGGGGGCTGCGATGGGGGGTACCCGGGGAGATGGGGGGGCCCGGGCTGGAGGGTACCCGGAGAGATGGCGGGGGAGGCCCGGGCTGGGGGTCCCCAGGGGGATGGGGCTCCCTGGGATGGTGGGAGCTGCCCGGGGTGCTCCAGGAAGCCCCCGTGGGTGCAGGGAGCGGGTGGCAGTGGGTGACACCTGGGTGTCCCGTGTGTCCTTCCCCCCCCCGTGCCCCCCCGTGCCCCCCAGGCCTCGCAGGTGAACGACCCCTCCAAGTACGCGGTGGCGCGGGCCCTGGTGCGGGTGCTGGCCCCGAACCGGCACCCGCCGCGCTTCCCCCGTGCCCGGTACCGCGCGTTCGTGCCCGCGGCCCCGCGCCGCGCCGCGCTGCTGCTCACCTTCGGCGGGCAGGTGCTCGCCCTGCGCGCACACGACCCCGACTTCCCCGAGGTGAGCGGGACAGGGGGCGCGGGCAGGTGGGGCTGCAGACAAGGTGTGAGCAGGGAGTGCAGGTAGGGGCGGGCGGGTGGGGCTGCAGACAAGGTGTGAGCAGGGAGTGCAGGTAGGGGCGGGCGGGGCGCAGGGAGTGGTGCAGGTAGGGATGAAGGCAGGGATGGATGCAGGTGGGATGAAGGCAGGGAGGGAGGGAGGATGCAGGTAGGGATCAGAGGTGGGGATGCAGGGGAGGATCACAGGTAGAGATGCAGGTAGGGATCGCAGGGATCACAGGTGGGGATCAGAGGTGGGGTCACAGGTAGGGGTCACAGGTAGGGATCACAGGGATGGATCACAGGGATGCAGGTGAGGATCACAGGGAGGGATCACAGGTAGGGATGCAGGTGGGGGTTACAGGTAGGGATCACAGGTAGGGATCAGAGATAGGGATGCAGGTGGGGTCACAGGTAGGGATCACAGGTAGGGATCAGAGGTAGGGATGCAGGCAAGGATCACAGGGAGGGATCACAAGGAGGGATCACAGGTAGGGATGCTGTAGGGATGCAGGTGGGGTCACAGGTAGCGATGCAGGTGGGGGTCACAGGTAGGGATCACAGGTAGAGATGCAGGTAGGGATTGCAGGGATCACAGGTGGGGATCACAGGTAGGGATCACAGGTGGGGATCACAGGGATGGATCAAGGTAGGGATGCAGGTGGGGATCACAGGTAGGAATCACAGGTAGAGATGCAGGTAGGGATTGCAGGGATCACAGGTGGGGATCACAGGTAGGGATCACAGGTGGGGATCACAGGGATGGATCAAGGTAGGGATGCAGGTGGGGATCACAGGTAGAGGAGTGGGCAGCCATCAGGTACCTGCCCAGGGGGGTGTGGGCAGGAGCTGACCCCCCCGGCCCGCAGGGGGTGAATCCCCAGGTGCGCTACACCCTGAGCCACGGCGCCAACCAGAGCCAGCAGCTGTTCCAGGTGATGCCCAACGGGCTCCTGGTGGCCCAGGCGGATCAGCTGCATCCCGGGCAGAGCTACAGCCTGCAGGTGAGGGGGGCAGGGGGGCCTGGGGGGGCCAGGAAGGGTTGGGGGGCACTGGGTGGGCACGGTGGGGCTGGAGGCTGTGGGTGCCAGAGGGACACCAAGGGCTGGGTGGCACCAGAGAGGGGACACGGGGCGGTTCAGAGGGGACACTGGGGCTTGGGGGCACCTCCATGTGCCCTTGTGTGCCCCCCCCCCCCGGTGCCACAGCCATGTCCCTGCGTACCCCCTGTCCTCACCACGTCCCCCTGTCCCCTCCATGCCCCTTTCCCCCTCAGGTGCTGGCACGGGACGAGGAATCAGGCGAGACCTCGAACACGACAGTGGAGCTGGAGGTGCTGTGGCCGGGGCAGGCAGGTACGGAGGAGGGGGACCCCCCCAGAAACCCCCCCAGGGACCCCTCTGTGACCGTCCCCATTCCCACAGCACTGGGACACCCCCAGGGACCCTTCACAGGGAGGGACCCCTGCCCCACGGCACTGGGACACCCCCAGGGACCCTTCACAGGGAGGGACCCCTGCCCCACAGCACTGGGACACCCCCAGGGACCCTTCACAGGGAGGGACCCCCTGCCTCACAGCACTGGGCACCCCAGGGACCCCCTGCCCCCAGGGATGGGGTCACCCCAGAGCCCCTCCCAGTGAAGAGGGGCCCCCCAGCACTGTGTCCCCCCAGTTATGGGGTGTCCCCCAGAGCCCTGCCCGGTGAATAGGAGCCCCCCAGCACTGTGTCCCCCCAGGGATGGATTTTCCCCAAGTTCCCCACAGTGACAGAATCTCCAGGCCGCCCCCGTGGGGACCCCCGGGATGGCATCCCCTCCCTCCCCCTGGGATGGGATCCCCTCCCTCCCCCCGGGATGGGATGTGTTCCCTGAGCCCCCCGGGACCCCTCGGAGCCCCCCGGGCCGTGCCGGGGTTTGTCCCCGGCTTTGTCCCCCCCGTTTCTGACGTGTCTCCCGTGTCGCAGCCCCGCGGGACCCGTCGGAGCCGGCGGCCGGGCGGGGGGTGCCGGCGGGGGCGGTGGCGGGGGGCGCGGGGGCGCTGCTCCTGCTCGGGGCGCTGCTCCTGCTGGCGCTCCTGGCGCTGCGGGCGAGGCGGCGGCGGCGGCGGCAGCAGCGCACGGCGGACCGGGCGGCGCTCGCCATCGAGAAGCACCCCAACGTGGTAGGGGCCCCCCAGCCCCCGGGCACCCCACCTGCTCCTCCCGAGACCCCCGAGACCCTCCTGCACCCCCGACCTGCCCCCAGAGCCCCCCGAGACCCTCCTGCATGCTCCAGAGCCCCCCGAGTCCCCACAGCCCCCCGACCTACCCCCAGAGCCCCCAGAGCCCCCCGAGACCCTCCTGCACCCCCGAGCTGCCCCCAGAGCCCCCCGAGACCCTCCTGCACCCCTCGACTTGCCCCCAGAGCCCCCAGAGCCCCCCCAACCCTTCCCCGAACCTCCAAAGCTCCCCCAGTCGCCCCCGCACCCCCAAACCGCCCCAGACCCCCGAACCTCCCGCACCCTCATCCCACCCCCGGGTCTGGGGTCAGGGGAGGGGTCCCGGGTCAAGGGGGGCGCTGCGGGACCGGGGACCCTCCGGGGGGGGAAGGGGTCCCCTTTTTGAGGGGCTGGGAAGGAAGGAGGGCTCCTGGGTCTGGGGGCCTGTGGGATGGGGGCGCTGCTGGTTTGGGGGGGCCGTAGGAAGGCGGTTCCCAGGCCTGGGGGGCTGGAAGGGGCTGCGGGAAGGAGGGAGCCCCCCCGTGCCTCAGTTTCCCAGCTGACCCCCCCGTTCCCCCCCACAGAGCCTGAGGTGGTTCCAGCCGGTGAGTGGGGGGCGAGGGAGGGGACCCCCAAAAACTGCTGGAGGGGGGGAGGGTCACCCTGCTCTGAGCCCCCCCAAAAGGGGGATGCGGGGTCCCCTGTGCCAGAGGGGTCCCATCAGGAGGGTCCCATGGCGGGTGGGGGTCAGGGTGCTGGGGGGTCCCATGGGGGGGTCCCGTGCTGGTCCTGCTGGGGGGAGTCGGGGTGCTGGGAGTTCTGGGGGGTCCCGGGTGCTGGGGAGACATTGGGGTGCTGGTGGGGTGCGGGGGGGTGAGGGTGCCTGTGCTGGGGTGGCCATGGGGGGGTCCCTGTGCTGGGGTGTTCGAGGTGCCCGGGGGGGTCCCTCGGGGGGTCCCCAGCCTGGGCAGGGTTTGGAGCACTGGGGGTCCCCAAGGGAGGGTCCTCGTGCAGGAGGGACCCCATGGGGCGGTGGGGGTGCAGGGGGGCTCCATGGAGGGTCCCCGCGCGGGGGGGGGTTCCGTGGGGGTGTCGGGTGTGGGGGTGCCCCCCTGACCCCTCCGTGTCCCCCCCGCAGGTGCAGGCCGGCAAGTCCCCGCCGAGCCCCCCCCGCCTGTACTACCCCAACGAGGGCTACAGCGAGGTGGGCGAGGTGCCCCCCCCGCCGCCGCCCCCGCCCCCGCCGCCGCCGCCCCCGGCGCCCCCGGCGCCCCCCAAAGCCCAGGCCAACTCCGTGGGGGCGGGGGCCCCGGCGGGGTCACCCCCGGCCCCCCGCGGCAGCCCCGGCTCCCCCCGCGCCCCCAGCCCCGGGGAGGTCCCGGGGGGGCCCGCGGAGGGCGGGGGCAGCCCCGGGGCCGGGGGCGGGCGGCGGGGGGCGCTGCCCGCGCTGGAGGAGCTGAGCGAGGAGAGCCTGGAGGAGGCGGCGGGGGGCGACCCCCGAGCGGCCCCCCCGCTGCTGCAGCTGCTCGAGGACTCCATCGAGTGCTGAGGGGGGCGCGATGGGCGGCAATAAACACCTGGAACACTCTGCCGGGAACTGGGATGGACTGGGAGGGACTGGGATGGACTGGGTGTGACTGGGCAGCGCTGGGATGGACTGGGAGCTGGGCAGCACTGGGATAGACTGGGTGTGACTGGGAGGGACTGGGCAGCACTGGGATGGACTGGTTGGAACTGGGAGACACTGGGGGGGTCACTGGGCTCACTGGGATGGGCTGGGATTGACTCTGGGGGCTACTGGGGTGCTCCGGGTGTCCCTGGGGGTCACTGGTTCGCACTGGGGGTGACACTGGGGCACACTGGTGGGTCCCTGGGGGGTCACTGGGGTGCTCTGGGTGTTACTGGGATGCATTGGTTGGGACTGGGAGGCTCTGGGGGGTTACTGGGGGTCACTGGGGTGCTCCGGGTGTCCCTGGCGGTCACTGGTTCGCACTGGGGCTGTCACTGCGCTATCCCGGGCGGTTCTCACGCTGCCCCCGTCCCCGCTGGCATTTGGGCCTTTCCCGCGTTCCCGTGACCCCGCCCCTGTGGGCGGTGTCTCCCTGACCACGCCCCTTAAAGGCGCCGCGTCCCTGAAGCGGCGCTGCCCCACGAGGGGGGCGTGGGTGCCCCTGGCCCGCGTGGGGAGGGTCCCGGGCCGGGGGGGTCGGAGTGTCCCCTGGGCGTCCCCCGGGGTGCCACGAGGGTGCCGTGGGGTCTCTGTGACCCCCGGGGGTTTGGGAGCCCCGGGCGGCCCTGGGGTGCCCCGGGGGTCCCCGAGGGTCCCCTGGGTGCCGTGGGGGTCCCCCCGGGGTGCCCTTCCCCCACGCGTGACCCCGTGGCCGTGGGCGGCCCCCGCTAAGAGGCTTGAGCGGGCGTTTGTCGCTAATCCCCGGGGTCACCGGCACCGGCGGGTCACCTCCGGAGGGTGGCACCGCGCGGCCGCACCGCCACCGGCAGCGCCGGGGCTGCGGGGACAGCGGGGCGCGCTGGGGGGCACTGGGAGCACTGGGAGCGCGGTGCGCTGGTTTGTGCTGGGAGCGCTGGGCGCACCGGGCTGCACTGGGAGCGCGGCGAACTGGTGTGTACTGGGACATACTGGGCCGTGCTGGGAGAAGAACTGGGTGCTCTGAGAGCACGGAGCTACTGGGATGTACTGGGAGCACTGTGCGCAGTGCGCTGTACTGGGACACACGGGGCAGCTGGGTTACACTGGGTTATACTGGTTCATACTGGGAGCGCTGGGCGGAGCAGCACCGCCCCCCCATTACCCTCCTGCCCCTCCCCCGCCCCCAGCCCCCCCCCCCAAATCCCCCCTAATCCCGGCCGCGTTAATCCCCGGCAGCTGCCGCGGCTGCAAATGGCCCGGGGGGGGCGGGGGGGGCACAGGCTGCGACCCCCGAGCCCCCCGCGACCCCCGCGTGTCGCGCGCCCACGCGCGTCCCCCTGCGCCGCTCGGGGGGGCTGCGAGTGCGACCCCCACCCCGTGGGGCGGGGGAGGGGCACGGGGGAGGGACCCCCCGTGTGACCCCTCCTGTGTGACCCCTCCTGTGTGACCCCTCCTGTGTGACCCCCCCGCGAGCGTGGGGCGGACCCCGCGCCGCCCCGTGCCTCAGTTTCCCCCGTGTCGTGCCCGAACCTCCGCGGGGTGGGCGGGGCCGAGGGGGCGGCACCGCCCCCCCCTCCCCCCCCTCCCACGGCACCGGGTCCCGCCGGCAGCGGCACCCACGGACCCCCCCGGCACCCACGGGACCCCCGGGACCCCCCCCGCCATGGAAGCGCCCCCAGAGCCCCCCGAGGGCGAGGTGACCCCCGCGGGACAGGGGGAGGGCAGGTAAGGGGGGGCACGGGGGGGACTGGGGGGCTGTGGGTGCCGTGAGGGGGGGGGGCAGTGCCGGGATGGAGGGGGGGGCAGTGCCGCGGGGTACCGGGGGTCGGAGCCGGGGGAAAGGTCCGTGACGGGGGGGGTCAGTGTGGGGGTCATTGTGGGTCAGTTGGGGGGGGTCAGTGGGGGGTCGTGTGGGTCAATATGGGCGAGGTCAGTGGGGGGGTTCAGTGTGGGTCAGTGTTAGGGGGGGTCAGTGTGTTTGGGGGGTCAGGAGGGGTCATTGTGGGTCAGTATGGGGTCATTGTGGCTCATTGTGGGGGGCTCATTTTGGGGGGCCCGTGCCGTGTCCGTGCCTCGGGTGGGCTCTGTTCGCTCCCCGTGGGTCCCTGTGCTCGGGGGGTCACCCGGGACACGGGGGGGTCACCTTGGAGGGGGCGGGGAGCGCTGCCCTGGCCGGGGGGGCCGCAGTGCCCCCCCTGCCCTGCCATGCCCGGCCCTGCCTGCGGGGGGCGCAGTGCCAGGCCCCGCACCCAGTTCGGGGGGCACCGAGCCCCGGGAGTGCAGGGGGTGATCCCCGGGCAAGGGGGGTGAGAGCGGAGGGGAGCGAGCAGGTGCGGCCAGGGGATCCCAGGTGAGGGCAGGGCACTCAGATGGGCACACAGGGGATCCCAGGTGAGGGCAGGGCACTCAGATGGGCACACAGGGGATCCCAGGTGAGGGCAGGGCACTCAGATGGCCACACAGGGGAGCACAGGAGCTCACACAGGTGCAGACAGGGCACACAGAGGTGCTCGATCACAGGTGCTCACCCAGGAGCTCACAGGTGCTCACCCAGGTGCTCACAGGAGCTCACAGGTGCTCGCAGGTGCGGCTGCTTTGCCGCCCCATCCCCCGGGGCTCGTTACGGGCCGTCCCCAGAGTCACCCGGGGCAGGGGGACCCCGAGGGACGCCCAAAGCGGAGCAGTGTCCCCCCCAAAGGGGCGGCACCCCGAAATCACGGGGGGCACCCAAAAACGGGGAGCACCCAGAACACGGTGGGCGCCCTGAACAGGGGATTGCTCCCCAAAAAAGGCAGCGTACCCAAAAGAGGGGGTACCGGAAACAGAGGGGCGCACCCCAAAAAGGAGGGGGGACCCAAATGAGGGGGGCGCACCCGCACCACAGGCATGCACCCCCCAAAAGCGAGAGCCCCCAAAATAAAGGATTTCCCCCCAAAGCGGGGTGTACCCTCAGAGAGAGAGGGGAGGTGTACCCACAGAAAGAGAGGGGGTACCCTCAGAGAGGGGCGCTCAGCGCCGCCCCCAGGGTTGCCCCGACCCCCAGAGCGGGGGTGCCCCAATCCCGGGGCTCGGGGGTGTCCCCGGAGATCAGGGGGCGTGGCCGGGCGTGGCGTGGCCGGGGGCGTGACCGCGGGGCGTGGTCTCGTGGCCCCGCCCCCGGCGGCGCTCAGCGCCATGGGCGAGGGGGAGCCCAGGTACTGGGGTTACTGGGGGTTACTGGGAGCACTGGGAGCCACTGGGGCGCTGCGGGGGCGCGCCGGGGGCACCCCGGGACCGGGGCAGCGGCACCGGGGGGCACAGGGGGAGGGCAGGGCTGTACCGGGGGCACTGGGAGGGACTGGGGCGTTACTGGGGCGGGAGGGAGCAGCGGCGAGGGGACACTGGGGTGTTACCGGGGGATGTGGGGCAGCAGTGGCGGGGTGGGAGCTGGGGGGGTACTGGGAGCTACTGGGGCATGCGGGAGGGGCTACTGGGAGCGCTGGGGACTGGGGGGGTCCCCGGGCTGCGGGAGGAGTCACTGGGAGCGCTGGGAGGAACCCTGGTGCCCGGTGGGGTCACTGGGAGCGCTGGGGGGGCCCCTGGTGCCCGGTGGGGTCACTGGGAGCACTGGGGGAGTCACTGGGAGCACTGGGGGAGTCACTGGCAGCGCTGGCGGAGTCACTGGGAGCGCTGGGGCCGCTCCCGGCGCGCTGGAGGCGCTGGGCAGGCTGGGAGGGTGGGGGGGGCTGCGGCGGCCAGTCTCAGCCCTGGTCACGCCCCCGACCACACCCATGGCCACGCCCATGGCCACGCCCTGCGCCGGGGCCGCTGCGGGAGCGCAACGCGCGGGACCCGTACGGGATCGGGACAGCCCCACGGGACCCCACGGGAACCTCCCGAGGACCCCCGGGACCCTCACCCTGGGACCCCCTCTAAAGAGTGACCCCTCCGTGCTCCCCTCAGGAACTCCCCCCATGAATCCCCCGTGATCCCCCCGAGACCCCCCTCAGCCCGGCCCGGCCAGCCCCGGTGCGGGTGGGAGTCCCTGTCCTGCTTTGGGGGTTCCGGGTGGCGATCCCGGTGCGGTTCGGGGGTCCCGGCCCCGGGTGGGGACGGTCGTGGTGTGGGTGGGGGTCCCAGTCATGGTGGGGGTCCCTGTCCCGGTGTGAGGGGGGGGATCCGAGGGGAGTCCCAGTCTCGGGAGGCTCCTGGTGTGGTCGGGGGTCCCGGGGAGACCCCGGGACTGTTCCCGGTGCCAGCGTCTCCCCACATGGCCCTGGGTGGGGCGGGGTCGCGGTGTGCGGGTCCCGGTGTGCGGGTCCCGGTGCCGGTGCTGGTCCCAGTGTGCGGGTCCCGGTGCCGGTGCCAGCCTCCGCCCGTCCCCAGCATGGCACAGCAGCTGATCAGCGGTGCCGGCTACGTGCCCGAGGATGGGCTCACGGCCCAGCAGCTCTTCGCCTGCGCCGATGGCCTCACCTACAAGTGCGGGTACCCCCGACCCCAAAACCCCCTGACCCCCTCGGCACCACCTGACCCCCACAGGTGCCTCCAGACCTCCCCACGCTCACCCCGGCACCCCCAGAGCCTCCCAGGGAAACCCCAACTCTCCCCCCACATGGCAGCCCCAGAGAATCCCCACAAAGATCCCCCAGGAACTCCCCAGGGACTCCCAGGCCCCACCCCAGGAACCCCCCGACCCCCCCTGCACCCCCACTGCCAACCCCCAGGCACCCCAGAAACCCCTGCAGACCCCCCCAGGAACCCCTGACCCCCCCAGCTTGCACGTCCCCCCTCCCTCAGTGGCTCCCCAGACCTCAGGTGCCCCCTCGGTGGGTCTGGGTCAGTTTTGGGGGAGGCCAGTGAGGTCCCAGCCCTGTGTCCCTCCACAGTGACTTCCTCATCCTCCCTGGCTACATTGACTTCACGGCCGACGAGGTGGTGAGTGACCCCCCAGGATCCCCCTGTGCCCCCCAAGATCCCCCTGGGACCCCCCTGTGCCCCCCAGGATCCCCCTGGGACCCCCCGTGCTCTCCCCACCGGGGTGGCTCCCCCTGGCTCAGGACCCCCTCAGTGACACCCCTGTGCCCCCATCCCCTCCTGGGCCCCCCCAGTGGGGTTGGGGGATGCCCGTGGGGTCCCTGCGGGGTTTGGGGTGTGGGGGCTCATGGAACCCCAGCCCTTGGAGGGGGGCAGGGTCCCTGTGCTTTTGGGGGCGCTGGGAGGGCAGGGGGGATCAGGTCGAGTCGGGGTCCCCCCATTCTCAGGGAGGGTTCAGGATTTTAGGGGTGCTCCCCTTCCCCAGGACCTGACATCGGCGCTGACCAGAACCATCACCCTGAAAACACCGCTGGTGTCATCCCCCATGGACACGGTCACCGAGGGGGACATGGCCATCGCCATGGCTGTGAGCAGGGGGGACAGGGGGGACATGGTCACCGAGGGGGACATGGCCATCGCCATGGCTGTGAGCAGGGGGACACTGGGGACACTGAGGGGATATGGCCATCGCCATGGCTGTGAGCAGGGGGGACACTGGGGGGACAAGGGGGACACTGTCACTGGGGGGACAAGGGGGACACTGTCACTGAGGGGACATGGCCATTGTCATGGCTGTGAGCAGTGGGGGACACTGGGGACAGGAGGGACACTGGGGGGACACGGTCACCGAGGGGACACGGCTGTTCCCAGGGCTGTGGGTGCACCCACACGGGTGGGGGCATCTTGGGGGGCATCTCAGGGGCACTGAGGGCATCCAGGGTTTGTGGAGGGGCCCGGGGGGTCAGGGCTGGGGGGGCTCTGTCACACTGGGGGGAGCTGGGAGGGGGGCACAGTCCCCGAGGGGTGCAAGGGCAGACGGGGACACGGCTGCAGGGGGTGCCCAGGAACCCACGGCCCCCGTGCCCCCCATGCCCCCCGTGCCCCCCAGCTGAACGGCGGCATCGGCATCATCCACCACAACTGCACCCCCGAGTTCCAGGCCAGCGAGGTGCGCAAGGTCAAGGTGAGCCGGGGACACTGTGGTGGCCCTGGTGTCCCCTGGGATGGGCTGGCCACCTGCTGGGCTGCAGCACCCCGCCACGGGGGGAGTCCCCTCCCTGCGTCCCTGTGCCCCCCCCGTGTCCCTGAGCCACCTGTGACCCCGGTGACACTGTCCCTTGTCCCTGAGCCCCCCGGTGACACTGTCCCCTCATGTCCTTGAGCCCCCTGGGTGACAGTCCCTTGTCCCTGAGCCCCCCAGTGACACTGTCCCTTGCCCCCATGCCCCTGGGTGACTCTGTCCCTGTCCCTGGGTGACACTGTCCCTTGTCCCCATGTCCCTGGGTGACACTGTCCCATGTCCCCATGTCCCTGGGTGACTCTGTCCCTTGTCCCCGTGCCCCAGGTGACTCTGTCCCTGTCCCTGGGTGACACTGTCCCTGTCCCCATGCCCTGGGTGACTCTGTCCCATGTCCCCATGTCCCTGGGTGACTCTGTCCCTGTCCCCATGTCCCTGGGTGACTCTGTCCCTGTCCCCATGCCCTGGGTGACTCTGTCCTGTATCCCCGTGCCCCTGGGTGACTCTGTCCCTTGTCCCCATGTCCCTGGGTGACTCTGTCCCTGTCCCTAGGTGACACTGTCCCCGTGCCCCAGGTGACTCTGTCCCTGTCCCTAGGTGACACTGTCCCCATGCCCCAGGTGACTCTGTCCCCATGTCCCTCAGTGACACTGTCCCTGTCCCCATGTCCCTGGGTGACACTGTCCCCGTGCCCCAGGTGACTCTGTCCCTGTCCCTGGGTGACACTGTCCCTGTCCCCGTGCCCGCAGCGGTTCGAGCAGGGTTTCATCCTGGAGCCGCTGGTGATGAGCCCGGCGCACACCGTGGGGGACGTGTGGGACGCCAAGGCCCGGCTCGGCTTCTCGGGGGTCCCCGTCACCCACTCGGGGCGCCTGGGGGGGCGGCTCGAGGGCATCGTCACCTCCCGCGACATCGACTTCCTGCGCGAGGGGGACAGGGCCACCCCCCTGGCCCAGGTGCGCTGGGGACAGCGGGACAGGGGTGGGGTGGGACCTGTGGGGTGGGGTGGGATGGGATGTGGGGCTGGGATGGGATGCAGGGCAGGGATGAAGGGGTGGATGTGGGGCAGGGATGCATGCGGGGCAGAGTTGGAAGATGTGTAATGTGGGGCAGGATGGGATGTGGGGTAGGGATGGGTGGGTTGGAGGATGTGCAATGTGGGTCAGGATGGGATGTGGGGCAGGGATGGAGGATGTGCAGTGTGGGGCAGGATGGGATGTGGGGCAGGGATGGAGGATGTGCAGTGTGGGGCAGGGATGGATGTGGGGCAGGGATGGATGGATGGATGGATGGATGGATGTGGGGCAGGATGGGATGCAGGCAGGGATGGATGGATGGATGGATGGATGGATGGATGGATGGATGGATGGATGGATGGATGGATGGATGTGGGGCAGGATGGGATGCAGGCAGGGATGGATGGAGAGATCCGTGGATCCGTGGTGCGGCGGGGGCTGCCCGTGGCGGCCCTGGGTCCCCCAGTGCAGGTGACAGTGAAGGTGACGGTGACACACAGTGCAGGTGACAGTGACAGTAGCCGTGCCTGGCTGGTGCCTGTGACAGTGCCAGTGCATGTGACAGTGACAGACAGTGATGGTGACAGTGCTGGTGGCAGTGGGGGTGACAGTGCCAGTGCTGGTGACAGTGCCGCTGCCAGGATCGGTGCCAGCTCTGGTGCCAGTGCCAGTGACGGTGGCAGTGCCAGACAGTGCTGGTGCCAGCACCTGTGCTGATGGCAGTGACACGTGGGTCCCTGTGTCCCCAGGTGATGACCAAGCGCAGGGACCTGGTGGTGGCCCCAGCCGGTGTCACCCTCAAAGAGGCCAATGAGATCCTGCAGCGCAGCAAGAAAGGTGCAGGGGGCACCTGTCACCCCCTGAGTCCCCTGTCACACCCTGAGTCACCTGTCACACCCTCAGTCCCCTGTCACACCCCCTGAGTCCCCTGTCACACCCCCTGAGTCCCCTGTCCCCCCCCGAGTTCCCTGTCACACCCCCCAGGACCCCTGTCACCCCACAGGGACCCCCACAGCACCTCCCAGGTGTCAGCCCTGGGGGTCACCTCCACTCGGGGTCACCTCTGTGCCACCCTGGGCAGCCCATGGGGGATGTCCCCTGTTCCCGTTCCCCTCACATTGTCCCCCACTGTGTCCCCAGGGCTGCTGATGGTGACCAGCACTGGTGACCTGGTGGCTGTCACCGCCCCATCCTTCAGGTCCCCTCCTCGTCCCTGGGGTCAGCCTGTCCCTGGGGTCACCTCCATGTCCCTGTGTCCCTGCGTTCAGTCCTGTGTCCCTGTCCCTGGGGTCACCTCCATGTCCCCGTGTCCCTGGGGTCAGCCCTGTGTCCCTGTCCCTGGGGTCAGCCCTGTGTCCCCGTTCCTGTCCCTGGGGTCACCTCCCTGTCCCCGTGTCCCTGCAGCCCCCCCAGTGCCCTCCACCCCCTGGTGACCCCACATTCCCCCCCGTGTCCCCAGGGAAGCTGCTGGCAGTGACCAGCAGTGTCGAGCTGGTGGCCACCACGGCCCCGCGCTTGGGGTCCCTCCCGTGCTCCCTGTCCCCGCACTGTCCCCGCACTGTCCTGGGTTCGGGGTGACCGTCCCCGCGCTGTCCCCATGCTGTCCCCGCGGTGTCCCCGGCTCGGGGTGACCGTCCCCGCGCTGTCCCCGCAGGGAAGCTGCCGATCGTCAACAGCCGTGACGAGCTGGTGGCGCTGATGGCGCGCACGGACCTGAAGAAGAACCGCGAGCACCCGGCGGCCTCCAAGGACGGGCGGAAGCAGCTGCGGGTCGGGGCGGCCATCGGCACCCGCGAGGACGACAAATACCGGCTGGACCTGCTCGTGCAGGCGGGCGCCGACCTCGTGGTGCTGGTGCGGGACCCCAAAACCGCGGGCACCCCAAAACCCGGGGGCACCCCAAAACCCGGGGCTCTGAGCATGGCAGATGAGGGGGAGGAAGGGCACGGGGCTCGAGCTGCCGGTGGGTGTGGAGGGGTCCCCGAAAATGGGGGGCTGAGGGCACCCCAAAAAATGTGAGAGCCCAAAATGGGGGGGATGAAAAAGGGGGGACATGAAAAAGGGGGAGCATCCCAAAAACGGGGGATGAGGATGGAGGAATGGGGGGGATGGAGCTGCTGGTGCGGGGCGGGGGGTGACGTCAGGGGGCTGCTGTGGGGGACCCCGAGAATGGGGAACCCCAGAAACGGGGATCCCCAGAAATGGGGGACCCCAAAAAGCAGGCAGGGATAAAAGGGAGGGGAAAGAGATGGAGGGATGGAGCCGCTGGTGCGGGGGGCGACCCTAAAAATAGGAGGGTGGGGACATGGGGACACCCCAAAAGCTGTGGGACCCCAAAAGGGAGGGGATGGGGTCTGGGGATAGGGGTGGAGCTGCTTGTGCCGGGTGGGAGGTGCCCCAAAAAAGGAGGGGCCTGGGGGGTACCCCCTACTCATCGAACCCCAACTCTCTGCTCCCACCCACACCCGACAACCTGCCCCTGTGGCACCCCAAAACCTGCCCCATCGCACCCCAAAACCTGCCCCCCAATCCCCAGGACTCGTCGCAGGGGAACTCCCGGTACCAGCTGAGCATGATCCGCTACATCAAGGCCAAGTACCCCGAGCTGCAGGTGGTGGGGGGCAACGGTGAGACCCCAAACGGGGCAGGGGGGCACAGGAATGGTGAGACCCCAAATGGGGCAGGGGGGCATGGGAACGGTGAGACCCCAAACGGGGCAGGGGGGCACGGGAACGGTGAGACCCCAAATGGAGCAGGGGGGCACGGGAACAGCCTGGGCTGCAGCTGGGGGGGCACTGAGGAGCAGGGGTGACCCCAAAAGAGAGCGGAGGGGAAATGGGGGGCGGATTTGGGGTGTCCCCTGCAGTGAGGTGGGATTTGGGTGCCATTTTGGGGGCTATTTTTGAGGTGCCCTCCATCATAATGGGGCAGAATTTGGGGAGGGTGGGGATGGATTTGCAGTGCCACTTTTGGGCTGCTGTTTTGGGGTACTGTGTTTGGGGTGCACCCCTGCAGTGCTGAGGTGGGCTTCAGGGTGCCCTGGGCAGTTTTGGTGTGCCGTGTTGGGGTGCTCTGGGCAGTTTTGGGGTGCCATTTTGGGGTGTCCCCGCAGTGGTGACGGCGGCCCAGGCCAAGAACCTGATCGACGCTGGGGTGGATGCGCTGCGGGTGGGGATGGGCAGCGGCTCCATCTGCATCACCCAGGAAGGTGGGTGACACCTGAGCCCACCCTGGCACCCCTGGACACCCTGCAGTGCCCCAGTGTGCCCTTCGGGGTGGCCCTGTACCCACTGTCCCCCTGTCCCTGTGACAGTGTCCCTGTCCCCCTGGCAGTGCTGGTCTGTAGCCGTGCCCAGGCCACAGCTGTGTTCCTCACAGTGTCCCTGTCCCCATGGCAGTGTGGCTGTGCCAACAGCCATGTCCCTGACACGTCCCTGTCCCTGTCCCCAGCAGTGCTGGCGTGTGGCCACGCCCTGTCCCTGTCCCTCACGGTGTCCCTGTCCCCAGCAGTGCTGGCGTGTGGCCGTGCCCTGTCCCTGTCCCTCACGGTGTCCCTGTCCCCAGCAGTGCTGGCGTGTGGCCGTGCCCAGGCCACGGCCGTGTACCGTGTGGCCGAGTACGCGCGGCGCTTTGGCGTCCCCGTCATCGCCGATGGTGGCATCCGCAGCCCCGGGCACGCCGTGAAGGCGCTGGCACTGGGAGCCTCCACGGGTGAGCAGGGGCCATGGGGGGCACGGGGGGCATGAGACGGGGCACCCAGAGGGGGTCTCATGGCCCCCAGCCCAGCCTGGTGCCCCCGGGGGGATCCCCAATTCCGGCCCAGCCTGGCGATGGCCCCACAGCCCCCGGCCCATCCTGGGGGGGTCTCAGCCCCCACCCCGCCGGGAGGGGGGTCCCTGACGGGGTGCCCCCCCCAGTGATGATGGGGTCACTGCTGGCGGCCACCACGGAGGCGCCGGGCGAGTTCTTCTACTCGGAGGGCGTGCGGCTGAAGCAGTACCGGGGCATGGGCTCGCTGGACGCCATGGAGCAGGGCCCAGGCAGCCAGAAACGCTACTTCAGGTACCCGGGGGGCCGGGGGGGGGATGGAGCCGCCCCCGGCCGCCCCCCAGCCCCTGTGTGTGTGTCCCGCAGCGAGGGGGACGCGGTGAAGGTGGCGCAGGGCGTGTCGGGCTCGGTGCAGGACAAGGGCTCCATCCACAAGTTCGTGCCGTACCTGCTGGCCGGGCTGCAGCACGGCTGCCAGGACCTGGGCGCCCGCAGCCTCTCGGCGCTCCGGTCAGTGCGGGATGGGGGTTTGGGGGTGCTGGGGGGGGGGGTCCCAGCCGCCCACCGAGCCCCCCGTGCCCCCCAGGTCCATGATGTTCGCGGGGGAGCTCAAGTTCGAGCGCAGGACGGTGGCGGCGCAGGTCGAGGGGGGCGTGCATGGGCTGCACTCGTGAGTGGGGATGGGGCTGAGGGGGTTTGGGGGCGCTGCGGGGGGATTGGGGGGTTTGGGGGGCTGGGGAGGGTTTGGGGGGCTGGAGGGGTTTGGGAGAACTGGGGGATTTGGGACAGATTTTGGGTGGCTGAGCGGGGTTGGAGGGGGATTGGGGGGCTGAGGGGGTTTGGAGAGGGTTTTGGGGGCTTTGGGGGCTGTGAGGGGTACAGGAGATGGGGGGAATTTGGGGGGCGGGGGAGGTTTTGGGGGGCTGAGGAAGGCACCACTTCAGATCCCACCTGTAGGGCCCCAGTTGCCCCAGCAGTGGCTCTGGGACACCCCCAGTTACCCCAGTGTCGGGGATGGGTTTGGGGTGTGGGGGTCCCTGTGCCCCCCTAACCCCCCTGACCTTGCCCTCCCCTGCAGCTTCACGGTTCTGCCCTGTAAGTACCGGCTCCCCCCGGGACGGGGGGCACTGGGGGTCCCCTTTACCCCCCCTTTGTCCCCTCCCTGATGGGCAGGGGGAGGGGGCGCCCCCAATCTCCCAGCCAGGATCTGGGGTTT
The DNA here is from genome assembly GCF_023055355.1 of Agelaius tricolor. Lineage (NCBI taxonomy): Eukaryota > Metazoa > Chordata > Aves > Passeriformes > Icteridae > Agelaius > Agelaius tricolor. Next base: position 258,037 of record NW_027269346.1, read on the forward strand.
GGGGGTTCCCTTCCCCCCTGTGACCCCCCCCTTGTCCCCCCAGTGCCCAGAGGAGGCTGCCCTGAGGAGGGGTCCCCCCGGGCCGGCGCCCCCCGCCCGGAGCCTGCGGGGACACCCCCGGCCCCCCGACACCGGCGCTGCTGACGGGCACCCCCCAATGGGGCACCCCGCAATGGGGCACCCCCAAACCCCCCTGAGCACAGGGGCTGCGGGGACCTCGGAAACCTCCTGGAACTGGGGGTGCAGGGAGCCCCCAAATCCCCCCGGGGCACCTCAGGGGAGGGGGATCCCCAGGGCCCACAGAAATGGGGGTGTAGGGGCCCCCCAAAGGTCCCGGGGCACCAGAGGCTGCGGGGACCTCCCCAGCCTCCCCAGAGAGGGGGAATGCAGGGACCCAAAGCCCCCCCAGTGGTGTGGGGACCCCCAAACCCTCCCTGGCACTGAGGAGCTTGCAGGGCCGGGTCCCCCTGTGCCCCCGAGTGGGGATGGGGGGACCCCCAGCACTGCAGCGACCCCCCAGCGTCCTGGGGGACCCCACAGTGCCACAGGGGACCCCAGAGTGTCCCGGAGGACCCCACAGTGTCACGGGGACCCCACAGTGTCACGGGGACCCCACGGGCCAGGGGTCCTGTGTCCAGGGGTGAATAAATTCTTGGAGCATCGGAGCCTGGCTTGTCCCTGTCCCTGTCCCCGCTCCCGTCCCCGGTCCTGTCCCTATCCCTGGGCTGGCCCTGTCCCTGTCCATGGTCCTGTCCCCTGTCCCTGCTTTGTCCCTGGACCGGCCCTGTCCCCGTCCCTGGCCCTGTCCATGGTCCTGTCCCCCGGCTGGCCCCTGGCGTGTCGCTGTCCCTGCCGGTGCCACGGGGGCCGGGGGACACACGTGGCACCAGGAGGGCACATGCCGTGACACAGGGTGGCGGCACACATGGCACGGGTGGCACATGCTGTGACACAGGGTGGTGGCACACACATGGCACGGGCATGGGTGGCACACGCATGGCACGGGTGGCAAAGGTTGGGACACACCTGGGACCCCCCACAAGTAGCGCCACCCAAACAGGGCACCCCAAATGTGGCACCTTCCCAGAAATGAGACCCCCCCTCAATTGTGGGACACCCCCCTCCAAATTTGGGACAAACCCCAAACGCAGGATATTCCCCTCAACAAATGTGGGACCCCCTTCCCTACGGGGGGACACCCCAAATGTGGGAGGACCCCCCAAAAGTGGGACCCCCTTCAGATGTGGGACATGCCCCCAGTGTGGGACCCCCATGTGTGGGACCCCCCAGTGTGGGACCGCTTCAAAATGTGAGACCCCCCCCAAATGTGTGAACCCCACCATGACTCCCCCCTGCAGGACGGGGACCCCTCAAACCTCCCCCCCCCCCCGGCTGTGGGACCCCCCCAATGTCCCCCCCCTGCTCCAGCCGGGCCGCGCGGCCCCGCCGGGTCCCGGAGCCCGCGGGGGGGGCGGGGGCTGGGGCGGGGGGAGCCCGGGGGGCGCGGGGGGTGGGAGGAGGAGGAGGAGGAGGAGGAGGAGGAGTGGGGGGGGGCTCGGCCCGCCCCTCCCGCCGCTGCCGCCGCCGGGGCCGGGCCGGGGCTGGAGCCGCCGCCGAGGCCGGTGGGTGCGGGGGGGCGGGGGTGGCTTTGGGGGTGCGCGGGGGTTTGGGGAGCGGGTTTGGGGTGCGCGGGGGTTTGGGGAGCGGGTTTGGGGTGCGCGGGGGTTTGGGGTGCCGGGTTTGGGGTGCGCGGGTTGCGGGGCAGCGGGGGGGCCCGCCGGGCGCTGCTGAGCGGGGCTGGGGGTGCGGCTGGGGGGAGCTCGGGGGGGGGGGGGTGCGGGTTTGGGGTGCGGGGCGTGCCCGGGGTTGGGGTCCCCGGTGAGGGGGGGCGCGGATCGCGAGGTGCCGGCTGCCGGGGGGGGGAGGGGGTGAGCCGGGTTTGGGGGTGCCGGGGTTCGGGGCCCCGGGTTTGCAGGGAGGGGGGGCCGGGTGCGGGGGCGCCCCGGGGCTGCGGGGGTTCGGGGGGGTTCGGGGGGGGTTCGGGGGTGCCCCCCCCCCCCCCCCAAAGCGGTGCCGAGCCCCGCGCCCCCCCCCGCGCCGCCTCCGCGCGCGCTGTCCCACGCACACGCGCTGGCACGCGCCGTCACGCGCGCGCACACGTGCGCACACGCACCCACGCGCGGGAAAAGGGGGGGGGGGCTGCGCGGGGGGGGGGCGCGCCGGGGGGGGCTCGGGGGGGTGAGCGGGGCGGGGGGGGCGCGTGGGAGCGGGGGAGGGGGGGCGGCACAGGTGGGGGGGCACAGGTGGGGCGGCACAGGTGGGGGGGCACAGGTGGGGGTGCGAGCTGGGGTGCGGGGGGTGCCCACCCCGGGCTGTTCCCATGTACCCCCCCCGGCAATGTCCCTGTCACACGCGTGGGAACAGCGGGAGGGGGCGGGGGGGGGGCAGGCGTGCGGGGAGCGCGGTTGTGACCCACGGGTGACACCGGCGTGGGGCGGGGCGTGGGGACCCCCTTCTTGCCGCGGGGCTCAGGGGGTGGCGGGTGCGCGGGTGTCCCGCGTGGGGGTGGCAGTGCCGGGGGTGGCAGTGCCGGGGGTGTCCCTTGCGGGGGTGGCAGTGCCGGGGGCGCGGTGCGCGCTGTCCTGTGCGGGGGCCGCGGCTCCCCGCGTGTCCCGCGTGTCACTTCGCATCCGTCGTGCCCGCGCCGCCGCCGCCCTGACGGGCGCGGTGCCAGCCCGCGGCGACAGCCCCTGTCACCCCGATTAGGGACCTGGCGCGGGCGGGGAGGCTCCGGGGGAGGGGACACCGCCGCGCGCCCCCGCGTGCCCCCCGTCCCCGAGTGCCACCGCCGCGCCCGGGCCGCTCCCGCCCCTTCCCTGGGGGGGCTCTGTGTCCCCACAGGTGCTCCTGTCCCAAACTCGGGGTACCCCTGCTCCCCCTCGGGCTGCTCCTCTCCTCCCCCCAGGGGCTCCTGTCCCCAGGTGCCCCGGTGTCTCCCCCGGATGCTCCTGTCCCCTCCCTTGGAGCGTTCCCGTGTGTCCACCCTTGAGTGCACCTGGCCTGTCACATCCTCTCCCTGTCCCCAGGTGCTCCTGTCCCCCCCAAGTGCCCCTGTCCGCTCCTGTCCCTGTTCCCCCCAGGTGCCCCTGTCCCCTCTCAAATGCTCCCTGGGTACCGGGGGGTGCCATGGGGGGCTCTGGGATGCCATGGGGGGGCTCTGGGATGCCATGGGGGGCTCTGGGGTGTCATGGGGGGCTCTGGGGTGCCATGTGGGGAAGGGTTCTGGGCTGTCATGGGGGTTTCTGTGATGCCGGGAGGTGACGCCCCCGTCCCCCTGTCCGCAGCCGCTCCGATGTCGCCGCTGTGCCCCGCGGGGGGGGCGGCCGCCCCCCGGCTGCTGCTGGCGCTGCTCTGCCTGGCCCGGGCCGCCGCCCCCCCGCCGCCCAGCGCCCCCCCCGGGACGCCCCCCGCGCCCCACAGCGACTCCCCCGTGCTGTCCCTCAACCTCGGCCTCAACTTCAAGATCAAGGTGCGGAGCCAGGGGGGCCCGCGCCCCCCCGCGCCCCCCACGCCCCCGGGCGCCCCCAGGAGCCCGGGCCCCCCCCCCGCGCAGCGCCGCGCCCCCCACGCTGCCGGAGCCCGGCGAGGAGCCCGGCTCCGCGGGACCCCCGGAGGAGGCGCCGGGCCGGGGGGGCGCCCCCGCCCGCGGGGCCACGACCCCCGGCCCGGGGCGGCCCCGGGACAAGCAGCTGGAGCTGGACATCGCCATCGACCTGACGGCGGGGCTGGACCCCCCCCCGGGGGGCGCGGGGGCGGCCGTGGCCCCCACCAGCCTCCTGCGGGGCCCCCCCGGCCGCCCCCGGCTCCTGCCGAGCCTCTCGGAGCTGGCCGGGAGACTGAGCGCCGCCGGTGAGTGCCGGGCCGCGCCGGGCCCCCCCAAGCTGAGGAGCCCCCCAACAGCCACACCAACAGCTCGGTGCCCCCCAGGGTTCCTGTTCCCCACGGGGCCCCCCAGGATCGGCGCTGAGGGGGGAAACGCGTCCCTGGAGCTGGACGAGGCGGGGAGCGGCGCCGAGCCAGGTGGGGGCGGGATTTGAGAGACTGGGATTTGGGGGGCTGGGATTTGGGAGGCGGGATTTGGGGGGCCGGGATATGGGGGGCGGGATTTGGGGGCTGGGATTTGGGGGGGCCGGGATTTGGGGGCTGGGATTTGGGGGGGCTGGGATTTGGGAGGCCGGGATTTAGGGGGCGGGATTTGGGGGCTGGAATTTGGGGGAGCCGGGATATGGGGGGCGGGATTTGGGGGCTGGGATTTGTGGGCGGGGGATTTGGGGGGCCGGGATTTGGGGTTGGGATGTGGGGGGGCCGGGATTTGGGAGGCCGGGGTTTGAGGGGCGGAATTTGGGGGGCGGGATTTGGGAGGCGGGGATTTGGGGGCTGGGATTTGGGGGGGCGGGGCTTTGGGGGGCGGGCTTTGGGGGGCGGGCTTTGGGGGGGCGGGATTTGGGGGTGCAGGATTTGAGGGGGCCGGGGTTTGAGGGGGTGTGATTTGGGGGCCGCCTGGGGGGGTTGGGAGGAGGGGGAGTCTGGGAGCTGGGGGTTTCTGGGGGGTGGGAGGGTCCTGGGCTTTGGGGGTGTCTGGGGGCAGGGAAACGGGGGGGGTCCTGGGCTTTGGGGGTGTCGGGAAGGAACGGGGCGGGTGCTGGGTTTGGAGGGGCCCGGGGGATGCAGGGTCTGGGGGGGAGGCTGTGGACTGGAGGCTGGCGGGTTTGGAGGCAGTGTGGGGGGTGGATTCTGGTTTGAGGGTCCCGGGGAAATGGGGAGATCTGGGAGTTTGTGGGTGCTTGGGGGTGGGCTGCCTCCCTCCGGATCCGCGGGGAGATGCGGGATGTGGGAGCCCCGTTTCCCCGCGCTGAGCCCCGCGTCTCCCGCAGCGCTGTCCCCCGGCCGCCAGCCCTCCCGGGGGGCCGCGCCGCCCCCCGCCGCCGCCTCCGCCTGCACCCCCGGCTCCGCCTGCGGCTCGGGGGGGCCGGACCCCGGCGGGGCCTCCCCCGCGCCCCCCTTCTCGTGGCCGCCCCACTTCCTGCCGCTGGGCACCCCCTGGCCCGAGGCGGCGGCGCTGTGGGGCGCGGCCTGGGCCGGGCACGTCTATGGGGCGGGGGCGGCCTTCGCGCTGCTGGGGGGGCTGGGGGCGCTGCTGCTGCTGGGGGGGCGCCGCCCGGGGCTGGCCCGGCTGCTGGGGGCGCTGCTGGCCCTGTCCGCCTTCGCCCGCGCCTTCCCGCTCTTCTTCGACCCCTACGAGCTGGGGGGGCGCCTGCCGCCGCCCGCCGCCCGGGCGCTGTTCGAGCTGCCCTTCCCGTGCCTGGGCTGGGGGCTGGCGCTGGCGCCCCCCGCCGCCGGCCCCGCTCCGCTGCTGCTGGCACTGGGGGTGCTGCACCTGGGGGGGGTCCTGGGCGCCGTGGGGGCGCTGGCGGCTCTGGGGGGGCCCCCGGCGCTGCTGCTGCTGCTGCCCCGCGCTCTGTTCGCGGCGCTGGCGGCCGCGCTGGCGCTGCGGGGGCTGCGGCGCTGCGGGGCGGGCGGGGGGCGCGCCAAGCGCGGCGGGGCGGGGGGGGCGTGGGCGGGGGTCCTGCGAGGGCTGGGGGCGGCGGCGGCGGCGCTGAGCGCGGGGCTGCAGCTCTTCGGGGCGCTGCAGTTCTGGGGCTGGGCCGCGACCCCCGCGCCCGGGCCCTGGGCCTGGTGGGGGCTGCAGCTGGGGGCGCGCCTGGCCGAGCTGGCCATGGGGGGGGCGCTGGCCGCGCTCGCCTTCGCCGCCCCCCCGAGCGGCCGCGCCCCCCCCGGCGGCCCCGCCGAGCCCCCCGAGGGCGGCGGCGGGCGGGGAACGGGCGAGGAGGCGGGGGCGCCCCCCGAGTCCCCCTTGGATGCGGACGGGGACCCCACGGCCGGGTACCGGCCCCCGTCCCCCATCGACCTGCGCCGCTCCATCGACGAGGCCCTGGGAGCGCCGGGAATGTTCCGGGCCGGGAACGGCGGCATCGGGGGCGCCGCGGGCGCCAGGATCGGCCTCATCGGCAACGCCGGGAACACCGGCGTCGGTGTCACGGGTAGCGCCGGGAACGGTGGGAAAACCAAGAGCAACGGGGTCAGCGTGCTCGGGAGCACCGGGAGCACCGAGATCAGCGTCATCAGCGCCGCCGGCAGCGCCCGCAGCGCCGCGAGCACCGCGAGCACCGGCACCAGCAGCACCGCCCTACCGGGGGGCGGCAGCTCCGGGAGCACCGCGGGCACCGGCACCAGCAGCACCGCCCTACCGGGGGCCGGCAGCGCCGCCATTCCCGGGCAGGGCACCGGGAGCGCCATCGGCACAGCCGGGGCTGCGGCAGCGGGCGGCACCGGCACCGCGGGGGCGAGCGCGGATGGCACGGCTGGCAAAGCTGGCACGGCCGGCAAAGCTGGCACAGCTGGAGCACCTGACACAAGTGGAAAACCTGGAACAGCTGGCAAACCTGGAACAGCTGGAGCAGCTGGAGCACCTGGAACAGGCGGCACAGCTGACACGCCTGGCACAGCTGGCACGGCTAGCAAACCTGGCACAGCTGGCACGGCTAGCAAACCCGGCACAGCTGGAGCATCTGGAACAGCCGGCACACCTGGCACAGCTGGCACACCTAGCACAGCTGGCACGGCTAGCAAACCCGGCACAGCTGGAGCATCTGGAACAGCCGGCAAACCTGGCACAGCTGGAGCACCTGGAACGGCTGACACAGCTGGCAAACCTGGCACAGCCACCACACCTGGCACAACTGCAGCAACCAGCAAACCTGGCACAGCCGGCAAAGCCGGCCCAGCCAACACACCCAGCACACCTGGCACAGCCAGCACACCTGGCACAGCTGGCACAGCCGGCGGGACAGAGCGCGGCACCCCCGGCACAACCAGGGACAGCAAAACCGCGACCCCGGGAATTGGCACCGCCGGCACCTCAGGGACGGGGACACCGGGCACCGCCAGCACCAGCAGCGCCACCGGCGCCACCAGCGGCACACCTGGAACCCCTGGCACAGCTGGCACAGCTGGAACCTCTGGAACGCAGGGCCCTGCAGCGCCTGGCACAGCTGGCCCGTCAGAGCCCAGCTCCTCTGGCACAGCTGGGACACGGGGGCCTGGCACAGCTGTCACCCCCGGTGCCCCCGGTGCCGGCAGCTCCGCCCCCCGCGGCCCCCCCACCGCCCCCCGCCCCTCCGGGCTGTCCCGCGCCGCCTCCTGCGGGGGGGGCCCGGCCCGGGGGGAGGATCCCGGCGCTGCCCCCCAGGCCCGGGGGGCGCCGACCCCCGGGACCCCCGCGCAGGGCCCCCCCCGGGCTGCGCCGCCCCCGCTGCGGCCGTCGCAGAGCTGGGCTGAGGGGAGCCCCCGGCCCGGCCCGGCGCCCCCCGAGACCCCCGCGGGCGGCGGCGGCCCCAGCCCCGGCAGCGACACCATTGATTTGTAGGGAGCGGCGGGGAGAGCCCGGCCAGAGACCCCCAGGACCCCCTGAGCCCCCCGAGACCCCCAAACGAGGGTGACAGCCTCGGGACCCCCAAACTCCTGAGCCCCCCAAGTGCTGGTGACAATCTGGGGACTCCCCAGGCCCCTGAGACCCCCCCCCCCAATACGGGTGACAATCCGGGGATACCCCCCCGCTCATGTCCTCCAGAGCCCCCCAAGTGTTGATGAGAACCTGGGGACCCCCAAGATGCCCCCCAGGTCCCAGAGACCCCCAAATACGGGTAACAAACTGCCCTCCCCCATGTCCCTGAGACCCCTCCAAGTGCTGGTGACAATCTGGGACCCTTCCTAAGTTCCCGAGTCCCCCCGAAGAGGGTGACAAACTGCCCGCCCCAAATGAGCCCCCCAGGTGCTGATGAGGACTTGGGGACCCCCAAGCCTCCCCCCAAGTCCTTGAGACCCCCAAATACGGGTAACGAAGTGCCCCACCCAGAGCCTCGAGCCCTCCAATCGCTGGTGCCAATCTGGGGACCCCCCCCAGCTGCCCCCCAAGTCCTTGAGACCCCTAAGTGCTGGTGCCAATCTGGGGACCCCCAATTCCATGAGACCGCCCCCAAATACGGGTAAGAAACGCCCCCCCTCAATATCTTTGAGCCTCCCAAGTGCTGGTGCCAGTCTGGGGACCCCCCAGACGCCCCTCAGGTCCCTGTGACCCCCCTAATACGGGTAACAAAGCGCCCCCAATCCCCCGAGACCCCCAAATGTTGGTGACGACCTGGGGCCCCACAAACTCCCCCATGGCCCCCCCAGTCCCCCCCCACGTGTACCCAATAAAGTGCCACGTGCGAAGGATGTGTGTGACACCCCCGGGCGAACCCTGAGCACCCCCAAACCTGGGGCGGGACCCTCTGACCCCCCAGCTCCGACACGGGACCCCCGAACGCGCCCCCATCCCCGGAACGGTACCCCAAGGGCTTCTCGACCCCCTTCCCGCGGGGTGGGACCCCCTGAGCCCCCCCAGTACCCCTCTGGGCTGTGCTGCGGGGTCCCGGAGCCCCCCAGGACCCCTCTGGGCCGTGCTGCGGGGTCCCGGAGCCCCCCAGGACCACTCTGGGCTGTGCTTCGGGGTCCCGGAGCCCCCCAGTACCCCTCTGGGCTGTGCTGCGGGGTCCCGGAGTTTCCCCAGGACCCCTCTGGGCTGTGCTGCGGGGTCCCTGAGCCCGCCCCGCCCCCGGGTGCCCCCGGTCCTCCGTGCCGCCAGGGGGCGCCCTGAGCCCCCCCTCCCGTCCCCGGGCGCCGCTCCGCCCCGCTCCCGGCACGCCCCGCGGCCCAAGATGGCGGCGCCCGAGGCGCGCACGGTGCTGGTGCGGGGCCTCCCCGCCGGAGCCACCGCCGCGCTCCTGGAGCGGCTCTTCGGGCACCTGGGGCCGATCCGCCGCTGCTTCGTGGTCACTGAGAAGGGTCCGCGCTCGGGGGGGGCGGGGGGCAGCGGGGAGCGGGGTTTGGCGGGGTCTAAGGCGCTCTGGGAGCGGGCTCTGGGGCTGGGAGCGGGGACTGGGGGGCCTGCAGGGGCTGGAAATGGGGTCTGGCGGCTGGGCAGGCCCCTGCGGGCTTTGGGGGCTGGAGTTTGGGAGCTGAGGGGCCCGAGGGGCTGGGCCCGCCTCTGGGGGCATGGAGGGATTTGGGGCTGGGGGCTGGGGGGGTCCGAGGCCGGAATTTGGGGGGCTGAGGGGAACGGGGGGGGCTTGGATTGCGATTTGGGGCTGGGGTCTGGAGGAATGGGAGCAGGGTCTTGGAAGGGAGGTGACATTTGGGATTGGGGTCTGAGCTGGGGGCTGGGACTGGGATTTGGAGCTGGGGGGCACAGGGGGGGCCGGGGCTGGGGGGCAGGAATCTGGGGAGTAGGAATTTGGGGGAGCAGGAGTTTGGGGAGTGGGAATTTGGGGGAGCAGGAAATTGGGGAGTGGGAATTTGGGAGGGTAGGAATTTGGGGAGCGGGAATTTGGAGGTGCAGGAATTTGGAGGGGCAGGAGTTTGGGGAGCAGGAGTTTGGGGGTGCAGGAATTTGGGGGCCAGGAGTTTGGGGGAGCGGGAATTTGGGGAGCGGGAATTTGGGAGGTCAGGAATTTGCGGAGCAGGAATTGGGGGGCAGGAATTTGGGAGGTCAGGAATTGGGGGGCAGCATGGGGTGACTCGGCTGCCTCCACAGCAGGGCTCTGGGGCATGGCTGGTTTGGGGGTCCCAGTCAGGTCTGGGGGGGCCGTGCCGGGGGTGTCGGGTCCCTGACGCGCCCCCGGCCCCCCCAGGCTCCCCGAAATGCCGCGGGTTCGGGTACGTGACGTTCTCTCTGAGCGAGGATGCGGCGCGGGCGCTGCGGGAGCCCCCCGAGCTGGGCGGGCGGCGCCTGCCCGTGAGCCCCGCCCGGCCGCGGGCCCGGCCCCCCGGGAGGGGCACGGACACCCCCGGGGCACGGGGGGAGCGGGGGGAACAGGGAGAGACCCCCCCGGAACCCCCCCGGGCCAAGAGACCGCGGGGCCCCTCCCGCAAGGCACGGCTGATCCTGCGCAACCTCAGCTTCCAGGTGAGGGGGGACCCCCAGCACCTCCTGGGACCCCCCGAGTGCCCCCTGAGGGCCCCCAACCCCCCAGGGACCCCCCAGTGCCCCTCAGGCTCCCCAGGCACTGCTCTCTTCCCAAGGGACCCCCATTCCCTGGGGACCCCCATCCCTCCATGGACTCCCACCAGGGACCCTCCCAGCACTCCCCCATCCCCAGGACCCCCCCAGTTCCCCCTAGACCCCTCCAGTGACTCCATTCCTCCCAGGGCACCTCCCCAGCAGCCCCTGAAGCCCCCAAGCCCCCCAAACCCCTGATGGCCCTCATGTCCAGAGCCCCCCAGTGCTGCCCTCTCCCCAGGGCCCCACAAACCCCATAGTGACGCTGCAGTGACCCTGCAGTGCTCCCACAAACCCCCCCTGACCCCACAGTGACCCCCCAGCCCCTGCAGTGACCCCCCTATCCCTCCTGTCCCCACAAACCCCCCTGACCCACAGTGACCCCGCAGTGACCCCCCTGTCCCCACAGTGACCCCCCTGTCCCCCTGTCCCTGCAGTGACCCCCCTGTCTCTGCAGTGACCCCCCTGTCCCCCTGTCTCTGCAGTGACCCCCCTGTCCCCACAAACTCCCCTGACCCACAGTGACCCCGCAGTGACCCCCCTGTCCCCCTGTCCCCGCAGTGCTCTGAGGAGGAGCTCCGGGCTCTCTTCACCCCCTTTGGCCCCGTGGTGGAGCTGAACCTGCCCCGCAAGCCTGGTGAGCCCCCAGAGCCCCTGAGCCCCCCGGGGTGCCCCCCCAGGCCTGGGCCCACTCTGGGGCTCACTCTGGGGCTCACTCTGGGGGGCTCTTACAGACGGGACCCCGAGGGGCTTCGCCTTCGTCCAGCTCCGGAACCTGCGTGAGGCGGCTGCGGCCCTGCGGGGGCTCAACGGGGCCCAGATCAAAGGTTTGGGGGTCCTGGGGGGCTGGGGGGGCTCAATGGGGGCTCAACGGGGCCCAGCTCAGAGGTTCGGGGGGGCTGGGGGGTCCTGGGGTTCAGCACGGGGTTCCTGGGAGTTGGGGGTGCTGGGGGTCTCCATGCAGGGGAGATCAGAGGTTTGGGGGTTCTGGGGGATCCTGGGGGGCTCAGTGGGTGTCAGGTCTGAGTGTCGGGGTCCTGGGGTTCAGCAGGGGTCTCTGGGAGTTGGGGGTGCTGGGGGTCTCCACACAGGGGAGATCAGAGGTTTGGGGGAAATGGGGGGCGAGGGGAGGGAGCTGGGGGAGCCTGGGGGCGTCGGGGGTCTCTGGGGAGGGGCACACAGAGGGGGGGTCTGTGGGGCACAGCGGGCCCTCAGGAATTTGGGGCTCTGACCCCCCCGTGCCCCCCAGGGCGGCCCCTGGCCGTGGACTGGGCCGTGGCCAAGGACAAGTACCAGGGGACACAGGGACCCCCAAAACCGCCTGGTGAGACCCCAAAACTGCTCCCAAACCCCCCTGAGACCCCAATCCCCCCCAGTGAGACCCCAAATCCCCCCAGACCCCGTGTGAGGGGCTGAGGGCCCCGGGGATTTGGGGGGGCAGAGGGGGGCGAGGGGTGACTGTGACCCCCCCATACCCCCTGTTCCTACAGAGGGAGAGGAGAAAGGGGAGAAAAAAAAGGAAAAAGAGGAAGAAGAGGATGATGAAGGAAAGGATGAGGAGGATGAGGAGGAAGAGGAGGAGGAAGAGGAAGAGGAAGAGGAGGAGGAGGAGGAGGAGGAAGAAGAGGCTGCACAGGTGCCCCGGAAGACTCCAAAAAGGGGATCAGGGCTCAGAGCTGGGCTGGGGCCCAGGAAAAAAAAGAAGATAGAGGAAGATGAGGAGGAGGAAGAAGATGAAGAAGAGGAAGAGCAGGAGGAAGATGAGGAAAAAGAAGAGGATGAGGAGGATGAGGACGAGGAGGATGAAGAGGATGAGGATGAGGAAGGTTTGTTGGGTACTGGCGTGGCTGGGGCTGGGGGCTTCTGGGATGGGAGAGTTCTGGGGGGTCTGGGGGGGTCCTGGGGGGGTTTGGGATGGGCTGGGGGAGGTTGGGATGGGCGGGGGACTTTGGGGGGTTTGGGATGGGCTGGGGGGGGTCCTGGGGCGGTTGGGATGGGCTGGGGGCTCCTGGGATTTTTTTGGGGGGTTTGTGGAGAGGTTAAGGGGTCTGGGGAGATTTGAGGGAGGGCTTAGGGCAATCTGAGGGGTCTTGCAGGGGATGGGGACATTTCTGGGTGTACGGGGGTGCCCCTGGGTGTCCGGGGGGGGTTCCTGGGTGTCTGGGGGTGCTCTGGGTGTCCAGAGGTGTCCGGGGGTGCCCTGGGGGGCTCCCAGGTGCCCTGAACCCCCCCATTGCAGAGGAGCCCCCCCGCAGGCGCGGGCAGCGCCCGTCGGACGTGGGCGAGGGCAGGACCGTGTTCATCCGGTGAGTGAGGGGGCTGGGAGCGGGGGACCCCCACCCTGGGCACCCCCTGGGCACCCCCTGAGCCCCGGGGTCCCCCCAGGAACCTCTCGTTCGACACCGAGGAGGAGGAGCTGCAGGAGAGCCTGGAGCAGTTCGGGGGGCTCTGCTACGTGCGGCTGGTGCTGCACCCCCACACCGGCACCCCAAAAGGTGGCACAGGGCTGGGGGACCCCCAGAGCCGGCACTGGGGCTGGGGGGGCACGGGGTGCTGCTCCCCCACACCGACACCCCCAAAGAGCGGGGATCTGGGTGGGGGCTGCACCCCAGAGGTGGGGGGGGAGTCCTGGGGGGATCTTTGGGAGGGGTCCCAGAGGGTCCTGGGGTATCTGGGGGGTATCTGGGGGGTGTCTGTCCCACACTTGGGGGTGTCTGTCCCACATTTCGGGGTGTCCTTCCCACATTTGGGGTGTCTGTCCCACATTTTGGGGTGTCTGTCCCACACTTGGGGGTGTCTGTCCCACATTTTGGGGTGTCCTTCCCACATTTGGGGTGTCTGTCCCACATTTTGGGGTGTCTGTCCCACACTTGGGGGTGTCTGTCCCACATTTGGGGGTGTCTGTCCCACATTTGAGGGAGGGTCTCCACAATGGGCAGTGCCCACCATGGGGGGGTTATCCCATGTTTGGGGTGCCCCCACATTGGGGGTGTCCCACGTTTGGCCTTGGCTCCCACCCTGGGGGCTCCCCCTCCCTCAGGGGCTCCCCCTGACCCCCCCTGCCCCCCCAGGCTCTGCCTTTGCCAAGTTTGAGACCCCCGAGGGGGCCCAGAAATGCATCCAGGCTGCTCAGGAGGGGCCCGAGGTGAGGGGGGCCTGGGGGGGCAGAGGGGACCCTGCAGTGACAGAGACCCCCGGGATGGGGGGGCAGGGGGGTCAGGGCTCTGGGGGGCTCGGGCAGCGCCTGGAGGGGCTTGGAGAGGGGTCTGGGGGTTTGGGGCAGGGCTGTGGTGGGACTGGGGGGGTTTGGGGGATCCTGAGGGGGTTTGGGCCAGGGCTTTGGTGGGACTGGGGGGGTTTGAGGGGTCCTGAAGGGGTTTGGGAGGGGTTTGGGGGAGGGTCTAGCAGGGTTTGGGGGCAGTTTGGGGTTTTGGTGGGATGGGAGATTTTGGGAGAGTTTGAGGGATTTTGGGGGTTTCGGGGGGTTCTGGGGGACGCTGTGGGTTTAGGGGGGTTCTGGGGAGGTTTTGGGGGATGCTGTGGGTTTAGGGGAGTTCTGGGGAGGTTCTGGGGGACGCTGTGGGTTTCGGGGGGATCAGGAAGGTTCAGGAGTGTCTGATGCCCCCTGTCCCAGGGCGGGGGGCTGCGCCTGGGGGGGCGGCTGCTGCGCGTGGACCCCGCCCTGAGCCAGGAGCAGGCCCGGGGGCTCCCAGCGGGGACGGCCCGGCCCCGAGGAGGCACCAGGAACCTGTACCTGGCCCGGGAGGGGGGTGAGTCAGGGGCCACCGTGCCCCCCTGACCCCCCTTTCAACCTCCCCGTTCTCCTGGGGACCCCCAACCCCAATTTCCCCTTGCTCCCCAAATCCCCCACCCCCCATTCCCTCTGCACCCCCAGTGCTTCTCGAACCCTTCCCAAACCCCCCTGACCCCCCTCTCTTCCCCACCACATTTCTCTGACCCTCCCAGAACACACTAATTCCCTGCCCCAAACATCTGCCCAGGCTCTCCCATTACCCCCTGACCCCACAAATTCCCAAAATTGTCCCATTTCCCCAGTCCCACCCACCCCCCAGGCTCCCCCATTCCCCTGAGCCCCCCAAACCCCTGTGACCCCAGTTCCCCTGACCCCAGTTCCCATCCCAGCCATCTGCCCAGGCTCCCCCATTCCCCCAAATCCCATGTGACCCCAATTCCCATCCCAGCCATCCGCCCAGGCTCCCCCATTCCCCTGAGCCCCCCAAGCCCCTGTGACCCCAATCCCCTGACCCTGTTTCCCATCCCATCCATCTCCCCAGGCTCCTCCCTTCCCCCTGAGCTCCCCCAGTTCCCTACTCCATTTCCTACCCCAGTTCCCATCCCAGCCATCTCTCAAGCTTCCCCATTGCCCTGAGCCCCCCCAAGCCCCCCATTGCCCTGAGCTCCCCCATTTCCCCATTCCCAGCCATCCGGCCGGGCTCGCGCGCTGCTGAGGGCGTCAGTGACTCGGACATGGCCAAGCGAGCGCGGGTGAGTGCGGCTCTGCGGCCTCGGGGGGCTTTGGGCATCTGTGGGGGTGTTTGGGGGTGTTTGGGGGTGTCCCCCCTGGTGCCCAGCCCCTGACCCCCCGTGTCCCCCCAGTTTGAGGAGCTGAAGCGGCGGCGGCTGCAGGACCCCAACGTGGCCGTGTCGCGGACGCGGCTGTGCCTGCACAACCTGCCCAAGGCGCTGGACTCGGCGCGGCTGCGCGCCCTGCTGCGAGCCACCCTGCGTGGCACCAATGGTGCTGCTCCCTGCATCAAGGAGGTGCTGGCCCCGATCACTCTGGGTCACTCTGGGTCACTCTGGGTCCCTCTGTGTCCCCCTGGCTTCCCCTGGGTCACCCTGGCCCCAAGGTGCTGGACTCGGCCTGGCTGCGCACCCTGCTGCGTGCCACCCCATGCAGCAACAATGGTGCTGCTCCCTGCATCACCGAGGTGCTGGCCCCGATCACTCTGGGTCACTCTGTGTCACCCTGGGTCACCCGGGTCACTCTGGGTCACTCTGTGTCCTTTTGTGTCCCCCTGGGTTACCCTGCGTCCCTCCGCATCACCCTGGGTCACCCTGGGTCGCCGTGGGTCCCTCTGTGTCCCCCTGGGTCACTCTGGGTCCCTCTGTGTCTCCCCATGTCCCCCTACATGTCCTTGTGTCTCCCTTGTGTCCTTCTGTGTCCCTTTGTGTCCTTGTGTCCCCCTTGTGTCCCTTCATGTCCCTCTGTGTTCCTCCATCCCCATCAGTCCCTCTGTGTCCTTCTGGGTCCCTCTGTGTTGCTCTGTGTCCTCCTGGGTCCCCTTGTGTCCCCCTGTGTGCCCCTGGGTCCCTTTATGTCCCTCTGTGTCCCCCCTGTGTCCCCCCCCCATGTCCCCCTGTCCCCTTTGTGCCTGCCTTGTGTCCCCCTTGTGTACCTCTGTGTTCCTTCGTGCCCCTCCGGGGGTGCCCTGGCTGGGTTTTGGGGTGACCCAGGGGGTGTTTTTGGGGTGACCCCATCCCATCCCCAGTGCCAGGTGATGGCAGGAGCTGTGGGTGGGTTTTGGGGTGACAGAGGGTGAGTTTTGGGGTGACCCCGTGCTTTCCCCAGTGCCGGGTGATGCGGGAGCTGCGGGGCCAGGGCAAATCTTTGGGGTTCGCCTTCGTGGAGTTCGGGGAGCACGAGGAGGCCCTGGGGGCCCTGCGGCGCCTCAACAACAACCCCGAGCTCTTCGGGGCCCACAAGGTCAGTGGGGGCACCCCAAATTCAGGGGACCCCGTTTCCAGACCCCAGAGCTGCCCCTGGCATTTCCTGGGGTTCCCCCGGGTGGTTTTGGGATGCCCTGGGGGTTCCCCTGGGTGTTTTTGGGTGCCCCCCGGTTTTTGGGGCGTTCTGGGTTACCCTGTGATGTTTTTAGGGAGGTTTCTGGGCCCCCCCATGGATTTCGGGGTGCCCTCGTTGTGTTGGGGTGTCATGGGGTTTCCGTGACATTGCTCAGGACCTCCCCATTGCTCGAGGGGTTCCATGGTGCCCTCTGCAAGTTTGGGGTGTTGGGGTGTCCCCCACAGAGTTTTGGGAGCTTTAGAAATGTCCTCTTGGTTTTGGGGTGTCCCACTGGCTACTTGAGGGGATTTCAGGGTGCTCTGCAGTGTCTGGGGCATTTTGGGATGCACCCCTGCTGTTTGGGGTACTTGGCAGGTGTCCCCCCCAGTGTTTGGTGTATTTGTGGGTGTCCCCCCTGTTTCTGGGGCGTTTTGGGGTGTCCACCGTGGTGTTTGGGGTATTTGGGGTTCCCACCATGGTGTTTGGGGTATTTTTGGGGTTCCCACCATGGTGTTTGGGGTATTTCTGGGGTGCCCACCGTGGTGTTTGGGTATCTGGGGTATTTTGGGGTGCCCACCGTGCCCCCCCAGCGCCCGATCGTGGAGTTTGCGCTCGAGGACCGGCGGAAGCTGCGGCTGCGGGAGCAGAGGATCCAGCGGGGGCTGGTAGGGACACCCTGACCCTGTGCCCCCTGTGCCCCCTGACCCTGTGCCCCCTGACCCTGTGCCCCCTGACCACTGTGCCCCCTGACCCCTATGCCCTCTGACCCTGTGCCCTCTGACCACTGTGCCCCCCGGGGCTTTCAGTGCTGACCCCACACTGACCCCACACTGACCCCACACTGGCCCCACACTGACGCCCTTTCCCCACAGCTCAAGGCCAAGGCCAAGGCAGCTGCAGGATCTGAAGCGGGTCCCGAGGGAGCCCCGGACCCCCCCAAGGCACAGCCAGCGCCCCCCAAGGCACAGCCAGCGCCCCCCAAATCACAGCCAGCGCCCCCCAAGGCACAGCCAGCGCCCCCCAAATCACAGCCAGCGCCCCCCAAGGCGCAGCCAGCGCCCCCCAAGTCACAGCCAGCGCCCCCCAAGGCGCAGCCAGCGCCCCCCGCAGGCTCAGGGGGCCCCCAGCCCCCCCCGGGGCCGCCCCCCGGGGCCCCCTGGGCCGGGTTCCGCACGCAGGGCCCGGGGCTCAGGGGGGCTCCCGGCACCCCCCGCACCAAGGTGCTGGCCCTGCCCTCGCACCGCGGCCCCAAGATCAGGTGAGGGGGCCCTGTGCCCCGGCCTTGTGCTGCTTTGCTCCCTTTCACCCTCAGTGTTCTCCCCGCTTCCCTTTCCTTTTACCCCATTTTTTGTCCCCTTTTTCCACCCTTCCCTTTTCCTCTCCTTCCCCCCTTCCTCCTCTTTTCCTACCTGCCATTCTTTAATTTCTCCCCCTTTTCCTCCCCCCTCCTTTTCTCTCTCATTTCCCTTTCCTTTCCTTCTCCTTTCCCACCCTTTTTCCCCTTTTCTTCCCTGTTTTCCCTCCCTTCTCCATCCCTTTTCCCACCCCATTCCCTCCCTTTTCCCACTCTTTTCTCCCCTCTTTCCCCCAGACCTTTCTCCTTTTGCTCCCCATTTCCTTTCCCCCTCCCTGGGGGTCTCTGCCCCTCGGGGCACCCTGGGGTCTCTCCCTCAATTCCCCCTTTTCCCAATTCCCATTTTTTTCCCCAGGAAACGGGACAAGGGGAAGAAGGCTCAGCCGCCCCCCAAGCCCCCCAAAGCCCCCAAGGCCTCTCGGCGGCGGGAGAAGCTCCGGGTGCCCCCTCCCCAGGTAGGCATTTGGGGTCTCCCGTGGGAATTGCCCCCCCCCCAGCCCGGGGTTTCGGGGTCCCCCTGACCCCGCTGTGTCCCCCAGGGCCAGCGGCGGCGCCGGGGGGGCCCCGGGGGGGCCGAGGCACGCTTCCAGGAGCTGGTGGAGAGGTACAAGAGGAAGATTTTGGGGAGCACCCCTGCCACGGCCCGGGGGGGAAAGTGGTTCGAGAGCTGAGGCTGCCCCAGCACCCCCCTGGCACCCCAAAACCCCCCTGGGGGTGCCGGGGGTCCCAGACCTTACAGGGGGGTCTTGGGGTGCTGCCCCCACGCGCTCTGGGGGGGGCTGGGGGTGGGACCCTGCCCTGGGTCCCTCCTGGCTCCCCCCAGGATTTGGGGGTGCTCCCCCCCCATGGCTCTGTGTCTTCCTGGGTTTTAATAAAAATGGGTTTTTTGAGGAAAATTTGGCCTCTCGGTGCTGCCCCCCACCTCGGGGACCTCAAAACATCTGCCCGGGGCTGGGGGGCAGGGGGGGCTCTGGGCAGGGACCAGGAGGGGCCAGGCCAGCGCTGCAGGGGACACAGAGTGACACCACCAGTGACACCCGTGCGTGTCCTTGTTCCCCCATCCCTGTCCCCTTTGTCCCCCCTGTTCCTCTCTCCCTGTCTCCCATCCCTTTTCCCCTTTCCTGGGGGTCCCGGCCCCTGCCGTGTCCCCAGCCGGGCTGGAAGTGTCAGGGTCACACCAGGCCGGGGGTGGCAAAGCCACCAGCGAGTCATCAGCTGCCACTGAGTCACGGGGCCGTGTCCCCGTGTCACCCCTGCCCTGGGGGCCACGAGATCCCAGGGCCCCGCTGTCCCTTGTCCCCTGGTGCCCCCGTGTCCCGGGGGGTCCCTTGTCCCCGTGTGGCCTCTGTCCCAAACGTCCCTTGTCCCCAAGGGTCCCATGTCCCTGGGGTGTCCCTTGTCCCCAGGGGTGTCCCTTGTCCCCAGGTGCCCCCATGACACTGCAGATCCCGTTTCTCAGGGGAGTCCCTTGTCCCCATGGGGGTGCTGTCCCCAGGGGTCCCTTGTCCCAGAGGTCCCATGTCCCATGGGTGTCCCATGTCTCAGGGTTTGTCCCTTGTCCCCATGTGTTTCCCTTTTCCCACGGGTGTCCCTTGTCCCCAGAGGTGTCCCTTGTCCCTGTGTGGCCGCTCTCCCCAGGGGTGTCCCATGTCCCCAGAGTCATCAGAGACACGCCTGAGGCTGCTGGAAAAGGGGCTTTAAATTAAATAAATTAACAGTAACAGTAATAACAATAACAGTAGCAGTAATGTTGTAGAAAAAGGTGCTGGCAGCAGCTGGAGTCGCTCCGGTGCCCGCGGCCACTCGCGGTGTCCCCAGGGGGCTCCTGGTCCTGTCGGTGGGGTCCTGCTGAGACCCGCTGAGGTCCCGGCCGTGTCCCCGCGGGCCGGGGGGTCCTGGGGGGCTCCCGAGGGTCCCTAACACGCGGGGACCCCCTCGAGGCGGGCGGCGACCCCGTCCAGGCAGCCGCGGAGCCGCGCCAGGGCCACCCCGGCCAGCGTGTGCGGGGCCTCGTTGGGCGGCGCGGGGGGCGCCGGGGGCGGCTCGCGGGGCGCGGGGCAGCCCAGCAGCGCGCCCAGCACGGCCAGCAGGCTGCGCAGGTTCTCCAGGTCGTTGGCCACCTGGGCCAGGCGCAGGTCGGCCCCGGGCAGCGCCGCCAGAAGCCGCTGGAACAGCTGGAGCCGCTGGGCGGCCCAGCCCAGCCCCGGGGGCGCCCCCCCGTCCGGGAGCGCCCCCTCCGGGACCCCCTCCAGGCCCGAGATGCGCAGGGTCAGCGGGAACAGCTGGGGGAACACACAGAGGGCGTCGGGGCTGGGGGGACCCCGGTTTGGGGCACCCCCAGCTATGGCTGTCCCTGCTTGGGGACCCCAACCCTTGGGGAACAGACCCCATCCCTGGGGGTGCAGACCCTAAATCTCCCCCAGACCGCATCCCTGGGCGTGCAGACCCCAAATCTCCCCCAGATCCCATCCCTGGGGGTGCCCGATTTGGGGTCAGATCCCCAGACCCACCTCGCCCCAGGCGCCCCTTCCTGGGGACCCCCCAAATCTGGGCACGGGGTCCCCCCCATGGCAGACCCCCCTGGAGACCCCACCCCGCTTTGGGAAACAGGATCCCCCCTAGTGAGGACCGCCCCCCCAGTCTGGGACATGTCCCCCCCCCCCCCCATTGTGGGTGTCCCCCCAGCCCCTCCCGGCTGTCACAGCCCCCCCCCCCCCCCCATTGTGGGTGTCCCCGGGGTCACCTGGAGCTGCTGCAGGCGCGTGCTGAGGGTCCGGGTCAGGGCCCGCGCGTCCGCCCGGACCCTCTCGAGCCGCACGGGGCGACCCCCGCCCACCGCCAGCGCCACCGCCAGGCACAGCAGCGCCCGCAGGGACGCACCGGGACCCCGCATCCCGCCGGCGGCCTCTGGGGAGCGGGGACACGGCTGTCACCCCAAACCCGCGCGGGTCAGCCCCGGGGCGCCGGGGGCAGCGCACCGGGACGGGCGGGAAGCGGCGCCGCTGGCGCACGGGGCGCTCGGCACGGTGGCACCGTGTCCCCTCCCGCACGTGCCGCTCGGGCCGTGTCCCTGACGCCTTCCCGGAGCCCTTTGGCACCTGTCACCAGCGCCACCGCCGCCCGGCCCTGACCACGCGGGGGACAGCGACAGCGCGGGCTCGGAGCGGGAGGGGACGGTCACAGTGCGCGCTGGGTCCCCGGGGTTGTGTCACCCCCCTGGGGCTGCGGGACGGACGCTGGGGGGACCTTGTCACCCACAGCTCGGGGATGGGGGGGACACGGAGGACCTGGGGGTGCGGAGGACAGGACACGGGTGACACAGGAACAGGAGGGACACAGGGATGCGGGAACGTGGGGGTGTGCTGGTGACACGGGGACGGGGAAAACCGAGGGGACACGGGGACAGTGCCACTCACCGGAGCCTCGCACGAACTCGCTGAGCCTGGAAGGAGACGGTGCCGGTGATGGGGGGACACGGGGACCCCGCCAGTGCCACCAGCCCACCGGCCGGGCGGGGGCGGCCCGCGGTCCCCTGGGTCACCCCCGGTGTCCCCGCGGGGCCGGGGGACACGGCCGGTGGCACTGCCACCACCTCGGGGACAGCAGGGGCCGGGGGGGACAATGACGGGGACAAGGGGGTGCCCAGACCCCCCGGGAGGTTCGGTGCCAGCCAGGCCCGGGAGAGCGAACCCGCAGGTGCCCTGGGGAGGGGGGGGACACTGGGGACCCCCGGGGGTGACACAGCCCGAGACCCCCGGGGTGAGGGGACCGGGGGGATAGCCCAGGGTGGGGGTCCCAGGGAGGGGGCGGGGGATGCCCCTGAGCGGGGTGTCCCTCTGTGGGGGGTTTGGGGTGTCCCTCTGGGGTTTTGGGGTGTCCCTGAGCACCTGGGGGTGTCCCTATGGGGGTTTGGGGTGTCCCTGAGCAGGGTGTCCCTCTGCAAGGGTTGGGGTGTCCCTCCGCGGGGTTTGGGGTGTCCCTCTGGGGGTTTGGGGTGTCCCTATGGGGTTTGGGGTCCCTCCGGGGGTTCGGGGTCGGGCTCACCTGGTGGCCCCGCGGGTCCCGTCGGTCGCGGCCGTGGCTCCATCGCGCCGCCCCCGTTTATAGCGGCGGGGCCGCTCCCCAGCGCTGCCCGCCCCCCCCGCCCCCCCGCGCTGCCCGGGCCGGGTCCGGCCGGGGGGGCCCGGGACGCCTCCAGGGGGTCCCGCAGCAGGAGGAGCGCGGGGGGCCCGCGGCGAGCGGGGGACACCGGGATGGCTTGGGGGGGTCCCGGGGACGCGCGGGGGCTCCGGGGGGGTCCCGGTTTCCCACTGCCCCCCCGGTCCCGTCCCCCCCCCGCGCATACGTGCCCAGGTGAGCGCAGCCCCGCCGTGACGCGCGCCCCGCGCGCCGTGACCGCGCACACGCGCCCGTGTCCCCCCGTGTCCCCCCGTGTCCCGCATGGCCCCGCGCGCCTCGCTCGGTGTCCCTCCGCTCCACCTGCCCCCAGTCTCCCCACAGCGTCCCCACGTCCTCCATGTCCCCTCCTCGTGTCCCCCCTGTGTCCCCCCGTGTCCCCTTCGTGTCCCCGCTTGTCCCCATAACCCCCCTCTGTATCCACCCTTGTCCCCCCCGTGTCCCCGCGCGTGGCACTCGCACACCGGGCACGGGATAGGGACAAACCAGGGACAGCACCGGTGTCCTCAAGGGTCCCAGGTGTCCCCAGGAGCCCCCAGACCCAGGGGACACCGCCAGGGTGACACGCGGGGAGGGCGCTCTGTCGGGGGCACGGTCCACCCCCTCCCTGCCACTGGGGGGAACAGAGGGGTCCCGTCCCCACCTGTCCCTGTCACCCCCGGCCCGGGCTGTCCCCAGAGGGAGGGGCTGTCCCCGTGGGGGTCCCCGGGCGGGGCTGTCCCCGCGCTGGTGACGCCGCAGTTGGTGCCACCACGGCGGTGACACTCGGCAAACACCGCGGTGGCCCTTCCGGGAAGGGCGGCGGTGACACCGGTGACACCGGTGCCCGGCAGCCGCTGGCAGGGCCGCGGGGCTCTGGGGACACACAGAGTGCCAGCGCGGTGACCTGGCTGACGTCACGGCCTGTCCCCTCCCACCTGGCATCCCTCGTGTCCCGCTCCCGTCATCTCTGCCAGCACCCCGTGTGTCCCCAAACCTTGTCCCAGCGCCCTGTCCCCACTGTCCCGCATGTCCCCAGCCTTGTCCCCATCCCCTCCAGGGACCCGTCCCCGTCACCCCTGAGTGTCCCCAGGGGGTGGCTCGGCCACCGGGAGCCCTTGGGCCCCTCCCCCGTCACTGGGCAGCGATGGGAACCCAAACTGGGAGCACTGGGACCTGTTGTTTCCCCCCCCCCCGGCTTGGTGTCCCCCCAGCACGCCCCAGTGTCACACCCCCCCCCCCCCCCCGAGGTGTCCCCAGTGGTGTCACCCCCACAGGTCCCCGGCCGTGCCAGGAGCTGCGGTGGCCTCGTGTCCCTGCTGTCCCCCCCTCCCCAGCACTGTCCCCCCGTGTCCCCGCTGTCCCCCAGCACTGCGCCCCCCGTGTCCCCGCTGTCCCCTCGCTGTCCCCCCACTCACCTGGGGTCCCCGCTGGCTCGGCCCCCCGCGGATGCTTTTTGGGGTAAGGGCTTCCTGGCTGGGGAGGGACAGC
The DNA here is from genome assembly GCF_023055355.1 of Agelaius tricolor. NCBI lineage: Eukaryota > Metazoa > Chordata > Aves > Passeriformes > Icteridae > Agelaius > Agelaius tricolor. The sequence continues at coordinate 280,999 of NW_027269346.1, forward strand.
AAGCCCAGACCGCAAAAAGACCCGAGAGGGACAGGGACGGTGGCCCCCGGTGGCACCGCGGTGACAAGGGAGCAGGTGACAAGGAGGGACGGGGACACGCGGAGCCCCCGGGACAGGGCCTGAGGTGGGACACGGCCCCCCTGACCCGAGGGCCCCACCAGCCCCCAGCTGTCCCCTGTGCTGGGGACACTGCCACCCACCCCTGTGTGCCACCCTGTGTGCCACATGTCACCTGCCGTGTGCCACCTGTCACGTGTGCGCTGCCATGGCCCTGGCACCCGTGAGAGGTGGCACAGAGGGACAGGGACATGTCACAGAGTGGTGGGGACAGGGGACAACACCCTGACACCCTGGGGATGTGGCACAGAGGGATGGGGGTGACAGAGGGACAGGGATGGGGCATGGAGTGACAGGGACATGGCACCGAGTGATGGGGACATGGCACAGCGCAGTGGGGACATGGGACAACATGGAGGAGATGTGGCTGTGATGGGGATGGCACAGAATGGCAGGGATGTGGCACAGAGGGACAGGGACATGGCACAGAGTGACACAGATGTGGCACAGAGGGACAGGGACATGGCACAGACCCATGGGGACTTGGCACAGGGTGAGGTGACATGGCACAGAGTGACACAGATGTGGCACAGAGTGACATGGATGTGGAATAGAGTGACACGGATGTGGCACAGAGTGAGGTGACATGGCACATAGTGACATGGATGTGGCACATAGTGACATGGATGTGGCACAGAGTGACACGGGTGTGGCACACACACCAGGGGACATGGCGCAGAGCGATGGTGACATTGCACAGAGTGAGGTGACATGCACAGAGCAATGCTGATGTGACACAGAGTGATGGGGACACAGAACAGACACTGGGGATGTGGCACAGAGTGACATTAACATGGCACAGCGCAATGGTGGCACGGGACAGAGCAGTGCCACCAACTCCTACCAGCACATCCAGGGTGTCCCCAGGCTCCTGTCCCTCAGCCACCAGAGCACCAGGGGGTGGCAGGAGGCCACCAGAGGAGCCAGTCCTTGGTGTCACCGGTGGAGCCGTGCTCGGTGTCACTGCAGGAGCCATTGCTCGGTGTCACCAGCGGGGCCGGTGCTCGGTGTCACCTCAGGGGCTGTTGCTCAGTGTCATCAATGGGTCCAGTGCTTGGTGTCCCCTCAGGGACCCTTGCTCAGTGTCACCGTGGCTGCCAGGTCTGTGTCCCCCAGCACTGCAGGGACGTGGCCCATGGCTGATCCTGTCCTTGGTGCCACTGGCTGGGTGGCAGCGCCCCAGTTCTAGGTGTCCGAGCCGTGTCCCAGGGCTGGTGACAGGACAAGCTCGAAGCTCCATGGCCGGGCAGTGTCCCCATGGCCCTGTGGCCACTCTGTGGCTCTGTGGATGGTCGCTGTCCCCATGGTTGGTCGCTGTCCCCATGGTCACTCGGTGGCTCTGTGGATGGTCACTGTCCCCATGATTGGTCACTGTCCCCATGATTGGTCGCTGTCCCCGTGGTCACTCGGTGGCTCTGTGGCCAGTCCGTGGCGATGTCCCCAGCTTGGGGTCCCAGGTATCCCTGCGGTCCTTTGTGGGGATCCCCTGCTGGTGGCACTCCGGGCTCCCCAGGGCAGCTCCATGGCTGGTGATGCCTGAGGTGCCACCCCAGGGACAGCAGGAAGCAGCTCTGAGGCCACCACTGATGGCTCCTCACCGACGTCACCTGGGCTGGGCTGAGGTGCCACCATCACCTGCCAGCAGTGAACGTGTCCCTGCTCCAGCCCACGTCATCCCCAGCCCCTGATCCTGCTCCACCCCAGGTCCCTGTTCCCCTCCCATGTCCCCGTCCCCATCCCACACTCCCATCCCCATCAATGTCCCTGTCCCCACCCTGTGTCCCCATCTCCATGGCACTGTCTCCACCCCATATTCCTGTCCCCATCCCCATCCATGTCCCCATCCCCATCCATGTCCCTGTCCCCACCACAGGTCCCCTCTCCCACCCCTGTCCCTGCCCTGCAGCCCCACCATGCCGGTGACAGGGATGGTGACGCTCTCCTGGCTGCCACCCCCATCCCTGTGTCCCCCATCCCTCTGTCCAGCCAGAGTGGGACAGGCTGGGGGGACGCGGCCAAGGCCACCAGGGCCCTGTCACCCCCCGATCCCGGGGGGACATCCCTGCCACCCCCTGGTGCCGAGGGAGCCCCGTTTGGAGGGATGAAGGGGACACAGGGGACATCCCTTGGTGGCTGTGCCGGCGGGACCTGGGGGTGGCTCCCCCTCACCCGGGGGTCCCCCAGAGCTTGGGAGGGGCCCAGAGGGGACGGGGGGGACGCAGAGGGTCCCTGAGCGGTGCCGGCCCCGCGGGTGACCGCAAGGGGACAGTGACGGTGACAGTGGCCGTGAGTGGCACAGACCTTTCCAGATCCGCCAGGGCGGCTCTGGGGTCCCTGGGTGGGGAGGGCGGTGCCGCCCCCCGAGGGGGGCTCTGTGTGACCCCCCCCGGGGGCAGCTGGAGCCGAGGGACCCCCGGCGCCCCCCTGGGACAGAGGGGACATGGGGGGCGGGCAGGGAGGGGCTCCGGGGGTGTCACGGGGGGGTCCCGGTGGGGTGGGGGGGTGTGGGTGCAGGGGGGGCACCCCCGGGCCAGCACATGGGGAGGGGGGGGGGGTCCTGGGGGTGACACTGGGGGTCCTGGGCCGTGGGAGGGGGGACACGGCCGGGGGGGCCGGGGCAGAGCGGGGGGGATCACGGGCTGGGGAGGGGGCAGGGGGGATCCCTTGGGTCAGGGGCTTTGGGGTCCAGGGGTCCCGGGGGGCTGCAGGGGGGGCTGGGGGGGGTGCCGGGGTTCTGGGGGGGTCCCGGGGGGCTGCGGAGCGGGGTCCGGGGGCTCCCGGGGTGCCGGGACGGGGCTCGGGCCCCCGGGGGTCCCGGGGGGCTCTGGCGGCCTCCCTCCCCCGTGCTGTGCTCGGCCCGGCAGGGCGGGGGTCCCGGAGGGGGCGGGCGGGGGTCCCGGGGTTAGGGGGGGCATCCCCGGGGTGGGGGGAGGTCCCGGGTGGGGGGGTCCCCTGGGCGGAGCGGGAGTGGGGCGGGGGGGGCACAGGGGGATCCCGACCCCCCCCCGGCCCCTCGGTCCTACCTGGAGCTGCGGCCGCGCTGCGCTGGGCGCGGGCCCGGGGCGGGCCGGGGGTCCCGGGGGGGGCCCGGGGGGGCTCGGGGGTCCCGGGGTGCGGGGGGGCCCCGCGGCGGCCGCGCTCGCCCCGGCGGCGGCGATTGACCCGCATTGACGTCACTGCGTCATCAGGGTTCCCCTGGAAACACGCGGGGGCTAAAAATAGCCCGGGGGGGCGGGGGGCGGGGCGGGGGGCGGCCCCCCCTCCCCCGCGTCTGCCGCTATTCTGGGGACAAAGCGACAAATATAGAGCGGGAGGCCACTCCCGGCACGGGGACACCCCCGCGGGGGGGTGCGGGACACGGGGGGCGGACACCGGGACACCCCTGGGGCACGGGGGGACGGACACGGGACAGCGACAGGGACGGACACGGGGACAGCGACAGGGGCGGACACCCCATGGTGGGGACGGACACGGGGACAGCGACAGGGACGGACACGGGGACAGCGACAGGGGCGGACACCCCATGGTGGGGACGGACACGGGGACAGCGACAGGGACGGACACGGGGACAAGGGAGGGACACGGGCGGGCAAGCACGGGGAGCACGGACACAGAAACAGCGACAAGAGGGGGCACCACCACAGGGGAAGGCGACAACCGGGGATCAAGGGGACACCGGGAGGCAGGGCAAGGGGACACTGGGAACTGGGGACGCCGGAACATGGGGACATGCGGGTAGTGGGACACTGGCACGTCAGGATATGGGGACACTGAGACCCTGGGACAAAGCGACACAGGGACATGGGGACACCGGGACAGGGGGACATGCGGGTACTGGAAAACCGGCACGTCAGGATATGGGGACACCGGGACACGGGGACACGGGGACACGGGGACACAGGGACATGGGGACATGGGGATACTGGGACACCGGGACACAGGGACATGGGGATACTGGGACATGCAGACACGGGGACACCAGGACATTATGGGGACGCTGGAACACGGGGACATGGGGGTAACTGGGACGCTGGGAGAGGGGACACTGGGACAGGCGGCCATGGGGACACTGGGAGAGGGGACAGGGTACAGGACGAGGGGACAGGAACAGGGACAGGCGGGGACAGGGATGGATGGGGCGGGACGGTCACAGCTGCAATGGGGCTGTAATGGGGTGGGGCCGTAATGGGGTGGGGCCGTAATGGGGTGGGGCTGTACTGGGATGGGTTATACTGGGATGGGTTATACTGGGATGGGCTGTACCCGCACTGGTCCGTACTGGGATGGGTTATACTGGGATGGGTTATACTGGGATGGGCTGTACCTGCACTGGTCCATACTGGGATGGGTTATACTGGGATGGGTTATACTGGGATGGGCTGTACCCGCACTGGTCCGTACTGGGATGGGTTATACTGGGATGGGTTATACTGGGTTATACTGGGTTATACTGGGATGGGCTGTACCCGCACTGGTCCGTACTGGGATGGGTTATACTGGGATGGGTTATACTGGGTTATACTGGGTTATACTGGGATGGGCTGTACCCGCACTGGTCCGTACTGGGATGGGTTATACTGGGATGGGTTATACTGGGATGGGCTGTACCTGCACTGGTCCATACTGGGATGGGTTATACTGGGATGGGCTGTACCTGCACTGGTCCATACTGGGATGGGTTATACTGGGATGGGTTATACTGGGATGGGCTGTACCCGCACTGGTCCCTACTGGCCGCGCTGTTCTGTGTTTGCCGTTCCCGACGCTCCCGCCAGGTGGCGCCATTTCCCTTCCCGTTCGGGCCGACGGAGCCCGCCCGGAACGGACCAGTACGGACCAGTACGGACCAGTATGGCCCCGGTACGGACCAGTACGGACCAGTACAGAGCAGTACGAGCCCGGTACGGACCAGTACAGAGCAGTACGGACTGGTAAGGACCAGTATGGGCCCGGTACGGACCAGTACAGACCAGTATGGGTCCCGTACAGACCAGTATGGGGCCGGTACGGCTCGGTATGGACCAGTACAGACCAGTACTGGCCCAGTACGGACCAGTACAAGCCAGTACAGACCAGTTCGGACCACTATAGGCCAGCAGAGCCCAGTAGCCTTCTCCACCATCCAGCAGCACCCCTGCACCTGCAGACCCCCAGATACACCCAGAGGCCTCGAGGGACTCCCGGAGATCTCCCGGCCCCCCCTTGCAGATGGAGTCAGAAACTCCCAGGGCCCTGTAAAGCCGCCCAGAGCCCCCCAGACATGTCCAGAGACCGCCCACCCCCCCAGAGCCCCGGCTGGGGCAGGTGAGGGCGGCCGGGCTGGGGACAGGACAGAATGTGGGACAAGGGACAGCCCCGCCTGCCCTCCCTCTCCCGTTAATTACGATCGTTGCCCGGCGTTAATTATCGATTCACTCGCTCCATGTTAATTGGCTTTGGATTCAATTACCGCTGCCCCCTCCAGCCCCTCCCACCCCGGAATCGATCCGCGGCGCGGGGACAGCAGCGGGGACAGCGCGAGGGTGGCACCCGCGGGGTTGGGGTGACCCTGGCGTGGGGTGCGGGTGACAGGGGGAGCCCGGGGGGCTCTTCCGGGGGTGCTGCCCCCCTCCGGTCAGGTTGGGGTTCAGGGGTCGCACTGGGGAGGGATCCAGGTTTGGGACCCAGAGCTGAGGTTCAGGGTCTGGAGCCAATCTGGGACCCCTAAATCTAGGGGCTGGGTGGGGGTCCAAGGTCAGGGGCTGGTTTGGGGTCCCAGGGTGGGGGGAGGTCTACAATTGGGTCTCAGGTTTGGGGTCCAAAGGAGGGACCTGCAGGTGGGACCCAGGGTGATGTCCCAGAATGGGGTCCAGATTTGGGGGCCGCACTTGGCTCCGGGGGGGCTTGGCTGCTGTTCTTGGGGCTGTCCCCATCCCCCTCCATGCCCCCCAGAGCCAGGACAGGGCCGGGGGTCCCAGGGCTGCACCCCCAGAGCCCCCCCCAACCCCCAGTGCCCAGCCTTGGTCTGCAGGGGTGGGGGGGCTGACCCCAGCACAGAGGAACCCCAAAACACCAGGACGCTTCACTACGTTTATTGGGCCTCTGCAGCGTTAAATACAGGCCAGGCTTTGGGGGGCCGGGGGGCTGAGGGTGCCCCTCCCCCCGGAGCACGCCCCCCTGGGCGCCCCCCCGGGGGCGGGGCCGGGCGGGGGGGGCCCGGGGGGTCGGGGGCACCCCCAGAGCCCCCCCGGCCCCTCAGCGGCTGTAGCCGAACTCGTCGGCGTCGTCCGCGCGGAAGTCGCCGTAACGCCACAGGTTCAGCTGCGGGAACGGGGGGGACACGGCGGCGTCACCGGGGCTCCCCCGCAGCCGGGGGGCGCCCCGGGGGTGCCGCCCCCAGCCCCCGCCCCAGCGTGTGCCCCACATCCCCCATCTGGGGTCCCCCCACTCACCCGGGCGCTCTTGGCCGCCTCCTGCGCGTTCAGGTACTCGGTGACCTGGGGGGACAGCCCTGGGTGACCCTGTGGCCCTTGGGGGGCTGGGGACACCCCCGGGGTGCGACAGGGACCCCCCCGTCCTTCTGTGGCTCCCTCTGCCCGCAGGGGATGGGGGTGGGGGGACCTCCCCAGCCTGGCCCCAAGGGGGACTCGGGGGTTTGAGGGTGGTGGGCAGCACCGGGAGCTGGGGGGACCCCCATAGTCCCAATGACCCCATAGTCCCAATGGGGCAGCAGCTGGGCTGGGATGGATCAGCACCAGCGGTGGTGGGGGGGGACAGGGACCCCTCAGCATCCACCCAACATCCCCAGCACCCCCAGCATGCCCAGAACCCACCCCACAGCCCCCAACAGTCCCCCCACCCCTCAAGCACCCACCTCAGGCCTCCCAAAAACCCACCCAACATCCCAGCACCCACCAAGAGCCTCCAGCCCCTCCAAACACCCTGAGTATCCACCCAACACTCCCAGAACAACCCCCCAGCACCTCCAGCACCCAACACCTCCAGAACAACCCCCCAGCCCCTCCAGCACCCACCCAACACCCAGAACAACCCCCCCAGCACCTCCAGCACCCACCACTTTCTGGAACTGCCTCTCCTTGCGGGGCTCCACCATCACCAGCCCCTCCTTGACCAGCCCCAGCCCCACATCGCTCTTGGAGTCAGCGAACTGCAGGGTGACGTGGGGACAGCCGGGCCCCAGGTGCTCCACGTTGAGCAGGCACTGCGTGTTCTGGATGTCCCTCACCACGCTGTCCACGGCGTCCGCCCGCGCCTCCTCCTGCGCCCGCACCCGTCACACACCCGCGGGGACACCCCGGCCACGGGGACACCCCAGCCATGGGGACACCCTGGCCCATTGGGGACACCCTGGCCCATCAGGGACACTCTGGGCCACCAGGAACACCCCACAACCTTGGAACCCCCCCGTGGCTTCTGGGGACACCCCACACCCACAGAGACACACCATGGCCTTTGGGGACCCCCCCAGACCCTCAGGGAGCTCCCATGTCTGTCAGGGACCCCCAAACCCTCAGTGATCCCCTGTGGCCTTCAGGGACCCCCCAGACCCCCAAGGATCCCCCCAACCCTCAGACCTCAGGGACCACCAGGTGTTTTGGGGACACCCACAACCCACCGTGGGCTTGGGGTATCCTTGGGATTGGGGTGTGGGGGGTGCTGGGGTCAGTGTCATCGGGGTTTTGGGGTTACCCTGGGTTCACGGGTCAGGGTTGGTTGGCGGTACACTGGGGAGCTGGGGTTGGTGTTTGGGGTCAGGTGACACAGGTGGGTCCCAGGTTCAGTGTTCCCAACTGGGACCAGTTTGGGGGTGATGGTTTGGGGTCCAGATTGTGGTCCCACGGTTGGGGCCCATGGGCAGGACACAGGGTGGAGGTTTGAGGTCAGGGGCCACAGTGGGGGCCCAGGTGTGGGGTGACAGCAGGAGCCCCCCTGTACTCACATCCTGCGGCACCTGGATGAAGGCAAAGGTGTACTCGGTGGCCTGGGGCGGCAGCACCCGCGGGGAGAACGCCGGGGGCAGCGGGGCCAGGCGGCTGGGGGGCAGCGTCTCCTTCTGTGGGGACACCAGGGGGACACCAGGGGACATCAGAGAGGGGAGACAGCGAGAGGGGACACCAGGGACACCAGGACACCAAGGGGATGGATGGATGGATGGATGGATGGATGGATGGATGGATGGATGGATGAGGAATGGATGGATGATGGATAGATGGATGGGGGATGGATGGATGATGGATGATGGATGGATGATGGATGGATGAGGGATGGATGGATGGATGGATGGATGATGGATGGATGATGGATGGATGGATGATGGATGGATGGATGGATGGATGGATGGATGGATGGATGGATGGATGATGGATGGATGATGGATGATGGATGGATGGATGATGGATGGATGGTTGATGGATGATGGATGGATGATGGATGGATGAGGGATGGATGGATGGATGGATGGATGGATGATGGATGGATGGATGGATGGATGGATGGTTGATGGATGATGGATGGATGATGGATGGATGAGGGATGGATGGATGATGGATGATGGATGGATGATGGATGATGGATGGATGGATGAGGGATGGATGGATGGATGGATGGATGGATGATGGATGGATGGATGATGGATGGATGGATGATGGATGGATGGATGGATGGATGATGGATGGATGGATGGATGATGGATGGATGGATGATGGATGGATGGTTGATGGATGATGGATGGATGATGGATGAGGGATGGATGGATGATGGATGGATGGATGAGGAATGGAAGGATGATGGGTTAGGGTTAGATGGATGGATGAGGGATGGGTGGATGGATGCTGGATGAAGGATGGATGGATCCACAGATGGATGGATCCATGGATGGAGGGCAGTTTTCCCCCCTGTTTCCCCGGTGCCACTCACGTTGCCGTAGTCGATGTAGAAAATGTGCACTTTGCCACCCGACTCCACCTTCTCCACCCGGGCACGGTACCTGCAGAGCAGGAGGGATTTTGGGGATTTGGTTCTCACCCCACACCCCACTGCTGCCCTGGCCCAGCCCGTGGGGTCAGCCTGTCCCCTCCTCACCATTCCCCATCGACGAACTTGGCGATGCAGAAGTCGCCGCGGCGCGGGACGAAGGAGCCCTCCACGGGCGGGTGGGCGCCCACCTCGGCACGCATGTTCTCCATCAGCTTCTCCAGCTGGGCGCCTGCGGGGCCCCGGATATCCAGGATAAACCCCCAGCCCCATCCCAAGCCTGACCCCAACCCCGCCCCTCAGTGTGGCCCCAAACCCTGAACCCCAAGTCCCAACAATGGCTTCAACACCAGATCCCAAACCTGGACCTCAACCCCAGACCCTGCCCCAAGACCTTTGGACCCCAAACCTGGATCCCAACCATGGACCCCTATCCTGGTCCCAAAAATGGCCCTGGGGGGTGGAGGGGTGACCCCACATCACCCTGGACATACAGATTTGGGTGTTACCCACCAAAGCCACAGATCCACATCCCATCCAACTCACCCCACCACCGGTCTGGGGAGCACCTCTGGGTGCTGGGGGGGCCCAGGTGTCCCCCCGTACCTGTCTCCACATCCTGCACGTAGAAGTGGAGGTCGTCGGTGATCTCGGTGACAAACACAGGTTTGTAGTTGGCCGTGCGCTCCTTCTCCTCCAGCACCGGCACCACCTCCTCCACCGGCGTCTCCTCGTAGTGGGACCACACCTGGGGGGACACGGGGACCCCTGCCACGCTCCAGGTGACAGCAATGGGAGGGCGGGGGGCTGGACCCAGCAGTGGAACATGGCAAGGCCTCAGCCTGGGGGGGTCATGTCCCTGGGGTGGGACATCCCTGGGCTGGGACATCCCTCATCTGGGACATCCCTCATCTGGGACATCCCTCATCTGGGACACCTCTTGGCATGCAACCATCCTCTCTTGGGGTGGGGACATCTATCTCCAGGAGTGGGGACATTCCTTGGGGTGGAACATCTCTTGGGATGGGGACATCCATCATGGTGGTGTGGGACATCACCTCTTGGTGTGTGGGCACCCAGTGGGTGGGAACTTTAATTGGGGTTGTGACATTTCCTGCAGTGGGGCCATCAGCTCTTGGGGTGGGGAATCCCTTTGCACAGGGACATCTCTTGGGACGGGGACATGCCTTGGCATGGGGACACCCCTCACAGTGGGAACATCTCTTGGCATGGAGACACCTCCTAGATTGAGGCCACCTCTTGATACGGGGACATCCTTTAGTGGGCACATCTCAGGGTGGGGACATCGGTGTGGTGGGGCCATCTTTTGGGACGGGGCCATGTCTCTGGGGTGGTGACACTGCTGGGCCGGGTCCCCTGGCCCCCCTCACCTTCTCCTTCCTCTGCTTGGCCGCATCCTGGGCCGCCAGCAGGGCCTTGCAGTAGGGGCTGCGCTCGGCCGTGAAGTGCACGCGGGACAGCGCCTGCTCCACCAGCGCCACCGACAGGTTCACGCCCTCGATGTGCAGCCACCCAATGAAATTCCCGGCCTTGTCCATGCTCTCCACCTCCACCTCAACCTGTGGGATCCCAGGAATCTCATGAGCTGTGGGCTCCTGTCCCCATCCCAGCCTGCCCCAGCTGCCACCTACTCCCAGCGCTCTGAGGTCGCCCAGGTGGGGCCCCCCCAGTCACCTCCCTGCACCCAGCCTGGACCCAGGGACCTGAGATGGGGGACAAGGGACATGGGGGACCCACCCATGGGGTACACAAAGCCATCAGGTCCTGCCATATCCTTTATCCCATTCCACCCTGGGTATCCCAACCTGAGAATCAATCACACCCTGGGTATCACACCCTGGGAATCACATCTCCCCCTGGGATGGGTGGGACTTGTGGCCAGTGTGGCCCTGGGGACAGCACATGGCACAGGACAATGCCAGGTGTGTGGCCGAGGCACTGGGGACAGCGAGGTTTGGGTCCAGGGTGACATGGGCCACACCATGATGTTTCAAGCCCCAGCCATGGCCTTTGCCCCCTCAGTGGGGTTTGGCTTTGCCAGTGCTGCCACACGGAGCCTGTCCCAGCCCTGAGCTCACCCATCCCACCACAACTGCTTCCGCTGCTTCCCAAAGCCTGGAGGTGTCCCCGTGTCCTCGCACTGCGGCGGCCGTGGCACCTCACTGGACACGGCAACAAAACCGGCCATGGCAGCAAAACCGGCCATGGCACCTCACTGGACATTGCACCACACCAGCCATGGCACCAAAACTGGCCATGGCATCATATCAGACACAGCATTGCACTGGCCACAGCACCTCACTGGATATGGCACCACGCCGGCCATGGAACTGCACTGGCCATGGCACCACACTGGCCATGGCACCACACCGGACATGGCACCGCACCGGACACGGCACCACACTGGACACAGCACTGCACCGGACACAGCGCCACACTGTCCATGGCACCACACCGGACATGGCACTGAAAGTGGCCATGGCACCGGCCCAGACATGGCATCTCACTGGACACAGCACTGTCCACGGCCACTGCACCGGACACAGCACCGCACTGTCCACGGCACCACACTGGACACGGCACTGCACCAGACATGGCACCAGGCTGTCCATGGCACCACACCAAACACGGCACCGCACCGAACACGGCACCGCACCAAATACGGCACCGCACCAGACACCAAACTGCACTTGCCAAGGCTGGTGTGTGGCAGGGACATGGCCCCAGGCCACCTGCTGTCCCCAGGGCTGCCAGTGCCAGTCTGGTCCCTGGGGTCAGCACCCTGTGCACGCCTGTGGCACCTCCCCAGTGCCTCTGGGTGACAACAGTGTCCCTGTCCCCTGTGTCACCAAGGCGTCACTGGCCCGGGGACATGCAGGACATTGATGGACTCAGGGACAAGATGTGGCCACTGCAGTGGACAGGGAACAGGTGGGACCCACCGTGGGGCACAGGAGGCCACCAGGTCCCGGAGCTCTTGGGGGGGACATCACCAGAACAGCTGCAGCCCCCTGGGGATGTGCCACCATCACGGGGACAGTGACTCCAGTGAGGAAGGACAGGAGGGTCCTGGGGTGCCCCCATGCACTGCCGGACAGGATGTCCCAGAGGGGCCACCAGCCCCACAGCGGTCCCCAACACCCAGTGGCGGCACTCAGGTGACAGCTCCAAGTGCCACCAGTGCCACCAAGTGCAGGGGGGCCACAGGGTGCTTACAGGGGCTGCAGGTGGCGTCGTGGCCCCCAGTCCCAGGGAGAGGGCGGGGACAAGGCACAGCTGGGGGTGCAGAGCCCAACCTGGGCCCCAAAGAGCAGCAGTGCCATCAGGTCTCGGGGTCCCTGTCCCCAGCCCCTGGCAGTCACCCCGTGTCCCCCCTCACCCCTGCAGGGCTGGAGCTCCCCATCAGTGTCACAGCTCGGGTCGGGTCTCAGCCCCAAGAGCCGGGGGTCTTGGGGGTCCCCTATCGGCGGGGGGGCCGGACCCGGGGGGATGGAGCCGGGGTTCCCTGGTCCTCGTCACCTCCAAGCCACCGAGCCCCGCGCTGCCCCCGTCCCTTCCGTCCCTCCCTCCGTCCGTCCGTCCCTCTGTCCGTCCGTCCGTCCGTCCGTCCCTCCGGGCCCCGGGGAGGGGTCGCTCGGGGAGCGGCCCCCCCCCGCTCCACAAGCCCCGAGCGGGGCTGCGGGGAGGGGGAGGAGGAGGAGGCGGCGGGAGGGAGGAGGAAGAGGAGGAGGAAGCGGCGCATCCCGCATCTCCCCCTCCCCGCGCACAAAACCGCTCCGGGGCCGCCGCACCGGCCGAAGCGGGGCCGGCGGGGGCCCCTCCGGAGAGCGGCGGGTGGGTGGGTGGGTGGGGGTGCGGGGGGGCGCGGGGGGGTCTGTGCGGAGCCGGGATGCGTCAGCAGGAGCAGCGGGAGCGGCGGCAGCAGCAATCCATCCGCGCTCGCACTGAAGGACAAAAGGATGAGCCAGCCGCCTGCGCGGCTGCTTCCCGCACCGCCCGCACCGCCCCGCACCGCACCGCCCGCACCGCCCGCACCGCCCCGCGCGGCCCCCGCCACCGGAGGATGCCCGCCGGCACCGCGACCGCCACCGCTGTCACCGCCGCTGTCACCGCCACCATCGCCCCGCGCCGCCGCTGAACGCGACACCCACGCGGGGACGCGGGAACGACACGCGGGAGGGGACGGGACGGGACCCCCCCGCCCCGCCACCAGCGCAGCCGCCGCCGCTACCGGGAGGTGCCCCCGCCGGCATCTCCCCCCCCCCACGCCGACGCCCTTTCCTCCCCCCCGCTCCCTCCCCGAACCGCGTTTTTCCCTCTCCCGGGGGGGGCTCCCCGCGATTTATTTATTTATTTCGGCCTATTTTTAATCTTTATTTTCCTGTTTTATTTTTAGGTTTCGTCCGGGTTGTTTGGGTTTTGGTATTTTTTTTTTAATATTTTGAATTTTTATTTTTAGTTTTTCATCTGATTTTAGCCTTATTTTAACTTTTATCCTCATTTCCGTTCCTATCTTGATACGATTTTATTTTAGATTTTTATTCCGTTTTTACCTCCTTTTCCATTTCCCTTTCCTGGCCAATTTTTTTTTTTTTTCCCATTCCCATTTCCCTCCCCGTTTTTCATTTTTTTTCCACTTTTTCTCTCCTCTGCTCCCTCCCCTTTTCCCAATTCTTCCTTTTCTCCCGGCTTCTTTTTTTTTAATTATTTCCTTTTTCGCCACTTTCCCCGCGTTCCCCCCCCGCCGTTTCCCCGCGGCCTGGGGGGGGCGGCCATGCGGGCCCCGCCGAGCCCCCCGGGCCGGCCCCACGGGCGGAGGTGCGAGGCCGCGGGGTTGGCCGCGCTCGGGGGCTGCCGGGCCCCCGCTTAGCCGGGCCGGCCCCCCCCATCCTGCACCGCAGCCTCCAGGAGCCATTTTGTCTTTTTTTTTTTTTTTTTTTTTTGGGAGCCGGCCCCCCCCCCCCCCCCCCCCTCTCCTCGGTCCCGCGCCCCCCGCGCTCGCCTCGAGCCCCCCCGGACCCCCCGATCCCCCTTCCCCAGGTAGGTACTGGCGAGCGGGGCCGGGCGGGGGGGGGTTCCTTCTCCTCTCTCCCCCCACCCCCCCCCCCTCTCAGCACCTACCGCTGATTTTTTTCCCCCTGCCCCTTAAATTTTAATTTTTCCCTCCTCAAACCCCTCTCCCCTCGGAGCCTCCCCCTCGACCCCGGCACCCCGACCCCCCCCCTCCCCTCCGGCCGGCCGGGCCCCCCAGCTCGTGGGAGCCGGGAGAGGGGGGGGCCCCGAGCCCGTTCTCCTGTTCTCGCCGCCATCCCCAGACGATGGTGAATGATGAACGTGCCACACCATGAAGCTCTTGTGGCAGGTAACTGTGCACCACCTCCGCCGCCACCGCCGCCACCGCACCTGGCCGGGGCTCCTGGCCGCCTCCCTGACCCTGCACGCGTGGCTCCTGGCCACGGCCGCCGCCTCGCCGGGCCCCCAGAGCTGCCCCTCCGTGTGCTCCTGCAGTAACCAGTTCAGCAAGGTGGTGTGCACCCGCCGCGGCCTGGCCGAGGTGCCCCCCGGCATCCCCTCCAACACCCGCTATCTCAACCTCATGGAGAACAACATCCAGATGATCCAGGCGGACACGTTCCGCCACCTGCACCACCTGGAGGTGCTGCAGCTGGGCAGGAACGCCATCCGGCAGATCGAGGTGGGCGCCTAGGAACGCCATCCGGCAGATCGAGGTGGGCGCCTTCAACGGCCTGGCCAGCCTCAACACCCTGGAGCTCTTTGACAACTGGCTGACGGTGATCCCCAGCGGGGCCTTCGAGTACCTGTCCAAGCTGCGGGAGCTGTGGCTGCGCAACAACCCCATCGAGAGCATCCCCAGCTACGCCTTCAACCGCGTGCCCTCCCTCATGCGCCTCGACCTGGGCGAGCTCAAGAAGCTCGAGTACATCTCCGAGGGCGCCTTCGAGGGCTTGTACAACCTCAAGTACCTCAACCTGGGGATGTGCAACATTAAGGACATGCCCAACCTGACGCCCTTGGTGGGCCTGGAGGAGCTGGAGATGTCGGGCAACAACTTCCCCGAGATCAAACCGGGCTCCTTCCACGGGCTCAAATCCCTCAAAAAGCTCTGGATTATGAACTCGCAGATCAACCTGATCGAGCGCAACGCCTTCGACGACCTGACGGCGCTGGTGGAGCTCAACCTGGCCCACAACAACCTGTCGTCCCTGCCCCACGACCTGTTCGCCCCGCTGCGCTACCTGGTGGAGTTGCACCTGCACCACAACCCCTGGGACTGCGACTGCGACATCCTCTGGCTGTCGTGGTGGCTGCGGGAGTACATCCCCACCAACTCCACCTGCTGCGGCCGCTGCCACGCCCCGCTGCACATGCGGGGCCGCTTCCTGGTGGAGGTGGACCAGACCTCCTTCCAGTGCTCGGCGCCCTTCATCATGGACGCGCCCGCGGACCTCAACATCTCAGAGGGGCGCGTGGCCGAGCTGCGCTGCCGGACGCCCTCCATGTCCTCGGTGCGGTGGCTGCTGCCCAACGGGACGGTGCTGAGCCACGCCTCGAGCCACCCGCGCCTCTCCGTGCTCAACGACGGCACCCTCAACTTCTCGCACGTGCTGCTGACCGACACCGGCCTCTACACCTGCATGGTGACCAACGTGGCCGGCAACTCCAACGCCTCGGCCTTCCTCAACGTCAGCACGGCCGAGCTCAACACCTCCAACTACAGCTTCTTCACCACCGTCACGGTGGAGACCACCGAGATCTCCCCCGAGGACGTGTCCCCCAAGTTCACCAAGCCCGTGCCCACCACCTCGACGGGCTACCAGCCGGCCTACACCACCACCACCACCGTGCTGGTGCAGACCACGCGCCCGCCCAAGCAGGTGGCCGTGCCCACGGCCGACGCCGGCGACAAGCTGCAGACCAGCCTGGACGAGGTGATGAAGACCACCAAGATCATCATCGGCTGCTTCGTGGCCGTGACGCTGCTGGCCGCCGCCATGCTCATCGTCTTCTACAAGCTCCGCAAGCGCCACCAGCAGCGCAGCACCGTCACCGCCGCCCGCACCGTGGAGATCATCCAGGTGGACGAGGACATCGCGCCGGCCACCGCGGCCACGCCCGCGGCCGCCCCGGCCGGAGGGGCAGGGGAGGGGGCCGTGGTGCTGCCCAACATCCACGAGCACCTCAACTACAACACCTACAAGGCCGGACACGGCGCCCACTGGACAGAGAACGCGCTGGGCAACTCCCTGCACCCCCCCGGGACCACCCTGGCCGACCCCTATTTAATCCAGACCCACCCCAAGGAGAAAGTTCAGGAAACCCAGATATGACTCTTTTTTGGGGGATTTTTCCTGCTTTTTTTTGGGTCGTCGTCCCCCCCCCCCTCCAACCCCGGCCCCGAATTATTATAAACGCAATAGATGCACAAAAGCAGAACTCCAAAAAGAAGGAAACCCAGGAGAATTCCTCAATACTAAGGAAAACCAGGAGAATTCCTCAATAATAGACACAACTTTTGTACAGGGGGGGGGAGAGACTCTTTTTCGTGTACATGCTTCTATAGCCAACCTCGGGGCCGAGAAGAGCAGCAGATTCTATTAAAATTTAACGAAACCCACCCAAAACTCCTACAAAAAACCACTATTTTCTAACTCGCAGGTTCTATTTAAACACAAAAAGAAACAAACCAGGAGAAACAGAGGAGGAAAAAAATAATCGGTAATAAGAGGAAAAATCCCCGTGCTCGGGGACGAGCGGCGGTGCCGTGGCGCGGGGGGACGCGGGGGACGCCGGAGCGGTGGCGGGAGCTGTCGGGGTGTTTCTGGGGGGGTTCGGGGTGTTTTTGGGGGTTATTTGGGGGAGGGGGTGAGGTCGGCCCCCCCACCCCGCGGCGCTGCCCTTGGCCGCGCGCCGGCGGCTCCGGCGTCACCGGAGCGGGATCTCGGCCCCGCGCCAAGACCTTCCCAATGCAATAAAGGAATGGATTTTGGGGGGTGGGGGGCTCGGGGGGGGCGGGGGGTGCAGCCTGAGGGCTGGGGATGGACGTCTGCAATGTATTCAAGCAAAAAATTCCTCAAAAACCCACGGGAAGGGGGGAAAACCCCGCAAGCGCCTGGGGGGGTGGTTTGGGGGGGATTTGGGGGGGGGGGGGAGAGCGGGTGCCCCCCCGCTTTGCTCTGCACCCCCTTTCCCACGGTGTTTGTCACCCCCCCGGGCCTCCCGGACCCCCCGGCACAGGGCTATGGCTCCTGGGGGGCTGGGGGGGCCCCCACGGGAGACCTGACCAATGATTGTAACCACCTTCACTAAAAATGGCATTTTTAGTCCTTTTATTTGATTGGGGGGGAGGTGTGGGAAACACCCCCCCGTCCCCGGGAGGGGGTGACAATGGGGACACCCCCCCCCAAGGGCTGCTCATGGAACGGGGAGGGCTGGGAGAAATTAAGGGCTTGGGGGGGGGGGGGAGGTGACAATGGGGGGGCCACCAGCATCGGAGGTGGCGCCGGGGGGGTCCCGGTGGGGACCCCAAGTGCCTCGTGGGGGTCCTGAGGGAATGAGGGGGTCGGGCAGCAGCGATGGGGGGGCCCCCCGGTTGCTCGGGCACTGGAATTACTTTAATTTCTTGTTTTAGCTTTAAAATGTTCTTGGAGGGGGGGGGCAAAGCTGAGCTAAAATTTAGGGTTTGGGGGTGTCCGGGGGGGGGGGGGGGGGGGGGGAGGAAGGCGGGAAGGAGATGCAGAAGTTCCCTCTCGGGCTGTAAACGCTGGAAGGATCCGACTGTACCGCGAATCCAACAAAAAAAAAAACAAGTGTATTTTTGTATTTTAATAAATATTGTTCCAAATTTGTAACGCCGAGTGCCCGAGGGGTTAAACGGGGGCACTCGGGGGGGCCGCGGGGCCCCCCCTCCCCACCAGCCTCAAAGGGGTTTTTTGTCCTCTCAGCAGGAAAAGCTTTGGAAAAATCGCAGAGCGGGAAAGGGAGATGGAGGGAGAGGATGGAGGAGGGGAGGGGACGAGGACAACTGGGGGTGACACGGGGGTGACAACAAGAACTGGGGGGGACATCGGGGTGACAAGAACTGAGGGGGGCTAAAATTAGGGGGTGACATTGCGGTGATGAGGATTGGGGGGCAGGACATGGAGGGTGACATGGGGGGACAATTACAGGGTGACACTGGGGGGAGTGATGAGAATCGGGGGGTGACAGCAGCAGGGGGGCACTGGGGGGGGGGGGGGGGACAGCGGGACCCTGGTGTGGGGCTGGGGGTGTTGGGGGTGACACCCCAGGCTGGGGATTCCCGGCTGGAATTGGGATTGGAGGGAGGGAGGAGGGATTGGGATCAATCAGGGGCACTTCCCTTGCCCAGGAGGGACAGGGGGACAGCAGGACCCCCCCTCTGAGGGGACAGTGGGATCACTGAGCCTGAGGGGACAGCAGGGTCTCCCATTCTGTGAACAGGGACACTTTGAGGGGACACCAGGAGCCTTGGCTGTCTGGGGACATTGGGACCTCCAGGCGGGTGACAGGACACTGGGACCGCAGCCTGGACACTGGGTGCCACCCCCAGGACACGGGGTGTGCTGGGCACTGGTGGTGGGGACAAGGGACACAGGGACAGGGACACAGGGACAGGGACACAGGGACACAGGGACAAGGGACACAGAGTGTCCCTGTGGCGGTGGGGACACAGGGACCTTGGATAGTACCAGTGTCCCGAAGGTGCCACCTCCACCCCAGTGCCACCACCACATCTGGGGGGCCAAGCCCCTCCCCCAGTCACCACACAGCTGTCAGGGTTCAGTGTTGGGATTTGGGGGATTTTTAGGATTTTTGCTATTTTTGGCGGATCCGGGTCAGTTTGTCCCAAAATCATATTCCTGCTTTTCCCTTTATTCCTGAATGTTCCCACCCAAGCCAATCTGGGAATGCCAACATGTCCTGTTCATCCTGGGGTGTGAACCCCCCGTCCTCCCTGTGCTGGGGACAGACAGGAATGATCCCAAAAATCTTGGGAATGCTGCAGGGGGCTGGAGGGATTTGTGGATTTTATTAGCACTGATTTTAGCCCAAAATTAGAGCAACTAAGTTATTCATCATCATCATTATCCCATCCTAATCCTGATCTTGATCCTGATCCTGATCCTCAACCTCATCCTCATCCCCATCCCATCCCATCCCATCCTATCCCCAACTCCTCTGGTTCTGGACCCCCCCCATCCTGCCAGCTCCTACTTTCAGGAATTCCATCCTATCCATCTTGCTAAGGACAACCCCTGTGGCACCCTGGAGCACCCCCAGGTCTTTCCCTGAATGATTCCTTCGGACCAGGGTGGGAATCAGGCCCTGAGATGTGGGGAAAGGCAAATATTGACAAATTAAATCCAGGGATTTTTAGGGAGTGACAGGAAAGTCCCCATGGCAGCAGGACTTGGAGTTCTGCTCATGCCTCCTCCGGCATTGGTGGCTCTGGAGGGAGTGGGGTGAGGTGGGATGGGGTGGGATGGGGTGGGATGTGGGATGATGCAATGGGACACAGTGAATGCTCCAAGCACAGGGCTGGGATTGGCCCTGGGATTGGGATTGTGCTGGGACCACTGCTGGGATTGGGATCAGTGTTGGGATTGACTGTGGGATCCGTGCTGGGATTAGGCTGGGACTGGGATTGGGATCAGTGCTGGAATCAGGGTTGGGATTGGTGCTGGGATTGGAGTTGGGATCAATGCTGGGATCAGGCTGGGATTAGGATTGGGATCAGTGCTGGGATTAGGCTGGGATCAGGGTTGGGATCAATGCTGGGATCAGGGCAGGACTGACCCCCTGGGAATCCACATCTCCAGCAGACAAAGGGCACTGGAACACATGGGGGGGCCGGGGCAGTTTCCCACATTCCCGGAGGATCGGCAGCTCCTGCAGGATCGGCACGGCCGCGGAGGAGCTGAGGGGCTCCCGGGGGTCCCCTGGGCCCTTCCCGGGCGCTGCGGGAGCCGCGATCCCGCCGGAGCATCCCAGCACCCCCTGCCCCCCACGCTGCGGGGCCGGTTCGTCAGCGGCGGCTCCGGGCCCGTGAGTCAGCAGCAGCCGGAGCCGCTGGATAAAAATATCCCACGGCTGTGGGGGTGGGCAGGGACTCGGCTGCCGGCGGGAACGCGGCCGGGGCCACCGTGGGAACCGCGGGGACCCGCACCGGGACCCGCAGCCGGAGCCGGGAATCGGCCTGGGCGGCATCCCGGCTTCCCACGGCCTCCCTGCCACGGCATTCCTGCCCTGCATCCCCAATTCCTGCCCTGCATCCCGAGTTCCTGCCCTGCATTCCCAGCTCCTGCCCTGCATCCCCAGCTCCACGTGGCCTCTCCACCGCCACATTCCTGGGCAGCAGCCCATCTTCCCACGGCCTCCCCACGACATTCCCGGGAAGCGTCCCGGCTTCCACGTGTCCTCCCTGTCACAGCATTCCTGGGAAGCAGCTCCGGCTCCATCTGGCCTCCCTGCCACGCCATTCCCGGGCAGGTGCAGTGCCTGAGCCTCCGGAATGTGCCGAGGCAGCGGAGCGAAGCCCTTGGGATGCGGGTCAGCAATTCCCGGCAGCGCGAGATGCTGAGCAGGGAGGGGGACGACTGCAGTGTCCCCGTGTCCCTGTACTCCTGTGTCCCTGTTCCTCCACGTTCCTGTATCCCTGCACCCCCGTGTCCTCGTGTCCCTGTGTCCCTGTTTCTCCATGTTCCTGTATCCCTACAGCCCTGTGTCCCTGTGTCCTCATGTCCCCGTGTCCCTGTTTCTCCTCATTCCTGTATCCCTACACCCCTGTGTTTCCCTATCCTCAGGTCCCTGCATTCCCATGTGCCTGCATCCCTGTGCCCCTGCATTCCCATGTCCCCACAGCTGGCACCACCAGCCTGCAGCTGCTGCCACATCTGGATACACACCCACATCTGGACCCACACCTGCATCTAGGTCTACAGCCACAACTGCACCTGTGTCCGCCACATCTGCACCCATGGCAACATCTGGATCCAGAGCCACAGCTGTCACCGTGCCCACAGCTGCATCCATGCCAACATCTGCATCCCTGCCCACATCTGGATCCATGCCCAAAACTGCAGCTGTGTCCACATCTGCATCAACCGTGTCTGCAACCACAGCCACATCTGGATCCATAAATCCCATCTGGATCCATAATTCCCATCTCTATCCATGCCCACATCTGCACCAGTACCAACATCTGGATGGGAGCATCAGTCCCTGAATTTTGGCTCAGCAGGACTGACAGTCGGGGGGGAAGGATC
Source organism: Agelaius tricolor (assembly GCF_023055355.1). Taxonomy (NCBI): domain Eukaryota; kingdom Metazoa; phylum Chordata; class Aves; order Passeriformes; family Icteridae; genus Agelaius; species Agelaius tricolor. The sequence continues at coordinate 302,415 of NW_027269346.1, forward strand.
CGGTATTCACCTCGGAATTGTGAATCACGGAAAAATTACCCAAAATGGGCCCCGAGCTCCGGAGCTGCAATCAGGGAAATCACAGGAGTTCCAGGGAATTTTAATATTTGGAGACGGTAACGGGAACAGCTTCAAACAGGGGGATCTATCCGGAACCCAACCCCACATCCAACCTCACATCCATCCTGCACCTGCCCAGCGCACTCTCAGTATCCCCTGGGATCTCCTGGATCTCTCAGTATCGCCTGGGATTTGCTGGTGACACCTCGGATCTCTCTGAACCACCTGGGATTTCTCCATATCCCACAGGATACTCCTGGTATCCCCAGGATCTCTGGGTGCAGCTGACAGCTGCTGCCCCCGGATCCCCCCGGATCCCCCGGACCCCCCGCGCCCGGCTCCGGCCGTACCTCCCTCTGCAGCACGAGCTCCTTGGTGAAGAGCGTGGCCTCCTCGCTGAAGGGCTCCCCCTCCTGCGTCAGCCCCGGCACGTTCCGGGCACCCCGCGGGCACTCGATCCCTGCAGGAAAACCGGGAATGGTCAGGGCCTGGGAATGGCAACCTGGGGAAGGGCACCCCGGGAATGGCACCCTGGGAATGGCATCCCGGGAATGGTCAGGGCCTGGGAATGGCACCCCGGGAAGGGCTGGGAGGGAAGGGGATACAATGGAAACAAGGGAGATGTGAGGAGCTCCAGTAGGGTCCAGGGGTGGCATGGCTGTGGGACAGGCTGGGACAGTCTGGGATGGAGACAGAGGGACAAACAGGGATAGGGACATGGGGACAAACAGGAATAGGGATATGGGGATGTGTCCGCAGGGATGGGGACACAGGGACAAACAGGGATAGGGACACAGGGACAAAAAGAGATGGGGATGCAGGGGCAAGCAGGGATGGGGACACAGGGATGTGTCTGCAGGGATGGGGACTCGGGGACAAACAGGGATGGGGACGCAAGGAGACAGGGATGGGGACACAGGGACACATCCAGCCCCCCACCCAGATCCCTCTGTCACAGCCGCTCCCCTGCCCCCTTCTCCCGCTGCCCCCGGGATCCCCCTGCTCCAGCTCAGAGCACAGGGAAGTCCTGCATTATTAATGATCATTTACATAATTTGCATAATGAATGAAGTGCTGGGAATACAGCTCCAAGCTGGAGCCACGAGTGAGGAGGTGACACATCCCCAGGGCCATGTCAGTGTCACCAACACCCAGGGACACAAGGACACAGATCCTGCCCAGAGCAGCTGGCAGCGCCCAGAGCCCATCCTGAGGGACAATATCCCTGTGCCACCAGGTCCTTCCCCATCCTCATCCTCATCCTCATCCTCATCCCCATCCTCATCCCCCGCCCTGTTGTATCCCCATCCCATCCCATCCCAGTCCCCATTCCCAGGCCGTGCTGCCTCCAAAGGAAGCCATTTCCAGGGAATCCAGCAGGAGCTTCCCAGACCTGTCCCTGCCCTTCATGGCACACACATCCTCTGTCCCCAGAAATGGGGACGGAAAGGGGGATTTCTGGAATAGGGGAATTCTGGGAAACACAGCAGAATGTAGGATGGGGAGCAGGAAATCCCGGGATCTTTGTTCATTATTTGGAACCATCAGGCTCCCCCAAGATCTGGGACCACCCCAGGATTCTCCTTCCAGCACTGGGTGGGCTCTGGCACGGCTCTGATCCTGACCCTGGCTCTGATCCTGACCCAGCACTGATCCCAAATTTTTCCAGCAAGGAGCATCCCCGAGTGCTGCACTGGGAATGAGGGGCTGGAGCTGCCCGTCCTCCTCCATGGAAGGGGCCAGGGGGACTCATGGGCCACAATAGAATTCTTTCCCTCAAAATAACAAGGGATGAGCTGAGGAAGCAGCAGAATCCTTAAACTCTGCCAGCTCCCAGCACCTTGGGGCTGGGATCCCGCTCCGGATCCTCTCCGGCCTCTGACGCTTCCCAAGCCCACCTGAGGGAAGGTTCTGGAAGAGGGAAAGCTCTGAAGGCTGGGCTGGACGCGCTCATCCCCCCAGGAATGCTGGCGGGAGCGGGGAGGGGACGCTTGGCACCCGGAAAAGTTCTCCAGCACTTTAAAAATAGCAGCTAATCCCGAATCCGCGGCTGTGCCGCGCTTCCCGGGAAGCCGTGACGGATTAATGAGGGATGCGGCTGGAAGTGCTGCAGCCACCGCGCTCCCCTGGGCTTCCCAGAGAATTCCAGCACAATCCTGCCCAGCCAGGGCCAAGGCTGGGATGGAGGGGGCGGCTCTGGGGCTGCTCCCATCCCGGAATCAGCCCCGGAGGGATGGGGGCAAGAATTCCGCAGCATCCCGGAGTACCCTGCGGCATCCTGAGCATCCCAAGGTATCCCTCAGCATCCCATGGACATTCCAGAGCATTCCTGGTGCCCCACAGCAGCCCTGGGATATCCTGAAGCATCCCAGGGGCATTCCACAGCATCCCAGAGTATCCCACAACATCCCTGCAGGATCCTGCACCAGGATTCTAGGAGGAATTCCTCCCTGGCCCTCAGTGGGAACAGACAGAATGGATCTTTCAGGGAGAATCCCTTGGAGCAAGGACCCTTCCAGCCTTGATTCCAGGGATTTGAGCACTTTGCCCCCTCGCTGTGCCAGAGCCACAGCCAGGACCAGGATCTGGGATGGCTCTGGGCCGGGATCAGCTGTGCCGGGGCCGAGCGCCAGGGATCGATCAATCTCCCACAGGATTTATGGATTTTGGGAGCAGGGGAGGTGAGGGCACACCCAGGAACAGCGGGAGTGGGACTGGAATGCCGAGGATCCACTCTGGATCCCGGCGGGAGCAGCACTGGTACAGCTCCACGTTGGGAATGCTCACAGGGAAAAACCCCGGATTGCCATCCCTGCCTCCCAATCCCGCAGCTCCCAGGGAAGATTTTGGACCCCTTGGAGCCACTTGGCCACTCCAACATCCCCAGAGGTGCCCCCTCATCCCTCGGGAATTCTCCCTATCCCAGCCCCCGCTCCGGGAAGGCGTCAGGCTCCGGAGTTTTGCCGGGAGAGAGGAATTCGGGATTAAACCGGCGCCTGTATTTGCACATATTTATAGTGCTCTGACGGATCTATTTTAGCTGGAAAGCCGGGATGAGCTCCCTCGGGAGCATCCCTGGAGTCACATTTTAAGGGACTTGGCATCTCTTTCTGGTGCTCATTTGCATTTGATATCCATAAAAAAGGCAGGCGTTGATAAAAGGCGGATATTTATCCTATTCCTGGCTTGGCAGAGGAGGGTTGGGAATGGCACCGGGGAGAAATCCAACAAAAAACAGGGAAAATAAAAGCCAGAAGGTCCCACCAAGATCATGGGATTCTATGGGATGGGATGGTCTTGGGGATGCATGCATCCCTTCTAGAACAGAGCAGGGTGGAGCAGGATTCCCAATGGAGCAGGAATTCCCATGGAGCAGGAATCCCAATGGAGCAGGACCACAGAGCAGGAGTCCCAATGGAGCAGGAATTCCTGTGGAGCAGGGATCTCCAAAGAGGAGAACCATGGAGCAGGGATGCCCATGGAGCAGGGACTCCCATGGAATAGGGACTCCCCTGTGGAGCAGGGATCACAGCACCAGGAGACATCCCAGCATCACTGGGAGCAGGGATGGAGCCCCCACTTCCCAATGGCCATCCCAGTGCCAGTGTCCATGAGGGACAGAGACAGGACACATTCCCAACTCTGGGAACAAAGGGATGGACAAAGAATCCCTGACTCCATCCTTGCTCCCCCCAGGATAAACACTCCCACCTTTCCCAGTGTTTGATCCTAGGATTTAATCCTTTAAATGCTGATGGAATTCCGCCTCATCCTCATCCCCATCCTCATCCCATTCCCATCTCATTTTGATCCTCATCCTATCACCATTCCCTTTCCCACTCCCATTCCCATTCCCATTCCCATTCTCATCCCCATCCTACACCTCATTCTCAATCCATCCTATCCCCATCCCCATCCTGGCATTCCCTCCCTTCTCCCCAGTTTGTGCTTCCCTACCTGCTCCCAAGTTTTTTGGGTGGGATCACCCTCCCCAGTCCCAACCTCCCCCACCCCTCCCAGCCTGGCCTGAGGGAGCTCCAGCATTAATTGTGACCGCTCATCCCGGGATGTCCCAGTCCAGGGAATGTTCCCGTGCCAGCCCAGGGGATGTTTCAGTGCCGATGCCCAGAACCCAGAGGCGCCAATCCCAGAACCCCACAGTGCCGATCCTTGGATCCCAAGGTGCCAATCCCAGGAACCCCGTGGTGCTGATCTCAGAACCCCACAGTGCTGATCCTGGAATCCCGCAGAGCTGATTGTGGGAACCCTGCAGTGACAATCCTGGGACCCTGTGGTGCTGATCCCAGGAACCCCATGGTTCTGGGATTCCAATCCCTGGAACTCCACAGTGCCAATCTGGGAACCCTGCAGTGCTGATCCCAGAACCCCGCGGTGCTGATTCTGGGAACCCTGCAGTGCCAATCCTGTGATCCCACGGTGCCAATCCTGGGAACCCCATGGTGCTGATCCCGGAACCCCGCAGTGACAATCCTGGGATCCCACGGTGCCAATCCCAGGAAGCTTGCAGTGCTGATCCTGGGAACTCCATGGCACCGATCCCAGGAACCCCATGGTGCCAATCCTGGAACCCCACAGCACTGATCCCAAAACCCTGCAGTGCTGATCCCAGGAACCCCGAGGTGCCGATCCCGGGAACCCCATGATGCCAATCCTGGAACCCCACAGCGCTGATCCCAGAACCCCACAGCGCCTCTCCTGGGATCCCATGGCACCAATCCCGGGATCCCACAGCGCCAGTCCTGGGAACCCTGCAGTGCTGATCCCGGGAACCCCATTATGCCAATCCCAGGATCCCATGGTGCCGATCCCGGAACCCCACAGTGCCAATTCCAGGAACCCTGCAGTGCCGATGCCGTGGTGCCAATCCCAAATCCCTGCAGTGCCGATCCCGGGATCCGGCGGCGCTCCCGGCTCCGTACCTGCGAGCAGGAAGGTGATCAGGCAGGTTTCCTTGGGCAGGAAGAGCTTGAGGCGGGAGCCGCTGAACACGTACTCCACCACGGCCTCGGAGCGGCCGGCGCGCTGCAGGAAGGGCAGGAACTGCTTCGCCTTCTGCGTGTCCTGCGGGAAAACGGGAATTCAGGGACCCCGGAACCCCCACGTGCGGGGCCGGGAGCAGGGGCTGCTCCTGTCCCTGTGGCAGCTGGGGTGTGACATCTGGGCACGGAGCTGAGCGCTTCCAGCTGGGAATGGGCTGTGCGCCCCAAGCACAGCCCAAATCTCAAATATATCCCAAAACACATCTCCAAATACATCCAAAAATCCCAAATACATCCCAAATATATTCCAAAATGCATCCCAAATCCATCCCAAAATCCCAAAAATACTCCAAAACACATCCCAAATGCATCTCAAAACACATGTCAAAATACATCCAAAAATCCCAAACACATCCCAAAACAAATCCCTAATGCATCTCAAAACAAATCCCAAATACATCCCAAAATGCATCCCAAACATATCCCAAATCCATCCCCAAATCCCAAAAATACTCCAAAGCACATCCCAAGTACATCTCAGAACACATCTCAAAATACATCCAAAAATCCCAAATCCATCCCAAAATCCCCAAAATATCCCAAAACACATCCCAAATACATCTCAGAACACATGTCAAAATACATCCAAAAATCCCAAATAGATCCCAAAATAAATGCTAAATATATCCCAAAACACATCCCCCAAATACATCCCAAATCCAGCCAAAATGCATCCAAAATTCATGCCTAAACCCATCCCCTAATCCATCCCAAATACACCCCAAAGCCCATCCTTTCCCCCTGCACAGGGCAGATGCCTGGATCAGCAGGACAGATCCAGCCCCATTTCCCCATTTCCCCCATCCCTAATGGAGCATCCCATCACTCCCCTTTCCCAGGATCTGCCCCTCCCAATCCCAGCATTGAAGGGCTCCACAGAAATCCTCAAAAATATTAATTAATTGAGGAGAACGTAATGAGCTCTGCTGGGAGGTGTGGGGATCCCCAGATTCCCTCATCAGAGCGGGGCAATGTCAGATTCCCACTGGCATTTCTGGTTCCCAGGCTATGGGGCAACTCCCGGTTTATTTATCCAAGGAAAAAAGGGAAAAAAAACCCAAGGATCTCCCAAAACAACGGCACGTGTGGGTTTTATCCCACTTGATGTCCTGAGGAATTCCCGCCCATCCCATGTGCCCGAGGCGATGGATCCTTACTCCGGAGATGTCGGCCACCCTGTGGATCGGCACCTCCTTCTTGCTGTGCAGCCCCTTCCCGTTCTTGATGGCCCTGGAGAGGAGAGGGAGCGCTGGGAATCAGCTCCTGCTGCAGCAGGATGGGAGCTGGAGCCTCCCCTGCGCCCGCTGGGACACCCGGGCTGTCCCAGCCATGGCACAAGGGGAATGCCACACATGGAAGGCACTGAACGCAGGGAAAACCAGCGGGATGATGGAGCTGCTGCCAGATCCAGGCCCAACGCTGGACTCGGATCCAGATCCTTGTCTCGGCACAAGGACGCAGGGCTGGGATGTTCCCCTGGGATGTTCCCTCGGGATGAGGCCACCAAGCTCTCTGTCCCCACCTGGAGCCTGGAGTGTTCCCTCGTGCCCCAGGGCCTGGCCTGGAGGGTTGGGAAAGGCTGCAGTGTGCCAGGATTCTGGCAGAGCCAATGGTCTGGGATGTGATTCCAGGCTCTCTGAAGAGCTGGGAATGCTGAATGGATCCCCTGAACTGCTCCAGGCCCTGCACCACAACCTCATCCCAAATCTCAGGGTATCCCATTCCTGCTGCTCCTGCCATGGTCCCAGAGCTGCCGGCTCCTCTGCCTGGTGCCAGCACAATCCTGGATTTGGGATGTGCCAAAGCTCCCAATGGCATGGATGAGCCACCTCCACCACTGATCCACTCCAGGATCAGGCAGGAACATCCAGCACCTCCACCTGGGGACATCCAGGCTGAACCCCAACCCTGGAGTGTGGCTCTGGCTCCAGGTGCCACATCCTGGCCCCATATCCAGTTCCAGGTGCCAAATCCCAGCCTTGTATCCGGCTCCAGGTGCCACATCCCAGTCCCACATCTGGCTCCAGGTGCCACATCCCAGCCCTACATCAAGCTCCAGGTACCACATCCCAGCCCTACATCCAGCCCCAGGTGCCACATCCCATTCCTGTATCCCGGTATCCCGGTGCCCCCTCGGCAGCTCCGAGCTGCTGACTTCCTGCCAGGCTTCCCAAAAGGCACATTCCAGGCGCTGGGAAGGAGCCTGCGAGCAATCTGCCGGCCGCCCACCGCCCGGGCACGGCTGGGTGGGAGCGGGAGCAGCTCTCTCCGGATCGATCCGCCTTTTCCCAGCAGCCAGCCCTGCCCGGCGAGGCGCCGCGGCCCCCTCCAAGCTGCTCTTCCCGGCTCTCGGCATCGTGCCGGGATCTGCTGCCAAGGAGGAGCTGAGATCCCACCATCCCCGCCGGGCTCAGCCGCCACGGAGCCGCCTCCGGAGGGAGCGGGGCCGGGCAGGGAAGGGTGTCCATTGCCATTCCAGCGGGAGCCTGGGATGAGGGACAGGGACATGAGGACACCTGGGGGGCTCCTGGGGCTGGGAATGGAGTGGACATGGGGGGCACCAGGATATGGGATCCTCTGCATGGGGAGCTGGGCTGTGCGCACCTGGATCTGGCGTACCTGAGACACAGCTGGGGACAGACGGGTGCCCAGGGGACACAGCTGCAACAGGACAGAGGGACATGGGCAGCTGTGTGTGGAAATCACCTCAAACCACAGGGATGGGGCAGGGGGACACAGGACAGGGGACACAGGACGTGACAGGGAGAGCACAGGGGACCCCTCAGAGCCCCCAGCCCCGCGCTCACCGGGCCTCAGCTGCCAGCAGCTCATCGTAGTGCGCCGAGCGCTGGTCGTCGTCCTGCCGGTAGCGCAGCACCGTGGCCAGGCCCTTGCTGACCAGCGCCTCCGCGATGTTGCTGTGGGAATGGGATGGGATCGGGGTGGGAATGGGGCAGGGAGATCTCAGTCCCATCCCATCCCACCCTAATCCCATCCCATCCCACCCCAATCCCATCCCATCCCATCCCAAGGGAAGGCCTTGGAGTGACACATCCCAGCTCTCTGGGCACAGTGGGGGACCCAAACTGGGCTCATGCCACAGGGAGAAGCCTCCCAGGAGCACCCCAAAAATCTCACCCCAAAACTCCCCTCCCACCCCAGCCCAAACGCAGCAGGCTCAGCATTCCCAGCCCACAGGAGCCTCCTCCTGGATTTCCCAATCCTGTCACTATTTTCCAGGAGCAGGGGGTGGGCACTGGTTTGGAGGGGGGGCACCACCCCCGGATTTCCCCCAAAAACTGAGGGGTGATGGCCCCCAGCCCACAGGAATTTCCTTGATTCCACCATCCCACATTTTTTCCGGGAAATAATCTGGGCACCAGTCTGGGGGGGCTGGGACAGGGAGACCCCCCCACCCCCATTTCCATGGGAAGGGGCTGGGAGCAGCCTCTCCCAGTGAACTGGGATTTCTGGGATCAGCAAGGGGGGCCTGTGCCAGGCAGGGGTGAACCCATCACATTCCACTGCTTTAAGCAAATCCATGAATTCTCCTTCGCCAGCACTTCCCTAATTCTCCTCCAGTCACCGCCCCCCCACACTAATTCCCTCAGTATCCCCAAAAAAAGAGGATCTGTCCAGAGGATGGAGGGACTGATCCCTTCCCAAATCCCGGGTGTGCCCCTTCATGAGTGGGGGGAAGGGCAAATCCAGCACCGGGAGCCGAAATTAGGTCTCGGAGCAGGGGGAGGAATCAAAAAATTCGGGATTGGCAAGAGACAGAATCGCTGCAGCCGGAGCAGCTGCGGCAGCCTGGGAATGCTGAGCACTGGGAATGGGCATCCTGGGAACAGGCAGCTCGGGAATGGGCACCCCAGGAATGGGCACCCTGGGAATGGGCACCCTGAGAATGGGCACCTTGGGAATGCTGGGGAAGGAGCAGGAGCTGGGGGAGGCCAGGGAAGGGCCAGGGAGGCTCCCAGTGCTCCCTGACATTCCCCATCCCAGACATCCCACTCCCCACCCCAGTCAAATCCTGCTCCTCATCCTGAACACATCTCACCCCATCCCAGCTGCATCCTGGAAATGGGTGTGGAAAAGTGTCCCCTCCCTGGGCCACTGGAGAGCCCGGAAGCTCTGGAGCATTCCCAGCACTCCCAGCCATGAAATTTGGCTGCTTCCCAGTGCCAGAGCACTTCACTGGGCTGGATATCCCGGGAAAAGCCCAAATTCTTTCGGGATTCAGAGGTTTTAAGGCTCAGAATTCCCACGGGGAGTGATCCTCGTGCCCAGGGAAGGAGGGCGAGGGGGAGGGAGGCAGGGATAATGGCTCAGAGAAGGAATTCCAGCACATGAATTCCAGACCCTGCTCCAGCCTGGCTCCCTGGGAGGAACTCCCCCATTCCCACCTCCCAGCAAAGCTCTGGAATGGAGCTGGAGCTGGGGCCTGGAGGGAAGGAGCGTCCCCCAGTTAATCCCAGATCCCAAATTAAAGACTGGGAATATGATGGGAAAAATCTCCTTAGCCTGAAAAATGCCAGTTAGGGAACTTCAAGCCAAAAATGTCAATTTTTAAGCTCCTCTCACATTTCCTTTCCCAAAGGAAGTTTTGGAGGGGTTTCATCCCACCCGAGCTGGTGCCCAGCATGGATCGGGATCAGGATCAGGATCGGGATCAGGATCAGGATCGGGATCAGGATCAGGATCAGGATCAGGATCAGGGGTGCCAAACCCATCCCATCCCCCAGTCTTCAAATCATCCCAAACTGCAGCATCCGGCCCCGCTGCCCCCAGGGAAGGGATCTCCCACTCCTGCCAGGAATTGCACCTGGAATTACAGCACAGGGTGCTCCTGAAATATGGGGTTAGGGATTTCTAGCTTTTTTTTTTTACTGGGGATGATGTAGGATGCTGTGGGATGCTATGGAATTGTCCAGGATGCTGTGGAGAGCTGTGGGATGCTGTGGGATCCTAAGGGATGCTCTGGGATGCTGTGGAATGCACCAGCATTTCTAGGGCAGGGATCAGGCCCAAAACTTGGAGGAGATGGAAGGGAGAAGTGGGATGGAGGGATCCTGGGATCCAGGGGGTGACACAAGGAGGGGTAGACAGGGATGCAGGCAGGGAAATGGGCAGGCTGCAGCCAGGGATAGGGGCTGGGAGATGAGCAGGGATCCGGGCAGTGATCCAGCAGGGATCCAGGCTGGGAGATGAGCAGGGATCCAGCAGGAGAAGCTGGGTTTGTGCTCCAGCCCCCCCAATCCCAGTGCCTGGAGCTGGGATTGGGGCTGCAGCTCCTGCCCTGGCTCCCGCCCCGGCGCCGCCGTGCCCAGAATCCCAAGCAGGCTCAGCCCAGCCCAGATGCCGGGCGGACACTCCAGGAGGACAAGCCAGGCTTTATTCCCTGCTCCATCCCAGCCTGGCAAAGGCCTCGGGACACAGACCCTGCTCTGTTCCACCCCCGGCATCCCGGGATGCAGCACCGGGAATGGCACAGGCACTGAGGAACATCCTGGGATACAGTACAGGGAATGGCACTGTGCAACATCCCAGGAATGGCCCAGGCACTGTGGAACATCCCGGGAATGCAGGGGCAGCTCTCCCAGTGCTGGGATTAGGGAGCAGGAGAAGGCAGCTCTCCCAGGTTTTGCAGGGAAGGGAAGGAAGGGAAGTGCAGCTCTCACAGCCCCTGGATCAGGGAGGGAAAGGCAGCGCTGCAGCGCTTTGGGCGCTTTCCAAAATAGCTGCTACCGGGAAAAAAAACTGGGAAAGCAACCAAGGGCCTATGACAAATCCTCCCTACGCAGCTCCCGGAGCCACTGCCAGCCGGAGGCTCGGCCTATCCACAGGGATGTGCCGGAGGCCTGGCCTATCCACAGGGATGTGCCAGAGGCTCGGCCTATCCACAGGGATGTGCCAGAGGCCTGACCTATCCACAGGGATGTGCCAGAGGCCTGGCCTATCCACAGGGAAGTGCTGGAGGCTCGGCCTATCCACAGGGATGTGCTGGAGGCCTGGCCTATCCACAGGGAAGTGCTGGAGGCTCGGCCTATCCACAGGGATGTGCTGGAGGCCTGGCCTATCCACAGGGATGTGCTGGAGGCTCGGCCTATCCACAGGGATGTGCTGGAGGCCTGGCCTATCCACAGGGATGTGCCAGAGGCTCGGCCTATCCACAGGGAAGTGCCAGAGGCACTGGCACCCCGTGCCCTGAGGGGGAAAAATCACAAATTCTGGCTGAGGGGAAACTGCTCTGGAACACTCCCCACTCCTGAACCTTCTCATGGAGAAGGGAAATCAGGGAGGGGTCCCTTGGGAAGGACAAACATCCCGGGATACACAGCAGGGATTACTCCTCCAAAGCCACTCCCGAGGCAGCCAGATGGGGGGAACGTGATCCCGATATCCCCCAAAACTCATGCAGCTGTGGGGGCGCAGGTGTGGGGGGTCCAGGCAGCAGCATCCCAATGCATCCCACAGAATCCCAACGCTGGGATGCCGGGAATGGAGGCTGATCCCAGGCCAAGTGGGGAGCGAGCCACCCTCTGACCCCACGGAGCCCTGGCAGGGTGGGAATGCCAGGTGGGAATGGCAGGCGGGCAGGGCAGAGGCCGGACTCACATTCCGCCGATGGAGACGGTGGCACAGGTGCGCTCCGAGAAGGCCGGCACGGTGTCGGTGGCGCTGCTGGCGGGGCGGATGTAATCCACGGAAATGTTCACCTGGAAAAGGGAATGGCTCAGGGCTGGCACTGGCCAGGGCCCAGATCAGACAGCCAGGCCCTCATCCTCATCCTCTCCATGCCCAAACCTCTGAGATCAGCCAGACAGGCTGTCATCCCCATCCCATCCTCATCCCCATCCTCTCCATGCCCACATTCCCACTGCCAGTCTCCATCCCCTCTCTCCATGCCCAGGGAATGGAGCCGTTTCCCAGCTCTGGCACCACCAGAGCTCCCAGGCACAATAAACCAGGAGCTTCCAGGCAGGACAAGATCCCAACTTGGATCCCAGCACCTGCCAGGTGTCCCCAGAGCTCCATGGGGATCCCAAGGTGCAGTGGCCCCGGCAGTTCCTGGTTTTTGGACGCGACATTCCCACCAGGACAGGGGGACGGGAGCGGTGCTGATGGCCCAGAACCAGGGTCTCCAGGAGGGATGGGAAGGGCTGGGGCAGGGCAGGGAGCATCCCGAGCCTGGAATCCCACAGTGCCCCCACAGCTCTGACAGTGCCCCCACAGCGGGGAGGGACTGGGATAATGCTGGCACCTGCTGGATCCCAGACAGGAACTGGGAACACCTTGGGGGCAGATCCTGCTGGATGCATCACCTCCCACTGCACCAGGGTTGGGGTGAGCTGGGACATGCAGGGATCAGGGAATCCTGGAATGGGTTGGGTGGGAAGGGACCCCAGAGCCCCTGCAGTGCCAGCCCTGCCATGGCAGGGACACCTCCCACTGTCCCAGGCTGCTCCAGCCCCAGTGTCCAGCCTGGCCTGGGGCACTGCCAGGGATGCAGGGGCAGCCCCAGCTGCTCTGGCAATTCCAGCCCAGCCAGGAATTCCTCATTGCCAAGATCCCATCCCTGGCTGCCCTCTGGCACTGGGAGCCATTCCCTGGGTGCTGTCCCTGCAGGCCTTGGCCCCAGTCCCTCTGCAGCTCTCCTGGAGCCTCTTTAGGCCCTGCAAGGTCCCCCCTGAACCTTCCCCCCCTCAGGCATCACCCCCCAGCAGTTCCCAGCACCACATCCCACATCTGCAGGCACCATTTCCATGAAAATCCCGCCCAATCCCACCCCTCAGCTTGCCCAGGGAAGCTCCATCCTCGATGCTTTCCTGCTATCAGCTGGAACACCCCGAGGCTCTGGGATAGAGGAGGTGACACTGGGGTGACAGGGGGGCGATGTGGGGATCTTTGGGGACATCCCAGTGCTGCTGCCTTGGGGCTGGACCTGGCCCCTCTGGACTTTTCCCAGGCCCGTCCCCGCTCCTGTTCCCGTTCCGCATGGCCGGAGCCGCGCTGAGCCAAAGGCAGCCAGACAGGCGAGGCAGGAGCATCCCTGAACCCCTCCAAAGCCTCGGCTCATCCCGAAAATCACTCATTAAACCAACATCAAAATGCAAAAAGGGCCGGAGCGTCTGGCAGGGCGCCGAAGCCGCGGCTTTTCCGTGCGGAGAGGGGGCTCCGGCAGGAAAGAGCCAATTAAGGGGAGCGGTTACAGCGATTCCTCGCAGCAAAGCTCCCGTCGGAACCACTGGAGGGGAAAAAGAGACGCCGATTACTCCGAGAGGCAGGTTGGGAATTCAGCTGCTCCAGGGCTTTTGAGATGTCTGGCTCAGGAGCGGCTGGCGTGGGAAACACCTGGCTGGGGATGCGGCACCGGGAACGGGGAGAGGCGGCGGCGGAGCAGCCGGGGGGAACGGGGGATCCCAGGGCTGGGGAGGAGTCACGAGAGACTGGGATGGGATAATGGGATCATGGGATCATGGGATGGGATGGGATCCATGGGATGGGATCCATAGGATCCATGGCATGGGATGGGATCCATGGGGTGGGATCCATAAGATCCATGGGATGGGATGGGATCCATGGGGTGGGATCCATAGGATCCATGGGATGGGATGGGATCCATGGGGTGGGATGGGATGGGATGGGATGGGATGGGGGCACCCCTCAACAGGAAAGCCCTCTATTGTGTCCCACTGTGTCCTGCTGCATCAGATGTGCCCAGGGGCAGGAAGGCTCCACAGAGGGATCTGGACAGGTGGGATCCATGGGATGAGGACAATGGGATGAGGTTCCACAAGGCCAAGTGGAGCCCTGGCACAGGGTGTGGCTGCCCCTGGAACCCTGGAAGTGCTCAAGGCCAGGCTGGACGGGGCTTGGAGCCACTCAGGATAGGGGAAGGTGTCCCTGCCATGGCAGGGCTGGAACCGTTCCATGATCCCATGAAGTTCCATGTCCCCCTTTGGATCACACCAGCCCCATGGAACGCTCCAGACACAGAAAGCTGGGAAAGGCCCTGGGGGTGCCGCTCAGCTGGAGGGACACGGAGCTGCAGGGACAATGCCCGGGATCATCTGAGGGCAGGCTGGGCTCCATGTGACACCAGATGTGGCACTGGCACCCCACAGCCCTGGCACTGGGGACAGCAGGCAAAGCATTCCCGGGATCCAAGGGCGACGTGCCCGTGGAGGGGCCGGGAAGGGCTGGGGGTGCAGGGACCCCCAGCACCCCCGGGCTCCGCTCCCCCCGGAGCAGCCGGAGCCGCGCCTGGGCGGCTTTCCAAGGTCAGCTGCAGTCAGGGTGGATTAAATCACTCCAGCAGCTCCGCTCCCGGGAGCGCATCCAGCCCAGAACAGCGGCACCGCGCGGGCTCCGAGCGGCCACCGCCGCCAATGTCACCCACGGGGACCCGGAACCCACGGGGACCTGGAACCCACGGGGACCTGGAACCCACTGGGACCCTGCACCCACGGGGACCTGGAACCCATGGGGACTCGGAACCCACTGGGACCCTGCACCCACGGGGACCCTGCACCCACAGGCACCTGGAACCCACAGGGACCCAGAACCCATGGGGACCCTGCACCCACGGGGACCCTGCACCCACGGGGACCCTGCACCCACAGGCACCTGGAACCCACAGGGACCCAGAACCCATGGGGACCCTGCACCCACGGGGACCCTGCACCCACGGGGACCTGGAACCCACGGGGACCTGGAACCCATGGGGACCTGGAACCCACGGGGACCTGGAACCCACTGGGACCCTGCACCCCAGCATTCACTGCCTGGGCTCACCAGCACAGAGCTGGGGGTGCCAGGACATGGGGGAACAGGATGGAGTCCCCAGGACGGGCCCCTGGCCTTGTCCCCAGCATCAAGGTCCCAGAGAGGTTGTTCCCAACACGCTGCACCCAGGATGGGGTTCCTGCCTCACTGTCCCCAGGACCAGGGTCCCAACGAGGTTGTCCCCAGCTCCTCGTCCCCAGGGTGTGGCCCCTGTAACCCTGTCCCCAGCTGGTCCCAAGGTGGGGGAGGCAGCCCCGTGGTCCTGTCCCAGTTCCAGCCCCAGTCCGGGCTGGGGGGACACAATGGGACATTCCAGGCACATCCCGTGCTGCAGCCTCAGGACCCCAGGCAGTGGGGACATGTCCCCATGCCAGGGGGGACATCCCGGGGGCTGCCTGAAGAGGGGGGAGGGGGGCTCATCCCGCCGGGAAGGGCCGGGAGCAGCCCCACCTTTGGGATGGGGAGGGCGGGGTGGGCTGGGGCCGTGCCGGTGCCATTCCCTGCTATTCCCTCATCCCACGGGGGGCTCCGAGGGGCCGCGGGGACACGGGGGGGCCGGGGGGGGACAGATGGGGGGTGGGTGGCAGCCCAGACCTGCCGGGCTAAAAATACCCCGCCCGCCCGCGGATCTCCCGGCCCGGCGGCGTCACCCGCTCCCGGGAATATTTTTACTTCCCCGGCAGCTCGTGCCGGGTGGAAGGGCCGGGGGGGCTGGGAAGGGGCTGCCGGGGGGCTCGGGGCGGTGGGTGCCCCCCGTGTCCCTCCCGTGCCGGAGGGAGGAGGTTCCCGGAGACCTGGCGGGGGCCAGGGATTGGGAGCAGGAATGTGCATCGGGATGATCCCGGCGGGATGGGGGCTGCAGGAGGCACCGCGGGGCAGATCCAGGGAAGCGCTTTCCCTCTGGAGCAGCGGTTTCCCTCCCGAGGGCCGGCTCATCCCAGCCCCCCAACCCACGCATCCTGCTGCGGGCAGCGGGATTTCCTGGGAATGGCGAGCGGGAGCCGGCTGCGCTTCCCTAACCCCCTTCCACCTCTCCATCCTCCCATCATCCCTCCTGGAAAAGGCCGGGATGTGGAACAAGGATGCTCCACAGCAGCCCCGGGAGCCTCCAGCGCCTCCGGCACCGCCAGGAGCGGATCCAGCAGGACCCAGCTCCCTCCTCCCTCCCGCTCCAGCGGCTGCCGGAGGGGCCACGGAGACCCCCGGGGCAGGATTGACCTTGGAGCGGGATAACCCTGGCAGTGCCGGGCTGGGAGGCGTCGCGGGGAGGGCGAAGGGTGCGGGGAGAGGAGAGGTGCCTGGATTTGGGATCGTTAAAGGGCGATAATCCCGCTCGCCCCTGCCCCCTCCCGTGCCGGGGCCAGCCCAGCCCACTGCAGCAGCCGCGCATTCCAAGCGCAATCCGGGCGGGAAAACTGCGCTCCCCGACAGCTCTCCCGGCTCGGCTCGCGGCAGCCAAATCCTCCCCGGCAGCCAAATCCTGCCCAGTTCCACACGTGGAAGCGGCGGGTGACGCAGCCGGCCCCGTGACGCTCCAGAGCTGGCAAAGCCGCCCCGGCTCCCGCACATTCCCGGGCTCCGCACATTCCCGGGAACAGCATCCGGATCCTGGCGCGGGCACGGCGCAGCTCCCCGAGGGATGGGTCCCCACTGCCCCCAGCCCCGGCTGCATCAACAACTGGGATCTTCCCAAAATCCCCCCGGGCATCGCTGCTGTGCCGAGCTCTCCCCGAGCTCCCGAGCTCTGCTGTGAGACGCAGGAAAAATTGCCCGACATTCCAAAAATCCTCCAGTCTGCCAAAGCCTTCCCTCTCCCCGGGACTGAGATTCCCTCTCTCCCAGGGAGAAGGCTTTTCCTGGTCAAACCCATCCCTGTTTTATCCCAGCTCTGGTCCCCAGCAGTGCTGGCACCGGGATTGCTGCTGGTGTAACCCCAAAAGGAGAATCCCTGGAAGCATCTGAGGGGACCAGACAGGTGAATGCCCTGGAAAACCATCGGGAAACCACTCAGGGCTCTGGAGATGGGCAGCATTCCCAGCTGGAATCAGCCTTCCCAAAAGGGATATGGTGGGAACAATGTGACACAGGGATGGGGCACAGGGATGGGACAGGATGGGACACGAGGATGGGACACAGGGATGGGACAGGATGGGACAGGATGTGACACAGGGATGGGACACAGGGATGGGGCACAGGGATTGGACACAGGGATGGGACAGGATGTGACACAGGGATGTGACACAGGGATGGGACACAGGGATGGGGCACAGGGATTGGACACAGGGATGGGACACAGGGATGGGACACAGGGATGGGACAGGATGTGACACAGGGACGGGGCACACGGATGGGACACAGGGAGGGGGTCCTGGGACACCCCAGGGAGTCCCTCCTTTCTTCCCCCCGGAGCAGCTGGCAAGGACGGGGCGGCACCGCTTCCATGCCCAGGGAATTTCCATCCCGGAGCTCTCCCTTGCCGGCTCCGTCCATGCGAGCGATTAATCCCAGAGTTAATTAGGGAAGAGCCACGATCCATCTCCCGCGCCCGGCGCAATTATCCGGAGCCGCTCCGCGGCGCAGCGCGATCGATGGGCGGAGGAGCCGGCCCTTCCCGACACGCTCCACGGATTTATTCCACAAATCCATAGTGGCCTGGGCAGCCGGGCGCCGGCCCCAGTTCATCCCGCGCCGCCGGGCAAATTCCAGCGGCTGGGAAGGACACGGTGGAGCTGGGAGAGGCTCTGGCACAAGAGCCAAAATCCCCAAATCCAGCCCTTATGCGCCAGGAAAATCTCAGCCTGGAAAACTCCTGCTGCTCGGGAATGAGAGGGCAAGAGAGAAAATACATTGCCTTCCATCCCTTCCCAGGGAGCAGGGAATTCAGAGGTGGATTCCCACATCCCAGCTCCTCTCCCAACAGGAGCTGGAGGAAAAGGAGCCGTGGCAGCCACAACAGGGATGGATCCTTCCTCATCCCCCCTCGGTGCTTTCTCCAGAGGGAATTATTTTGGAAAGCAATGTCAGGGCTGATCCAGCACTCCAGCGGGATGGGATGGGATGGGATGGGATGGGATGGGATGGGATGGGATGTGTTCAGGAGGAGCCTCCCAAGGCACAGGGACACAATCCGTAAGGATGGGCCCCGGAGTGATGGGGATGGACGGAGCTCCCGAGGCAGGCCAGGAACCAGGGCAGGCTGAGCTCCCCAAATTCCAGAACTCCTTGCAATCCCACAGCTCCTCAGAACAGCCAGGCACCCAGGCAAGCTGAGCTCTAATCCCAGAACACCCTGGAATCCCAGGGATCCCCAGGGTCACCCTCCAAAGGCACCCAGTGCCAGAGCCAATTCCAATCCCTGATCCAACACAGGGCACAGCAATGGCGGATGGCAGAAACCTGGCACCAGTAATCCTGGAATGTCTCAAACTGGGACCACACTGAGGTGCCAGAACCCCATTCCAGACCCCGTGCTCCCATCACAAATCCCAACACTCCCACACTCTTTTCCAACTCCGGGAAGCACCAGATTTCCCATTAAAAAAATCTCCCAAGCTGCTCTTTTCCCCTTTCCCTATTTTTTCGGACTGCCTGGGCAGGCTCCGAGCTGGAAAGATCCAATTAGGCACCGGAGCAGCCCCGACGAGCAGCGACGGCCGCGCCACGAAGGGAATTGATTTTATTTGACTGTTTTATGAGCATTGGAAAATTGCATCCGGAGCGTTCGCTCTGCTGGTTAACACATTCCTCATTCCCGGAATTGCTCTGAACCAGCCTCGGAAAACAGCCAGGGAAACAAAGGGAGAAGCGAGGCGGACTTCCCGGGAAATGGGGAGTGCAATGCCTCGAGGGGCACTCCAAGCTTGGGGGCATCCTGGAATTCCCCAAGGAGCCACACAGCAGCACCGGCATCAGACTCATCCCCTCCTTCACTCCCTCATCCTCACTGTCCCATCCATTGTCAGCCTCAGCCCCACCCCAGCCTCGTCCCTCTCTCCGTACCTTCTTCCCGATGAGTTTCTTGCGCAGGAATTCCCGGGCCTCGAACATGTAGGGAATGTCGTAGAGGGGCCTCAGCTTCCTGTTCTTGTCCTGCCGAGAGAGGGGACTCAGGTCAGGGGATTCCCAAATCTGCCCCAGGGTCCCCCCAATTCCACATCCCAGTTCAGGCTCTGCTGAACCCCCAGGGGACCCTGGGATAACCCCAGCATCCCACAGGAGGAGGTGCCAGCAGCCTGGTGGTGCCAGGTTGGACATCTCTGAGTCACAACTCCAGGAGGGAAGGGGATGATGGAATTTGGGGTGGGGGTGACCAGGGTGACCCCCTGGGGTGCCCAGCCCCTGTCCAAGGGGATCTCCTGGAGTCACATCCCTGCAAAGGCTGAGCAAAAATGGGAGACTCCCAAAGGAAATGAGGATTCGACCCAACGCAATCCAACACAACCCAACACGACCCAAACATGACCTAAAGTGACCCAGTGTGACCCAACATGACCCAAAGTGACCCAAAGTGACCCAATACAACCCAGTGTAACTCAACATGACCCAACACGAAGTGACCCAAAATGATCCAATGTGACTCAAAGTGACCCAACACAACCCAATGTAGCCCAACATGACCCAACAAAATCCATCCCGATCCAACCCAACCCAGACTCTGCTCTGCTCGCCACCACAGTGCCATGGGCACGGCCCCCTCACACCTCCCCGAGCTGGGGAGGAAATCATGGAAAAGAGGGAGATCAGGCCAAAGCAGCCAGAAATGGAGGAGTGCAGTCAGACAGAGCAGGAGAGGGCGGACACGGGCGGCGGCACTCGGCTCCTCCCTAATGAACGAGGCTTTGGAAGAGTTTATTGTCCTTGACGCTGCTCATTCCCAGACTGCTCCTTGGAGACGTTCCCTCCTCTGCCTGCATCGACCGGGGATGGGAATGGGATGGATCCAGAGAGGAGATCCCCAGGAACACACAGCCAGTGCCAGGGATGAGAATGGGATGGATCCAGAGAGGGAATCCCCAGGAACACACAGCCAGTGCTGGGGATGGGAACGGGATGGATCCAGCAAGGGAATACCCAGGAACACACAGCCAGTGCTGGGGATGGGAATGGGATGGATCCAGAGAGGAGATCCCCACGAACCCACAGCCAATGCCAGGGATGGGAATGGGATGGATCCAGAGAGGGAATCCCCACGAACCCACAGCCAATGCCAGGGATGGGAATGGGATGGATCCAGAGAGGGGATCCCCAGGAACACACAGCCAGTGCCAGGGATGAGAATGGGATGGATCCAGAGAGGGGATCCCCGAGAACTTTGGCACTTCCTGCCCCCACAGCAGGTCCCAAAGCAGATCCCAAAGCAGATCCCAGGCACTGCTCCAGCCCCTGGAGCTGCAGGAGCTCAGAACAAGCATGGAGGAGCTACTGTGGCACCACCAGCCTCTCTCTCTCTGCCCCTTCCCAGGGGAGCACAGCTCCCCTCTTCCAAACTTCCAGCCCCTGCCCATGGGCTCCTGGACCATTCCCGCTCCCCAGATCCTCAGAGTGACCCCGGACCCTTCCGTCAGTGGGATCTGATGGATCCAGGCCCTGAGATGCTCCCACCCTCACCAAGGTCACGGCGGAGCTCCGACACCGAGCGCGGCTCTGCGCGACAAAGCCCTGTGCAAACGCTAATTAATCCTCACTAACGAACTCCAAATTTATGGCTTAGTTAAGTGTCTGTCTGGCACAGGCTGTTAAATCCCTAATCCCATCCCGCCGGAGCGCGGGAAGCGGGACGGCAAAGCCCTGGGTGGCCCTGACACCTCTCAGCAGGGCCGGGGGCTCAGGGGCCAGCAAGGAATTCCTGAGGGAGCCCTGGGGTGGGATCTGAGCCCTCCCCAAACCTCCTTCGGGTCTGCAGCCACTGGGACCACCCCAAAAAGGGACCATCCCAAAAAGGGACCACCCCAAAAAGGGACAACCAGCACAGACCCCCCCAGCACCAGTGCCATTCCTAAGCCATACTGAGATCCACAGTGCCATCCTGCCAGTCCTGGATGTGCCATGGAGGAGGGATATGAGCCATCCCCAAAGCTCCTTTGGAGCAGCTCACAAGTCTGCAGCCTTGTGAGACCACCCCAGAAAGGGGTCACCCCAAAAAGGAGTCACCCCAAGAAGGGACCACTCCAGAAAGGAGTCACCCCAAAAAGGGACCATCCCAAAAAGGAGTTACCTCAAGAAGGGGTCATCCCAAAAAGGAGTCATCCAAAAAGGGACCATCCCAAAACAAGGAGTCACCTCAAGAAGTGGTGACCCCAAAAAGGGGGTGACCAGCACAGGCACCCCGGTGCTGTGCCGGGACCCACGGCTGCACCATTCCAGCCCCGGAAGTGCTGGCACTGACCCAGCCCTCCCATCCTGCTGCTGCTGTGCTGCAAAATGCCAATTCCCTCTGGGAATCCTCCCCACACGGCCTGGCAGTGCCAGGAGCAGGATAATGGGAACGTTTAAGCGCCCAGCCCAAAGGCCCTGCTGCCACTCCCTGTCAGCCCCAGTAAATGTGGCTCTGTTGTCCCACAGCAGTGACACTCCCAGCACAGGGAAAGCAGCAGCTGACGGCTCTGGGAAGCTGTTCAAGACCTCGGACGCTCAGCGGAGCTTTTGCAAATAAACACGAAAAATCAATGGAACAGCGGGAAGTTAACGGAATTCCACAGCCGGCAAACTCCGGCAATTTCCGACACGGAGAAGGATTGTGTTGGGTCTAACCCATTTTCCGAGGCAGGAGCTGGATCTCAGCAATGAATCAGTTCGCAAGCTGTGGCTGCTCCATCCCTGGAATGTTCACATCCAGGCTGGACAGGGCTTGGAACAGCCTGGGATAGCGGAAGTGTCCCTGCCCGTGGTGGGGCTGGATGGGCTCTGAGGTCCCTTCCAACCCAACCCAACTCATCCCAACCCATTCTGGGATCCCACGATTCCATGAAATGCCTGTCCCGCCTCTCCTCGGCTGCTGGAGAGAGTCATCAGCCACTGAGAAGTTAATTAAGCCCAGGGATCCAAGGCTCACTTAATTAAAGGTGAGCAGCGAGGACGTCGCTCCATTAGCGACGGAGTCGGAGCTGCATCTTCAGGGAGCTGCCAGAGGAGGGGGGCACCCCCTCCCTTCCCTCCTGGAACACGGAGATTTCAATCCCAAGTTTGATGGGAATGCTCTGGTTTATCCCAGGCTGCAGAAGCTGGGCAAGAAAGCGACTCTTTGGTTCCAGTGAGGGACTGAGCAGCTCCAGAGGGGGAGGAGAGACTCCTGAATTCCTTCCTCCCAAAACAACCCCCCACGGCCCAGAACACCCAACAGGTGACAGAATTCCAGCTCTCCTCTCCAATTAACAGCATTACACAGGGCAAGGCCTAACTAAGGTCTACTTCCAGGGAAGCAGCAGCTCATATCCACTGCCAGAATTCCTGAAGAGGACTGACCATGGAGTGCTGCCATTCCCAGCTGCCGGGGATCCCGCTCCCAGCCCCAGCCCCTTCCCAAGGGCACAGCGTGGGGGTGAGGATGGATGTAAGCACAGCTGGAGCAGCAGGAAATGCTCCAAGACCTGGGATGGCAACTCCAGCTCCACATTCCAAGACTCGTCAGGGACTCTGCAGCCCCTGAGGGATCCCAGGATGGGGGGAACCTGCTCCATTCCCTTTGTGGGAGAAGGATTCCACCCGGAGCAAGAGAAGCTCCTGAGAATCCATGGAATTGCAGGCTCCTGCTCCTGAAGCAGGGAAGGGGCCATGGCTCATCAGCAGTGTCACGCCACGCTTCACCCTCGGCTGAACCCGCCTGGGATGTGCCAGGTGGGAAATCCATCCCAGAGATCCATCCCAGAGGCCATGACAGGGAACAGGCAGCGTCTGGAACACGCATCCCACTGATCCAGGGGTGCTCAGAGCAGGGGGAATGCCTGATCCTCCCGGGACGAGCCAGGGCTCCCTGCTCCCCATGCAAAGATTTTGGGGTTTTTCCCCAGAATTCTAGGTGCCAACATCCAAGGGGGGTCCCCAGCAGAGCCGAGGGGACCCAGAGCCTGGTGGCACCGTGGGATGGCAGGTGGGGAGAGCCCCCCCGTCCCTGCCAGCGCAATTAGGGAAGCTCATTATTTGTAAAGTAATTAGCAGAGCTAATCAACTCCCAGCGCCAGGGCGGAATGAGCGGGCGGAGAGCGGGAGCTGCCAGCTGGAAACGCCAGCGCTGGAGGGGGACCCGGGGACACTGCAGCCCCCAGGGTGCCCAGGGTGGGGCCTCGGGCTGGGGCACTGGGCAACGATTCCATCCCACCGGGAACAGGATCCCGGGATCCCGGGAGCTCCTGCTCCTGAAGCAGGGAAGGGCCATGGCTCATCAGGGCGTCACAGCGCGCTTCACCCTCGGCTGAGCCCGCCTGGGATGTGCCAGGTGGGGAATCCATCCCGGAGATCCATCCCGGGGCCGGCAGGGCGGTGACAGGAACAGCAGGAGCACCGGGGAGCGGCTGCTCTGCATCACAGCCTGGGGAAAGCTCTGCCCCACCCAGGCCCGGTGCCGCTCCCACAGCTCCTTCCCAGCGTCCCGGGAGCCCGGCAGGGCTGGCAATGACACCGGGAGCTGCAAGGGACAGCGCTGAGGACGGCAGGGAAGTGCCGTGCGCGGGGGCAGGCACGAGCAGCTCCCGGTGACATCCCGGTGACATTCGCAGGCAGCCCCAGGCAGGTGCTTGCTCAAGGAGCGACGCCTCAAGTGGGCACTTGGCCTCTCCAGCCTCTCCAGCCTCTCCTGCTCCACTGCTCCCGCTCCCTCCCTGTCCCCACTTGCAGCCACTCGAGTACAGGAGCTGGGCGGTGCTGGAGCCTCTGATGGCACCGGGGGACAGAGGGCACAGCCAGGGCTGGCAGGAGAAGGGCAGCACGGCTGGAGAACCGTGGGATAACTGAGGCTGGAAAAGCCTCAGAGCCCATCGAGTCCGACCATCCCCAGCACTACTGAGGCCACCACTGACCCTGTCCCCAGGTGCCACATCCACACAGCCTTGAAATCCCTCCTGGAGTGGGGACTCCACCCCTGTGCCAGGGCTGCACAGCCCCTTCCAGGAGGAGTTTCCCCAATATCCACCCTGAGGCTGCCCTGGCCCAGCCTGGGGCTGTTTCCTCTCTGGGGACTGTCCCAGGGCCGTGACTCTGGTGCCGACCATCCCCACTCCCAAACACAACCAGAGCCACCCCAATCCTCCCCCTGCAACTCCATGGCATCAACATTCCAGCTGGGAGACCCCAAAGAGGGGTACAGGGCTGCAAACAGGGGGGGGAGGTACAGGACCCCAAATGGGGGGCATAGGATCCCAAAGAGGGGGAAACATGACCCCATGGCCAGGACAAAGTTGGGGTCAGGACAGTGACCCCGAGAGCCCGGAGCAGGACAGCCCCAGCTCCTGTGGGATTGCTGCTCCCATGCCGGTCTCTGCTCCCTGCCCGCTCCAGGACACGCTGTGCACGACCATCCTCATCATCCTGGGCAGGGATGAAGGGCCAGGGAGCCCGGGCTGCGCCGGGAGCTGGAGCAGGAACGCCGCAGGACAAATGGGAACTGCGGGGAACGATGGAAGCGACGGCACGGAAATAACCAGGGCTGCTTCAGCACAACGCAGAACTATAAATAATAAAGTTATAAATTATAGAATCTGGGAATCAGGGATTGAGCTGGGTGGGAAGGGACCTCACAGCCCCTTCAGTGCCACCCCTGACGGGGGCAGGGACACCTCCCACTGTCCCAGGGTGGAGAGGAGAAGGATCCAGGGAGAGCTCAGAGGCCCTGGCAGGGCCTGAAGGGGCTCCAGGAGAGCTGCAGAGGGACTGGGGACAAGGCCTGCAGGGACAGCACCCAGGGAATGGCTCCCAGTGCCAGAGGGCAGCCAGGGATGGGATCTTGGCAATGAGGAATTCCTGGCTGGGCTGGAATTGCCAGAGCAGCTGGGGCTGCCCCTGCATCCCTGGCAGTGCCCCAGGCCAGGCTGGACACTGGGGCTGGAGCAGCCTGGGACAGTGGGAGGTGTCCCTGCCATGGCAGGGGTGGCACTGGAGGAGCTCTGAGGTCCCTTCCAACCCAAACTATTCCATGGTTTTATGATTCCAACATTCCTGGCTGAGAAAGAACTGGGGAAGAATCCATTAATTTGGGCTGGGTGCTGACAGGAGCTCCCCAAGGGGCTTTAACCCCACTGGCAGCTCCGTGCCAGCCCCAGCCCAGCCCCAAACCCCTCTGTGGGGGCAGCAGGGTGGGCAGGGCCCTTTCCATGGAATTACTGGGGAGCATCCGAGCACGGCGCTGCCCGCTCCCGGGGGATTCATCATCCAGCAGCACTTGGCTCTGTGCCCCTCTCCGGGGCTGATAAGGAAATTGAGACATCCCAAAATATCCGCTCCTTCCACAGATCACTCGTGCTTTTCCCTTCCTCATTTCCCCACTGCAGCGTTGGAATTTGGAGTTAAACCAGCCCGACTTCCCCAGGAGCTCCGGAAGAGCTGCTCCCTCCCAAGGAGGCTGAGATCCCTGGAAGAGCTGTGCCAGCAGCATCATCCCTGCTCCAGGCATCCAGGATCTCCCAGATAAACAGGAAACATGGCTCTGCTGCCACAGGGGTCTTGTCCCAACCACTGGAATTCATCCACCCTCAGCCTGTGTCTGCCTCAGGAACGAACTGCCCACAAAAAGGTGGAAATCACAGGAGCTGGATTTATGCTGAATACCCTTTGGCTGCTGGAATGCAGATCCTCAGCAGCCTGGAATTGGGGCACGGCATTCCAGGCATCCCAAACCGGGCCCTTGGAATTGGGGCAGGCATCCTGGACACCCCAAACTGGGCACCTGGAAAAGGGCACTGCATCCCAGACTGGGCACCTAGAACTGGGGAATGCATCCCAGACTGGGTACCCGGAATTGGGGTGCTGCTTTTCAGACACCCCAAACTGGGCATCTGGAATTGAGGGGTGCATCCTGGAGACCCCAAAGTGGGCACTTGGAACAGAGCACTGCATCCCAGACACCCCATCCTGGGCACCTGGAATTGGGCTGCTGCATTCCAAGCATCTCAGACCGGGTACCTGGAATTGGGGGATGCATCCCAACCCCTACCACGGTGGGAGATGCTGGTTCCAGGCTGCCCTCAGTGCAGAATCCGGCTGGAGCGGCCTCGGGATGTGGCTTTGCAGGCACCAAGGGGATGTGGCTCTGAGGGCCACGCGGATTTGGGAATCCAGCGGCGTTTTGGCTGCTCTGCTCCCACAGAGAGGGGAAACGGGGTCAGCGTTCCTGGAACAGGAATGATCCCGACCCAGGGTCTGGCTGTGGGACACTGGGACACCGGGAGATGCCTCTGCTTCCTAAAACCGTCACCGAGGGGACGGGAACGGGGACAGGGACGAGGACAGAGGCAGCAGCTGCTGCCAGGCACGGCCATTTCAGGGCTCCGGGAAGAGCCTCCACACTGTCCCCGTTGTTATCCCGTATTTCAGAGGATAACTGCAGAGCCTGAGGGATGTACAGCGGGGCTGTCCCTTCCAGCCCTCCCTGCCCTGGATTTGGGGTCGTGTGGGAGGGGACTGGACTCACTCCCGGCCCCTTTTGTCCCCGCTCCCCGCGGGTTTCACTGCCGTGGATCCTCCCACACGGCCCCGCGGGCACCGGGACCCTGAGCAGGGTCAGGGCAGCACTGGGGAGTGCTGGAATGCGGGAGCAGCTCAGAGCCCAGCTCAGAGCCCAGCCCAGAGCCGGAGCTGCACCGAGCGCTCCAAGCCCACCCGCACGTGACGGAGGGAAGGAGGAAAAGCAGCTGGAGAAAAGTAGGACAGCGGGGCTGGGAGCGAGGGAAGAGCTTGGAAGGATGGAGCTGCCTCCCCTCTGCGGGGCTGGGACAGGGACACCCCGACCTGTCACTGTCAGCATCATTGTCACTGTCACTGTCACCCCTGCCCTGCTCACAGGATGCTCTGAGACCCCCTCGCCAACCCCGGGGGGCTGCGCTGTGCCGGCGGGTCCGGGGAAAAGGCAGCATGGATCTGTCAGCCACAGCACAGACAGGAGCCCTGGCACAGACAGCATGGATCCATGGCACAGACAGGATGGATCCATCAGCCACGGCACAGACAGGATCCATGGCACAGACAGCATGGATCCATTATCCATGCACAGGCAGGATGGATCCATCAGCCATGGCACAGGCAGCATGGATCTGTCAGCCACAGCACAGGCAGGAGCCCTGGCACAGGCAGGATGGATCCATTATCCATGGCACAGGCAGCATGGATCTGTCAGCCATGGCACAGACAGGATCCCTGGCACAGACAGCATGGATCCATGGCACAGACAGGATGGATCCTTCAGCCATGGCACAGACAGGATCCCTGGCACAGACAGGATGGGTCTGTCAGCCACAGCACAGACAGGATCCCTGGCACAGACAGCATGGATCCATCAGCCATGGCACAGGCAGGATCCCTAGCACAGACAGCATGGATCCATTATCCATGGCACAGGCAGGATGGATCCATCAGCCATGGCACAGACAGGATCCCTGGCACAGACAGCATGGATCCATTATCCATGGCACAGGCAGCATGGATCCATCAGCCATGGCACAGGCAGCATGGATCTGTCAGCCACAGCACAGGCAGGATCCCTGGCACAGACAGGATGGATCCATCAGTCACAGCACAGGCAGGATCCATGGCACAGACAGCATGGATCCATTATCCACAGCACAGGCAGGATGGATCCATTATCCCTGGCACAGGCAGGATGGATCCATTATCCATGGCACAGACAGGATCCACAGACCAGCCCCAGTCCCTGGCACAGCCCAGGTCACCTCCAGCACACCCACAGTGACACTGGGGCCGTGCCAGGCCACGCCACCCCTGTGCCAGCAGGGGCCCAGCCCTTCCTCAGCACCAAGCCCTGCAGATCCAGGGCAGCTCCTCCATGGAAAGCCCGTTCCAAGGGTGCCCACTTTTCTACTTGCACTGGGAATTTTGGGAGGTTCTGAGGTGCTGCCAGTGTCACCAAGGATGGCCGGTGCCACCAGAGTCCAGGAACTCGAGCTGGGGGAAGGGGCTGGGGGGGGCTGCAGGTGCCCCCCAATGAGGGATGTTCCCAATCCATCCCCCCTCCATCCCATCCATCCGTCACATCTCCAAATGTCTGGCACTGAATGCAGCCGGTGCTAACGGAGGGGGAATATTCATGATTCCCGATTCCGGGAGCGGCGCCGGCAGAGGTGCAGGAATGGGGGTGTTCCCACTGCTCCCACGGCTCCAACCCCCCAGTGCTGGGGAGGCTCCCAGCTCCCACTCCTGAGCACAGAGGGATGGGTGCCCTGGGATAAACACGGAGCCCTGGCCCTGCTGGGACCCCCTGTGACCACCCTGAGCTGGGAATTGGGGGTGGGATGTGAGCCTGAGCCAGGCCTTGGGGCTGGAGCTTCCCTGTCCTGTCCGGTGCGGATGGAGCTGCTCCTGTCCCCTCCCTGCCCCACTGGGTGATGGCACCGTGTGGCCCAGCTCTGTCCCCAGGGTCCCCTCGGCCACCCCCGCGGGTGACTGGGCAGGATCCGGGGCGATGCCGGAGCCGTGCCTGCTTCCCACCCGGCGCAGAGGCTCCGGAGCTGGGAGATGGGAAGGGAGCCAGTGCAGAGGCTCATCCCACGCTAAAATCAGGGATCGATTCCCGAGGCACAAGGGCCGGAGCATTAATTGCAGAGCTCAGCTCTGTGCCAGGACCGAGGCGCTGCTCCAATTCAGTGCAATTTCCCATGCGCTGAGGAATTCCAGCAGCTCCCGAGGAGCTCAGAAGGTCAAAGCTCCTCTCTCCCAGCAGCGTTTTCACGCTCATCCAGCCGAGCGACAAACAGCCGGGGCTGGGCACGGACCAAACCTCTGGAGCGGCTCCCGGAGCGCGCGAGGCTGGAGCAGCATCCCCGGGAATGCGAGCTGGCAGGTGCCTGGATCTCCCTCCAAGCATCGGTGTCACAACACCAGGCAGGAATTACAACAGAGGAATTGCAGCACTTAGCGGGAAGCGGCTGGGGAGGGATCTCGGCGCAGCCCGCTCGCTCTCCGGGGATTATTCCTGCCACGCGGCAGATCCCGGTTTCGGCGGCGGCAGCAGATGGGCTGAGCGCGGCCTGCTCGGAGCAGCACGGCCCCGGGGCCTCCCGGAGCTGCTGCCTCATGCAAAAGCTGCTCCGTAATTGCTGGCAAGCTCCTGCCCAGCTCCCCGGCCGGCTGCGGGGCTGGCCGGCTGCTCCAGCACCAGCCCGGCTCCTGCTGCCGCTGCTGCCGCTCCAGCGCTCCGGGCTGCTCCCGTTTCGCTGCCGAGCTGCTGCTCTCTGAGCCATGAGCAATTTCCTGGGATGCCAGCAGCTGTAATCCATACAGGAACCCAACTGTGCCAGCTCGCAAATGAATCCAACCCGGAGCAGGCCTTGTACCTGGCGCTGGCGGCTCCCCCGGGAGCCGCCTCCGCAAATTTGGACATTTGCTCGTGGCCGGGCAGGGAAAAGGCTCCCGAGGCAAAGCGGAGCTCTCCCCCGGATCTCCCCCAGCCGGAATTTAACACCCTGCGCTGCCAGGAGCCGCCGTGCCACGATCCAGAGGCGCGGGTTAAACACCGAAGGGCTGCCTTTCCAGGCAGGAATGACTTTGGGAGCGGCAGGAGGCTCGGCAGCCGCAGATGCAAGCAAATCAGTTTTTACCGGCGCAGCACTTGCTGCCCGGAGGGCACATTCCAGGTTCCCAGAACATGCTGACTGCACTCTCTTCTCCCTGGAAGCGACTGCAGCTCCCATTAAATATTGATCCGGGAACTCCGGTGCCCCCGCGCCTCCTCTCCCCGGCTCTGCCAATATTTAGAATCCATTAAAGTCGCGTGCGGAGCACTCGGAGCCGCGGCGGCTCCGCACCGGCCACGCCGGCAAATCAGTTCGGTTACACAACCCTGGATGAGCTGCCATGATCCCTGTAGCTGTAATTTAGCGGGAGCGGGCCCGGATGAGTTCATGGCTTTGTTCCTCGTTAATCTTTCATGCTCGTTGAGTGCGGAGCAATTTGTGTAGTACAAACCCTGCGCCACAAATTGCAGCCGCGACCTGCTCCGCGTGCATCCCGCCTGGCATTCCCAGCGGGGCCGCGGCCCTGGATTCAACCCCGCATCCCGGAACCGCTCCCAGGACTGTCCTCACAGCACCCACAGGGACAGGGATTCATCCACGGGAACAGCTCCGGGACTGTCCTCACAGCACCCACAGGAACAGGGATTCATCCCCAGGAACAGCTCCCGGGACTGTCCTCACAGCACCCACAGGAACAGGGATTCATCCCCAGGAACAGCTCCCGGGACTGTCCTCACAGCACCCACAGGAACAGGGATTCATCCATGGGAACAGCTCCCAGGACTGTCCTCACAGCACCCACAGGGACAGGGATTCATCCCCGGGAACAGCTCCGGGACTGTCCTCACAGCACCCACAGGGACAAGGACAACAAGGCGGGGACACGGGGGGAGCTCAGCTGAGCTGGAGATTCCCGGTTCCTTCAGGCTCGTTACCAGAAGGATCACGGAATGCTGTGGGTGGGAAGGGGTCTTAGGGACGATCCAGTGCCACCCCTGCCATGGCAGGGACACCTCCCACTGTCCCAGGCTGCTCCAGCCCCACTGTCCAGCCTGGCCCTGGGCACTGCCAGGGATTCAGGGGCACCCACAGCCTCTCAGGCCCAGGGATTTGTGCCGGTGCCTCCATCCTTGCAGAAGGTTTGGCAGAGCCCACCCAGCCATTCCCGCCTGGAAATCGCTCCCTGTGCCAGCCCCTCCTCCCAGCCCTCGCCTGGCAGGGCTGTGGCATCGCCCGCGCTCCCGAGGGTGCCAGCGCAGCCTCTGCAGGGCCCAGGAACGTTCCCAGCTCCCGGCAAGGCGCTGCCAAGCCGTGCAGCCGCCCTCTTCCCAAAATCCAGCTGGCTGCTCCCTGGAAAAGCTCCCAGCGGACACCTGCAGACCATCTGTCGAGCGGCACCCACCGAGCAGGACCGGCCCCAGGCTCTCCATGGGTATCCAGGGTGGCTCAGAGCCGGGAGCAGCAGCTCTTTTCCAGGGATGGAGCAGCTGGGATTGCTAAAAATGGGTGGGATGGGATCTTTCCCAGCTCCTTTCCCAGTCCTCCCGCAGGGTTATGAATCCAACTGGAACAACCTCAAAAGCTGAGCTCCAGGGGCTGGGCCGGGCTGCTCTTGGCCCCAAGGTCATTCCCTGCCCTTCCCGCCTCCAGCAGGACTGGCAGAGCTCCAGGCAGGTCGCCGGTACAGAGCTCTTGCAATCCCACAGAAAAATCCCAGGAACCAGCGAGGCACAGGGAAAGGAGGAAGCACCAGCTTTGATGGGTGTGGGTAAAATGCTCCCTGAAATCTGCTGGAATGTGGCAGGATGAGCAGCCACATCCACCACCCCTCCGAGCAGCCACGACATTCCTGACACACAAAAATTCCGAATCCAGGAGCCAAACCCTGGCACCTCCGAGAGCAACTGGAACCCCGGAGCCCCAGAGCCCCGGGGTCACTGGGATCTGCAGGATCCAGAGTGTCCAGAGAGCCGGACACAGCCACAGGAATCCCACCAGGCACCATCTCCAGGAGCACCCTGGAATGTCCCACATTCCAGGTGGGATGCTGATCCCTGGTGGCCAGGGTCCCACGGGAGCGGGGCCTGGATGATCCAGCAGCTCCCTGCCTTTGGAATCACAGCAGAAAGCCAAGGAACCTGCATGCAGCTCCTCTGAGAGCTGCAAAAAAAAAATCCAATCCCAAATCCATCTGTTCTCCCTCTTTCTGAAGCCATTTCCAGCTTTCCTGTGCTGCCAGCTTTTCCCTGCTGGGGTGGTGGCAGCTCTGGGAAGCTCCCATTGCTCCAGAGCAGGCAGAGCACCAGGATCCCCCATCCCAAATCCTGGCCAGAGGGGCCTGGGGTCCCTGCCCAGCACTGGTGTGGGACAGAGGGACAGGAACGAGCTGCCATTCAGGGGAAACACGGAAAACCAGAGAGCCTCAGCTTTGCATCCCTGGAAAAGACATCTGGAAGTGTCCCAGGGCCATCCCGACAATCCCTGGAGAAATCCCACACCTGCAGTGCCAGCCTGACCTCGGCTGTGCAGGTGGGACCAGGGAGTCCTGGAGCAGCTGGGAAAGGAGCTGGGATACCTCTGCTCCCAGTCCCACTCCCAGGGCTCCCAAAAGCTCCCAAAAAAGAACCCCGGAGCAGCCTCCAGGTCCCTGCTCTGGCCGGGGGCACTGTCCCCGTTCCAGCTCCCCGGCTCCCAGCCCACCCCCAGCAGCCTGCCTGTTCCCTGCTCCTCCCGTTCAATCAGGATCCATGTGCTCGGCTCCCCCTCCTCCAGAGAATTCCCAATTAAGAGATCAATTTAGATAAATTGGGGATTGGAGCAGATTTGTGCTGCAACTGCCGCAATCCAGAAAATTCCGCCGGAGCGGCTGACGGGGCCTGGAGTGTGGCTGTCCAAGGGAAAGAGCCGGTGATTGGAAAAGGGAATGGAAATATCCCAAACTCTGGGAACCGTGGTGGCACCGACACCCAGGGAAGCTCTGAGGCAGAACCACCACAGCTGGATCCAGCAGGTCTGAGTCCTCCTTGCTCTTCCCAGGAATTGGCTCTTCCTCCATCCCATGGAACTGCCAGACAGGGCTCAGCTCCGCCTCTGGATGGATCCAAGGCCAGCAAACTGCCCCAGGGAACAGGATGGATCCATCTCCAAAATGGATGGATCCCAAACCCCACCACAGGGTTCAGGGCTGAGCGCTGGCTGCACCTCGGAACAGCTTCCCTGAATCCACAGGCACCTGGAGCATCCCAGGGACGGGAGCATCCACGTTCACAGCCCCAGATGGGGGCTGCATCCCACGGAGATTCCAGCCATCCCAGGGACACATTCCAAACTTCCCAGAGAGAGATTCCAGTTATCCCAGTGAGTTTCCAGCCATTCCAGTCAGAGTTTCCAGCCCTTCCAGTGAGATTTTCCAGCCATCCCAGTGAGATTTTCCAGCCATCCCAGTGAGTTTCCAGCCATTCCAGTAAGGGTTTCCAGCCTTTCCAATGAGTCTTTCCAGCCATGCCAGTGAGTTTCCAGCTACCTTGATGAAGACTCCACCCATCCAGGTGAGGTTTTCCAGCTGTTCCCCCACCTCATAGCACCAGTGCAGCACCTGGAGCAGCAGGAGATCCATCTCCATCCCGATCCGAGACGTTCCAGGACAGAGCCGAGCGCTGGGGACGCTCCCGGCCATCGCTCCCGGGATTCATCCAGCACTGGGAGATGAAAGGCTGGAGATGAAAGGCTGCAGGATCCCATCACACTCCGTTTTCCGTCTGTCACTTCCCATCTCCTCCACCCGGAGCCGTGGGAGCAGCAATTAGCGCTCGGCAGGTCGGGATGGGATTCCCGGCGGAGCTGCGATATCCCGGGGCTCCTGCTCCGGAAGGGAGGAGAGGCTGGGAAGAGCCCTCAAAGGGGCACTGGGGGAAAAAGCCTTCCAGGGGAGCCTGGAATCAGGCCTGAATTGTATTTTATGCATTTTATATTTTATATTAAATAAAGGTATGTATGCTCCTAGAATTTATATGGATCCCAGGATTGCTGAGGCTGGGAAAGCCCTGCAAGGTCACTGAGTCCAAACTGTGCCCAATCCTCACCTTGCCCCTAGCCCAGCGCCCTGAGTGCCACATCCAGGAATTCCTTGGACACCTCCAGGGATGGGGGCTGCAAATTTCCCCTTCCAAGGCCTGACCTCCCTTTCCATGGGGAAATTCCTGCTGATTCCACCCTAAGGCTCCCCTGGCCCAGCCTGAGGCCGTTCCCTCTCCTCCTGTCCCTGTTCCCTTCGAGCAGAACCCAAGCCCCTCCACAGGTGGATTTTCAATAAATGCTCATTTGTTATAAATATTCCTGTGGATGTTCTGTAAATCCTGACACATTCCACGGAGAGATGTCCATGCTGATATTTGATCCATAAACAGATGTGTCCACACTCCCTGAGCTCCACATCCACCTCTGGAATGGCAGCCGGGATGGAGGTCCCCACCCTGAGCCCCAGCAAGGGTGGGTTTGATCCCTTGTGGAATTCTTGGATGTTTTTTCCATAATTTTAACTGCTGGTGTGGAAGGGAGAAGCAAACCCATCATTAATTGCACTGCCAGGTAATTAATGACAGCACCAGGGATGGAAACATGACGGAGCCACGGAAGTATGAAACCCAGGGAGAAATAATTGGATTTAACAGGAGCATCCCAGGCCAGAGGGACCTTGGGGAGACCCTGGTGGGGCAGAACTGGGACCAGTACAGGACACAAAACCTCCCAGTCTGGATGCCCCGGGCAGGGCTGACACAAACAGGAGCCAGGACCAGCCCGAGGAGGAGGAGGAGGAGGAGGAGGAAGCAGAGGAGGCAGAAGGAAGCAGCTCTTCCTCTAAGGACTGGAAATTCCACCTTTCTGGGGGGGGTCTGGCAGCACAACTCCACCCCCACAACCCCTGGATGTGCCCTAAAGGTGCAGCTGATTCCAAATGCGGATCCCAGTCCATGGGAACAGACATTGAGCAGCCACAGGGCTGCGATCTGGGGACCTCAGGGTGCTGGGATGTAACACTGAGGGGCTGGGAGGTGACCCTGGGGTGCCAGGAGATGACCCTGGGGTGCTGGGATGTGACACTAAGGGGCCGGGATGTGACATTAGGGTGCTGGGAGGTGACATTGAGGTGCTGGGATATGACATTGGGGTGCTGGGATGTGACCCTGGGGTGCTGGGATGTGACCCTAGGGTGCTGGGATGCACAGGGACAGCCCAGCCTCGGGGGCACAGACCCCACGCTGCAGGACCCCCGGAGCCCCAGGGTTCGGGAGGAGCGGAGCGCCGCGCGGTTCCGGGGCCGATCCCGGAGGATTTCCAGCGGATCCGCCCGGCGGCGGCGGGCGGGCGCTGCCTTTCCGCAGTCTCCTTGGAGACTGTGGCTGCTCCGAGGGGATCCCGCTGCTCCCGCTGCTCCCTGGCTCGCGGCAGCTCCCGGCCCCGCCGTGCCCGTGCCAGAAGAGCAGCAGCAAGAGGCGATCTGGGAAGGCATCCATAGCTCCGTGTGGCCAGAGCAAGGCGGCGTGCGGGGAGGCAGGAATTTCCAAATTCCCGTTCCCACAGCAACGCGGGGTCACCTCGGGAGCCGTCGCCCACCGGCACGGCCGGGCCGGCCCGTGGTGCTCCAGGATGGAAAACCGCCTGGAAAAGGTGGGTTTGGAGGAATCTTGGCTTGGCCCCCCTCGTGTGCACAGGCAGGAGCCTTCCCAGGAGCCTTCCCAGCATCTCCAGAGGCGCTGGGGGAGGAGGAGGAGGAGGAGGGATGTGCCAGGAACAAGGCAGGCGCTCCGAGGGTCTCGGGAGCTCCGTGATGCCACAGCTCCGAGTGCATCAGCCATGGAGGGAATGCAGTAACAGAGGGAACAGCACCAGCATGGGGATAAATCCCTGCCCTGAGGAGCCCCTGCTGGACTGGGATCACCAAGAGAGGGCAAGAAATGCCCATCTCTGCACCCCCACCACTGTCCCAGAAAGGGACACAGGGATTGGAGCCACATCCTGGCTCCCGGAGCAGCTCCAGAGCTCCGAGTGGGATGGAGACTCTGTGAAGAGGGATCAATCCCTCATTCCAGTTTCTGGAACAGCTCCAAAGCTGTAAGCAGGGTCAAGGAGCCTCTGTGTAACACAGGAATCAATCCCTCATCCCAACTCCTGCAGCAGCTCTGGAGCGGTGAGGGGATGAGGGAGACTCTGTGACACAGGGACTGATCCCTTACCCCAGTTTCCAGCACAGCACTGAGCTCTGGCCACAGTCAGGGACACTGTGTGTGTGACACGGGCTGATCCCTCATCCTGCACAGCCCCAGAGCTCTGGGCACAGTCAGGGACACTCTGTGTGTGACACAGGCACTGATCCCTCATCCTGCACAGCCCCAGAGCTCTGAGCAGGGCCAAGGGCTCTCAGCATATGCTGCACACACACCAGGGCCATGTCCTGTTTCCCAGCCCAGCTCTGAGCAGGGTCAAGGGCGCTCCCCGTGCCCAACCCCAGCTCATCCCAGCGCTTTCATGTCCCTGCCGCGCGCTCGGATCCGGCTCCAGCGGCGCCGGCCTGAGAGAGCTCAAACACAGAGAGCAGGGACCAAGCTGTGCAGGAACAATGTGACTTTTCCAGCCCTTCCCAGCGTTCCAGAGCCTG
This sequence comes from Agelaius tricolor, assembly GCF_023055355.1. NCBI lineage: Eukaryota > Metazoa > Chordata > Aves > Passeriformes > Icteridae > Agelaius > Agelaius tricolor. The sequence goes on from NW_027269346.1 coordinate 338,651, forward strand.
CCAGGAACCCATCGATCCTGAGCCGCCGGTCACGAGCCGGCCCTGGCGTCCCTCGGAGCCCAGGACACAGCAGCTGCTCCTCTGGGGTGGGAGCTCCCAGAGCCCAGCCAGCCCCACGGCCCAGGGGAAGGAAAACCGAGGATTCACCCCCTCAGGAGCAGCTGTGCAGCCTCCTGTGCCTGCCCCACAGATGGGGACACAAGGGCACAAGGCCACAGGCACAGGTATCCCTAAGGAACATCCCACACCCCCGGCCGGGAGTGCCCACGGAACAGAGGGGAAACTGAGGCAGGAGAAGAGGGACGGATTTGTCTCCCTGCAGCCACCAGTGCACGCTCCTGCCCTTCCCAGGCCTCCTGCATCCCATGGGATGGGCTCCCGCAGGAAGGGAAAGGGGGCACGGGCATCCCAGAGGGAGCAGGAGCCCCATGGGAGGGGGGATCCACACAGAACCCACCCTTCCCCCTGCCCGGCCCCTTCCCACCCTGCTCCCATCCCCTCCCTGTCCCCACAGTGTACCCAGGCACTGTCCCCGCAGTGTCCCCAGGCACTGTCCCCTCCCTGTCCCCACAGTGTCCCCAGGCACTGTCCCCTCCCTGTCCCCAGTGTCCCCAGGCGCTGTCCCCGCAGTGTCCCCAGGCGCTGTCCCCTCCCTGTCCCCAGTGTCCCCAGGCGCTGTCCCCTCCCCGGGCGCTGTCCCCGCGGTGTCACCTGGGCGCTGTCCCCCTCGAGCCGTGGTGGCCGGATGCTGGACAGGTGAATGGTTTTGTGGTCCCCAGAGTTGAGCTTCACCACGATGGCGTCGGCGTTGAGCACCTGCATCACCTGGGGACAGAGACAGAGCTGAGCATGGGGACACCGAGGGCCAGGTGCCACCGTGACACCGGCCCTGCCACCCTGACTGCCATCCCCAGCACAGTGAGCAACCCCAGCCCCAGCCTGGCTGTCACCGGGGCAATGTGGCTCCTGGCACGGTGACACGTGGCACACCAGGGCACTGCCAGCCGTGTGTGTCCTGTGCCAGGGCTCAGCCCCCTGGGTTCTATTCCAGAGGCAATTCCAGAGGGGCAGGAGCAGCAGCTGGACACTGGACAAGGGATGATGCTCGGGGAGGAGAGAGCCAGGACAGCCCGTGGTGGGAGCAAAATAATCAGGATCACAAAGTCAGGGAATCCTGGAATGGGTTGGGTGGGAAGGAACCTCAGAGCCCCTGCAGTGCCACCCCTGCCATGGCAGGGACACCTCCCACTGTCCCAGGCTGCTCCAGCCCCAGTGTCCAGCCTGGCCTGGGGCACTGCCAGGGATGCAGGGGCAGCCCCAGCTGCTCTGGCAATCCCAGCCCAGCCAGGAATTCCTCATTGCCAAGATCCCATCCCTGGCTGCCCTCTGGCACTGGGAGCCATTCCCTGGGTGCTGTCCCTGCAGGCCTTGTCCCCAGCCCCTCTGCAGCTCTCCTGGAGCCCCTTCAGGCCCTGCCAGGGGCTCTGAGCTCTCCCTGGATCCTTTCTCTCTCCAGGCTGGGCACTCCCAGCTCTCCCAGCCTGGCTCCAGGCAGAGGGGGCAGGAGGATCCCAGTGGGGCTCAGGACACAGGGCTTTAACAGTCCCAGTTCTCCAGCCCAGCTCAGTAGAGTGCTGGATATTCCCAGTGGCAGGACAGGAACCTTCCCCTGCCTGCTCCCAGCACAGCCCAGTCCCCCCAGTCCAAAAGGCTCCCACGGCTGCTTATCCAGCAGGATCCTGATCCCACACATGCCTGGAGCCACGGGGGGAGGCAGGAGCTGAGCCCACTCCAGCCCTCTTTGCCCTGCAATCACACCCACCCCTCCCAGCGTGCTGGGCCAGAGGGAGAGCAGGATTTAAGGAATTCTGATCCGAGCAGACACCACAGGGCACAGCAAAGCCCCCGGGAACGTCCCGGCCTCTCCCGGCTCGCAGCTCCTGGATGTTTCCTCGGCAGGAGCAGCCCAAAGCCGTGTGCCTGCCAAGTGGAGTAATCCAATCTCACGCTCCAGGGCATCCAGGGGCGAGGAGGGAGCGGCCTCTCTCCTTCCTGCCGCCCAAGACTTGGGAAAAGCGGGATGCGAAGCGGAGCTGCCGCAGCCAGGGCCGCTGCGGGTCAGCTCCGGGGGCAGATCCCGCGCTCCATTACACATCCAGCACATGCTTCCCCGGGAGCCGCGGGAGCCGCGGGAGCCGCGGTCACATCTCATTTGTTCCCTGGCAGCAGGAGGCAGCAGCCGGCCAGCGGCTCCCGGCGGCGCGGCCCCGATCCGTGCGGGAGCGGCAGCGGGGACGGGCCCGGCCCCTCCGGCCCCCAGCGCCCCTCCCCGGCAGCAGCGACTCCCGAGAGCCCGCACAGGGGTGGTGAGCCGGCTGAGAGGGGATGCAGGACACGGGATGCAGATAGCAGCACATGGATGCAGCAGGACACGGGATGTAGGACACGGGATGCAGGAGCACATGGATGTAGCAGGACACGGGATGCAGCAGGATACAGGATGTAGGACATGGGATTCAGCAGGACACAGGATGCAGCAGCACATGTATGTAGCAAGACACAGGATGAAGCAGGGCATGGGATGCAGCAGGACATGGGTGTAGCAGAATATGGGATGCAGCAGGATACAGGATGAAGCAGAACACAGGATGTAGGACATGGGATGCAGCAGGACACAGGATGCAGGACATGGGACATAGCAAGACACAGGATGCAGCAGGATACAAGATGAAGCAGGATACAGGATGTAGCAGGATATGGGATGTAGGACATGGGATGCAGCAGGACATGGGATGTAGCAGGGCATAAGATGCAGCTGGACACAGATGTAGGATACAGGAGGCAGCAGGACACGGATGGAGCAGATGATGGGATACAGCAGGACTTGCAGCAGGACACAGATGTAGGAGACAGGATGCAGCAGGACACAGCACCTGGAGCAGGGACATCGTGTCTCCCAGGCAGGACAGAGCTGGGTGGCAGCAGGAGCCAAGAGGGACCTCCAGGGTCCCTGCAGGGCCCTGACCCAGTTACAAAGGGTCCCTGCAGGACATGGGATGCAGCAGGATATGGGATGCTGGAGGACAAGGGACACAGCAGGACAAGGGACATGGGACACAGGGCCAGGGCTCCCACGGGATGCCAGTCCCAGGCAGGACAGAGCAGGGTGGCACAAGGGGCACACCCAGGTGCCCACCCTCCCTGGGCAGCCACTCCCTGCTCTGCTGGAGCTGCAGGGAGGGCAGGAGGGTCACAGGGGGTGACACAGTGACAGAACGGTGACAGAACGGTGACAGAACGGGCAGCTCAGCACCGCCCCGGGGCCGGGGCTTTTGTCTCCCCCCACGTTGCCAGCCCGCTGCAGCCACTTCCCTTATCCAATATTTATTGTGGCTTCTCCTGCCTGCGAGAGGCCCTTTGATAACGGGATTGGAAGGATTATTTTTTTAAAGCTCTGCAGCTGTTTCTTGCAGAGCCAGCACGCTCCGGCTGCTGCTTCCCACGTTCCCCGGGCTGGGAGCAGGGAGGGCAGCTCTGGAATGTCCCTGTGGCACCGGCCAGCCCGGTCACCCCCGTCCCATCACCGCTCCAGGGCACGGGGCTCGCAGCCCTCCCTTGTCCACATTTATCAGGAAGATTTTTTTCCTCACTGCAAGAGTTGGGCTCAACAAAGCCTCCAGTTTTCCACCCCGGGCTCTGCTTGTCCCCAGTACTGGGGGCACACAGGGAGGGAGATTTGGGATCAGAACAGGACACAAAACCTCCCAGTCTGGGTGCCCTGGGCAGGGATGGCACAGACCCGGAGCCAGGACCAGCCCGGGGAGGAGGAGGAGGAGGAAGCAGCAAAGGGAAGCAGCTCTTCATCTGAGAATTGGAAATTCCACCCTTCCCAGCAGTCTGGCAGCAGGACCCTACCCCAAAAACATAGGGGACGTGCCCTAAAGGTGCAGCTGATTCCAAATGCTGATCCCAATCCATAGGAACAGCCAGGGATAGACACAGAGCAGCCACAGGGCTGAGATCCAGGGACCTTGGGGTGCTGGGATGTGACCCTGGGGTGCCAGGATGTGACACTGGGGTGCTGTGATGTGACCCTGGGGTGCTGTGATGTGACATTGGGGTGCCGGGATGTGACCCTGGGGTGCTGGGATGTGACCCTGGGGTGCCAGGATGTGACACTGGGGTGCTGGGATGTGACCTCAGGGTGCTGGGATTCCACGTTTAGGGATGGTTTCCCTGGGAGCTGGGGAGGACAAGGACCCCCATGCCTGGGGACCATGGGGACATGTCCCCACTCCCAAAGCTCCTGTCTGCTGTGCTCCTGGGACAGCATCCCTGTCCCGGGACAGCATCCACTCTTGGGATGCACAGGGAGCATCCCCAAAGCTGAGGGTGACCTCCTGCACCCCAACAAGGACGGTGGCACTTGGGGAGCCAGAGCCCAGCACCAGGAGTTGCTCGAGTGTCCCCCCACCCAAAAATGTCCTTTAGAGGGGTTTTGGCAGGGTCTGGCACTCAGCTCAGCTCAGGAGCAGCTCCCAGGCTCGGCTCTGGCACGTCCCCCCGAGCTCTGGGATGATTTGGCCGCGACCAGAGCTCCCAGCAAAGGGACTGAAAGCCAGGATCAGAGGAGCCGGGCCGGGCTCAGGAGCGTGGCAGGGCGGGAGCAGGGGCGGGACACGGCCCGGGGCTGCTGGAGCCCCCCAGCCCGCGCTGCCGCAGCCCCCCCTGCAGAGGATGGCTCCCAGCCCAGCCCAGCCCAGCCCAGCCCAGCGCAGGCACGGCTCCGCAGCGTGTCCCAAATCCCGCTGCTCCCAGACCAGCTGACGTAGGGATTTCGGGAGAGAGCCTCCAGCCCCTTTGACATTTCCCTTCCTCTGCTTTCTCCTCGCCCCTCACCAGCACCAGCCCCACAAGAGAGGCTGAGCCTCCTCTGCTCCCCCAGCCCAGCCCAGCCCAGCGCCGGCAGCCGCAGCCAAAATTAGCCGGAGCCGATTTGCCGCGGTTGATCAACGGTGCAAAGGCAGGTTGGGATCTTCCTCCTCCTCCTCCTCCTCCTCCTCCTCCCCCTCCCCTCGCAGCCCCTTCCAGCAGCTCCTGCGTCAGCTCTGCCGCTGCGAACGAGCCCCGCTGTGCCGAGCACGGAGGCGGCTGCGGCGCCATCCCTGCCCGCCCGCTCCGTGCCCGAACCCGGCACCGGCACCGGCACGGGCCGAGCCCCGGGAGCGGGACACGTGCCCAGCTGCGGGCCCCGCGGCCGTGCGGGCATCTGCCCTCCTTCTCCCTGCCGCCTGCGATTCTGGGCGAGGGCAAAAAGACAAAAGAGCCCCCAAAGTGACACCGAAATGCGGGGGCGCTGCGGCTGCCAAAGGCCAAATTCCAGAGCCCCGTGCGAAGAGCAGGAGCGACCCAACAGGCGGAGAAATTCCAGTCTCCTCCCCGAAAAGCAGGACACGGTGTTTGCTGCCTTTGGGGGCTCCCAGGGACCCCGCAGAGCCGGGGAATTGGGGGCATCCTGCAAACTCTGCCCCCCAACCCACGGGGATCCCACTCCACAGCACCGGGGGTCAGTGCCCACCATTTCCCAGGGAAAGCTGGATCCCCACCGCTCCTGGGGATGGGGGCGAGATGCTGCTGATCCCAAAGCCACCCCGGACATCCCCTTCCAGAGCCTGGGGGGCCCCCCTGCTGCTATCCCACAGAATCGCGGCGTGTTGGAAGCGCCGGGAGCATCCAGCCGCCCCCTCCAGCAGCTGAGCGGAGCGTGACTGACGGCCCTGGCACAGCTCCTGGCACAGCTCCTGGCACAGCTCCTGGCACAGCTCCGGTGGCAGCCGCTGCCAGCGGCGCTTCCCAGCGTTCCAGCGCCGGCACGCGGCCCTGCCGTGCCCACGGGACACCTGCCCAGGTGCCATTTGTCACCGCCACGGGGAGGGGACAGCCACGTCCTCATCCCGAGGGATGGGCTCTCAATTCCGGCCTCCCGGAGCCCCTCCGAGCTCGGTGTCCCTGCACTGCTCCCACAGGGAATGCCCAGCACACCCTCCCTGGTTTGGGCAGGTTCTGGGGAGCTCTGCTCCTGTCCCAGCCACATTTGAGCCCTGGAGCAAGCACAGGAGCCATTCCCAACCTCATCCCAGAGGCCACAAGCCAGCACTGCCACAGGGATCAGCTCTGAGCAGCTACAGGAGCTCCTGGCTGTCCTGGCAGCTCCAGAGCTTTTCCATCTCTGCTCCAGTCAACCCCCAGCATCCAAGAGACCCCCAGGGTCTGCAAAGGCTTGATCCCATTCCTGCATTCCCCAGGATCTGCCAGGCTTGATCCCATTCCTGCTTTTCCAAGGAGCTGCCAAGGCTTGATTCCATTCCTGTATCCCTCCATAGGATCTGCCAGGCTTGATCCCGTTCCTGCATTCCCCACCAGGATCTGTCAGGTTTGATCCCATTCCTGTTTTTCCCCAGGATCTGCCAGGTTTGATCCCATTCCTGTTTTTCCCCAGGAGCTGTCAGGTTTGATCCCATTCCTGCATTCCCCGCCAGGATCTGCCAGGCTTGATCCCATTCCTGCTTTTCCAAGGAGGTGCCAGGTTGATCCCATTCCTGCTTTTCCCCAGGATCTGCCAGGCTTGATCCCACTCCTGTATCCCCCCAGGAGCACCCAGGCGAGGCCAGGTTGCTCGGACACAATCCCGATCCCGGCAGGACCGGAGCAGCCGGAAGGATCCGACCCTGCGCAGGGACCAGGCCGACTTTCCAAGAAATGTGGCTGCTGCCCATTCCCAGGGAAATTCCAGCGGCTCGGGAGCCACGGCCGCTGCCTGGGCGAGGCGGCAGCTCCATCTAGTGGGGCCGATGCCACGGATCCTGCCCGGCCCTGCCCGGATCCCGCAGCTCCCGCATCCCACCCGGACCGGCCCGCGCTCCTTCACCTCCCTCCAGCACCGGCTGTGCCCCTGGATCTGTGCTGGGATAGGGATGGCCAGGTACCCATGGGCAGGGATTGCCGGGCATCCATGGGCAGGGATTGCTGGGCATCCATGGGCAGGGATTGCCAGGGCATCCATGGGCAGGGATTGCTGGGCATCCATGGGCAGGGATTCCTGGGCACCCAGGGGCAGGGATTGCCAGGGCATCCATGGGCAGGGATTGCCAGGGCATCCATGGGCAGGGATTGCCAGGGCACCCATGGGCAGGGATTGCCAGGGCACCCATGGGCAGGGATTGCCAGGGCACCCATGGGCAGGGATTGCCGGGCATCCATGGGCAGGGATTGCCGGGCATCCATGGGCAGGGATTGCCAGGGCATCCATGGGCAGGGATTCCTGGGCATCCATGGGCAGGGATTCCTGGGCATCCATGGGGAGGGATTGCCAGGGCATCCATGGGCAGGGATTGCCGGGCATCCATGGGCAGGGATTGCCAGGGCACCCAGGGGCAGGGATTGCCAGGGCACCCAGGGGCAGGGATTGCCAGGGCACCCAGGGGCAGGGATTCCTGGGCCCCATGGGCAGGGATTCCTGGGCACCCATGGGCAGGGATTGCCAGGGCATCCAGGGGCAGGGATTGCTGGGCATCCATGGGCAGGGATTGCCAGGGCATCCAGGGGCAGGGATTGCCAGGGCAGCCATGGGCAGGGATTGCTGGGCATCCATGGGCAGAGAACACACCACACCCACTATGAGAGGGGCTCAGCAGCATCTCCAGCCTTTGGGAGAAGTGGGAACCAATACATGGGGCAGCCATTCCCCTGGGAACACTGGGAATTGATCCATGGGGCAGCCAATCCCCGGGAGGATCAGGAATTGATCCATGGGGCAGCCATTCCCCTGGGAACACTGGGAATTGATCCATGGGGCAGCCATTCCCCTGGGAACACTGGGAATTGATCCATGGGGCAGCCAATCCCTGGGAGGATCAGGAATTGATCCATGGGGCAGCCATTCCCCGGGAGGATCAGGAATTGATCCATGGGGCAGCCATTCCCCGGGAGGATCAGGAATTGATCCATGGGGCAGCCATTCCCCGGGAGGATCAGGAATCAGTTGAGATGCAATCCCATCCCCCTGGCCCCGCCTGACCAGAGTGAGGTGCCAGGACACCCCCAGTCCATGCCCACAAACCAAAGCCCCTCTCTCTCTCTCTCAGGGCTCCCTCCCTTCTCCTGGCACCTCTGCCCACTGCAGCCCTGCTGGGGATCCCAGAGCACCCTGGGATCCACGGCCGTGATCCAGCCCAGGGAAATCCCTCTGGGGTTTGTGCAAACCCATGGAGAGGCCAGACTGGGAGCTGGGCACCCCGTGCTGTGCCCCTGGTCCCCAAATGTCCCTTCCCAGCCCCGCTCACCTTGGCCACAAACTGTTTGTCCTTCTGATCCAGGTTTGCCGTGGGGGCCACGTAATCCCTCCAGATCCTCAGCTTGCGCTCCTTGGCAAACCTGGCGGGGTGGGGACAGTGGGACATCAGGGCTGGGACACCTGGACGTGCCAGGGGTGGCACTCCCAGTAAAGCACCCGGGAGAGATGGAGGGGAGATCCCATCAATCCCACCCCAGATCAGCCACATGGGGCTGGAGTCACTCTGGGCACCCCATGGATGCAGCTGGGTGCAGTGGGAACAGTGGGATCAGCTGGGATCAGCTGGGATCAGCAGGATCAGTGGGACCAGCAGGAGCACTGGGATCAGCTGGGAGCAGTGGGAGCAGCTGGGATCAGCTGTGTGCAGTGCTAACAGTGGGAGCAGATGGCATGAGCTGGGGGCACTGGTAACAGTGGGATCAGCAAGAGCACTGGGAGTAGTGGGATCGGAGGGATCAGCTGGGAGCACAGGGATCAGAGGGATCAGCTGGGAGCAGTGAGAGCAGTAGGATCAGCTGGGAGCACTGGGATCAGAGGGATCAGCTGGGAGGAGTGGGAACAGTAGGAGCAGACGGGATCAGCAGGGAGCAATGGGATCAGCTCGGAGCACTGGGATGAGCTGGGGGCACTGGTAACAGTGGGATCAGCAGGAGCACTGGGAGTAGTGGGATCAGAGGGATCAGAGGGAGCACAGAGGGAGCACAGGGATCAGCTGGGAGCAGCAGGAGAAGAGGGAACCGAGGGAGCAGAGGGATCAGCAGGATCCCCATCCCACCTCTCGGCCGCGCGCAGTTTGTCGGCCCCGCGGGTGTAGACGGCGATGGACCAATCCACACAGCGGGCAAAGCCCTCCTTCAGCAGCAGCTCCGTGATGTTCCCGTTCTGCAGGGAGCAGGAGAGGGCTCGGGGGTCAGCAGGATCCCCCCAGGCTCAGCAGGAACCCCCCTGGCCCTGGCCCTGCTCTGGGGGACCTGCACAGCCCCTTCAATGTCCCCTGAGCTCCCAGTGCTACTGGAGACCTCACCAGTGACACCCCTGGGCTCTGCCCTCCTCACACGGATCAGGATATCCCAAACCCACCGGGAAACAGCCCATGAATCCCAGCGCCACCCACAGGCTCTGCCCTCCTCACATGGACCAGGATGTCCCAAACTCACCCACAAATCCCAGTGACACCCCCGGGCTCTGCCCTCCTCACAGACCAGGATATCCCAAACCCACCAGGAAAGAGCCCACAAATCCCAGTGACACCCACAGGCTCTGCCCTCTTCATGCAGACCAGGATATCCCAAACCCACCCACAAATCCCAGTGACACCCCTGCGCTCTGCCCTCCTCACATGGACCAGGATGTCCCAAACCCACCCACAAATCCCAGTGACACCCACAGGCTCTGCCCTCCTCACAGACCAGGATGTCCCAAACCCACCCAAGTCCCGGTTCCCCCACTGGGAGCAGCTTGTGACCCCCAGAGCGTCCCCAGGCCCCGGAGCCAGCCCGTGCCAGCTCTCACCGGGTGCAGGATGGTGCCCAGGATGTTCTGGTTGTGGCAGCTCTCCAGGACAATCTGCACATCCCTCTGGAGCAGCCGTGACTCCGTGAAGAATTTGGCTTCAGCTGCGAACGGCTCTGGGACCTCGGAGTCAGCCTCGCGCTTGAAGGTGGGACACTGCGGGACACAGGGACAGTCAGGGCATGGGATGGACCCAAAACCTCAGGCTGCCCCCATTCCCTTGCTCCAAGGGCGTTTTGGGGACTGAAATTGGGGGATTTGTGTCAGGACAGAGCCCTATGGCTGCCCTGGGAAACAGGGACCGACTATAACCCTAACCCTAACCCTAACCCTGGACAGGGACCTGGAGCTGCTCTAGGGCTGGAGCCCCTCGGTTCCCAGGGATCCAGGCTGGGAGAGCTGGGAATGCCCAGCCTGGAGAGGAGGAGGATCCAGGGAGAGCTCAGAGCTCCTGGCAGGGCCTGAAGGGGCTCCAGGAGAGCTGCAGAGGGACTGGGGACAAGGCCTGCAGGGACAGCACCCAGGGAATGGCTCCCAGTGCCAGAGGGCAGCCAGGGATGGGATCTTGGCAATGAGGAATTCCTGGCTGGGCTGGGATTGCCAGAGCAGCTGGGGCTGCCCCTGCATCCCTGGAGTGTCCAAGGCCAGGCTGGACACTGGGGCTGGAGCAGCCTGGGACAGTGGGAGGTGTCCCTGCCATGGCAGGGCTGGCACTCCAGGGGCCCTGAGGTCCCTTCCCACACAAACAAGTCTGTGGTTCTTTGAACTTGGACAACAGCAGGAATTTCTCCATGGGAAGGGTGATCAGACATTGGAAGGGGCTGCCCACGGAGTTCAAGGAATTCCTGGAGGTGGCACTCAGGGCTCTGGGCTGGGGACAGGGTGGGCATTGGGCACAGCTGGGACTGGATGGGCTGGGAAGGCTTTTCCAGCCTCAGGGATCCCGGGATCCCGTGAACTCCCAGCACAATCCTGACCAGGGTGTCTGACAGCCCCACCCAAGCCACACCTGTCCCCACCCCACGGTGACACCTCGGGCTGCTCCCAGCCTGGCACCGCAGGTGCAGCAGGTGACAAGGATGTCCCTCCACCCCTCCCTGCTGCAGCCTGGGACCCAGAGAGCTGCAGGTGCCAAGGAGGTCGGACAGGGAAAGAATTAGGCAGAGGGAATGTGGCAGTGGGAATTGGGCAGCGAGAACTGAGCAAGGGGAATTGGGCAGTGGGAATGGGGCAGAGGGAACGGGGCAGTGGGAATGGGGCAGAGGGAACGGGGCAGAGGGAACTGGGCAGTGGGAATGGGGCAGAGGGAACTGGGCAGTGGGAATGGGGCAGAGGGAACGGGGCAGAGGGGATGGGGCAGAGGGAACGGGGCAGCGGGAATGTGGCAGAGGGAACGGGGCAGAGGGAACGGGGCAGAGGGAATGGAGTAGAGGGAACTGGGCAGTGGGAATGGGGCAGAGGGAATGGGGTAGAGGGAACGGGGCAGAGGGGATGGGGTAGAGGGAACTGGGCAGAGGGAATGGGGCAGAGGGAACTGGGCAGAGGGAATGGGGCTCACCTTGATCCCCGAGAGCATGACGGTGACCAGGTAGAAGTCGGGCAGGAGCAGGGCCCTCACCACGCTGCCGTCCCGCACGTGCTCGATGATGGCTGCAGAGTGACACCGGAGCTCAGCCCACTGGGCTGGGGACACGGGACATGGGGACACGGGGACACAGGGACACAAGGACACCCTTACCATTGACGGGTTTCTGGTGCAGGGAGTCCACGAAGTGCCGGGGGTTCTCCAGGGTGTACTTGAGGTCGCGCACGGTGTGCGAGCCCGTGCCCTCGCTCCACATGCCCTTCTTGGCGCTGCGGGCCTGCTCCTCCAGCTCGGCCAGCCGGCTCTGCTCGGGGCTAAGGGCACGCCGCACTCAGACCCGCAGCCTCCGGGGCCATCCCCGCCCGACCCAACGCGGCTCCTCCCACCGCCCATCCCAGTGGGAATGCAGCGGGAAGCGCCTCTCCTGCCATGGATGGGGAGGAGAGCCCGGGAACCCCTCCAGAGGCTGCTCTGGGCACCACGGGGGGAGGCAGCGGCGTTCCCGGCTCCCAGCAGGGCAGAGCAAGGCTGGGAGAGCAGGGAAGGCACATTCCATGGGATTCCATGGGATTCCAGGGATCAGCCCGGCCCTGCACGCACAGGCGGCCACTGAGGGGCCACCAAAGTGCCCATAACCCCCTCCCAGCCCTGGCACCAGTCCTGCCACAACAAACTCGGGGATATTGAACAGAGCAGCTGGGGCTGCCCCTGCATCCCTGGCAGTGCCCCAGGCCAGGCTGGACACTGGGGCTGGAGCAGCCTGGGACAGTGGGAGGTGGCCCTGCCATGGTGGCACTGGAGGGCTCTGGGGTCCCTTCCCACCCGACCCATTCCAGGACTCCGTGACCCCACAAAGGAGGCTGACCCTGCCCTGGAAGTGTCCTGCACCTCTGGAATGGATCCTGTCCCCACAGCTGCAGCCCTCCCCAACGCCCCAGGATGTGAGGGAGCCCAGGAAAAGCCTCGGCTCTGCTGGCACAGGGATCACCCAGCCAGATCCAGCACCAGCCGTGTCCCAGCACCTCCTCTCCACTGGGAATGAAGGGGACTCAACCCAGGAGTGACTTTGGAGGCTCCCAGAGAGTCTCTGCTCCACAGCCCAGGTGCCTCTGCACCCCAGGAAAGGAGGCAGCCCCTGCCAGCCCCTGCCAGCCCCTGCACAGCCCCAAAGCCCAAGGGATGTGGGCACCTCGGGAGCCGAGGAGCAGGGCTTGGCCCCTGCAGCTGAGGGATCCAGGGGCTCCATGCCTGAGCACCAGCCTGGGATCGGGATCAGGATGGGGATGGGATCAGGATCAGGATCAGGATCGGGATTGGGATTGGGATCAGGATGGGATCAGGATCAGGATCCCATCAGGATTGGGATTGGGATCAGGATGGGATCAGGATCAGGATCAGGATTGGGATTGGGATCAGGATCAGGATCGAGATCAGGATCAGGATCGGGATCGGGATTGGGATCCGGATGGGATCAGGATCAGGATTGGGATCGGGATCAGTATGGGGTCAGGATGGGATTGGATCAGGATGGGATCAGGATTGGGATCAGGATTGGGATCAGGATCAGGATTGGGACTGGGATCGGGATGGGATCAGGATCAGGATGGGATCAGCACGCACTTGTTGGCTCGGATGCCCTCCCGCCGGGACGCCAGTCCTTCGGCCACCAGGGACTCAGCAATGTTCTCACCACTGGTGTCTGAGAGAGGAGAGGAGCAGAGGTGAGAGGAGACAGAGGGACACGGGAATGGGGCAGCATTCCCAGAATCCCAGGTAAGCAGTGCTGCAACAACCCCGGAGCTCCCCTGGCAACACAGCCTGGGCTCCCTGGGCTCCCTGAGCCCCTTTCCATGGGGAAATTCCTGCTGATTCCCCCCTGAGCTGCCCTGGCCCAGCCTGAGGCCGTTCCCTCTGCTCCTGTCCCTGTTCCCTGGAGCACAGCCCGACCCCCCCGGCTGTGCCCTCCTGGCAGGGACTTGTGCAGAGCCACAAGGGCCCCCTGAGCCTCCTTTGCTCCAGGCTCCAGCCCCTGCCCAGCTCCCTCAGCCCTCCTGGGGCTCCAGCCCCTTCCCAGCTCCATTCCCTGGACACTCCAGCCCCTCCAGGGCTCTCCTGGCAGGAGGGGCCCGGAGCTGCCCCCAGGATTCCGGGGGTCCCTGGGCAGGCCCAGCACGGGGCACAGTCCCTGCCCTGGGGCCGTGCCCACCCTGGGGCTGCCACAGCCCAGGGCCCATCGGCCCCCCCTGCCCCCCGGGCTCGGGCCCAGCCGCTGGCACAGCACCCCCAGGGCCCTTCCCAGCTCTGCAGCGCCCCAGGGGCTGGGGCTGACCCCAGGGCAGCACCTGGCACCCAGCCTGGCTGAGCCTCCCCCTGCTGTCCCCAGCCCATGGATCCAGCCTGTCCCCATCCCCCTGCAAGCTCCCTGCTCTCCATCCTCCCCAGGCAGGAGCTGCTGCAGGGAATCTGTCACAGCATTCCCACATTAATGGTGTTTAAACCCTGACAAACTTCATCAGGAAACATTTTCTGCCTCATTTCTCCCGCCCGCGCCGCTCCAGGCGGGGCTGGAGCAGGGATGGGGATGGCTCCAGAGAGGCCCCAACATCCCAACCCTTCCCAGGCTCACTCCCTGCCCACGGGCCCCAGGATGGCCCTGGCTGCAGGGCGGCTCAGGGGAGAGCAGAGCAGCAGCTCCCCAAACCCAAGCTCCAAATCAAACATTGGATTCCATGGTCTTGGATCTCGGGGGTCCTTCCCAGCCAAAATGTCTGTGATTCCAATCCCTCCCTCTGCAGGAGGGGATCCCCATCCCAAAGGGCCTCCCTGGCACAGTGGGAGCTCAGGAGTGCATCATGGCATGTCCTGAGTGGGAAGGGACCCCCAGGGATCACCAATCCAGAGCCAGGACGTCCCAAAATCCCACCCTGCGCAGGAGGGCGTTGTCCAAACGCTCCTGGAGCACAGAGGTAACTCTGACACCCCGGGATCTGTGGGACCTGGCAGCCCTGAGGGTCCCACTGCCCTCTGGGGCAGCCTGGGCCCCATGGGGACACGGGAGGAGCCCCCTGGGATGTGCCAGGGTGCAGCACATGGCCTGGGATGGGCTGGGGGCAGGGCTCCAAGCAGGCACTGCCCACCTGGGCACATCCAGCTGAGCCCAGGAGCCCCACGGAGGGAGCTCCAGCCTTCCAGGGGCACTGCTGGAACTCGGGGAGGAGCGGCCATGCCGGGCTCTGCAGCCCTGCACCCTCAGATCCCAGAGCCACAGGGAGCTCTGCCCACCCAGGGCTGCCTCCCTGCTCCCTCTGCAGAGCCCACTGCCCCATCCTGAGCCTGCTCCTCTGCAGAGCCCAGTGCCCCATCCTGAGCCTGCTCCTCTGCAGAGCCCAGTGCCCCATCCTGAGCCTGCTCCCTCCAGGCAGAGCCCACTGCCCCACCCAGGGCTGCCTCCCTGCTCCCTCTGCAGAGCCCAGTGCCCCATCCTGAGCCTGCTCCCTCCAGGCAGAGCCCACTGCCCCACCCAGGGCTGCCTCCCTGCTCCCTCTGCAGAGCCCACTGCCCCATCCTGAGCCTGCTCCCTGCTCCCTCTGCAGAGCCCACTGCCCCATCCAGGGCTCTCTCCCTGCTCCCTCCAGGCAGAGCTCACTGCCCCATCCTGCCAGCCTCGGGATCTGCCTGGGACCAGTGAGCCCAGCTGGATGAGCCCATCCCTGCTCCTGCTCTGGGAAAGGCTCTGAGTGCCATGGGAGTGCCTGGAAAGGCTCTGAGTGCCACAGGATTGCCAGGAAAGCTCTGAGTGCCATGGAAAGGTCCTGAGTGCTATGAGAATGCCTGGAAAGGCTCTGAGTGCCATGGAAAGGCTCTGAGTGCTACAGGGAGCCCACCTGCAGTACCCACTCCCCCTTTCCAGCCCATTCCCACATGGAAAACAGCCAAGTCCGCAGGGATGTGGGGCTGAGGGCACCCAAACCCCCAGTCCCCTCTGGGGCTCTCCAGGGACTTCCCCCAAAATCCAGCAGCCCCTTCCCAGTGCCTGGTCCTTCCCTCCTTCCCACGGGACTGCAGTGCCTGGGAGCGGTGTCCAAGCCCCAGGTATCCCACTGGTATCCCAAATACCCCACAGCAGGGCTGTCCCAGCTGCACACCGAGCTTCCCCTTGCCCCAGCAACACGGAGGCTCTGGAGGATGAGCCCAGATCTCACCCCTGGAACCCCCAGGGCATGGGAATTCTGGGCAGGGACAAAGCTGGCACCTCCAAAGGGCCACGGCTGAGGGGACACAGGGAGGGAGAGCCCCAAAACCCACCCGGAATGCTCGAGGTGAATTCCTTTTGGGATCTCAGCACAGATAGGCAAGAGATTTGTAACAACAGAAAGGATGGGGAAGGGAAAGCTGTGGGAATTCACCCAGAGCTGCTCCTTGTGTCCATGAGCTCCAGCTCAGCTGGGATCAGCACTGGGCATTTCCCCTCTCCCAAAACTGGGAATCCATGGAGAAGTGGGAATGCATCCTGCTGCTGCCACAGCATACCCCAACACCTCCACTCCCCACTGCATCCCCTAAAAGGGGGTTCCCAGCTGGATTTGTGCTTAGGGCATTCCAGGCTGAGCCCAGGAATGCTCCTGGAGCAGGGAGAGCAGGGCTGGAGCTTGGAAACCTGGGGGGCTGGACACCCCTCACTGCCCTCCCAGAGCTGGGGGCCATGGAAAATCATGGAAAAGTGATGGGAAAGCAGGCAGGCATCCTCCTGCTGATGGCACAGCCCAACACAGTCCAAACATCCCCTTGTGCTCCCCCCCAGAGCCACCTTTTCCCAGGAAAAACACCCTGGAACCACCTTTTCCCAGGTAAAACATTCAGATCCACCTTTTCCCAGGTAAAACATCCTGGAACCACTTTTCTCAGGTAAAGCACCCTGGAACCACCTTTTCCCACGTAAAACACTCAGATCCACCTTTTCCCAAGGCAACCCATCCATCCTAACCTACCCATCCTGACCCACCTTTCCCCAGGTCCCCATCCATGCTCCCCTTCCCCAGGTCCCCATCATCCTCCCCTTCCCCAGGTACCCCATCCATGCTCACCTTCCCCAGGTCCCCATCCATGCTCACTGTCCCCAGGTCCCCATCCATCCTCCCCTTCCCCAGGTACCCCATCATCCTCCCCTTCCCCAGGTCCCCATCCATGCTCACTGTCCCCAGGTCCCCATCCATCCTCCCCTTCCCCAGGTCCCCATCCATGCTCACCTTCCCCAGGTCCCCATCCATGCTCACTCTCCCCAGGTCCCCATCATGCTCCCCTTTCCCCAGGTGCCCGTCCCTGCTCACCTTTCCCCAGGTCCCCGTCCATGCTCACCTTTCCCCAGGTACCCCATCATCCTCCCATTCCCCAGGTACCCCATCCATGCTCACTGTCCCCAGGTCCCCATCCATGCTCACTCTCCCCAGGTACCCCATCATGCTCCCCGTCCCCAGGTACCCCGTCCCTGCTCACCTTTGCCCAGGTAGACCATGCCGTACTCGCGGCCCTGCGGGGTCTTGTACTCCACGGTGAAGCACACCTCCTTCCCGATCAGCTTCTTCCGCAGGAACTCGCGGGCCGGGAAGCCCCAGGGCTGCCGGGAGGGAGGCGCTGTGAGCCGGGGGGATCCCGGGCGGGGCAGAGGGAGCGGCCCCCAGTGCCCCGGGAGCCCCCTTGTCCCCCAGAACTCTGCTGAGAACCGACTCCTGGGGAGGAACACCCACAAAGGGGTCCCCAAAAAGCTCCGGGGGCAGCCCCGGCTCCCATGGAGGCCCTGAGGGCTCCCACGGAGGCTCCGGGGCGGGAAGGGAGCAGGGTTTGCAGCTCTCGCAGCCCCGCCGGGGCTTTGGGGCACGGCAGGCTCGGGAGCGCGTTCCCGTTCCCGGAGCGCGCTCCCGTTGCGCGCTCCCGCTCCGGCACCGGCGGGTGGGCGGGAGCGCGGCCGGAGGTGGGAACATGACGCGCTCATAAACAATTAGCGGGGCTGACAGGCGTCACTTTGGCAGAGAGTGACATTTAGAGGCTGTTGGGAAGACAAAACTCCCCAGGGAGAGCAATTATCTGCCAGCGCTGCTCCCGCCGCCCCCGGCCCGCGGGAGGGGGGCCGGGCCCCGCCGGCACCGGCACCGAGCGGCTGCGGGACCGCCCGGGAGCCCCTGAGCATCCTCGGGTCCCAGAACAGCCACAGCATGTGCCCCAAAACAGCCACCCCATGTGCCCCAAAACAGCCACCCCGGTGCCCCAGAACAACCACCCCATGTGCCCCAGAACAGCTATCCCATGTGCCCCAAAACAGCCATAGCATGTGCCCCAAAACAGCCACTCCCTGTGCCCCAAAACAGCCATAGCATGTGCCCCAAAACAGCCCTTCAGGTGCCCCAAACTCTCCCATTTGCCCCAAACCACCCCCCAAACCATCCCCTGTGTTGCCCCAAACTATTCCTTCAGTCCCAAACCACCCCCCATGCCCCAACACAGCCACCCCATGTGCCCCAAACCACCCCTTCACGTGTGCCAAACTCTCCCATATGCCCCAAACCATCCCTGAGTCCCAAACCACCCCATGTGCCCCAAAACGGCCAACCCACGTGTCCCAAACCATCCCTGAATCCCAAACCACCTGCCATGTGCTCCCAAACAGCCACCCTGGGTGCCCCAAACCACCCCCTCATGTGACTGAAACTCTGTCATATGCCCCA
This sequence comes from Agelaius tricolor, assembly GCF_023055355.1. Lineage (NCBI taxonomy): Eukaryota > Metazoa > Chordata > Aves > Passeriformes > Icteridae > Agelaius > Agelaius tricolor. The sequence goes on from NW_027269346.1 coordinate 356,820, forward strand.
AACCACTCCTGAGTCCCAAACCACCTCCTGTGTCCCAAAATGGCCAACCCATGTGCCCCAAACCACCCCTTCATGTGTCCCAAACTCTCCCATACATCCCAAACCATTCTTCCTGCCCCAAAACAGCCACCCCGTGTGCCCCAAACCATCCCCTGAGCCCCAAAACCCCTCCATGCCCCAAAACAGCCACCCCGTGTGCCCCAAACCATCCCCCGAGTCCCAAACCACCCCTTCATGAGTCCCAAGCACCCCCCAGTGCCCCCACAACACCGTGCCAAGAGCAGAGAGGCAAGGAAGGAGAAGATCCCCCTGAGCCCCCCTGTGTGTCCCTGCCAGGCCACCCCATTCCCCTCCCTGTCCCCGTGTCCCCTGTGTCCCTCACCTCATCAGGGGTGTCCCTGCTGTCGGGCTGGCTGGCATTGGCACGCCGGGCCAGGCTCCCCGCGCGGATGTTGCTGAGGTTGATCTGACGCTCCGGGGGCGGCCCCCCACGGGGCTGGCCCCGCACGATGATGGCACAGCCCGACAGCACCTGCGGGGACAGCGGGGTCAGCGGGGGACAGCAGGGTTCAGAGGGGACAGAGGCGCTCAGCGGGGACAGCGGCACCAGTGGGGGACATGGGGGGTCAGAGGGGAGAGCGGGGAGAGTGAGGGGACAGCGGGGCTCAGAGGGGACAGCTGGGACAGCGGGCAGCCCCTGGGCACGGCAGGGGCAGCCCGGGAGCAGGGACTGCACAGAAAGGTGACACTGCACGGACACGCACAATTCCAGGGACAGAATTCCAGGGACGTGCCCTGCCCTGGCAGGGCTTGGGAACTCGGCACCACTGAGTGCCACGGGCCTGGAGAGCCAGGAGCTGCCCCAGCTGGAGATGGGACAGAATCCATGTCCTGGGCTCATCCCCAGCAGGGCAGGGGGATCCTGTGCCCCCTCAGGTGAGACCCACCTGCAGAGCTGCCCCAGCCCTGGGGACACAGCAGCAGCACCTGGAGCTGCTGCAGAGAGCCCAGAGGAGGCCCCGGAGCTGCTGCAGGGCTGGAGCCCCTCAGTTCCCAGGGATCCAGGCTGGGAGAGCTGGGGGTGCTCACCTGGAGGGGAGAAGGATCCAGGGAGAGCTCAGAGCCCCTGGCAGGGCCTGAAGGGGCTCCAGGAGAGCTGCAGAGGGACTGGGGACAAGGCCTGCAGGGACAGCACCCAGGGAATGGCTCCCAGTGCCAGAGGGCAGCCAGGGATGGGATCTTGGCAATGAGGAATTCCTGGCTGGGCTGGGATTGCCAGAGCAGCTGGGGCTGCCCCTGCATCCCTGGCAGTGCCCAGGCCAGGCTGGACACTGGGGCTGGAGCAGCCTGGGACAGTGGGAGGTGTCCCTGCCATGGCAGGGCTGGCACTGCAGGGGCTCTGGGGTCCCTCAGCACACCCAGACACGGGGTCACCTCCATGCACACAGAACACCAAGGAGAATTTGGAAAATCAGGATTTTACACGGGGTGGATGAGCCCAGCTGGGCCATGTCCCACCACAGCTCTGGCTCTGAGAGCTCCAGGCTGGGCACTGCCAGCCAATCCCCTTTGCCAGGGTTCCTCACACCCCCAGCCACATTCCCCAGGTCCTGCAGCAGGGCTGGGCTCTGGGCCAGCAGCCAGAGGGTGCTGGGATCTCCCTGTTCCCAAGGATTCCCTTGCTCCCAACAGGATCTCCCTGTCCCCTCTCCCAGCTCTCTGATCCAGACTCGGGTCAGTTCCAGTGCCTGCCCTGGCTCCCCACCGCCCAAAACCCCCACGGATGCTCGCAGGGATCCCAAACCCCTCCAGCAGTGTGCCATCACCACAGCCAGCCCAGCCCCATGCCCAGGACTCTGAGCCCCTCAGGATGAGCCCCCAGAGCCCACCCTGCAGCCCCTGCAGCCACGGCAGGCCTGGAACACTGCGGGAGTCACCAGGAGCTGCGGCCCAGCCGCACCCGGAGCGAGCCCAGCAAAGGCTCAGTGCTCTGTGCTTAAGGCTGAGAGGTTCCATGGCTGTAATTAACCTTAATCTTTAATTTATAGGGCACGGGGAGGCCAGGGGGTGCTGGAGCTGCTCTGTTCAATGCCCAGCACGAGCCCTGGATCCCGGGGTGGGGTCCTTGGCGGAGCTGCTCCGTGTCCCAGGGTCAGTGCAGTGCTCTGGGGACATTCCATCCCAGCTCCTGATCCCTGTGGCCCTGTCCCTGCCCATGGAGCGGCCACACGCCCGGGTGGCTGTCGGGATCCCCCCGCAGATGGGGAACTGCTCCAGGGATGGCAATGGGATCAGGACACTGTCCCAGCAGCCAGGTGTCATTGTCCCACCCTGCCAGCAAGAGTCACCCCACGGCACATCTGTGCCACTGAGGGCTCCATCACAGAAATTTGGGCTTAAACCAGGCTTAATCCAGCCTGGAAACAGTACAAGCACACGGGGTGCACAGACCCAGCTCATGCTGCCAAGGTGGCTCCAGAGCACCGAAATCCCACGGGCACATCCAGAATCCAGAGCTACCCCTGTGGGGCACAAAGGGTTAAAAATCCTGACAGGAGTGGAAGGAAAATTCCTGCTCCTCATCCCCATCCTGCTGCCAAACTCCTGCTCTCAAACCCCATAGCCTCACTGTGGTTCCAGCGAGCTGCACTGTGATTGCAACAGGAAGGTGCAAAAAACCCCAAAAACCTCAAAGCTGTGACGGAGCCACAGCAGAGCACGTGGCTGGCACCACAGAGAGCCAGGGACGCCCCTCTCCCGGGGGGATTTTGGGCTGGCTGGCCTGGAAGGGAGCACAGAGCCCACCCCGGGCTGCGGGGCACAGGCACAGCTGCCTCCCAGCCAGCAGAGCCCAAAATCCTGCCCAAAATCCTGCTGTGGATGGATCGGGCAGGGACAAGCAGCCAGGGGAGGGTTTCCTGAGCATCCCAAAATCTGCAGGGTGGGCAGGAGCCAGGGCAGGGTGGCAGCAGCAGATCCCCCTGTCACCAGTGACGCATGGCACAGAGTGGTGCCAGAGCAGACCTGCAGTGTCCCCAGACCCCCGGTGTCCCCAGACCCGCGGTGTCTGACCACAGACCCCCATGTATCACCCCCAGATTCAGTGTCCAGCCCCAGATCCCCGGTGCCCATCCCAAACCTCTGGGATCCATCCCTAGATCCCTGTCATGCATCCCCAGCCTTCCAGGGTCCATCTGCCGGTGTCCCCAGCCCTGTCCCCAGCCCAGCCACCGGCTCGGAGCTGCAGTGACAGCCGGGAGCGGGTCTCACTCCAGAGGCAGCAGGGGGTGAAGGGGTCAGCAGAGACCCCCGGATCCACCCGGACTCGGGCACGGCAACCTGGGGGGTTCGGGGGCACGGCGGGGAATGGGCTGGGGCGGGCCAGGACCAGGAGGGGACACGGGACGGGGACAGGGGACAGGGCCAGGAGGGGACACGGGACGGGGACACGGGACAGGACCAGGAGGGGACACGGCATGGGGAATACGGGACGGGGACACGGCGCCCGGGACTGAAGGCGACCTTCGCTCCCGCGGCCCCGCTGCCGGCACACGTGGGGCCCTGGCGCGGGGGACCGGGACCCTTCCCGGGGAGCCCGGAGCTGCCAGCGGACCCCATCCCCGCGCTGTCCCGTGGGGACCCGACCGGGGCTCGGGGATCCCGCCCCGCCCCGCCCCGGGGATGCCCCGGGAGGGGCCGCGAGCGGAGCACGTGCGGCACCCCCGGGACGGCCCCGCCGCCGGCGGCACGGCGAGGCCGCTGCTCCGCGACCCCTCGGGGCACTGGGGGCTCCGGGACCGGCAGCGGAGTGGGACCAACGGCTCCGGTCCCGGGAGCCAAAACTGTTCCTGCCCATCCCAGCAGCCGGGACGGCACCGGGAGCGCGCAGTGCCCGGTCCCGGGGCGGCGTGGGGGACCGGGCTGCAGGGGGATCCCGGGGTGCAGCAAGAGGTGCCGGGCAGCGGGCGGTAACGGATCAGCAACTGCCGCCATACGGGGCCCGGGAGCACCGGACGGGCTGCACCGGGCACGGGGAGCCGGGCACCGCGCGGGGAGCGGACAGGCTCCCGGATACCGGCAAGGGAGGCGGGCGGCGGAGCGGGACCCCGGGCCCCGGAGGAGCCTGCGGGAGATGGGGGTCCCCGGTCGGTCAGCGGCGAGGCGCGGGGTCGGTGCGGGGAGCGGCGGGCACAGCCCTTACCATCTTGACGATGCCGCGCTGGACGACGGGCGGCGGCGCGGAGCCGCCCTGGCCGGGGTTGGCCGCGGAGGCCATGGCGGGGCCGGGCGGGCGGAGAGGCCGGGTCGGGCCGGGCCGGGCACGGGCAGCGGGAGCGCGGCGGGGCCCGGGGCGAGCGCGGAAGGGACCGCGGGGCGGGGCCTGAGCCGAGGACGGGGGCGCGGCCTCCTCGCGGCTCCGCCCCCCCCGCGCGGCCGGCGGCCAACGGGCGGCCGCTCCCGCCGCGGGCGCCGCCCCGCCCCGCCGCGCCTTGGCCAATGGCGGCGCGCTGCCGGTGACGTCGCGCCCCTCGCGGCCCCGCCCCAGCCCGGCGCGCGGGAGGGGGCGGGACTTCCGGGGCGCGCGGCGCCAGGGACACGTCGGCAAAGGCCGCCCGCGCGCACACGTGGCCTCGCGCCGCGACGGGGGCGGGGCCAAGACGGGACACGCCCCTTTCCGTTACCCAAGGGCGGGGCTTGGTGGGGACACGCCTCTTTTCGTCAGTGGCGCGCGCCCAACCCCGGGACCGGGCCGAGGTGGGTCTGGGGTCCCGGGGGTCGCCGCAAGGGCGACCCCCGGGACCCCAGACCCACGTTGGGAGAGACCCCAGCCCGGTCCGGCCCCGAGGTCGGGGGGGACCCCAGACCCAGCTCGATCCCGCCCCGGGGTTGGGGGGGACACCCGCGGTCCGGACACAGCCCGGGATGTCCTCCCTCGGGGACACTGGCACTGCCCGCCCCTCCGGGGGTCCCTCCCGTCCCACCCCGATACCCCCAGCCCCGAGCGGGGGAAACCCTCCCGCCGTGTCCCGTGTCAGCGGCTGGGGTGCCCCGGACCAGCCCCCGCCTCTCGGGAGCCGCTCCCGGTGCCAATCTCGGTGCCGTTCCCGGAGCCGCTCCCGGTGTCACCTCTGCCGGCGCCGAGCGGAGCCGTGTCACTCGTGGGTGGCAGGGGACATTGGAGTGGCCACGGAGGGAATCCAGGGAACGGGAACGGAGCGGCCCCGGCGCCGCACACCGGGATGGGAGGGGGCCCCGTGTCACCTGTGGGGGCGATCGGGGCGCACCTGGGAGGATCGGAACGCACGGGGTGGGGGCGGAGAAGGGGTTGGAGCGCACCTGGGGGCGATCAGAACCTCAGAACCCACAGGAATCCGCCCCGCCGGCGTCTCCCGCTGGGCACGGCACGTTTTCCCACCGTATGATATTTTTTCCCCGTGTTCCCGATGTTTTCCCCGTGTTCCCGATGTTTTCCCATGCCTGCTCACTCCGGGGTTTGTCCCCACGCTCAGGTCCCGGTGGGTGCAGCCCCCGCCCCTTTCCCGAGGGTCCCGGCGGTCCCGCTCCCGGATTTTGCTGCGCCGGCTGTGCCAGAGCCTCCCAGTCCATGAGGAATCCTCTTCCCACCCTCTCCCTACCTACCACAACATTCCACCGCTTCTGATCTCCCTGCTCCAGCCCTTTTGATGATAATTCATTAATTTATTGGTTTTCTCCCCGTTTTTTAATACTTAGCCCCTTTTTCAGGGCAGGAAATCTCTGCCCAAAAACCTGGAAAAGCAGCTCCCTTATCCTGATCCGTGGAATTTCTAGGCCTGCCATATCACTGTCCCATCTTGCACCTGCATTCCACCAGAAATGATGGGGAGGACACCTACAAGCCTCCAAATTGCCTCTTTTTAGCCCGAATCCTGTAATAATCATCATTTTGATGGAAAAGAAAGTGAAATTGTAGGTGGGAACGTGGGGATAAACTCCATTTTCTTGGTCGGCTGAGTCATCTGGGCTTTTAACTTCCACCCGTGCTTTCTGCAGGGGAAAACAATGGGATTTTCCAGGCATCCTGGTGCTCAGTGAGGAGCAGGAGCAGGGTGACCTTCTGCAGGGAGAAAGCCCAGAATGGTGCAAAACAGCCTTGGACGTGCAGACAGGAGCAACAGAGGGAGGGAAATCAGGGAATTCTGGAATGGGTTTTGTGGGAAGGGACCCCAAAGTCCCTGCAGTGCCACCCCTGCCATGGCAGGGCCACCTCCCACTGTCCCAGGCTGCTCCAGCCCCAGTGTCCAGCCTGGCCTGGGGCACTGCCAGGGGATGGGAATGCTGAGTGGATCCCCTGGGAGCTGGACCTCATCCCTCTGCCCTCCCAGCCCTCTGGAGCTGGCTCTGAGCTGGGATGAGGAGAGGGAACACAGGAACTGGGTGTGGAGCACCAGAACGGCCAGGTCTCCTCTGGGCAGGGATGGGAATTCCCAAATCCGGTTATCCCAAATCCGGTTATCCCAAATCTGGTTATCCCAGCACCCATCCCTGGGGCAGCCCCGGGGGTGCCCTGGCACCTGGTTCCTCTGAGCCACTGGCAGGTGTTCCCTGTGGGATGGGGGCCCTGCTCCCACCAGTGCCACTCAGGGAATGCAGGCACTGAGTTCCAGACAGAACCCCAGCTATGAGCTGCGGTGCTTTGGCAGCTTTGCCTCGCTGTGGAAATCTCCTGGGATAATGGAATTGCCTGTTCTGCTCCCTCTGTGTCTGCTCCACTCCCTCTGTGTCCCTGTTCCCATTCCTGTTTCCTCCCTTGTCCCTGTTCCATTCCCTCCCTGTTCCTGTGCCACTCCATGTCCGTGTTCCATCCCCTCCATGTTCCTGTTCCACCTGCTCTGTTTCCCTGGTCCTGTGTCCCTCCATGTCCCTGTTCCGTCCCCTCTGTGTCAGTGTTCCATCCCCTCTATGTGCCTGTTCCACCTTCTCCATTTCCCTGGTCCCATGTCCCTCCACATCCCTGTTCCACCTTCTCCCTATCCCTGTTCCCATGTCCCTCCATGTCCTTGTTCCCACGTCCCTCCCTGTCCCTGTTCCCTTTTCCCTCCCTGTCCCTGTTCCCTTTTCCCTCCCTGTCCCTGTTCCCTTTTCCCTCCCTGTTCCTGTTCCCATGTCCCTCCATGTCCCTGTTCCCTTTTCCCTCCATGTCCCCGTTCCCGTGTCCCTCCCTGTCCCCGTTCCCGTGTCCCTCCCTGTCCCTGTGCCCCTGTCCCATTCCCGGGGTGGTGCTCCTGTCACTCTGGTGGAGCAGGTCCCCTCCTTCCTCCCAGCTCCTCCGCCACTGTCCCTGCAGAGTCCCTCTCGCTTGTGTCCCTCCCCAGCTCCAGACCCCAGTGCCCGGCACACCCCGATCCTGCTGCCAGCCTGGAATGGGGACAAGGATCCGCTGTCCCCGGGCGGGGAGGGCTCAGCGCCCCCTCCCTGGAGGGACACCAGAGGGTAGAGACGCTCTGGGCACGGCCGCTGGGACCAGGGACGGGGCAGAGCAGAGGGCAGCGAGCCCCGAGCCCCGAGCGGGGCAGCTCTGCCCCGAGCCACGGCCCGGCAGGCACGGGGCTCTCCCGGTCCCTCCCTCTGGAACAGCCCAGAGACACCGGGATGGGATGGGATGGGGATGGGGATGGGATGGGATGGGATGGAAACAGGGAGGAAGGTGGGGAATGGGATTGGGAGTGGAGATGGAGATGGTCTGGGAGGGGAGGAGGAGATGGGGTGGAGATAAAGGCAGAGATGAAGTAGAGATGAAAGCAGAGAGAAAAAAAAGGATACAAAGATGGAGATGGAGACAAAACACAGATGGAGATGGAGACTAAGACACGAATACGGAGGCAGAAATGAAGATGCAGATGAAAATGGAGCCTGGTATAAAGGTGGAGGTGATGGATCTGCTCAGCTGGATCCCTGTGCCCTGCAAACTCCCTGCAGGGCCGTGGGGACAGCCCTCCCTGCTGAGCCGATGCCGTGAGCGCCTTTCCTGGGACACGCGCTCCTTTGGGGAGCTCTGCGCTCCCCTCCACAGCCCCCGGTGTCCCCAACACGCCCCTGATCCTGCCTGGGGACAGTGGGGACCGGGTTCTTCCTTTCCCCTTTCCCCTCCTTTCCTCCCCTCTCCAGCTGGAGTGGGCAGGTGCTGGCAGCAGGGGACACTCGGGTCCCCACCAGCCCCCTGTGTGCTGGCATTCGCGGCCACCAGGGCAGAGCCACTGTGTGCCAGCTGCCGCCCGGCGTCCCCCGCCTTTCTGAGGGAAGCGTCCCCTCGCTATCCCTGGGGCTGCTCAGCACCCTCAGAATCCCTGCGAAGGCTCTTTCCGGGGAGCAGGGCGAGGTCACAGAAGCACAAAGGCCACGGTGGGTCCTGGATCTTCCCTCCACCTCTCCAGAGCTCTGTCCCCACCTCTCCGTGTCCCCAAATCTGTTCCCAGCGCTCCAATTCTGCCTTTGCACCTCTCCAAGCTCCCTGATTACACCTCCACTCCTCTCCACCTCTCCTTTTCCCCCCTCTCCATCATTCCACGTCTTCACACCTTCACCTCTCCACCTTTCCATGTCTCCATAATTCTGCCTCCATGTCTCCACCTCTCCATTTCTCCATCTCTCCATTTTAGCATTTCTCCACTTGTCCCTTTTCACCTGTCTGTGTCCAGGTCTCCGTGTCTCCCCCTCTCCACATTGTCTCCTCTCCATGTCCCAACATCTGTCCCCCCTCTCCTCCTCTCCTCCTCTCCATTTCACCACCTCTCCATCTGTGTCTCCACCTCTCCCGTGCCCACCTCTCCACCTCCCTCTCTTCCCGACTCCGTCCCTCCGCGTCTCCACCTCTCCATTCCACCCTCTCTCCATCTCTGCTCTGCACGTGTCCATCTCTCTCCCCACCTCCCCACACCTTACCCTCCCCACATGTCCCCCGTCCCGTCTCTGCCCCTCTCCCCGCTCTCTCCCCGCTCTCTCCCTGCCGTTCCCCGGCCCGGTTTCCGGTGCCCGAGGCCGCAGCCGCCGTCGCGTCCGAGCCGCGCCAGGGACGCACCGCCCGGTGCCCGCCGCCGCCGCCTCCCCCCGGGCCCGCGGGGCTCCCCCGGCTCCCCGGGCGGCTCCGGGGGCTCCTCCCGCCGCCGGGGCAGCGCGGGGCCGGCCCGGGAGCGGCGCGGAGCCGGCCGGGGCCGTGCGCACCGGAGCCCGGCGCGCCCGGTCCCAGCGCGCACGGCCCCGGGGGCGGCCCCGCCGCTCCGGGACGGGCCCGGAGCCCCCCGCGCCGCCCCCCGCCCGGGCCCGGGGGCACGGGGACAGGGCCGGGCCCGGCGCCCCCGCCGCGCCGCCGAGCCCCGCGCCCCGCTCCCCGCGGCCGCGTTACGCACGGGGCTGGCCCGGCCCGGGGGCTCCTCCGGGGCTCCCCCGCGGCCGGGGCGGAGCGGGGGGGGTCCCGGGCGGCCGGCGCGGGGCGGGGGGACCCGGCCCCGGGTGCCGGCGCTCCCCGCGCCGCCGGGAGCCCGAGCCCGGCCCCGGGGTGCGGGACAGCCGGGGTGCCCCGGGGGCGGCGGGGGGGCTCCCCGGGGGCCGGGGCCGGGCCCGGGCCCCGCAGGGCCGTGGTTAATGTGTAATTCGGAGCATATGGTATTTTCCAAAGGCGGGCAGCAGTGCGGAGCCCGGGGGCCGGGGCCGGGGTGCAAATAACGCTGGGATGACTCGCGGGGCCGGGCACGGAGGGCCACGGTGATGGGCTCCTCGCTGGCTAATATTTGCTCTTCAAATATTTTACTTGAAAGGTTTACAACGTTGTTTTTTTTTTTAATCTTCCAAGAAGGGGCCATCTGTGCCGGTGCTCGCCTGGAGCACACCGGGGAGTCCCCGCCGGGGCCCAGCCGCCACCCCGGGGGCCGCCTTCTATTTGTTCAGCACCCAAAATAAATTAGATCGATGTAATAAAAGCGAAGGTGGATTTATGATTGAATCCCATATGTCCCTGTTTGCTTTGCGGGAGAGACGCGGGAGCGAAGCCCCTCGGGGGGCTCCGCCGGGGGATCCCCGGGGATGCTCCGGGGCGCGGGGACGCGGCGGGGCCGTGCTGTCCGCCGGCCGCAGGTGCTGAAACACCGGCGCTCACCCGGCACCGACTCCGAGCCCGGCCCGGGGGGCTCCGAGCGCCCCCGAGTCCCGACGGAGCCCCCCGGGCCGGGCGTGTGCTGGGCGCGGTCACGTCGGGCCGCCCCTTCCTCCCCGTCCTCCTCTCCCTCCCGCGGTGACATCACGGCCCCGCTGCCGGCACTGAGCGCCCGCCCGGCCCCCGGGACGCTCCGGTCCAGCTCCCTCGAGGCTCCGCAGGTACCTCCTTGCGCCGCTCCGGGCATCCCCGCGCCGCCGAGCGTCCTTCCCTGCGTGTGAAGGCTGCAGGGATTGCTGCAGGGATTGGTGGCGATTATGCTTTAACCTGGAGGAGCTCCGGGGTCCCCGGGAGGTGCCGGCTCTGGCCCGGCCTCGCTGCTCCCCGCTGGCTCCTTGTCCCTGCGCCGCACAGGGACCGAGCTCACCCCGGCTCCGGGGCCCCTCGGCACCATCCGTGGGGCACCGAGGGCTCGCAGCTCGGCTTTCCCAGCGCTCCCAGCCTCCCCACAGGCTTTTCCTGGGGGAGAGCAATCCCTGTGTCACCTGCGGGCACAGCGCGGGCCAAGGCAGGGAGCGCTGGGGGCTGCGCGGCCCCGAGGGGCCTCGTGTCCCGTTCCTCCCTCCCTCCCTCCCTCCCGGAGCAGCCTCCGCGCATCGCCCCGGGCCGATCCATCCCTCTCCGAGCAGCGCCAGGCGGGACGCGCCTCGGCTTTGCCACTCACCTGAGGGAAACCCGCGGGCTTGCCCCTGGTGTTGGCTTTTCCTGAATTTCCGAGGGTCGGTGTGGCCAAACTCCCTCAGGCTGTGCAGGGAAGAGGCACGGTGGGGTTTGGGGACTGTGGGGGTGCCGGGAGCGTTTTGAAATGCTCCGGGTGAAACCCCAGGTGGACTGGGGGCGCTGGCAAGGCCGTGGGGGCAGCAGCAGCTGCCAGGCTCGGTGGCACCTCTGTGGCTCCGCTGCTGCTCAGGCAGGAGCGGCACCGGCGCTGGTGTTCCTCTGGGAATCCTGCCGGGAAATCCTATGGAGCCAGGCTGGGGCTGCTGGGGGTGTCCAGCATGGAGACAGAAAGGTTCCAGGGAGAGCTCAGAGCCCTGGCAGGGCCTGCAGGGGCTCCAGGAGAGCTGCAGAGGGACTGGGGACAAGGCCTGCAGGGACAGCACCCAGGGAATGGCTCCCAGTGCCAGAGGGCAGCCAGGGATGGGATCTTGGCAATGAGGAATTCCTGGCTGGGAGGGTGCTGGGCATGGGGGATCCCTCCATTCCCTGTGGATGCCGGCACTCAGCTGCGGTGGCTGTGGGGACCCCCTGTGCCCCGTGGGGTGTCCGGGGGAGCTCTGCAGGCGCTGGGATGTGGCTCAGCCACGGCGGCTCCGTTCCGTGCCGGTGGCTGCTCGGTGCAGGCAGCACCAGCAGCATTCCCGGTGTCTCCCGAGCCTCTCCAGAGCCCTGTGACCTCTTTTCCCGCTCTTTATCCACTGTGCCTGGAGCACAAGGACTTCCCAAGTTGCCCTCAACTGTTTCCATCCTCTGCTCCAAGATTCCTGCCCCTGTTCCTCCTCCTCGCCTCCGAGTCGTGGCTGAGCCCTGGAAAGCGGCGCTGATTTATCCGGCCCCGCAGCATTGCCCGTGTCCCGCGGGGAATTCCCAGGCACCCACAGCCTCCTGAAGCCTCTCCACGATGCAGCACCGAGGTGAGGAGCGCGGCGTTCCCGGCGGGACTCGGGGATGTGCCGTGCATCCATTCCCTGCTCCGGCACAACCGCACCCGCCCAGCCGCCCATTCACCCGCGGCTCCGCAGGGCCCTCCCGGCCCCGGGGACATCCAGGCCCCCAGCCTGTCACCCCCTGCCCTTCCCAAATTCTCCCCGTGCTCTTCAGGGGGTGTTTTCCTGCTTCCTGGGGCCGGCGTCCCCATTCCCTGCCTACCCCCAGCACCGCGCCCTGCATCCCTCAGGGCCCCAGCTCCCCCTGCCCAGCCCCTCCGGACCCCCTCAGCTCCCCCTGCCCAGCCCCTCCGGACCCCTCAGCTGCCCCTGCCCAGCCCCTCCGGACCCCCCCAGCTCCCCCGCTCTTGCCTCCTCCCCGGTGCCGTCCTGGGCAGCCGGCAGGGCAGGAGCGGCAGCCCCGCTCCCCCCAGCCCTGTCCCCCTCCCCAGGGCCCAGCGGGGTGAACCAGCTCGGGGGGCTCTTCCTGAACGGCCGCCCCCTCCCCACGTGCAAGAGGCAGAGAATCATCGCGCTGGCGGCGAGCGGCGCCCGCAGCTCCGACATCTCCCGCAGCCTCAAGGTGCGCCCGGCCCGGGGCTGGGGGGGTCTCCTGCCCCTCCCAAATCCTCCCCGCGCTCAAGTTCTGTCCGCAGGTGTCCAACGGCTGCGTCAGCAAAATCCTGGGCCGCTACTACCGGACGGGGGCCGTGGGGCCCAAGGCGGTGGGGGGCAGCAAGCCCCGCATGGCCACCCCCGCCGTGGTGGCCAGGATCGCGCGGCTGAAGCTGGAGCAGCCCGGGCTCTTCGCCTGGGAGATCCGGCGGCAGCTGCACGCCGAGGGAATCTGTGCCGGCAGCGGCATCCTCAGCGTGAGTCCTGCCGAGAGCCCCGGGATTGCAGGAATTCCCGGGAACGGGCGGGGCAGGGGGTCCGGCCCCACGGCCGGGGGCTGGAGGTGGGAATGGTGCACAGGGAAGGGCTCAGGACAGTGGGAATGGTGCACAGGGAAGGGCTCGGGACAATGGGAATAATGGACAAGGGAAGGCTCAGGACAGTGGGAATGGTGCACAGGGAAGGCTCAGGACAGTGGGAATGGTGCACAGGGAAGGGCTCGGGACAATGGGAATAATGGACAAGGGAAGGCTCAGGACAGTGGGAATGGTGCACAGGGAAGGCTCAGGACAGTGGGAATGGTGCACAGGGAAGGGCTCAGGACAATGGGAATGGTGCACAGGGAAGGCCTCAGGACAGTGGGAATGATGGACAAGGGAAGGCTCAGGACAGTGGGAATGGTGCACAGGGAAGGGCTCGGGGCAGTGGAAATGATGGACAGGGAAGGGCTCGGGACAGTGGGAATGGTGCACAGGGAAGGGCTCGGGACAGTGGGAATGGTGCACAGGGAAGGGCTCGGGACAGTGGGAATGGTGCGCGGGGAAGGGCTCGGGACAGTGGGAATGGTGCACAGGGAAGGGCTCGGGACAGTGGGAATGGTGCACAGGGAAGGGCTCGGGACAGTGGGAATGGTGCACAGGGAAGGGCTCGGGACAGTGGGAATGGTGCGCGGGGAAGGGCTCAGGACAGTGGGGTGGATACCCCGGGAAGGGCTCGGGACAGTGGGAATGATGGACAGGGAAGGACTCGGGACAGTGGGAATGATGGACAGGGAAGGGCTCGGGACAGTGGGAATGATGGACAGGGAAGGGCTCGGAGTGATGGGAAGGGTTCGGGCCCATGGGAAGGACTCGGGAACGGGAAGGATCCACAGGGAGGGCTCGGTGCTTGGTGAGAAGCAGAGCTGCAGCGTGGGGAGGGGAAGGCCGATCGCTCCTGCCCAGCGGAAGCAGAGCCCCGACCACCACCCCCGGGCCTGCCGCCTCCTCGGGCCGCGGGACACCGCGGTGGCTCCGTGGCAAGCGGACAAATGTCCCTGCTGGGCAGGGCGAGTTGTGCTTCCCAAGGACAGACCCGCCCTGCCGATCCCCGCCGTGCCAACGGCCTCCCGTTGGATTCTGTCGGTCCCCGGGATTCCGGGGTCACAAACCGGGAGCAGACGGGCTCGGCGCCGGGCCGGAGAATCCCTGGCTCCGGAGAGCATCCCAGAGACAGCTCCACCTCCATTCCCGTCCCCCCGCAGCCCCGGGGGTCCCGGCACATCCCCTCTCCCCTGCCCAGGTCTCCTCCATCAACCGCGTGCTCAGGACCCTGCCCAGCGACCTCCGGCTGGCGGCCGAGCCCCGGGACCCGCGGCCACGGGGTGAGCCCTGCCCCAAAGCTCGGGCCCCTCCCGACCCTTCCCGGCCCCTCCGGGGAGCCCCCGGCCCCGGGTCCACCCCCAGCCTCTGCCCCTCTGTCCCCGCAGTGTCCCCGCAGCGCCCCGCGGCCCCGGGGAGCCCCGAGCCGCCGCCGGGCCCCGGGCACAGGAGCGGGGGCAGGAACCGCACCGTGTTCTCCAGGCAGCAGGCGGAGGCTCTGGAGGAAGGTGCGCTCCCCGAGCGGGACGGAGCGGGGCTGTTCCGGGGGGGAAATGCCGCTCTCGGGAGGGACGAACTCGTGCTCCTGTGGGCGGCCCGGCCATCGCTGCGGGGCCCCAAACCAGCCCAGAGCACCCCAAACCGCCCCAGAGCATCCCAAACCACCACAGAGCGCCCCCGAGCATCCCAAATCATCCCATATCCCACCAGACTACTCCAGAGCATCCCAAAGCACCCCAGAGCATCCCAAACCATCCCATGCCCCACCAGACCACCACAGAGCGCCCCCGAGCATCCCAAACCATCCCATACCCCACCAGACTACCCCAGAGCATCCCAAACCATCCCATACCCCACCAGACTACCCCAGAGCACCCCAGAGCACCCCAGCCACGTCCTGGCATTTCCCGCCCGGGTGCCGGGGGTGGCTGCCCCGACCCGAGCCCGCTCAGCGCGATCCCCTTGCAGCGTTCCGGAGGGGACAGTACCCGGACACCGCCACCCGCCAGAGCCTGGCCGCGGCCACCCAGCTGCCCGACACCACCATCAGGGTAAGAGGGACGCGCCTCGCTCCGAACGGGACCGCGGCCACGTCCCGGTGGGATCGGGGCCGCCGGGACCGGGGCCGCCAGCTCCAGGGGACAGGGAGCCCCCCTGCCTTCGGGGACATCTCCGAACCGTGTCACCGCTGCTGGCGACAGGGCTGGGGACGGGCTCCGGATGGCGGGAGTGACTCCGCTCGGGGGTCTCCCCATGGCACACCTGGCACACGCCATGGCACACTCCCTGGCACGCCTGGCACACTCCCTGGCACACTCCCTGGCACGCCTGGCACACTCCCTGGCACACTCCCTGGCACACTCCCTGGCACACTCCCTGGCACACCTGGCACACTCCCTGGCACACTCCCTGGCACGCCTGGCACACACCCCTCCCACGTTCCTCCCAGCAGCTCCAGCTCCACATCCCTGTGCCCCTGCCGAGCCTCCCTGGGTGCACGACAGCCCCTTCCCGTCCAGCCCCAGCTCCCTGCCGGCCTCTGGGTGAGCAGGCGGTGCCAGCAGCGAGCCCCCCGTGCCAGGGCAGCGCTGCCGGTCCCCGCAGCACGGCAGAGCACACACGAGAGCAGCCCCGAGGGTCCCTGCGCCGGGGACACGCCCGGAGCCCGCGGTGCGCTCCCGGCCCGTCCGGTGGGGAAGGCGCAGGATCAAAGCCTTCCTCTGCCCAGGACCGTGCCCATTCCCGGGATGGAACCCCTTGTCCCTGTCCATGTTTGGGATCAACACCCTTCTGATGCCCAGAACCAAACCCTTTGCTCAAACCCATGCGCATGCCTGGGATCAGGACACGGGCATTCCTTTGCCCACGCCCGTGCCCATGTCGGAGATCGAGCTCCTTTCCGTGCCCGTGTCCCTCCCGTGTCCCTGCTCACTCCCGGGCAGTGCCGAGCCCGTGTCCCGGGGCTCAGAGCTGTGCCGCGGGGCCCTGGGGCGGCCGGGGGCCGCAGCCTCAGCTCCCGCCCTCTCCCCAGGTCTGGTTCTCGAACCGCCGAGCCAAGTGGCGACGGGAGAGCAAGCGGCAGCTGGAGGCTGGCGGCGCAGGTGACAGCCCGGGGACCGAGGGGACGGGACGTGGGACCCAGGGGCGCCCCTGGGTGGGACATTTGGCGCTGGGACCCCGGGGGCTGCTTCCCAGAGCCCCGCTGGGAGCTGGGGAAAGGACACGGCCGCTCCCCGTGCGCCCCGGGGAGCCGAGCCAGGGCATTGTCCGAGCCAGGGCATTGTCCGAGCCAGGGCATTGTCCCCGCCCGTGCCCACGCAGGCTCCTGGTGCGACTGGATCCCTCCCGCTGTCGGTGCCGCCGCCGCCGCAGCCGCCGCACGGGTAGGACACGGCCGCTCCCGGGGTGCTGGGGACACCCCAACAAGCTCGGGCACCCTCTGGAGCCCGCCGGGAGCCCCGTCTGGAGCGTCCCGGCCCGCTGCCGGCGCCCTCGGGGTGACCCGGTCCCGGAGCAGCCCTGTGACATTGGCGCTGTCTGCTCCGCACGCAGCCGCTCCCGGACCCCCCCGCGGGCTCGGCGCAGCCCCCGCACGGCCTCGCCCCCCACCCGCGCCCCCCGGCCCCGCTGCACCTCTGCGCCTCCGGGCCCTGCGCCTGGGACGACGCTTGCTGCGGTACGAGGGGCCGGTCTCGGCCGCCCCGGGCTTCTGGGGGTCCCCTGGGTGTCCCCTGGGTGTCCCCTGCCAGGGCCCAGCGCGCCGGCGGCGATGCCTGAGCCCCGTGTCCATCCCGCAGGTCTGGCTCCCGGCGGCAGCCCCGCTCCAGCGCCCTGGCAGCCCCTGGAGAGCCCCCCCTTCGCCCTGCTGCCCCCCGGGCTCCCCCCGCTGCCGGCCTGGGGCCTGGAGCCCCGCTGAGCCCCCGCTGCCCCCCGAGCCCCCCACGGCCCGCGGTGTCCCGGCAGGATGGGGGGCTCCGACACCCCCAAGCCGCGAATTGAGGACATCCGTGCAGGGCGGGCTCCGGTGCCAGCCGGGCCAGCATGGCCGGGCCAGCCCGCGGCGGGTCCCAAACCACCTCCAGACGCGGGTGGATCGCGGAATTCAGGATCCTTGATTCGATCCGGGAGGGTCACCACGCTCCAGCGCCCCCCCAGAGCCAGGACAGCTCTTTGGAGCCGCGATCCCGCTGGAGCAGAGGGAATGTCCCGGGTTCGGGGATCCCAACTGGGACCGAGGTCACCGCGGGGGTGGGACCGGGGGTCCCGGCAGGAGCTGGTGACAGAGGGGACAGCCCTGGGTGGTCGCGGCAGCTCGGGGTGGCACCTCCCGCAGCTCCGCGTCCCTCAGGCTCGGGGCTGCTGCCGTTCCCGTTATTAAACCGCTTTTCCCACCCCGCCCCGAGTGCTCCGCGTCTCCTCCCGAACGGAGCCAGCCCCGCTCGTTCTCCCTCCCGGCTCCCGGCGCTGCCCGCGGGCTGAAAGGCGCAGAGACCGCGGTGCTGGGGAGCACGAACAGCGTTATTTCAACAAGAACGGGGCTGCGGCACGGGGGGCGGCAGGGGAGGGGCGGGGGGACGGAGCGGCCCCGGAGCTGCGGCCGCCTCGGGCCCCGCGGCGGCGACCGAGCCCGAACGGAGCGGGCCGGGGTCGCGTTCTGCAGCCAGAACCGCGTCCGCTCCGGCTGCGCTCAGCCCAGCTGGTTCCTCAGGAACTGCAGGAAATCCCTCAGCAGGTTGCAGAACTGCACCAGGCTCTGGTACGGCACCGAGATCAGCAGGAGCCTGTCCGGACCCGGTTCCGGTGTTGGCGCCGGCTCCTCGGGCACCGGGGGAGTGGTTGGCTCTGGTGTCGGCTCTGGCACCAGCTCTGGCTCCGGCTCGGGCACCAACTCTAGCTCCTCCTCTGGCTCTCGTGTCGACTCTGGCACTAGCGATGGCTCTGGCACCGGCACTGTTGTCGGCACTGTCGTCGGCTCTGGCGTTGGTTCTGTCGTCGGCTCTAGCGTTGGCTCTGGTGTTGGCTCTGGCACTTGCACTGGTGCCGGGTCTGTTACCAGCTCTGGGGTTGGCTGTGGCACTGGCTCGGGCTCTGTTACCAGCTCTGGCTCTGGGGTTGGCTGTGGCACTGGCTCGGGCTCTGTTACCAGCTCTGGCTCTGGGGTTGGCTGTGGCACTGGCTCGGGCTCTGTTACCAGCTCTGGCACTGATGTTGGGTCTGTGACCAGCTCTGGCCCCGGCACCACCAGCTCTGGCGTCGGCTCTGGCACTGGTGTTGGCTCTGTTTGTGCCTCTTCTTCTGGCCCTGGCGTCGGGGTCTCCTCAGAAGCCATGGTGAGCTCTGGCTTAGGAGTCGGGGCGCAATTCGGCTCTGGTGCTGTACCACTTATGTCCGCAGGGCTCAGGCTTGTCTGGATCAGGATCCAGTTGTAGAAGTGCTGAGTGGAGGTGTAGATCCCGGGGTGCCTGGCTCTGTCACAGCCTCTTCCCCAGCTGTTCAGTCCCACCAGCCAGAAATAGTCAGCTCTGTTGTCCTTGCAGACGAGGGGACTGCCACTGTCCCCCTGTGCCAGGAGAGAAGGTTCAGGGACTGTGGGGGGTTGCTGCCAGTCCCGGGGCTGGCTCCTCTATCCTAGTCCCAGGGCTGGCTCCTCTCTCCCAATCCTGGGGCTGGCTCCTCTATCCTAGTCCCAGGGCTGGCTCCTCTCTCCCAATCCCAGGGCTGGCTCCTCTATCCCAATCCCGGGGCTGGCTCCTCTCTCCCAGTCCCAGGGCTGGCTCCTCTATCCCATTCCTGAGGCTGGCTCCTCTATCCCAATCCCAGGGCTGGCTCCTTTCTCCCAGTCCCTGCCAGGTCCGCATTCCCAGCACATTCCCAGCACAGGTCGGGGACTCTGCCATCTCTGCACATGGGTCCCAGATGTGCAGAGGACAGGTTTTCCAGGGTCACATCTGCACTTTGGGTCTGCTGGGGCCACTGGATGGGCCTTGTGGGCAGGAACAGGCCTTGGGCACAAGGGGACATGGGACAGGGACCTGCAGGTGGGGAGGGGAGGGGTGGACAGGGGACAGGCTGGGCTGCGTGTGGGGGCTCCTACCTGGCAGGTGTCAATGCCGCCCTGTGGGTACCCAGCACACAGGTTGTCAGCATGAACGGCCCCCGCGTACCACCGGCTGCTGTTGCAGAGCTCCGTGTCCATGAGGTGGACCTTGGCCTCCTGCAGCACCATGCCTGTTCCCTGAGCTGTGGGCACAGAGGGGAATGAGCCCCAGCAGCTCGGTACCCATCCCCTCCCCTGCCTAGGGTGAACCCCCTTCCCGGGCCTGGCTCTGCCCCTTCCCCACGGAGCGACATTGTCCAGCTGTGTCCCTGCTGCTGGCCTGGGGAAGGGGCCAGACCCATCTCCCCCGAGGTTTCCCAGGGCCAGCAGGAATTGTTTGGGTGAGCAGGGACCTTACAGCTCATCCCGTTCCGCGCCCCGTCTTGGCGGGGACTCCTTCCCCCAGCCCAGGCTGCTCCGAGCCCGGCCCCGCCGGCGCTGCGCGGCCGGACCCTGTGTGTGCCCAGCCCGTGTCCCTGTCTGTGCCCAGCCCCTGTCCCTGTGTGTGCCCAGCCCGTGTCCCTGTCTGTGCCCAGCCCCTGTCCCTGTGTGTGCCCAGCCCCTGTCCCTGTCTGTGCCCAGCCCCTGTCCCTGTGTGTGCCCAGCCCCTGTCCCTGTCTGTGCCCAGCCCGTGTCCCTGTCTGTGCCCAGCCCCTGTCCCTGTGTGTGCCCAGCCCGTGTCCCTGTCTGTGCCCAGCCCGTGTCCCTGTGTGTGCCCAGCCCCTGTCCCTGTCTGTGCCCAGCCCGTGACCCTGTGTGTACCCAGCCCCTGTCCCTGTCTGTGCCCAGCCCGTGTCCCTGTGTGTGCCCAGCCCCTGTCCCTGTGTGTGCCCAGTCCCTGTCCCTGTGTGTGCCCAGCCCCTGTCCCTGTGTGTGCCCAGCCCGTGTCCCTGTGTGTGCCCGGCCCCTGTCCCTGTGTGTGCCCGGCCCCTGTCCCTGTCTGTGCCCAGCCCGTGTCCCTGTGTGTGCCCAGCCCGTGTCCCTGTCTGTGCCCAGCCCCTGTCCCTGTCTGTGCCCAGCCCGTGTCCCTGTCTGTGCCCAGCCTGTGTCCCTGTCTGTGCCCAGCCCGTGTCCCTGTGTGTGCCCGGCCCCTGTCCCTGTGTGTGCCCAGCCCCTGTCCCTGTCTGTGCCCAGCCCGTGTCCCTGTGTGTGCCCAGCCCGTGTCCCCTGGGTGCTCAGCCCCTGTCCCTGTGTGTGCCCAGCCCGTGTCCCTGTGTGTGCCCAGCCCCTGTCCCTGTCTGTGCCCAGCCCGTGTCCCTGTGTGTGCCCAGCCCGTGTCCCTGTGTGTACCCAGCCCCTGTCCCTGTGTGTGCCCAGCCCGTGTCCCCTGGGTGCCCAGCCCTTGTCCCCACGGTGCCCAGCCCTTGTCCCCAGGGTGTCCAGCTTGCCCTCAGAGCACACATCCTGTTGGGAACTCACCTCTGGCAAAGTTCCAGCCAGCGATGTAGCAGGATTTCAGCTCCGAGACCCTGAGCGAGGCGTCGGGCACACAGCCCAGCTGGATGTAGTCGCTGCACTCCACGGGCTGGTCCAGCTCCACCAGGGCGATGTCGTTCCTGGCCGTGGCTGGCACATAGCGCTGGTGCATCAGCAGCCTTTGGATGCGTCTCACCACAGCCTCAGGGCCTGGCTGTCTCAGATCTGTGGCCCCGATCACCACATCCCACATGGAGATGCCCCTGGGGAGCAGATGGACAGAGGGGTGACAGGGAGCAGAGCCACGGGCTGCAGCAGGCCCAGCATTTCCCGGCCTTCTTCTTCCCCAGGTGGGCAGGGAAGTGGCCCGTGGTGCTGTGAGCTGGGCGCCTGCCCGTGCTCTGGGGACATCTCTGTCCCTGCTGTCTCTTACCCGGCCCTGGCGAAGCAGTGTGCGACCGTGAGCACCCACTGGGAGCTGAGGAGGACACCCGTGCACATGTGCCACGTGCCGTTCTCCCAGGTGGCCTGGATGCTGACAATGCCAGGCCAGGCCCCTGGCTGGACACTGGTGCCACCCACACCGGACGTGCCAGCAGAGCTGTGGTCGGAATCCAAGGGCCGGAGCCCGCAGGTGCCTCTGGAAGCACAAAGCCATCACTGCCCTGCTCGGGGACAGCAGGGACAGGGACCCCCAGGGGCTCCTCTGTGCCCAGGCTGTGCCAGGGAAGCCCCGAGTGTCCCCAAGCCCCCCAGGGCCACTGACCTGCAGGTGTCCCAGGTGCCCCCCACGGGCCCGGCCAGGGCCAGCAGGATCAGCAGCCACAGCAAAGCCATCGCAGGTGCCAGCACTGCAGGTGGCAGAGCCAGAGCTGAGCTGTCACCTCTGGTGACACCCAGGGCCCTGGCGGTGCCCACGGTGCCACCAGGCCGGGGTGATGTCACAGAGGGGCCGGTTCCATGTGCAGGGCACGGTGGGGAGGGGCAGCTCGGGGTCACAGAGATGTGGAATGGTCTGGGGGCAGCGCCCCGGGGCACCAACACAGGGTGAGACTGGTCCGACCCTGCTGGCACCAGGCTGGGCATGAGCAGCTGGAGCAGCCCTGGGAGAGGATTTGGGGGTGCTGGGGGTGAGAGCTGGACCTGACCCAGACCAGAGCCCCCCAGCCCTGGGGAGCAGGGGAGGGGGGGATCCTGCCCCTGTGCCCCCTCAGGTGAGACCCACCTGCAGAGCTGCCCCAGCCCTGGGGACACAGCAGCAGCACCTGGAGCTGCTGGAGAGAGCCCAGAGGAGGCCCCGGAGCTGCTGCAGGGCTGGAGCCCCTCAGATCCCAGGGATCCAGGCTGGGAGAGCTGGGGGTGCTCCCCTGGAGAGAGAAAGGATCCAGGGAGAGCTCAGAGGCCCTGGCAGGGCCTGAAGGGGCTCCAGGAGAGCTGCAGAGGGACTGGGGCCAAGGCCTGCAGGGACAGCACCCAGGGAATGGCTCCCAGTGCCAGAGGGCAGCCAGGGATGGGATCTTGGCAATGAGGAATTCCTGGCTGGGCTGGGATTGCCAGAGCAGCTGGGGCTGCCCCTGCATCCCTGGCAGTGCCCCAGGCCAGGCTGGACACTGGGGCTGGAGCAGCCTGGGACAGCGGGAGGTGTCCCTGCCCAAGGAAGAACTCGATACCCAGTAGAAGACAGAATGCTAATTAATGAAAGAGATTTTTATGTAATTTAGAACCAGTGAACATTTGTTTCTTTGTCGGCTCAGAATGTACACACGGGTGACAAAGTTTTGTGGTGTCAGTCGAGGCCGGAGCTTTGCTGGCTGCAGCCCCTGGCCAAGGACAGGGCAGGGCCGGACTCAGGGACGCTGAACCAGCACGGTTCGAGTTTTATTCATCCCGGCGGCTCCGGGGCATTCCGGCCACGCCATGAGCAGCCCCGGGGCCCTCCCGCAGGGGACAGCGGGGACAGGGCCCGGCTGAGGTGGCACTCGGACACACCGAGGTCGCTCCAGCTCCTCCCCGTCGTTATCCGGACGGTTCGGAGCACCGGGATGCTCCTCCAGGCCCTCCCCAGCGGGGACACCCCCTTGGAGAGGGGTGCAGGGGCTGGGGGGACAGCGACCAACGTGGGGACAGCACGGGACGGGGCGCGACGCTGCTCGTCCCGCTCAGCTTGCGCGGCGGTGACACTGCTCGGTGACACCTCCCTGCCCCGCCCGCCACGACCCCACTGCAGGCTGGCACTGAGACCCCCTCGGGGCGACACGGGGGACACGGAGGGGACACGAGGGATACGGAGGGAGCACGGGGGACTTGGGAGAACACGGGGAGTACATGGGGGGACGAGGACACATGAGGCACAGGATGGGACACGGGAAGAACACAAGGGGACAACGGGGGGGACACGGGGAGACATGGGGGGACACGAGGGGCCACGAGGGGACACGGAGGGGACACGGAGGACACGGAAGGATACGGAAGGACATGGAGGGAACACGGGGGACTTGGGGGAACGCGGGGAGGACATGGGGAGACACGAGGACACATGAGGCGCGGGACGGGACACGGGAAGAACACAAGGGGACACGGGGGGACACGGGGACACACGGGGCACTCCAGGGGACACACGGAGGGACAGGGGACCACCCTGCTGTCACTGCCCCATCCTCAGACCACGCCCACACAGATGACCACGCCCCTTGAGGGACACCACAGTTCCTTTGCGCTCAGGCCACGCCTCTCGCCATAAGACCACGCCCCCAACGCATCGGGGCCGCGCCCACACCACGCTCCGTGTCGCGCGCAGAGGCCACGCCCCTTTATGGCGGAAGTCACGCCCACATCTGAGTGCACACGCGCACGGCCCCGCCCCGTGGGGTAGCCACGCCCACAAATCGCTTTATTTGGGGTGTGGCTCCGCCCCGCCTGTAACCGCTCCCTCTGCCCCGGCGGCTTCCGGCGGAAGTGGTGGCGAGGCGGAACCGGCCGGAGGTGAGGGGGGACCGGGGGGTCTGGAGGGTGAGGGTGGCGGGGCTGGCGGGGCCGGGGATTGCGGGGCGGCCGGAGGGGTCAGGGTGGGAGTCGGGATGGTCCCGAGGGGCTGACGGTGCTGGGCCCGGGTGGTGTCCGGGGGGGGGGTCAGGGTGGCCCTGGGGGTCAGGGTGGTCCTGACGGGTCAGGGTGGTCCTGAGGAGGCGACAGTGGAGGGCCCAGAGAGGTCCGGGAGGTGTCTGGGCGGTTAGAGGGGTGTCCGAGGGGTCAGTATGGGGGTCCCGGGAGGGGAGTTCAGAGGTGTCCTTGGAGGTCAGGGTCCTTTCCTGGCGGGGTCAGGATGGGGGGCTCGAGGGGGTCAGGATGGGAGCTCTGGGCAGGTCAGGATGTGGTTCCTGGCTGGTTCAGGATGGTGGTCCTGGGCAGGGCATGGTCAGGGTGGTGTTTGTGATCTTTGCTGCCCGTTTGGTGCGCCCAGGAGGATGCTCCTGCCCATCCCAAAGCTGCCCTTTCTCCTTGCCCTGCTCCCCCCCAGGTTCCCCCGCCATGGAGAAGTTCGGGATGAACTTCGGGGGCGGCCCCAGCAGGAAGGAGCTGCTGGAGACCATCGAGACGCAGAAGCAGCAGCTCCTGCGCTTCCAGGCGCGCCTCAAGGACGTCGTCCACGCCTACAAGAGCCTGCTGAAGGAGAAGGAGGCGCTGGAAGCCAGCCTGAAAGCACTCTCCGTGTCCCAAGATGGGGAGCTGGCCGTGCCCCCCGCCCGCAGCCGGGGACTCCCCGGACGACCGGAGCTCGGAGCACAGCGAGGACAGCGCGGGGACGGCCGCCAGCGCGGACACCGCGGCCAGCCCGCCCAGGGGGGACGAGGAGGACAAACCCGCGGCCGCCCCCGCCCCGAGAGCCGAGGAGCCGAGCGGCGCCGAGGGCGGGGAGCTGTGTGCCGGCGAGCCCGAGCGGCGGCTGCAGCAGCTGAAGGCGCAGCTGGCCACGCTGACAGGCGCGCTGGCCACGGTGACGCAGGAGAAGTCGCGCATGGAGGCCTCGTACCAGGCGGAGCGGCGGCAGATGAAGCAGGAGCTGGAGGAGGCGGCGGGGCGGGCGCGGGCCGAGGCGGAGCGGCTGCAGGAGCTGCAGGAGCAGCTGGCCCAGACCCGCGGCCGCCTCCTGGAGCAGCAGCGCGAGCGGGAGCGCGAGCAGGGCGACCACGGGCTGATGCTGCGCGAGCTGCAGGAGCTGCTGCGCGCCGAGCGCGACGCGCGCTGCGCCGCCGAGCGGGAGCTGCAGCAGGCCCGGGAGGCGCTGGCTGGCACTGCCAGCACCGCGGAGCGAGCCCAGGGCCACGAGCAGCAGGCGCGGCAGCTGAGCCAGGAGCTGGAGGAGCTGCGCAGGGAGCTGCAGGGCGTGCGCGAGGAGAACAGCAGGGCCGACCCACGGATCCAGGAGCTGCAGGAGGAGATGGCCGGCCTCAAGAACCACTTCCAGCTGCAGCTGGTGCAGGAGATGAAGAAGGTGATTGCTGGCTGGGAATGAGGCTGGCGTCCAGGGTTTCAGGCAGAGTTTGGGGCCAGAGCAGCCAAATTCCCTCTCCCAGTCTCTCAGAGTCCAAAGAATCCTGGCTTGGATTGATGGGATGACAAACTGGGGAACAGTTTTCTGTGGGATGTATCCAGAGAGTGGGGCTGGAGTCAGACAAATTCCTTTTCCCAGTCCCTCAGATTCCAGGAGGTTTGAAATAAATGGCACAGGGTGCCCAGAGCAGCTGGGGCTGCCCCTGCATCTCTGGCAGTGCCCCAGGCCAGGCTGGACACTGGGGCTGGGAGCAGCCTGGGACAGTGGGAGGTGTCCCTGCCATGGCAGGGGCAGCCCTGGAGGGGCTCTGAGGTCCCTTCCCACCCAAACCATTCCAGGATTCCAAACACACAAATCCCTAAAAAGCCAGAACAGGGAGGTGTCTCAGGCAGGGCTGCCAGGGTGGGGAGGGCCCCTTGTTGGTTTGGAGCAGAGCAGGGTCCCCGTGTGACCCCAGGTGTGTCCCTGTGTGACCCCAGGTGTGTCCCCATGTGTCCCTGTGCTGCCCTAACCCCACTGTGTCCCTACACAGACAGCCCAGGCTGAGGAGCAGCTCCGGCAGCGCTCGCAGCGGGAGGAGCAGCGTGTGGCTGAGCTGGAGGCCCAGGTGTCCCAGGTGTCCGAGCTGCTGGGCACCTACGAGAAGGCCAAGCAGAGGGACCAGGGCACCATCCAGAGGCTCAAGGACCGCATCGTGCAGCTGGACCTGGAGAACAAGACCTTGGCCATCGCTGCCTCCAGCCGCTCCCTGGGCGAGGTGGCCGTGGAGGAGGCCACCCTGGACGTGAGCGTGCTCAAGGAGAAGATGGAGAAGCTGCGGAAGCTCCTGCAGGCAGCGGCTGGGAAGGGCCCAGAGGCGGAGGAGCCACAGGACCTGGAGCCGGCCCCGGGTGGCGGGGACGGGAACGGGGACAAGGCCCCGGGCGGGCATTGCCAGCAGGAGCTGAGGCAGCTCAAGGAGGAGTTTGAGCGCTACAAGGTGAGGGCGCAGCAGGTGCTCAAGAGCAAGGCCAGCAAGGACGTGGGCCTGGCCAAGGAGCTGGAGGAGGCGCGGGAGCAGCTGGCGGAGCTCCAGGACAAGAACGTGCTGCTGCAGCTGGCCGCGGACGACACGGAGAAGCGGCACCGGCAGGAGCTGGAGGCCAGGAAGCAGGAGCTGTCGCAGCTGCAGCAGCTGCACCGGCAGGAGCTGGAGCGGTGCCAGCTGCAGTTCCGGGAGCGGGCGCTGCGCCTGGAGGAGGAGATGCACAAGCAGCGGGACCGGGCGCTGGCCGTGCTGGCCGAGAAGGACCGGGAGCTGGAGCAGCTCCGCGCCCTCACGCTGCCCCACGGCCCCAAGGGCTGCCGGGACGGCGGCCCCGGCCCGGGGGACGCTCCCAGCCAGGATTCCTCGGAGATCCTGCCGCAGGAGCTGCAGCTGTGCTCCAGCTCCGAGCCCACCTTCTTCCTGTACGCGGAGCAGCTGGCGCGCAAGGAGGTGGAGATCGCGGCGCTGCGCAAGCACCGGCACCGGCTGGAGGTGCAGCTGCACCAGCTGCAGGGCAGGGCCCTGGCCGAGGAGGACCGGCACCGCGAGGAGGTGGCAGCACTGCGGGACGAGATCCAGAAGAACTGCCGGGATAAGAGCAGGGAAGGAGCCAACCTGGAGTACCTGAAGAACGTGGTGTACCGGTTCCTGACGCTGCCGGACGCGCGGGGCCGGCAGCAGACGCTCACGGCCATCCTGGCCATCCTGCACTTCAGCCCCGAGGAGAAGCTGAGCATCGCCAAGAGCTCAGCCCATGGCTCCTGGTGGCCCCACGGGAAGAGATGAGGGCTGGGTTTTATTCCCTTTTCTGTAAGAGCTCCTTCCCGAGGACTGACCGAAACCTCGTCCCACACACGCCCGCATCTCTCCGGGATTTGGGCTCCAGTTGGGGTTTTTAGCACTAACTTGCAGTGAGGTTGTGCCAACTTTTCCAGCCCCAAAGCCTCCGTGGTAGGAATTTGCTTCGAGTTGAGACTTGATTTGGAAACCATGGAATTGAAGATGCCGAGGTTTTTTAAAGGTGGTTTAAAAGCAATCCCTACCTGTCAGATGTGGCACCGAGTGGAATTCACTTGGATCTTCAAGCTCCAGTCAGGCTGGTGACTCAGGAGATGAAAGGGAAGGTGGGAAGCACTTTAGGTGGAGCTAAAATAGAACCAGCCCATGGAAAGCTCAGGAAGATGGGGCTCAGTGCAGGCAATCTTGGGCATTTCCCCTTAAGGCTCTTTTCCAGAGCCTAATTTAACCTGTGGATGCAGCTCCAGGCTCATCCAGGGGCTCAGGCTCTCCTTCCTTCCCAGGGATCCTCTCTGGGCAATCAGGGATTCTAGGAAGGAGAAAGGATCTCCCTGTGGATGATTCCCATCCTGAGGGTGTTGTTTTCCTGCCCCACGTTTGGAATTAAATCCTGGCTGCTAAAGCTAGGCCCAGAGACAGGGATAGGTCTGGATTAAGACCCCCGGGGGTCCTGGAGCCCTGTCAAGAGCAGGTTTGGGAGCAGCTCCTGGTGCTGCACTGCCCAGAGAGCCTTGGGAAGGATCAGCCACTCCTGGCACTGCCAGGGACAAGGACAGGGGCGTGGAACTTCCCTCCTTTCCTTCTTGGCTGTCCTGGCCCTGTCAGCAGCCAAACTCCCTGGATTCCACTCTGGCCAGTGCAGCCCTTGGTGCCAATTTCTCCTCAAAAAAATCCTCAGGGAAACGTGCCCTGGGCAGAGCCTGTCCCTGCTGGGAGGGGGCCACAGCTGGGGGATGTTCCCTCCATCCAGGGATGTTCCCACTGGGAACAGCAGGATCCAGGTGCTGCCCTGATGGGAGAGTTTGTCCCAGGAATATTTTAAACGCTCCTCAAGGATGAAAGGGCTGGTTCAGACAGGGGAGAGCCCAGCCCCTGCTCCCAGTCTGGAAGTGTTGAATCAAGGAGTGCCTCTGGAATGGCAGGGATGGCTCCAACTCTTTGCCTGGAGCCATTCCCAGGACTCCAGAGGGAGGTGGAGCCTCCTCCTGCTGTGGCTTCACTGCTCAGGCTGGGGGATGGATCCCTGTTCTCCCTCTGCTCCTGCAGGATGGAGTGACCTGGAATGGACCCCAGGGCTGGTGGGGACCCAGCAGGGCAGAGGAATGGGGTGGGACCCAGCTGGGAGCACAGCTTGGAGAGCAGGGAATGAGTGTGGGATCCAGCAGGGAGAGCAGGGAATGAGTGTGGGATCCAGCTGGGAGAGAGGGAATGAGTGTGGGATCCAGCAGGGAGAGCAGGGAATGAGTGTGGGATCCAGCAGGGAGAGAGGGAATGAGTGTGGGATCCAGCAGGGAATGAGTGGGATCCAGCAGGGAGAGCAGGGAATGAGTGTGGGATCCAGCAGGGAGAGCAGGGAATGAGTGTGGGATCCAGCAGGGAGAGCAGGGAATGAGTGTGGGATCCAGCAGGGAGAGAGGGAATGAGTGTGGGATCCAGCAGGGAGAGAGGGAATGAGTGTGGGATCCAGCAGGGAGAGAGGGAATGAGTGTGGGATCCAGCAGGGAGAGCAGGGACAGGCAGGATCCATCTGGGAGGACGCAGATCCATCCCGGTGCCCTCTGTCTGTCCCTGGCAGAGGAAGATGAGGAAGCTGCTGTGGGGGAGCATCTCCAGGAGTGCCCAGCTCTGTGTCACTGTCACCCTCCTGCAGCTCCCAGGCCATTCCTTCCTCTGCTCCCCTCCAGCCCCTCTCCCTCCTGCTCCCTCCTTCCCTCAGATCCTCCCTCCCTCCTCTCTCTCCCTTCAGCCAATATCCCTGAAATAAAGGTAAAATTCCTCTTTGAGGGGACTCTGGTGGCTCCTGGGGACAGGATGGGCGTTGCTTGGGGACTTTTGGTGGATGTTGGAACAACCTTGGGTTAAAATTACCACAAAATTGTTAAATCCCGTGATTTCCTGAGGTTCCTGGGAATGGTTCATTCCTGCACCTGCAGTTGGGGTGTGGCAGCTGAGGGGATGCAGAGGAGTCTGGCACTGAGAATCCTGGAATGGTTTGTGTGGGAAGGGACCCCAGAGCCCCTGCAGTGCCAGCCCTGCCATGGCAGGGACACCTCCCACTGTCCCAGGCTGCTCCAGCCCCAGTGTCCAGCCTGGCCTTGGGCACTGCCAGGGATGCAGGGGCAGCCCCAGCTGCTCTGGCAATCCCAGCCCAGCCAGGAATTCCTCATTGCCAAGATCCCATCCCTGGCTGCCCTCTGGCACTGGGAGCCATTCCCTGGGTGCTGTCCCTGCAGGCCTTGGCCCCAGTCCCTCTGCAGCTCTCCTGGAGCCCCTTCAGGCCCTGCCAGGGGCTCTGAGCTCTCCCTGGATCCTTCTCCTCTCCAGGCTGGGCATTCCCAGCTCTCCCAGCCTGGATCCCTGGGAACTGAGGGGCTCCAGGCCTGCAGCAGCTCCGGGGTCTCTCTGGGCTCTCTCCAGCAGCACAAGGAGCTCCCGGCTGCTCTCCCGGTGCTGCTCCCTCGTTCCCGGTGTGCCCGGGGGCATCTGAGCGCTCATTTGGGCTCTCCCGTGCCTGGGGCTGATCCCTCCCCGCTCCCGGGGCTGGCACGGCGCCGCTGCTCCTCTGGGAAGCTTCTGCCTCCCCGGCCGGGCAGGTTCCTCCGGCTGCACCGCGGCCGTGTCCCACAGCTGGGCGTGGAGCGAGCCCGGGCAGCAGCGGGAGCCGCTTCCAGCTCCCATCCCATCCATCCCGGGCTGCGGCCATGGCCAGAGCGCAGGAACAGCCCCCGGCTCTCTCGGATATCCAGGTAAAGGCGTGCGGGGCGCTCCGGGAGAGGCTCAGCTGAGCGCTGCGTTCCCATTCCAACAAACCCTGCCCGAGGGAGCGCCCCCCGCACGGGACTTGGGCCGGCGCTTTGGGGACCGCCAGCGAGGCAGGGCGACAGCCGGGCAGGGCGACAGCCGGGCAGGGCTTTCGCTGGGGCCGCAGGGCTCTTTCCCGGCTCCTGCCCCGCTCTCCCGGCGCTCTCCCGGGCCCGGGGTCCGCCCGGCTCCGCGGCCGCTCCGGTTCCAGAGGCGCCGTCGGGAGCCGCCCCCAGCGCGGCCGCGGGCGGGACGCGGCTTCTCGGCGCTCCCCAGCCGCAGGTGAGGGAAGCTTGGTAGGGGATCCCAGCGGGAAAACTCGGGAGGAAGAAGCAGGGAAACCCCGCCACGTGCAGCCGCCGCCGAGGGGCTGCTGTGGAACCGGCCCTGCCCCTCCGCTGCCCCCGAAACGCCTTTGCTGCGGTTCCTCGGCACGGCTTCGGCCAGGGATGGCCGAGGGACGGAGTCCGGCCGTGCCCAGGGTCCCGCATCGCACCCCCGTGGTGGCTCGGGGTGGCCCCGCTCCCGGCCGGCCGAGCTCCCTCCGTGCCTCCCGCAGGTCCTGGTGCTGACGGGCATCACCCTCTCGGCCGCGCTGCTCAGGTGGGCCCTGTCGCTGTCCCTGTCCCTCGCCCTGGGCTGGCACCTGCCGGTGGCAGCGGCTCGGCCGGGACATTCATCACCCGCCCCGTCCCCTGCAGCCTCCTGGGCAGCGGATCCGTCCTCGCTGTCACCTCCTGGCAGGGGCGCTGCTGCCACATCCAGGTGAGTGCCACCAGCTTGTGGCAGTGTCACTGCTCCACATCCAGGTGAGTGTCACCAGCTTGTGGCGGTGTCAATGCTGCCACATCCAGGTGAGTGCCACCAGCTTGTGGCAGTGTCACTGCTGCCATATCCAGGTGAGTGTCACCAGCTTGTGGCAGTGTCACTGCTGCCATATCCAGGTGAGTGCCACCGGCTTGTGGCAGTGTCACTGCTGCCATATCCAGGTGGGTGCCACCAGCTTGTGGCAGTGTCACTGCTGCCATATCCAGGTGAGTGCCACCGGCTCCCAGGGGCACAGGGCTGGGTCTGGGAAGGTCCGCGGGAGCTCCCGGGGAACGCGGCCGCTGCCGGCAGAGTTAACGCGGTGCCCTGTCCCCAGCTGCGCCCCCTGTTCCTGCTGGCCCTGGCAGATTTCCTGGGTGCCACCGCGCTGCTGGGCACAGGAACCATCCCGCTGCTGCCGGCCCCGCTCTCCGTGCCCGCCTACGCCGCCTGTCCCTACGGGCGGATGCTGACCACGGTAAGGGGACGCTGCTGGGGACAGCTGAGGCTGCGGTGCCCTGGGGACACTGTCCTGGCGTCCCCTCCTCGGGGTGGGCACCGGGACAGGTCTGCCGGGGCCGGGGTGTGGAGCCCGAGGAGGGAAAGGACAGGGGCAATGTCGGGGGGCAGAGGGAGGGTGGAAGGTGCCCTGGCAGTGCTGGACACAGCAGGATCCGCGGTCCTTTTCCCTCTCCTCTCTCTCCCAGACCTCCTACGCCGTCTCGTTCCTCATGGTCCTTGTTTACGCGTACGAGTCGCACCGCACCGTCCTCGGGGGGCGAGCCCGGCCCCCGGCAGCGCTGCAGGTCCGTGCCTGGCCCGGGCGCAGCCGGGAATCGCCCTGGCCACACACGGCGCTGTGCCAGGGCAAGGGAGCGGCGGGGCGGTCCGGGGCAGCCCCTTTCGCCGGGAGTTCGGGGTTCCCCCGGTCCTGGCGGGGCGGACCCTCGGCTGCGGCCGCCCCTCAGCCCCGGCTCACGGCGGTTCCCCCGCAGGAGCGGAGCCGCTGCCTGGAGAGCGCCTGGCAGGGAATTCCCTACGCGCTGGCCTGGTAGGTGCCCGCTGCCAGCCCCGCCGGAGCGCCCCGGCCGTGCCGGGCTGGCCCGGGGCCCGCTCTCACCCGGGCCGTGGCCCTTGCCCAGGCTGGTGCCCGCGCTCACGCTCCTGGCGCAGCTGCTCGCCCGCGGCGCCTCCGCCGCCGACATCGCGCCCGTGGTGCCCTGGGCCGGCTCCAACGACACCTTCAGCCTTTACTGCTCCAGGTACGGCCCCTCCGCCTCCGCCCTGCCCGGGGCAGCCCCCGCGGCGCCGGGCGAGGCTTTGGGAGCTCCAGCACCGCTCTGTCCCTGCAGCTGCCTCCTCCTGATCCACCCCAACCGGGACATCTGCTCCCAGGTGGGCGCTGCCCCTCCCTCGCTGCCCCCCACCCACTGACCCTCCCTGCGGGGCCGGGGGGCTCCGGGGCCCGACCCCGCTCATTCCCGTTGCCTCCCAGTCCGGCGGGGGCAAGAACGCGGGGCTGGAGGAGAAAATCATCTTCCTGCTGTACCTGCTGCTGGTGCTCGGCTGCTGCTCGGTGAGGCCCCGGCCCTGGGGGAGGCACGGGGGGTCCCCAGGCCCCGCTGACCCCCGCCCTTCCGCAGCTCCTGTACCGGCGGGTGCGGCTCCGCTGCCGGGGGAACGCGGCGCTGCCGCTGCTCAGCCTGGACCGGGACGGCGGCTTCGGGGGCAGGAGCGGCCGCAGCGTCAGCAAAGCCTTGCTGTACTTCCAGCTGGTTTTCCTGCTCTGCTGGACGCCAGGCAAGGCCGGGGGGTGTCCCACAGCCCCGAGCCCTGCCGGGTCACACTGGGGGTGTCCCCAGCTCCCCCAGCCCTGCAGGGTCACAGTAGGGGTGTCCCACAGCCCTGAGCCCTGCCAGGTCACACTGAGGGTGTCCCCAGCTCCCCCAGCCCTGCCGGGTCACACTGGGGGTGTCCCACCAAGGAATGTCCTTCTGTGTCCCACCTGCAGCCTTCCTCCTCACCATCCTCTCCTTCACCAGCATCAGCCCTGCCTCACTCTTTGTGCTCTACATGTCCACAGTGAGTAAAGCTCCTTTTCCATGGCTCCCAGGCTGGACATTTGTCCCCATCCCACGTGGGAGCTGTGACAGCCCTTGGGGACACCCCGGGCAGGGGGAGGACACGGCCCTGGGCCCAGCGTGACTCTTCCCACTGGATTTTGGGTTGAGATTTCCCCCTTTGGCTTTTCCTGGGGGCTGGACGTGCTGCAATTGGCCACACCAAGAGGAAGCCCCTCCGTGTCCTGTGCCACCCTGCCTGGGCTGTGCCTGCAGGGACCGGGAGCCCTGACCCTCGTCCCTGTGTCCCCAGGCCCTGAGTGTCTCCCTGCAGGGCTTCCTGCACAGCCTGGTCTATGGCTGGATGAGGGAGAACTTCCGACGGGAGGTGCTGGCCCGGAGCCTCTCCCTGCAGAGCCCCGGGGGGCTCAAGGCTTTCTACGATGACTCCCTGGGGGCTGCTCCCTGAGCTCATCCCACTCCTGGGGGCTGCTCCCTGAGCTCATCCCATTCCCTGGGGGCTGCTCCCTGAGCTCATCCCATTCCCTGGGGGCTGCTCCCTGAGCTCATCCCATTCCCTGGGGGCTGCTCCCACCTCATCCCATTCCCTGGGGGCTGCTCCCTGAGCTCTCACCTCATCCTATTCCCTGTGGGCATCCCAAAGCCCCGGCAGGATTTGCACATTCCCAGCAGCTCAGGGAATCCTGGAATGGTTTGGGTGGGAGGGACCTCAAAGCCCCTCTAGGGACGCCTCCCACCGCTCCCAGGGTCCCGGCAGGATCCCCTGGATGCAGCCCCTGGTGCCTGGAGAGGTCTGGGGAGGGCACAGGGGGGGCTGGGCAGGTCCCACAGCGCTGGAGACCCCCCCAACTTGCACAGATCCACAGGGATGGAGCACAGAATCCTGGAGCCACTGAGGCTGGGGTGGCACTGCAGGGGCTTTGAGGTCCCTTCCCACCCAAACCATTCCAGGACTCTGGGCTACTGGGCTTGCAGGAGATGGGGTCTGGCCTCCTTGGGAGGAAGGCAAGGCTAAGAATACATCCCTGAGGGAGAATTCCTGAAGGAGGAAGCTGGGGCTGTTGAAGAACAGCTACAAGTGATGGGGGAGTGCCCATCCCTGGAGGGATCTCAAAGCCTGTGGATGTGGCACCTGGGGACACGGTCAGTGGTGGCATTGGTGGGAATGGTTGGACTCGATGGGCTCCAAGGTTTTTCCAGCCCAAATGCCTCTGTGATTCTGTGATTCCATGTCTTGGGAAGGGCAGAGGGACACACAGCCACCCACAGGTGCTGTGAACCCTCCAGAAAACCGGGATGGCCACGAGTGACCAAGAGCAGGGACAGCCCTTCCCAACTCAATAAACCTCCCCAGCCTCCAAACCAGGACCCAGTTTGGCTCCAGGGTGTTTTTTAAACCACGATTTCCTGCTTTACAGGAGGGTTTGGGGCCTGCATGGACACACCTGGGATATGTAAGGCTTTACACTATCCCAAAGGATATTGCTCAGAACTCCTTACTCCAGCAGGGCAGGGGCACTGAGACACCCAGCAGCCTCCTGCAGCTCTGCCTGGCTCCAGAGGGGAAATTCAGGAAGAGTTCAGCCCCCTCTGAACCTCCCCAGCCCTGAGAATGGGCAGGGACTGATGGAAACAGCCCAGCTTCCACTGGGAGCACTGGGAGCTGCCCCAGCTCAGGGCAGGAACAACCCAACAACCCCACCACGTGCAGAGGTGCTGGGTTCGACCCTCCAGGCTGCCACATCCCTCCCAAACCATTTTTTTAGGATAAAATTCCGTCCCTGGATGGACCCCCTAGTGGCACAATGCAGTTTTGGAGTACCAATGCCCTGGTCCCAGCAAATCCATTCCCGAGGCAGGAAGGGACAGGGGCTGCTCTGGAGGCAGGGGCAGAGCAGCAGGGCTCATTCCAGCTCGGCACAGGCTGTGAAATCAGCTTCTCCAGGTTTTATTGGGAAGGGGCTGGCAGGAGCTCTCCCAGTGCCTGGGGCAGAGCCCCAGCCCCGCTGTGTCCCTGGAGCTCAGGCTGGGTTTTCAAGCAGAATAAATAGGATTTGGGGCCGGCTCCTGCCAGCAGCCATTCCCAGGCACTCCGGGGAGCTCTGATCCCTGCGGATGCTCCTGCCCCTCCTCTGGCTCTGCCCTGGAGAAACAGAGCAGCAATTGTCCATGTCCAGCAACTCCTCCTCCTGCTCCCCCGGCCGCCCAGGGGCAGGGACAGTTTTGTCACCTCCTCCCCGTCCCCAGGAGCTGCCCTGAGCGCAGCCCCTGCAGGGCCGCTCCTGCTGCTGCCGGGCGGGACGGGGCCGCGGGAATGCCGAGGATCCAAGCACGGGTAAGGATGGAGTGTCCGGGCGGGCCCTCCGGCCCTGCCGGTGCCGCCCAGGGGCCGATTCCGTGGGGACAGCCCCAGCCCAGCTCCGGGAGCGGCGCCCGGCCCCGCCCCGCGCTCCGAGGGCGATCCCGGCCGGCCCGGCCAGGAGCTGCCCCAGCGGCTGGAGCGGGCTGGGACAGGCTGGGAAGGGTCTCCAGGAGCCCCCCGGCTCAGGGGTGGTGCAGCACAGTCTGGAGGTCCTCGGGCAGCGAGCCGATGATGGTGTCGATGTAGAGACCCACCCTCTGCAGGGTCTCCTCCTTCACGGGCAGGTGCTGGCAGCGAGCCCTCACCTGCGGGGAAATGGGAATGAACGCATTCCAGGGGCCTTTCCCCTCTGCCCCGGCTCTGCCTGCTGCAGCCCAGGATAAAAACGGGCAGGAAACGCCACCTGAGCCTCGGGAGGGGAAGGGTTTCCCTGGATTGTCCTAATTCTGAGGGTTTCACATAAACACCGAACTTCCCTGGATCCTCCCAGCTCTGAGGATTTCACACAAACACTGAACTCCCCTGAGCTTCCCAGCCCTCCAGGGAGGGAGAGCAAGGTTTTCCACAGCACAGGTGGGATCTGTGTCCCAGATTTCTCCCCACCCAGAGAGAGGAAGGAGTGCAGGGGGAGGGAGGCAGGGACTCACCAGCTTCTCCCGCAGCTTCAGCACCAGGTCCACGATCTCCACCTCGGACTTGTCCTTCATCCAGGCCACGATGTCCTAAGGAGAGAGTGGCTTCCCTCAGGGACACTTCCCAAGGGATTCCCCTAAGGAAAGCCTGAAGGTGAGCAGGGCTTTCTCATCCTCATTCCTGAAACAGTGACAGAGCCCCTGCAGTGCCACCCATGGCAGGGCCACCTCCCACTGTCCCAGGCTGCTCCAGCCCCAGTGTCCAGCCTGGCCTGGGGCACTGCCAGGGATGCAGGGGCAGCCCCAGCTGCTCTGGCAATCCCAGCCCAGCCAGGAATTCCTCATTGCCAAGATCCCATCCCTGGCTGCCCTCTGGCACTGGGAGCCATTCCCTGGGTGCTGTCCCTGCAGGCCTTGGCCCCAGCCCCTCTGCAGCTCTCCTGGAGCCCCTTCAGGTCCTTCCAGGGGCTCTGAGCTCTCCCTGGAGCCTTCTCCCCTCTGAGTAAACCCAGCCCTGTCCCTGTCACCCATTGCTTTACAGACACAGCCCTGTCCCTGTCCTTGTCCCTGTCCCTGTCACCCACCGCCTCACAGACACAGCCCTGTCCCTGTCCTGTTCCTGTCCCTGTCCCTGTCCCTGTCACCCACCGCCTCACAGATGGCCTCCAGGTGCAGGGCCTCGAGCTTCTGGGTCATCTCGCGGTGCCGCTGCCGGAACCAACCATCAAAGTTGGGGGACTTGAAGAATCGCCTGTGGAGAGGTCAGGAATTGTGATTTGTGGGGTGCTGGAGCTGGCAGGGACCCACAGGGCAATCCCATCCAACAACCCCACCCTGTGCCCCACACAGCTCCCCGAGGTGACCCTGGGCTGGCTCAGGGACACACCAGGACATGGGCACAGATTCCCAGAGCAGCTGGGGCTGCCCCTGCATCCCTGGCAGTGCCCCAGGCCAGGCTGGACACTGGGGCTGGAGCAGCCTGGGACAGTGGGAGGTGTCCCTGCCATGGCAGGGCTGGCACTGCAGGGGCTCTGAGGTCCCTTCCATCCAACCCATTCCATAATTCTGTAATTATTGTTTCTGATCACTTTCTGGGATTTTTTAATTTTCTATCTGTGCATTTCCCATTTTCCTTCCTTGGGTATCCAACTACTGGATTTTTCCCACTCCTATTTCACCAAGTGTCTTTTCCATCCCAGTCAGAACCCATTACCCAGTAAAACCCTGGACCAACTCCCCTGCAGGGTCTCTACTCATTTAAAACGCACAAACCCCAGGGCTGGATTTGCCCTGGATTTGCTCTCCCTGACCATCCTGAGTTAACCCATAGATGAGTTCTGCTGAGTCCCACAGCTCCCACGGGGTCCCAGTGCTGATGCAGGGTTTGCTGCCCGTTGGGACTGGCCCAGCTGGGCTGGGATCAGGATTCTCACCTGTAGAGCCCCAGCCAGTCCCCCTTGAGCACACAGGTGAGCTGGGGGCCAGCGTGCTCCAGGCTCTTCATGAAATCCTCCTGGCAGAACGGGCGGATCTGGGGGGGATTCTGCACAGGGAAATCCACATTAGTCCATGGAAATCCATATCAGAGATCCCCAAAGGAAACCAGGAAAACAAGGGCTGCACTTCTAGTGGGAAAGGTGCCCAAGGCACTGAGGATAAAAACACCCCAAGGTCAATCCTCATGTGAGAGTCCCAGTAATTCAGCTCCTGGCAAAACAGGGAATATCTGTCCCAAGAGTTCTTCCAACTTTTCAATGAATTTTTCAAGGAGTAAACCCTCTCTTCCTTCAACAGGGGAGGTTCCCAGGAGTGTGCCCAGCACCCTGTAACCATTCCCACTCCCAAAGGGAAGGAGGACTGGGAAGTGCATCCTACCTTCCACGGAGTGATGGCTCTCTGCAGAGGCATCAGGCTGGCCATGTAATGCTCCTAAAACAAGAAAAGATAAAAATAATAACTTACAGTTGAGGGGTCTCTTGTGGTGCCCCTGGCAGTGCCCAGGGCCAGGTGGACACTGGGGTTTGGAGCACCTGGGGACAATGGGAGGTGTCCCTGCCATGGCAGGGGGATGGGGATGAGTTTAAAGGCCCTTGCCACCCAGCCCCTCCAGGGTTCCCTGCTCCGGGGTCTGTCACAGGCACCGCTCCCTGTCCCCCCAGGTGTCCCTGCACTCACCAGAGGGATGATGAAGCTCTGGGTGAGCTCCAGGAGGTGCCTCCTCAGCAGAGCGCTCTGCACCTCCGAGGGGCGCTTCCGCTGGATGCCCTGCGGGACACGGGGGTCACCCACGGCACAGCCGGGTCACATGGGGTCAGCCAGGGTCACCCAATGTCACCCATGGCACAGCCGGGTCACACGGGGTCACCCAGTGTCACCCACGGCACAGCCGGGTCACACGGGGTCACCCATGGCACAACTGGGCCACATGGTGTCACCCACTGTCACAGCCAGGTCACCCAGATGTCCCCTCACTGTCACACACAACCTGCAGCTCTGCAACCACAGCACCCTGAAGTGCTGCCCAAACTCCAGATCCCCAAACCCAGGTCCTCAAATCCAGATCCCCAAATCCAGATCCCCAAACTCCAGATCCCAAACTCCAGATCCCCAAATCCAGGTCCTCAAATCCAGATCCCAAACTCCAGATCCCAAACTCCAGATCCCATAGCACAGATTCCATCCTCTATTCAAACACATTAAAATTTCAAGTTCCACTACACAAAACATTAAAATTTCAAGTTCCACTACACAAAACCTGGGCTTTTTTTTCAGGATTTTTTGATATCAATTCTTCTCACTCAGTTTATTGTTAGCACCAGGATTTAATCCTCAATATCAAGTGGAAAATCCTAAACCTGGCATGATGAATGGTCCCATTACAGACTAAATCATCCCAAAGTGTAAGTTCTGCTCCTTTGGAGAGCTCTGTCTGCTCAAAGCGAGCTCTTGGCTCAGTTTCCCACCAGGACAGAGAGGGAGGTGCTCACCTTCAGCAGCCTTTTGATCAGGGTTTTGTCTTTGTGAAGGAATGTTTTATAGGAAGTGTAGATTCCTGGGTGGCAAAAACATGGGATCAGGAAAGATCAGGAGTCCCAAACGGACACAGCTCCCTGCTGCCAAATCCCCAGGGGAAGGGTCAGTCCTGAGGGATTCCCGAGGCCTGCACCCACCTGGTTTGGTGTCCAGGGTCTTCAGCTTGGCCAGTTTCTTCACCTTCACCTGCTTGGGCAGGTCTCCTGTGACACACAGCAGGGACAATTCAGGCTCTGTCCTTCCTGCTGGGACTGCACCTGGGACACCCAGCCCTGCCCTTGCCCACCCTCAGAGCAGTCCCAGCTCCCTTCCCTGCTGGAATTCTGGGATGAGGATGTGCTAAAAACCAGCTCCTCCTCCCCAGGCCTTCCTTGGCTTCCCAGTCTACAAAGGTGCTTGATAAAGGAGAGGGGGTTTCTCTCTCTCTCCACCTCTCTCAATTTCCTGCCCAGGAAGGGCTTTTCCTCTCCTGGAAGCTCCAGGACAGCAATTCCTGCTCCCCACACCCTGCCCCAGCTCCGTGCTCATCCTGCACATGGCCACAGCCAGAGGTGAGCTCCTGTGGCTGCTGGGCTCTCCCAGGAGAGGAAATCATCACTGCCAGGGCTGCTCCCTGCAGCCTCCAGCTGCTCTGCCAGCCCCACAGAGCCCTGGGCCAGCTCTCCTTCCATCCTGAGCTTCCCCCTTCACCCCCAGCTCACCTGGCACCCTGAGCTCCCCTGACAGACACCCTGAGCTCCCCCTTCATCCTGAGCATCCCTGGTGTAGGTGCAGTTTGTGGTGATGGGGAGTGGGGCTGCCCCAGCCCATCCCCATGGCACAGCTGGGAGAAGCAGGTGAGCAGCACTGACAGCCATGGGGTGCCCAGGTGAGCAGCACTGACAGCCATGGGGTGCCCAGGTGAGCAGCACTGACAGCACTGACAGCCATGGAGTGCCCAGGTGAGCAGCACTGACAGCCATGGGGTGCCCAGGTGAGCAGCACTGACAGCCATGGGGTGCCCAGGTGTGCTGAGCAACCACCCAGGGAGCAGAGGGCACACAGGTGCACTGCATGAACACGAGGGCATAAAAGGGTGGGTGAAGAACAGCAAGGGCAGATACTTGCAGCCTCCTGAAGTGGTGTGGTGTTGCTCTGGATGGGCAGATGCCTGAAGCTTCCTGAATGGTAAGGTGTTACTGTGTATGGGGGAATGCTTAAAGCTTTCTGAAATTGGGGGATGATGCTCTGTGTATCGTGGCTGTCTTGACTGTGACACCCTGGCAGCCACCCTGGCCCCCTGAGCTCTCCCTTCAGCCTGAGCTCCCCTGGCAGTCACCCTGAGCTCTCCCTTCACCCTGAGCTCCCCTGGCAGGCCCCCTGAGCTCCCCTGGCAGTCACCCTGAGCTCTCCCTTCACCCTGAGCTCCCCTGGCAGTCACCCTGAGCTCTCCCTTCATCCTGAGCTCTCCCTTCACCCTGAGCTCCCCTGGCAGTCACCCTGAGCTCCCCTGGCAGTCACCCTGAGCTCCCCTGGCAGTCACCCTGAGCTCTCCCTTCACCCTGAGCTCTCCCTTCAGCCTGAGCTCCCCTGGCAGGCCCCCTGAGCTCACCTGACATGCGGGGCTCACCCACCCGCAGGATGTGTGGCCAGTGCTGCAGGGTCTTGATGAAGAAGGGGTTGGTGACGCCCACGACGATGTTGGGCCTGGAAGGAGAGGACAGGCTGAGCGCTGGCGGCCCTGGCAGTCCCTGAGGGGAGGCGGCAGGGCAGGGGCACTCACGGGGCCTGGGTGCGCGTGGTGTATTCCTTGAACTCGCTGTCGTGGATGGTGAAGTAGGGCCGGAAGTCGCAGCAGTAACGCAGGGGGGCCAGGCAGCTGCAGGGACAGGCACAGACCCATGCAGGGTCACCCCGGGCTGGCAGGGTCACCCCGGGCTGGCAGGGTCACCCCGGGCTGGCCGGGTCACCACAGGCGTGGCAGGGTCACCCCGGGCCAGCACAGGGCACAGTCCCTGCCCTGGGGCCGTGCCCACCCTGGGGCTGCCACAGCCCAGGGCCCATCGGCCCCCCTGCCCCCCGGGCTCGTGCCCAGCCGCTGGCACAGCACCCCCAGGGCCCTTCCCAGCTCTGCAGCGCCCCAGGGGCTGGGGCTGACCCCAGGGCAGCACCTGGCACCTGGCCTGGCTGAACCTCTCTGGGGAAGCTGCAGGTTTTTGGGGTTTTGTGCTAAGGCAGAGCTCTGAGCTGGGGAGAGAACATTCCTCAGAGCTGGACTTAGCAGGGGAGATTCCTTTGTACTCCTCTCTATCCTTGCTGGAAAACGAGCGTGGAATATTTGCAGTTTGTCTTGCAAAGCTTCAGTTTGCTAGCAAACTAAACCCAACCCAGGTGAGCAGCACAGAGTGCATGTGGGAGGGAAAAGCTGCCAGAATTTGCTGTCACAGCTCCCAGTCCCTCCCCCCCTGTGGTTGTTACCTGGTGAGGGCCAGGACCATCTCTGAAGACATGGTTGGGGACGGTGCCATCACCACCATGGGCTCCCCCAGCAGCATCAGCTCCCAGAGCATCTGGATGTGGATCAGCACTGGCTGGAAGCACCTGGGACAATGGGAGCAATGATAGGGTCAGTCAGGATGGACAGACACAGCTGTGGCCTGCAAGTCCCCCTTGGGGTGCTCCTGTCTGGGAATTTGAGATCTAGGATGGACTTCCAGCATTCCCCAGGGAAATTCAGGTGTTTTCACCTGGGCTGTCACTCAGTTGTTTCATACAAGTTTAAAGGAAATGCTCTAACTAAAGTCAGGCAAACTGTGATCAGAAAATCATGGAATGGTTTGGGTGGGAAGGGACCTCAAAGCCCATCCAGTGCCACCCCTGCCACTCTGGAGCCTCCTCTGGGCTCTCTCCAGCAGCTCCAGGTGCTGCTGCTGTGTCCCCAGGGCTGGGGGTCTCACCTGAGGGGGCACAGGGGCAGGATCCCCCTCCCCTGCTGCCCACGCTGGGGCTCAGCCCAGGGCTGGGGGGCTCTGGGCTGGGTCAGGTCCAGCCCTCACCCCCAGCCCCTCCCCTGCCCCTG
This sequence comes from Agelaius tricolor, assembly GCF_023055355.1. NCBI lineage: Eukaryota > Metazoa > Chordata > Aves > Passeriformes > Icteridae > Agelaius > Agelaius tricolor. The sequence goes on from NW_027269346.1 coordinate 398,513, forward strand.
GTGCTGTGCAGGGCACAACTCTCAGCTCAAACCCTGCCGAGAATCCCAAAGGAGTCCCTGGAATGCAGCAGTGTTCGATTCTGCACCATCCCTGCAATTTATGGGATGCTCCCAGCAGGGAGAGGGTGGCAGGTGGAGGGGAGAGGGTTGGGAGGAGCCTCTCACCTGAACAGATCCAGCTCATGAACACTGGGGAGAACCAGGGGGGCTGGTAACAGATTCTGGATGAGGAAGGGAGAAAAGGCTGTTAGTAGCTGTTAGTGAACTGTGAGGAGATGGGAGCAGCCTGCCTGGAATTCCACCAGCCAGCCACAGGGAACAAGGCTCACACCCTGAGGTGGGCAGCACTCAATCCCAAACTAATTCTTGTGCCTACAAACTAAGGAAGATTCCCTTTTTTTCCAGATGGGAAAGGCTGCCCATGCCTGCTCCTTTGTTTTCCAGGGTTTCCTCTGGTGGGAGAGCGTTTGAGACACAGCAGAGCCAGTGGGGTTAGAGATGTGGCACCAAACCAGTGTTAGTCACAGCAGAGAAAGGGAGAGGGAAGGAATCCAAACCAGAGCTCAACCAAAACACTGAAGCAAATTCAGAACAACTCCAGGATGAAGGCAGGAGACCCAGTAGAGCCTGACTTCCCAGGAAGAGCAAGGGGAGCAGTGAGTAAAGCACCCAGACTGGGTGCAGAGAGCCCTGTGTGACCCCAGGCAGTGGAGCTGCTGAGACCACAGTGATCCCGGGCCAAAGGGTTCCCAAGAGGATTCAGGATCCAGCTCCTCCCTCTGTGCCAGCCCCTCTCACCTCCTGGTTGCACTGCTTCACTGGGCTGGAGCCTGGCTTGTCCACCCGGGATGGGATCCTCACCTGCAGGACAAGGAGAGCAGGGATCGCACTGGGGTGGGATTGGCGGGGCAGAAACTTCCCAGCCACCATTTCCAGCGGGAAAGGCTGTGGGGAATGTGGGGTGAGCAGGGATTTCACATGCAGGACCGTGGAACAGGTCCAGGTACCTGGATGACAACTCCCATCACGGGCAGGTTCAGGGTCTGGCCAGGCACTGGGGGTGGCCACTGGTCGATCTCGTTGCACACTGAGGGACACAGGGAAGGGAAGAGTTTCACCTGAGAGAGAATCCAGCTCATCCTGGCATTCTGAAAGGGAATTGTTCCCTTTCCCAGCTCCCACACCCCCCTGGCTCGTGGCAGACCCAGAGCTGATGGATCAGGATGAAATGACCCAGGCACGAAAGGCCGGATGGAGGGGCAGCAGATTCCTGCCTTTGGGAACACACTGCGTTCCTTGGGAACAGCCTGCATCCAAACTGGCAGCCCCATCCCCTCCCTCCCCACAATCCCTCCTTTACACCTGCTTATCCGCTTGGACAAGCAGGAGGAAGTTCTTCCCTGATGGAATTTGCTTTAGAATGAAGCCATTTGGAGCCTTCCAGCTGTTTTCCAGGAAGCTCCCAATGCAGCCCCTCTATCCCAAGCTGGAATTCCTGCCCCCAGCTCACCTGCTTCCAGGCAGGGCTCCAGCTTGTCGAAGTATTCTGGAGCAATCAGCTGCAGCAGGCACTGGAACAGGTTCACGTAGGGAAGGCGGGACACGAGCACCAGGGACTGGGAACGGCACATTTGGGATCAGGACCCCCATGACCCCAGCACTGCACATTTCTGTACTGCTTAGAGAGGGGTGAACTTTAAAAACCCAGCACTAAATCCGTGGAGCAGCTCCCAAGCAGCACTTTGGTGGAGTTCTTGCTGCCACCTGCTCGTGAGCCAGGATTTGGGAGAGCAAAGGGATGGGAGCATGGCCTGGCAAAGGAGCAGCTGGAGAGGGAATAAAAGTCAATTGCTGGTGGGTTCAAAGCTCCCAAAAACCATTTCAGGTGGAGAAGCACAAAAGAGTGACTCCTGAAACGGGAATTGGGCAGATAAAGTCAAGGAATGCTGGGGAAGGACAAAGGAGCTTGGAATAACAAATTGTGTCCAGGAAGGCCCTTTTTGTTCTAATTGGGGTTTTCCTGTGAAATAAATCCCTGGCTTTTACAGCTGTCCCAACCCAGCCTCACTGGAGGTTTCATTGTTACACTGACTCTCCTCTTCCTCAAGCCATTAATGAGTGCATTAATTAGGAATGCAGGAGTCATTTAAACCCCTCCTGTCCAGCCCCAAACTTGGCCATTTGAATTCAAACCTCATCCAAGTCTGATAATTCCTTCCCTGAGCAATCCCACTGTTCCAGTGGAAAACTCACTGGTTTAGTGGGGATGGAAAAACTGATTTCTGCATTTGCAGGAGTCTGAAAGGAACTCCTGGAGGTGGAGGGCACAAAGCTCAGGACATTGCTGGGACTGAGATGTCCCCATGGACCAGCACAGGACAAGGGGGAATGGCCTCAGGCTGGGCCAGGGAGGACCCTGGGTGAGGGTCAGCAGGAATTTCCTCATGGAGAGGGCTCAGGCCTTGGCAGAGGCTGCCCAGGAAGCTTTGGAGTGCCCATCCCTGGAGGTGTCCCAGGAATTCCTGGAGGTGGCACTCGGGGCTCTGGGCTGGGGACAAGGTGGGCATTGGGCACAGCTGGGACTGGATGGGCTGGGAGGGCTTTTCCAGCCCCAGGGACCCTGGGGTTCCAGACTCAGCACTGACCTTCTGGAAGTAGCCCCTCCTCATGGAGCTGTCCTTGACCTGCCGGAAGTACACGTACCCAAAATAGTGAGCAGCCTCTCGCTGCAGGGACAGAGGGACAGGGACAGACAGAGAGTGACAGAGGGACACAGAGAGACAGGGAGGAACAGGAAAAGAACAGAGAGAGACAGTTAAGGACAGCCCAGCCCCACTGCCACCAACCCCTCCCGAGCCACCGCCCTGCTCTGACACCTCCCAGCCCTCCAAGAGAGCTTCCCATGGGGACACAGGGAGAGACACAACTGGAGCCAGGCTGGGAGAGCTTCCCATGGGGACACAGGGAGAGACACAACTGGAGCCAGGCTGGGAGGGCTTCCCATGGGGACACAGGGAGAGACACAACTGGAGCCAGGCTGGGAGGGCTTCCCATGGGGACACAGGGAGAGACACAACTGGAGCCAGGCTGGGAGAGCTTCCCATGGGGACACAGGGAGAGACACAACTGGAGCCAGGCTGGGAGGGCTGGGGGTGCTCACATGGAGAGGAAGATTCCAAGGAGAGCTCAGAGCCCCTGTCAGGACCTAAAAGGGGCTCCAGGAGAGCTGCAGAGGGACTGGGGACAAGGCCTGCAGGGACAGCACCCAGGGAATGGCTCCCACTGCCAGAAGGCAGGCATGGATGGGATCTTGGCAATGAGGAATTCCTGGCCCTGGAACAGAATTCCTAGAGGAAAATCTGTGGCTGACCCTGGATCCCTGGCAGCGTCCAAGGCCAGGCTGGACATTGGGGCTGGAAGCAGCCTGGGGACAGTGGAAGGTGTCCCTGCTTCAGTTCCCTCTCCCAGAATTGCCGGGATCTCCCTGCTTCGGTTCCCTCTCCCAAAACAACTGAGGTCTCCCAAATTCAGTTCCCTCTCCCAGTGGACCTGGGGTCTCCCTAATTCTGGTCCACCTCCCAAAATATCTGGAGGGTCCCCCTGACTCAGTTCAGTTCCCTCTCCCCAATTCAATTCATTCTTTGATCTCCCTGACCTAATTCCCTCTCCCAGCACAGCTTCCTCTCCCAGCAGTTCCCTGTCCCCTGATTCAGGCCCACCTTTGATCCCATTCCCTGTGCCAGCAGCAGTTCCCTGTCCCCTGATCCCATTCCCTGTCCCAGCAGTCCCTGTCCCCTGATCCCATTCCCTGCCCCAGCAGTTCCCTATCTCCTGATCCCATTTCCTGCCCCAGCAGTTCCCTGTCCCCTGATCCCATTCCCTGCCCCAGCAGTTCCCTGTCCCCTGATCCCATTCCCTGTCCCAGCAGTCCCTGTCCCCTGATCCCATTCCCTGCCCCAGCAGTTCCCTATCTCCTGATCCCATTTCCTGCCCCAGCAGTTCCTGTCTCCTGATCCCATTCCCTGTGCCAGCAGTTCCCTGTCCCCTGATCCCATTCCCTGTCCCCTGATCCCATTCCCTGTCCCAGCAGTTCCCTGTCCTCTGATCCCATTCCCTGCCCCAGCAGTTCCCTATCTCCTGATCCCATTCCCTGTCCCAGCAGTTCCTGTCTCCTGATCCCATTCCCTGTGCCAGCAGTTCCCTGCCCTGCTCTCCCTCCCCGTGAGCACAGAAGGAAATCCCTGTGCTGAGCTGTTCTTGTCTCACAGTTCCCACAGCCAGGAAAAGGAGGATTTCCCCAGGGCCCCCAAGTCCACGGCATCCTTGGCTTTCCCTGGCGGGTGCGGGGCCAGGACCCACCTGCAGCGTCACCGGGGCCTCGCGGTTGTACCTGCCGTCATCCTGGAACGGGCAGCTCCGGGAGCCCCCGGCCTGGCGCAGCCGGAAGCTGAACTGGGTGTCCCCGAGGCCACCTGGGGCAGAGACAGCACACAGGGACAGTGACAGGGAATGGCACAGCGGGAGGGGCTGTGGGGAAATCCAGCAGGGAATGGGGAGGGACGGGGGAGAAACCACAGCAGAGAAATCCAAAAGGGAGGGGAAAGGGGAAAAGGAAGCGGAATGGGAAGGAAAAAGGAAATGGAGCTATAGGAAAAAAATTTTCCCTGGCAGGGTGGGCAGGCCCTGGCAGCTGGGGCTGCCCCTGCATCCCTGGCAGTGCCCCAGGCCAGGCTGGACACTGGGGCTGGAGCAGCCTGGGACAGTGGGAGGTGTCCCTGCCATGGCAGGGCTGGCACTGCAGGGGCTCTGGGGTCCCTTCCCACCCAAACCGTTTCAGGATTCCATGGAAATGCAGAAACCCTTTACGGGGTTATTATTCCATGGAAATGCAGAAACCCTTACTGGGGTTATTATTCCATGGAAATGCAGAAATCTTTAAAGCCCCAGGGCCTGGCAGGATGAGCGGATTTATTTCTCTTTGTCCCTTTGTGAAGCACAGACTCAGGTTTGGGAACATTTCTGCTGGAAGTGTCCCCTCCCCAGCTCCTGCTCCCAAACACAGGAATGTGACAGCTGCCACCCCTCCTGGCCACACTGGGAATTCCCTGGGAGCACAGGTTCCCACCCAGCAGAGCACGGGGGGCTCTGGCCCAGCCCCAGGGTGCTCCCTGCAGTCCTCTCGGCCCTGCTGCACCCCAGGGACTGTCCTTCCACCAGGGACACTTGTGTCACCCCCGGGGTCACCCACCTGAGTAGGAGTCTGGGAAGGACAGGTAGCAGATGCTCGTTTTCTGCAAAAAACCAACACCCAGTGAGACCCCTGCGAGCTGCTGGCAGAGGAGGGAGGAGGGGAAGGAAGGGTGGTTACCTCCTTCTCGGTGAGCCTGAAGTCGTGGGGATACACCAGCTGTGGAGAGAGAGAGCCTGTCAGCCCCTGTGCCCACAGCTCCACACACAGCAATGCCTCCCTGATCCCAACAGAGCCCGCAGGAGAGCACCTGGGATGATTTAAACTCTGAACCTGTCACTGAACCCGGCTTTGTTTGCATTTCTGGACAGACCCAAAGGCTCCTGGCTTCGATTTACTGCTGAGAGCTGATGGCTGAGTGAATGAACAGCCCCAAATCCTCTGGGAGTATTCCAGATGTGCAAACATCTGTTCTGTCAGGAGCAGGGCAGGACACACAGGAGGGACAGGGTGGAGAAGGAGCTGGGAAAGAGCAGGGGGTGTGGGGGGATGCACTGCAGGGGGAACCAGGAGGGCTCAACAGCCATGGCTGAGACAAACCCCAAGGGAGGAATTCCATCAGTGCTGGAACTGATAACCTTGGAGAGCTTCTCCAGCCTGACTCTGTGCTTCTCATAACTCACAGAGACCACAGAGTCAGGGAATCCTGGAATGGGTTGAGTGGGAAGGGCCCTCAGAGCCCCTGCAGTGCCAGCCCTGCCATGGCAGGGACACCTCCCACTGTCCCAGGCTGCTCCAGCCCCAGTGTCCAGCCTGGCCTTGGGCACTGCCAGGGATGCAGGGGCAGCCCCAGCTGCTCTGGCAATCCCAGCCCAGCCAGGAATTCCTCATTGCCAAGATCCCATCCCTGGCTGCCCTCTGGCACTGGGAGCCATTCCCTGGGTGCTGTCCCTGCAGGCCTTGGCCCCAGTCCCTCTGCAGCTCTCCTGGAGCCCCTGCAGGCCCTGCCAGGGGCTCTGAGCTCTCCCTGGATCCTTCTCCTCTCCAGGTGAACATTCCCAGCTCTCCCAGCCTGGATCCCTGGGAACTGAGGGGCTCCAGCCCTGCAGCAGCTCCAGGGCCTCCTCTGGGCTCTCTCAGCAGCTCCAGGTGCTGCTGCTGTGTCCCCAGGGCTGGGGCAGCTCTGTAGGTGGGTGGCACAGGGGGTCCCGAGGAGAAGGATCCACAGAGCCCCTCTGAAGTGCAGGAATTGCAGTGGAGCAGAAGGAGCCGGCCCGGGCCGGGCTGAGCTGGATCTCCCGTGTCAGCCTCAGGGCTGTGCTCCAGAATCAGCTGCAGCTGCAGCCAGGAGCTCCCCCAGTGCCTGACTCTCCTCTCCAGGCTAGAAATAGCCCGGGTGGCCCCGTGCCAGGGGCTGGAAGTTCACCCAGCTCTGACAATTCCCGCGGATCCCTTGGCGAGGGCGGCGCTCCGGCCGTGCCAGCCAAATTCCCAATTGCCAGCGCTGCTGATGAGCCCTGCTGGGGGAGAAAAGCCACCAAAACCCCGAGGCAAAATGATCCCCGAGCATTGGGACCTCAGCGTGGACAGGGAGGGCTGGGATGCTGCAGTGGGAGGGGATTGGGATTGTCCCAGGGCATCCATCACCTCCCTGCTCCCCTTGTTCTGTGCCAGGACCCCCAACACCTCCCTGTGGTTGGGACTAATGAGCCCCTACCCAAAGATTTATCCTGTTAATTCCCAGGGAATCATGGCCAGGCCAGGGAGCCCTGGACAGCTGATCCTGGTCCATCAGGAGCCTGTGAATCCCAGGAATTGTGCTTTCCTCAACATTTGCTGCCTAATTCAGAGCAGGAGTTGGGACAAGGCTTCAGCTTCTCCTGCTGGATTTTGGGGGGGCTTTCTGCCAGAGAATGGTTGGAAAATCAGGCTTTAACCTCCAGGGCTGGAATTTATGATCTCAGAGGTCTTTTCCAGCCTTAATCCCTCATCTCAGCTTCCCCTTCACTTAAACTCTGCTGTTTCTCTGTTTGGGGTGCGGGGAAATCATCAAATATCCAAAAGTTCAAAATCTCAAATCCAAGCCAAAAGGAATCTGAGTCACTGTAACTTTTCAAAAGCCAAAAAAAGGCAAATGAAAAGGAAATTGGGATGTGTAGAAGTCCCTGGATGTCTCCAGAGCAGCCCAAAAGGGCTTCAATCCCATTCTAAAGTGTTTATTTGGTTATTTGAAGGTGGAGGGGCCAGAAACAGGAATTCCATTTAATTCCTGCCTTGATTTGGGTTCTGCTTTCCAACAGCTTCTCCACTGTCCATGGAAGCAGAGTGGGAATTGCTGAATTCCAGGATCTTTGGGCTCTCCCTCAGAGACTTCTGGATTTCTGAATTTCCCATTGCTGAATTTCAGAGACCCTCCAGGTTTGTACCCACAGAAACCCCCTGGGTTTGTATGGCCAGACCCCCTAAATTGGTACCCCCAGAGCCCCCCAAGCCCCCACAGCTTCTCCTCTTCCTGGCTTCCCTTCCCATGTCTCATCCCTGCCCCTTCCCCTTCCCTCTGGAACAGAATTCCACAATGCTTTTCCAAAGGAAGGGGGACAGGGGGGCTGTGTCATCCCCACTGACATGTTCCCAGTTTTCCTAAGTCATTTGTGCCACATAAGGAACATTTTTCCACTGAAACTTATGCAGGCAAAGGGAGGAAAAGAAGGAAAATTCCTTTCTAGGGATGAACAAACTACATTCCTGCATCCCTCATCCACAAAGGCAGACAGGTGAGAACCCACCTTTACACATCAAAACACAACTACAAAGTGTTGAATTTGCCATGTTAATTATTATCCCAGTATTCCTCCCTTTCTTGGGGTATTTCAGGCTGGGTTTTGCAGGAAAAAGGATCAAACAGGTGAAACTCGGGTCTGGAGGAGATTTTTTTATTCACTTTGAGGCTTCAGGGAAAGAAACAATCAAGTGTTCAAGGCAAGGGAGCAGCAACAAGGTGGAGTTGGTTCCTCCTGCTTCCTATTCCCTTTGGAAGCTCCAGCATTTAAAACTGGGAAGGCTGAATTCTCTGAAAACAAGATCAATCTCCCTAAAAAGGGGAGAGCAAGGAGTGACTCCCACAACCACACAAGAAATAAGAAGGAATTTGAGGTGATGCCTCAGGTTCAGACAAATCCACACTTCCCTGCTTTCCTCAGAGAGCAGCCCCTGAGGAGCCCAGCTCCCCCCAGACCCTCCTGCAGGACCAGCACTGGGCATTCCAGGGAACTGGGAACAGCCCTGTCCAGCCTTTCCCACCCCAATCCCACCCCCTCTGGCCCCACGAGGGGCTGAGCCCTGCTCCAGCCCAGCCAGGGAACTTCCCCTCCCTGGGAATCCTGCACGGACACCTCCCTGCCCTGGCTGCTGGGAATGTGTGTCTTTGGAATTCTGGCATGGCTGGGTGGGAAGGGACCCCAAAGCCCCCCCCAGTGCCAGCCCTGCCATGGCAGGGACACCTCCCCCTGTCCCAGGCTGCTCCAGCCCCAGTGTCCAGCCTGGCCTTGGGCACTGCCAGGGATGCAGGGGCAGCCCCAGCTGCTCTGGCAATCCCAGCCCAGCCAGGAATTCCTCATTGCCAAGATCCCATCCCTGGCTGCCCTCTGGCACTGGGAGCCATTCCCTGGGTGCTGTCCCTGCAGGCCTTGGCCCCAGTCCCTCTGCAGCTCTCCTGGAGCCCCTGCAGGCCCTGCCAGGGGCTCTGAGCTCTCCCTGGATCCTTCCCTTCCCTCCCAGCCGGGCTCCATGGGAGGTGTCACCCCGGGCAGGTTTTATTCCATGAAGAGGATCCATAAAGGTCTCTTGGATGCTGCCCTGGCCCCTCCCTGCCCTGAGCACCCCCCACCCCACAAAGATCCCCCTCACCCCAAATCTCTGCTCGGGCCCCCCGCCCCTCCCTGTTCGCTGCCCCCACCCCAACCCTGGTCCCCCTGTCCACACCCCCAACCGTGATCCCGCTTTTCCCTGTCCATTCCTAATCCCGCTTTTCCCTGTCCATTCCTTATCCCGCTTTTTCCTCTCCATTCCTTATCCCGCTTTTCCCTGTCCATTCCTAATCCCGCTTTTCCCTGTCCATTCCTTATCCCGCTTCTCCCTCTCCGTTCCTAATCCCCTCCGTCTCCATCCTTAATTCCCCTTCCACTCCGCCATCCCCGATTCCCTCTCTCCCCATCCCTGCTCGCTCCACACCCCCAATCCCTGACTGCCCTTGTCACCTCCCTATTCTCGATTCCCTCTCCCCATTCCCGACCCTCAGCCCCATCCCTGAGTCCCCCTTCCCTCTCCCCATTCCCGCTCCCCTCCTCTCCATCCCGGCTCCCCTCACAGCCCCGCTCCCTGAGGCGCTGTGCCCGTGGCGCACCTCCATGGCCTGTCCCAGCTCCAGATCGAAGGTCACCACACACACGCAGTCGATCCATGCGGCGAAGCGGCCCCAGGGCAGCGGGGAGGCGGCGGCGGCGCGGCGGGGCCGGGGCCCGGCCCGGCTCAGCGCGTCCATGGCGGCGCCGCCCGCGCGCGGCCCGCCCCGCGCCGCGCCCCCTGCCGGCGGGGAGGACCCCGCGCCAACGCGCCCCCGCCCCGCCGCGCCGCGCCCCCTGGCGGCCAGGAGGTCCCGAGCACCATCGAGACGGGAGCGGGCGCGCAGAGCGGCCGGGCGGGGCTGTGCGGGTGTCATGGCGGCGGCGTGAGGGCTCCGCGGGGCTTGGGTCTATTGAACCCGCGGCCGCTTCACCGCTCGGCGCCCGGCCCCCGCCTGTGCCGGCCGGGGCCTGTCGGACCCCCGTGTGTGCCGGCCGGAGCCTCCCCGGCCCCCGCCTGTGCCCGGTCTGAACCCTCGTTCGCAGCCCCCCGGGCCCGTCCCGCGGGGCCGGTTTTAGGAGCGCTCCAAACACCGTTTTAGAAAAGGCGCCGTTTATTCCCTGCCGGGCGTGAGGAGGAGATTTCCACAAAGCAAGCTCAGGAAGGGGTAAAAAATGGCATCTCTTTTACAGGAGAAGTTGCACAGACCCGCCCCGGTGTAACTCACACTCTCCACCTGCCTAACGCACAATTCGTTGTGTGACCTCACCTGACCCAGGTGAGAGTTGACTTTCGCTTGAGAGAGAGTTCTTTTATTGAGCGACTCCTATTGTAGAAGTTAGCTGACGCCTCAGTTACGTTTGCAAAGGTGAGAAAATGAATTAGATTCCTTTAGGAGCAGTTTTCCCCGGGAATGAGGATTCACCGGACAGCCCCGGGGCCGGGAGCTGTCCCGGGGGTGTTGGCAGAGCCGGGCACGGACGGGGGTGTTCCAAGGCAGAGGGCAAAGGCTGGCCCGGAATTGTTAGTTACCGTGATTTTTGTGGGGTTCCAGGCACGTGAATGCAGTGCACGAGCTGCTTCCTGCTCAGGGACATCTGGGAAATGGGAAATATCGGGGATAAATCGCAGATCTGTGGCAGGTTTGCTGAGGAGCACCCAGGCACTTTGGGGGGTTATTTATTGCCAGGGTCAGGCCTGGAGCAGAAGAGGAGTAGGAGCAGTGTAAAGAGAAAATGTGAAAAGGAACCGTTCCACCCTGGCAGTGCCCAAGGCCAGGTTGGACAGGGCTTGGAGCACCCTGGGACAGTGTCCCTGCCCACGGGACTGGGTGGGCTTTGAGGTCCCTTCCAGCTAAACCATTCCATGATTCCAGACTGCCCGGAGGTGTCCAAGTGACCCTGAGTGTCCCCCCAGGCTCCCCGGGTGTGTGGTGACACACCAGCTCCTGGCAGGTGCTGTTTTCCACAGGAATCCCATGGCCAGGCTGCCAAGCTCCCACAGCAGCATCGCTCCCGTCGGTTTGGTTATTTGATTTTTGGCACTTCTTTGGTCCCCCCGTGCAGTTCGTTCAGTTTCAGCCCTTTAATGTCCTTGCCCCACCTGCCCCGCCCCTGTCGAGCTCCCCTGGTCAGGGAGCAGAGGAGCTGCACTAAAACACTGCCCTGTCCCGTGAACTGCTAATTAATGCTGATTATGATTTATTACAGGCTTGTAATAAAGCCTGCAACACTGCATTTACACTTGCCACACTTGGAGCTGATTCTTGCCACACAAGAGGAAGGAGGAAAAGACAAGGAAAATATGAATTAAAAATATTGGACATTTTTTCCTCAGTAACTCTTTGTCCCGCAGTAAAAATCAGTTTTAATCTTGTCCCAGGGGTCTCCCATGGCTGATTTCACTGCAGCCACACGAACATTCCCACCTGGCCAAGCAGAAGAAAATTAACTGTGAATAAAAAGGGCAATAAAAGTGCTTAGAACATCTGAGAAGTATAAAAGTGAGGGCTGGAGGGTTTCCATTAGAATGGGAGCAGAGCCCTGTCCCTGGGCATGGAACTGTCAGGGGCAGTAGGTCACACCCAGCATCCCCATTCCTTCACAGAGAATTTCCCAGAGTCACGAGGCAGGACACACAAATGTTGGAATCACAGAATCAGGGAATCCTGGCATGGCTGGGTGGGGAGGGACCCCAGAGCCCCTGCAGTGCCAGCCCTGCCATGGCAGGGCCACCTCCCACTGTCCCAGGCTGCTCCAGCCCCAGTGTCCAGCCTGGCCTGGGGCACTGCAGGGATGCAGGGGCAGCCCCAGCTGCTCTGGCAATCCCAGCCCAGCCAGGAATTCCTCATTGCCAAGATCCCATCCCTGGCTGCCCTCTGGCACTGGGAGCCATTCCCTGGGTGCTGTCCCTGCAGGCCTTGGCCCCAGTCCCTCTGCAGCTCTCCTGGAGCCCCTGCAGGCCCTGCCAGGGGCTCTGAGCTCTCCCTGGAGCATTTCCCACTCCAGATGAACATTCCCAGCTCTCCCAGCCGGGCTCCACAGGAGGTTTCCTTGACCTGAGGACCTCCCCAGAGTAGTTTTGGTTTCCTGTTGTTGAAACCCCCGAGACCTCAGGACTCCTTTGCCCGGCTCCTCTCGGCACCTCCCGGCGGGAGCCCTGCGGGGCTCGGGCTCTGCCCAGCCCAGGGGAGGCTGCAGAGCGGGATTTTCCCGGAGGGCTGAGCTTGGTGCTCTCAGGAGAGGCTGTGAGGGTCCGATGGCAGGAGCCGGCTGATCCCAGAGCCCGGCCTGAGCTGGGGAGCTCTGGCTGCTGCTGGACCATATTTGGGAAGGTCGGTGGTGCAGCTCTGCAAGCGCAGCGCTGGTGCCGAGCGCGGAGCTGCCGGGGCAGCGCTGGGGCCGCTGCTCATCTCCCCGGCAACCCGGCAAACACAACATTGCCCAACCCTGCCGGCTATAATTAACCGTGCGCCCCGGCCCCGCAGGAGCCGCTGCCCTGGCCGCCCGTGCTCCCGCACTGCCGGGCGGGATAATGTTCCCCAGAGCAGCGAGGAACATTCCCTGCAGCCCCGGGAACGTGCGGGGTGCCGCAGGCCAAGGAATGCGAGCTGCTCCTCGGGCTGTTTGCGCTCGGGCACTCGGAGCTGTGGGATTCGAACCAGGCCTGGTCACTCGGCCCAAAAGGCAGCCAGAGAGAAACGCCGGGGTTTGGAAAAGCTCCCAGAGCAGCGCCGGGTGCTCGGCAGAGTCTGTGGCTGCGGGAGGAGGGAGGAGAGCTCGTCCCCTCCTCCCTGCAGGGCCGCTCAGATTAATGTCAAACTGGCGCTGGGAGATCCTGTTCTGATGCCTGCTGGAGGCACCAGATCACGCCTCAATCCTGAGCCAAGAATAGATCCCAGAATTCTTCATCATCCACAGCCTATTCTGGGCCTGCAGCCTCCCACCCAGCGTGTGCCCGCTCCCGCTGGGAATCCTGCTCAGGCTCAGCTCCGCTCCCTGCTCCAGAGCTGGGAGCTCTGCAGCCGGAGCGCTCCTTGTGCCGAGGGGCTGCCCTCACACAGAGCACCTGCAGGGAATCCTGCCATGGTTTGCATTGAGGGGGTCCCTAATGCCACCCAGTGCCACCCTGCCAGGGACAGGGACACCTTCCGTGAGCCCAGGCTGCTCCCAGCCCCAGTGTCCAGCCTGGCCCTGCCACAGCTGGGCTCAGCCCCTTGTGTCGGTGCTGAGGACATTCCAGCAGTGGTTCCCAGTGGGATCCAGTGCCCTGTGTCACAACCAGGGCACAGAACCGTGGCCTGGGGTGTCTGTCCCTGTCCCTGTCCCTGCTGGGAGAGGGGAGCTGGCAGCTCCTGGCCCTGCTGCTGCCAAGCCCAGAGTTCAGCTGTATCTTAGTGTGTTCCAGAGGGCTGGAGCAGAGACGAAGGAAGCTGTTCCAAGGTTGGAACTCTAGAAATCAGCTGGAGGAGTCAGGCTGTACAACCCCAGCCCTCCTGGGGGTGGGAATGGGCTCTGGGGGTGGCTGGAAAGTTTGGGAATTTGCTTGGATGGTTTCGTCCTGTCCCCAGAAGCCACAGTAAGCCACAAAAAATGCTTTATAAGCCCATTTCCCTCCAACAGAACGAAACAGGGAAGTGAAACTCCTGAGACTGTGCTATTTTTTCCCGCATTAATGGCCACCAACATGCTAATTACCACACTGGGTGCTGTATAAATTCTAGGAGTCCTTCCCTTGCTGCCCTCACACTGGAAAAGCGTCCATAAATGAGGAATTTTACCCACTCAGTCGTGGGGGACACTTCTAGTGGCATTTCTGTGGCACAGTCCCATAGCCAAACCCCAGCATGTGGCAGGGGGTGACACAGGCAGAGCCTTAAGCTCCCTCCCAGCCCTGACCATTCCAGGATCCCGTGATTCCGTGCCCCCTGGGAGCAGGGCAGTACAAAACCGTCCCTCTTTTCCCGTGGCAAAGGCCACGTTTTCCCTGTAAACTTTAACCACGTGCAGGAATCTGTGCAGGGTCAAGGCCTCGGCGAGAGCAGCACGGAGCAGCTTAGTGGTAAATCTCATGGCAGGAATTCACTTTGGAATGAACGATTGGATGGCTTCCTGCTGGTTCCTGGAGGATGCTGGCACTTGGAAAGCAGTTTATCCACGAGACAAAGACAAATCCGGGCACGGCGACAGCGGATCCAGGAGCCCAGGCTGCCAGCATGACTCAGAGATCCCTGCTCCAGTCCTGGCTCCCTGCTCCCTCCGTCTCCCTTTTCCCTTCCCTTCCCCGTGCTCACCCCACATCCCTGGACACGGTGGACCCTGTCCCCACCCCAGTTCCCTGACCCCCATCTCGGGGTCCCCCCCTTGCAGTAATGCTGGGGCCACCTGAAGGCCAGGGAGGGGCTCCCGCTGTCCCCGTGTCCCCCCAGCCGCGGGGTCCTGTCCTCGTGCTCCCCCCGAGGCCGTGACCACCCCCGGGGGCCGCAGCTCGCCCACCCCGGGCTCCCGAGGGCTGTCGCTGTCCCCTCGCCCCTGTCCCCGGGGCGGGGGCCGCCCCACCGTTCCTCTGTCCCCGCCCTCGCCCCACCATCCCGACCCCCTGTCCCCGTGTCCCCGTGGCCATCCCAGTGTCCCCGTGTCTCGGTCCCTGTCACATCCCCGTCCCACCATCTCCCTGTCCCCAGTCCCCGCCCCCGTGTCTCCATCTCCGCCCCCGAGTCTCCGTCCCCTTATCCTCATTCCCGTCCCTGTCTTCCCTGTCCCCGTTCCTGTCCCCCATCCCATCCCATCCCATCCCGTCCCCCATCCCCATTCCCGTCCGCGTGTCCCCATCCTCGTCCCCCTGTCCTCGTCCCCATTCCGCCCCACCATCCCCATCCCCATTCCCGTCCCACTGTCCCCCGTCCCGTCCCCCCGTCCCGTCCCGAGTCGCGATCCCCGTCCCACAGTCCTCATCCCCGTCCTGCGGTGTCCGTGTCCCCATGTGCCCATCCCCATGCCCATCCCTGTCCCCGTCCCCGTGTCCCCGCGGTCCCGCCCCAGCCACGCCCACTTCCGATAGCACCGCCCACCAACGACCACGCCCAATACAGACCCCGCCCACTCTCCCTCGGCCCCGCCCCTCTCCCCCGCCCTGAGGGATCCGCGGCGCCGCCGCCATTTTGGAGCCGCCGCCGCCGCCGCTCCGCCGCCGCTGCCCGCGCAGCCCCGGCCGGCCCAGCCCGCGGGCCCGGCCCGCAGCCCGGCCCGGCAGCGCCCGAGGGCAGCCCGGCACCCGCAGGTGAGACCCGGCTGTCACCGCCGCCCTCGCGGGTCCAGGGTCGGGGCTGGGCCCGGCGCCGCGGACTGGGCCCCGCCGCCCCCCCGGCTCAGCTCCGGCCTCCCGGAGCCGCCCCCCGAGCTCTGGGGGTTCGGTTCCGTTTGGGGGGTTAAAAATCTCTCCCGCCGAGCCGCTGTCCGGGGCTGGGCCGTGGTCCCGCCGCCTCGCTCCGTGCGGATCTGGGTTAAATCCGCCTGCTCTGCGCGTGACAGTTTCCTTTTGCCGTGTTTTGGTGCGTGCGGGGCGGGCTGGCGGGGCTGGGGGCTGGGGCTGCGGCCTCCAGGTGGTCCTGGAGCTCACCTGGCCGGCCGGGAGTGGCCGGAGCTGTCGGGAGTGGTGGCGGTGGCAAGGTCAGGGGTCAGGTCACCCTTTCTGCCACTCAGATCCCCCTCCTATGGCTCAGCGCGCACTCCCGAGGGTCTGGCCACCTTCCGGGGGTCCCCTGCCCGAGGGTCACATCACCCCTCTGGGGGTCTGGTCCCTTTCCCGAGGGTCAGGTCCCCCTCTCGAGGTTCTTGCCCCCCTCCTGGGGGTCAGGTCAGTCCCGGAGGTCAGGTCCCTTCCGGGGGTCAGATCTCCCTTCTGAGGGTCCCCCTACCTGGGGTGTGGTTCCCCTCCTATGGGTCAAGTCACTCTCAGCTGTCTGGTCCCCTCTGGCGGGTCAGATCCCCCTCCCAGGGCTCTGCTCCCCTTCCCAAGGGTCTGCCCCTCTTCCCGAGGGTCTGCTCCCCTTTGAGGGGGTCTGGTCCTGTTCCCGGGGGTCAGGTCCCTCCCGGGGGTGAGAGGAGAGGGATCAGTGGTCAGGGTCCCCTCTCCTGAGGGTCTGGTCCATTCCCGGGGTCAGGTCCCTCCCGGGGGTCACAGGAGGGGGATCAGCCTCCCACGGGTGTCACCCTCCTGGGGACCTGCCCACCTCAGGGTGCAGAGTTTGGCCGTAAATGTCACTGTGCTGGTTTTATTAACGACCAGAAACCGGGGTAGGAGTGGAGGCCCCGCTGGAATCACCACAAGATTGATCTGACAGGAAAGCGGCTCCTGGCAGAGGCTGGGAGGGCCCTGCTGAATTTGAGGGCCTTGTTTTGCACCAGCTAAAAAAAAACCAAACTAGGAAGTGAAAAAGAGAAACTGAGAGAACTTGGAGGGGCCTAAGAGGTTTTTCCTCTCTTGATCCCCTGCTTGGAAATCAATGTTTTAAAAACTTAAAGGTTGTTTTCATTGTTTATTTTGTGTCTCAGAAAGGAGAAGGTGGTGATTCCAGCCCTGCTCAGCCCCACAGGTTTGAACCAAGGTCTTAGGAGCAGATTTGGGTTATAAAGCTCTGTTTAAAGCCTGATGAGAGAAGAAGCATTTATGTTTTCTCTTATTACTCTGACACTTAAAAGCGAACATGCTGCCAAAATACTTCAGTGGTAAAAAAAACCCTTGGTGGATGGTAGTATAGGGATTTCCATGGCAACCAATGGTGATCTCATGGGAAGCAAAGTTAAATTTTGGGCTGTCAGTGGGAGCACATCATGGCCCGGGCTGGCCTGGGTGACATTTGCTCGGCAGAAGGTGCTGAGGGCTGGGTAGGAACAAACCGGTCTGAAACCAAGGCTTGTTCTCTGTGTGTACACTGATATTCCTGGTGCTTTCTGTACTTCCTTTGGATTAACGCTGAAATCCAAGGATGTGGGACGAGGTCCTGGCTGGCAGTGGGGACAGATTGGTGCTGCAGCAGCAGGTGCCTGTCGGGCAGGTGGTGCAGGAGAGGTTCCTGCAGAACCTCACGCTGGGGGAAGGTTTGTTGTGGGATGCAGGAGCTGTGGATCATCTCCTGCTCAGCCTGGTGTTCCAGGAGCTCTGCGTGTGCTGTGGGAGGGACAGGGTGGATTTCTGACTTCACAAATTGGAAACTGTCAAAAATAATAACGACGAGGCAGCACTGTGTGAGAGCTGCTGCTCGGGGGTTTGTTACCAGGAGAAAAGTGCTCTGTGGGCTTACAGGATTTTTGGGAAGCTCCAGGCCACTGTTGGCAGAGCTTCCCTGGGGAACAGGGGGCTGGGGGGCCCAGCTGTGTTCCAGAGTGGGATCCTCCGGTCCTGATCACAGTTTCCTGGTTGGATTGGGAGACAGCTGGAGGGAATCCCATCCCTGCTGTTCCCCACAGTAAGATCCTGAGCAGGAAAGGGGTGTTGGTTTGTTAATGCTTCCTCTCCTCTTTGGTAGGGAGATATTCCAGTGTTTTCCTGTGGTGCTTTTCCATGCTCTGTACAGAGAATGCTTCATTTGAGTTTTCTGGTGGCAAAAGGGACCCAAAACTTTTCTTCCCTGAGCCCAGCAGTGGTATAGAGGAATTCCAGCATCACAGAACCATGGAATCTCCTGAGTGGGAAGGGCCCACAGGGATCACAGCTGCAGCTCCTGGCCCTGCACAGACACCCCAACAATCCCAGCCTGTGCCTCCCTGGCAGCGCTGCCCAAACGCTCCTGGAGCTCTGGGGCTGTGCCCGTTCCCTGGGGAGCCTGGGCAGTGCCCAGCACCCTTGGAAAAGCCTTTCCTGCTGTCCATGCTATCCCTCCCCTGGCACAGCTCCAGCCCTTCCCTGGGTCCCGTCCCTGCTCAGCAGAGTCTGGGGGGAGCTCGGGGCTGGGAACAGAGGGATGAGCTCTCCTGCTCTCCTTGCTGACAGCCGGGGGTGCAGGTGGAGCAGCCCGGGGTTCTGTGCTGGGATCATGGCTGTGGATGTCATCCAGCAGGATGGTTTAACAGAGTCAGAGTGCCTGAAGGGCAGGAGCTGCAGCTCAGCCGTAAAAATGGGCAAACTGGAATGCCAGGAAATAGGAGAGTCTCTTGTTGGAGGAAATCTTGGGTTTGGAACAGGAGCAGAACAAGAATAACTGGGAAATTTGGGTGCAAATGGTGCGGGAGAAACGGGTGAGGTCGGTGAGCTGAGAGCAAAGGAGGAGCTGGGTGCTTCACTCACAGGATCAAGGAATATCCCGAGTTGGAGGGGACCCACAGGGATCATCCAGTCCAGCTCCTGGCCCTGCCCAGGACCCCCCAAATCCCACCCTGTGCATCCCTGGGAGTGTTGTCCAAGTGCTCCTGGAGCTCCGGCAGCCTCAGGGCCATGCCCATTCCCTGGGGAGCCTGTGCCAGGTTGTCAGAACTTCAGAGAACTTTACAGGGAGGAGGGTTTGTGGGAGGTCTTGTTTTGCTGGATGCAGAATTCCTGGAGAACTGATTGAGGAGTTAATAGAGTGAGTTAATGAGTGACGGCAGTGCTCGGGCCGGGCTGTCACTGAGCTCGGCCGGGAGCAGCAGTCCCTCACTCCTGGCCCTCTGTGTAGGGAACACAGCCCTGCTCCCAGTTACATTTATGGACTGTGGTGGTTTTACCTCCTTTTCATGGAAAATCCACAGATGTCGGGGTTTATTAAGGCTCAGGGAAGGAATGTGGCCTCTGTGTGACCAGGAGTAGCAACAAAGGCTCTTAAGTGTCTCCTTTGATTCAATATTATTGGAAGCAGGAGTGTGTTGTCTTTCCTGGCTGCTGCTCTGTTTCTCTACTTGAGCTTTTCTTTTTCCCTCTCTGTCCCTGTTCCTCCCACCATCCTCCCCTCACTCCTGATGGACTTCCCTGCTCCTTGTTTTGATCCTACCCAGCTGCCAGCACTGCAATAACCAATATTGACATTATTATCGCTGCCTGGACTATTTTTACCTGCACCTTAACTCTGGTTTGGAGGGAAACTTGGGCAAATAAATATCAGTTATCTCAGGAAATGAAGCTTTTGCAGCCAAGCTTGAAAATATCAGACAAAAAAGGCTCAGATTTAGGTGGAATTTGAATGCCACACATATTGCTGTTAGATGAGGTGTGGAAGTGGGAAGTTCCATCTTTGTGTTTCTTAGTGCCTGTTAGTCCCAGATGGAGCAGAGGCACCTCGAGAGTGACAGTAATAAACGTCTGCAGGGCCTGAAGCCTGACCAGAATTGTCATTTTGTCAGGGGCGCCTTTAAACCAAACCCCACGTGGCACGGAGCCGTGACCGGGGGCTGTCACCACAGCGAGGGTGAGGTGCTGTCAGGAGGAAGTGCAGCTCCTCAGCCTGAGCTGGCAGCTCTGCAGCTGCTGGGCTGGGATTGCTCCTCCTTGTCCTTCTCTGTCTCTCCTTGCTGTGTCCACCTGTTACCTGAAAGCCGGGAGCACGCTGGGGGTGGCTGTCCCTGGCGTCACGGTACCCACACACCCCATTCCTTCCCCTGGAGTCAGCCCGGGGTGCCTGAGGACACCGGGATCGTCTGGGCAGGAGGGGAAGCTGCAAGGCGTGAAGAGAAAACCTTCTGGTGAAATGGCAAAGGGCAGGGAGTCACTGGGGGCAGGCAGAGCTCAGAGCTCTTCCTTGGCCGGGGCAGAGTGAAAAGCTTCTCTGGCACGGCTTTCCACAGAATCTGCTGAGCTGGAAGGGAGCACAGGGATCACAGCTCCAGCTCCTGGTGCTGCACAGACACCCCAGCAATCGCAGGGAGGGGATTGCATCCCTGGGAGGGGAGCTCTGGCAGCCCCGGGGCCGTGCCCAGCACCCTCTGGGGCAGAACCTTTCCTGCTTTCCAGCCTGACCCTCCCTGGCACAGCTCCAGCCATTCCTTGGGTCCTGTCCCTGCTCTCAGGGAGCAGAGATCAGAGCTGTCCCTTGGGATGAGGCTGCAGCCCCTGGGGACGCCTGAGCTCAGTCTCCTCCAGCTGGACATTCCAGGTGCCCTCAGCTGCTCCTCGTGTGGCCCCTCCAGGCCCTTCCCCATCCCCATGTCCCTCCTTTGGATGCTCCCCAGGAGCTTTAGTTGTTTTGTACATTGAGGTGCCCAATCCCAGGAGTGGAGGTAAGGCCTCCCCAGTGCAGAGCAGGACAATCCCCTCCCTTGCTGCTGTCCCTGGTGCCCCCCGAGACAGGGATGTCCCTCCTGGCACCAGGGCACTGCTGACTCAGGGCCCCCTTGTCATCCACCAGGACCAGGTCCCTTTCCAGAGCTGCTCTCCAGCCCCCCCATCCCAGTCTGTGGGTGCATCCAGGGCTGCCCTGGTCCAGCTGCAGAATCCAGCACCTGCCTGTGTTAAACCTCACACTGCTGGTGGTTGCCAGCCCTCGGATTTGTCCAGTCTCTGCAGGGCCTCTCTGCCTTAGGGGAGGCAGCAGCTCCTCCCAGTTTGGTACCATCTGCACGCTTCCCTGGTGTCCCCTCAGGCTGCATCCAGGTCACCTGAGAAGGTGCTGAAGGGAGCTGGAGCCAGGTGGAACTTTGGCTTTGCAGGGAAACTTCCCAGACATCTGGACTGCTCAGTTCAGGGTTTGTGTGGGCCTGGCAGAGCCCCTGCTGGTGCCTGGGCTGGGAACCTGGGGCTGCAGTGGGATTTCAGTCCTGCAGTTTGCTGCTGCTCAGAGCTCTGTGGCCCGGAGTGACACTGATGACCCCGGAGTCACTTTGATTCTGATTTCCCTGGGCAGCTTTCGGAACAGTGGCAGCAGAGCAGAGCCTGGCACTGGGAGAGGCACGGACCTGCAGGAGTGGGGATGGTCTGGCTGCTGCAGCCACAGGAAGGAAGAAGGAAATAGAACACAAGAAGCTGCTTCAGTTTCAGTTTTGTGCTCGATTCCTTGTGAGGACTGACTTGTGTCACGCCTCAGAGAGCACACCGCTGGCTCTGCTCTGACATTTGGGGTTTTCTTCCGTGTGGCAGTTTCTTCCTTTCCTTCCGTTCCCGTAGCCCTGCACAGCCTGCAGCTCGTTGCAGCTCCTTGCTCGGCTGTGCAGCGGGCTGGGATGAGAAGGTTGTGTTTCCTTCGCTGTTTATTTGTGTTCTCTTCCCTCGGCAGATCCCCCGGGACGCCGTTTAATTGAATTCTTTTATGTTAAGATGGATTTCTTTTCTTTGAGAAGGATAATTGAGCCTGTGAGCTCACAGGTTGCAAACTGTCCCCGTGTCCCCGAGGCAGAGGACGAAGGGCAGGGCTGCCCCGTGCCAGGAGCGGGCAGAAGGCCAGGCTGCCCTGTGCTGGCACCGCGTCCGTGCGGGATGGCAGCGGCACGGCCGCGGGCACGGGGCCAGCACCGGGAGCTCCGCAGCTGGAGCGCACGGCAGCGCTGGCACCGGGCACGGCACGGGCACCTGGGAGCCAGCGAGGAGCACAGGGGCAGGGCCGTCCTGGGATTTAACCAGGGCGTGGCTGGATGGCGCTGGCAGCATCGTGGTGCAACGTGTTCCTAGTGTGGCTGTGCCTGTGCAGGGCTCACAGGGAGCAGGACTCAGACACCTCCCCTTCCTGGGAACTTCTGCTGCTGCCTCTGAGAGCCTGCAGCTCCCGACAGCAGAGGGACCTGGAGCTGCTGGAGTGAACCCAGACAGGCCATGGAGGTGCTGGAGCCCCTCTGCTCTGCAGCCAGGCCAGGAGAGCTGGGAATGTTTCACCTGTACAAGAGGAGGAACCAGGGAGAGCTCAGAGGCCCTGGCAGGGCCTGCAGGGGCTCCAGGAGAGCTGCAGAGGGACTGGGGCCAAGGCCTGCAGGGACAGCACCCAGGGAATGGCTCCCAGTGCCAGAGGGCAGCCAGGGATGGGATCTTGGCAATGAGGAATTCCTGGCTGGGCTGGAATTGCCAGAGCAGCTGGGGCTGCCCCTGCATCCCTGGCAGTGCCCCAGGCCAGGCTGGACACTGGGGCTGGAGCAGCCTGGGACAGTGGGAGGTGGCCCTGCCCATGGTGGCACTGCAGGGGCTCTGGGGTCCCTTCCCACCCAAACCCATCTCATGACTCTGCACTTCTGTTTCACTGAACTTGAGTCCCGCTGCTGGAAGTTCTGCCAGGCAGTTGGAATATGGGGCTGAAATGTGATGGGCTTGCAGCAGTGGGGCTCCACTGGTGTTGACAGCCATGGTTCTGGGTTAGGTTAAGTCAAGCTCAGCCCAGGGAATGGAATATCCAGGTTATCCTGAGAGACCTCAGCCCTGAGCCACGACACCCCACTCCTGCTGAGCAGGTACTCAGTCTGCACCATTTAGCAAATTGGAAAACACCAAAGGATGTTTTTTTAGCTTAGTTCTGCAGCTTGTTTCCTTTTTATTTTTCAGTTGGAAGATTGTTTTTCTTTGTGCTCAGTTGTTACTTACTTCTCCTGCATTCTCCTAGTCCTTGTTCCCTGCCATGGTTGGAATGAGGTGTTCTTTAAAGTCCCTTCCAACCCAAACCATTCTATGATTCCCTGATTTACTGTATCATTATTTCATGTTGTACTGTCCATGGTATATCCTAACTTTTCTTCCGTGACTTTCTAAGTATTTCCCCTTCCCCAGCAGTGTGTTTCATACTTTGCCTTGGCTTTCCAGGGGCTGGAACCTCTCCCTAGGTTCACACCTCTGTGATGTAAATCCTTCTTTCTGAGGTTCAGTGGCTCAGGGTTCCTTTTTTAGTCAGTGGAGGAGCCAGGTGCTCATTCCCTGTCTGTGCAGGGGTCTGAAATAGCTGAGTTGTGCTGGAGAAGCGCTCGTTCCTCTCCTGCCCAGGGCATCTGTGTGACTGACTGACATCAGTCATCCTCAGCATGAGGAGCTGCACCTTGGGGGAGACCCAGCCTGGGCAGGGCACAGGGACAGGCACAGGGACAGGGACAGGACCTCCTCACCTGGGTCAGGCAGCCGGAGGACATTGGGCTGGGCGCTCCCCAGCAGCTTTTCCAACCTGAACGGTTCTGTGACTGTGAGATGCTGGTGTTCAGCCATGTCCAAACCCTGGGCTCTGCCTTGGGGAACCCTCTCCCTCTCCCACAGCAGGTGGATGAGTTGAGTTTGCTGCTGGAAGCAGGCAGGGATTCAGAACCATGGAGATCTCTCTAGGGCCAAAGCACTGAAGCAAATCCAAGTTGTTGTTGTGCCCATGCCCAGCACAGCTGGTTTTCAGTTCTGTGAGGGGTGTGGGGCACCGCTCTGCTGCTCCTGGCATCAGGAGGACGTGGAGCTGCTGGAGCAGGTCCAGAGGAGCCCAGCACGTCCATACAGAGACAGCCTGGGAGGGTTGGGAATGTTCAGCCTGGGGAAGGGAAGGTCATGTGGAGACCACACAAACCTTCCAGGCCCTGAAGGGATCCAAGAGAGCCAGAGAGGGACCCTGAATCAGCACTGGAGTGCCAGGACACAGGGAATGGATTCCCAGAGGGCAGGGATGCATTGGTTTAGATCGGATATTAGGAAAAAATTCCTGCCTGGGAGGGTGGGCAGGCCCTGGCACAGGTGCCCAGAGCAGCTGGGGCTGCCCCTGCATCCCTGGCAGTGCCCAGGCCAGGCTGGGCACTGGGGACAGTGGGAGGTGTCCCTGCCATGGTGGCACTGCAGGGGCTCTGAGGCCCTTCAGGCAGGGGACAGGGGACAGGGTTTCCCCACCTTCTTCAGTGCCTGGCACGGGGAGGACCCAAAGCTCAGGAGAAGTTTATCAATATTTTACTGAGTTTTTTCTTCCTGCTTTAGAGAAAATTTGTTTACTTGTGGCTGGTCCTAGGCTGCTGTGTGTGACTGAGGGCTCTGGAATCTCAAGGATGAGGCAGCACAGGAGTTTCCAAAAGCTGTAAGGGGCTTTAGGGTGCCAGATGCTGGTGAGGGGTTTGGGATGGGGTGCCAGCAGGGACTGCACACCCGATTTCATGGCTGTTACACTGTAACTTCCTCTTGCAAAAGAGGCAATTTCAGGCCTTCTGTTTTTCCTTCCCTTCAGTCACCTTTGTTCTGACACATGAAATAACTAAATAACTGGTGCAGGGCAGTGATGTTAGTGTGGGGATCCAGTGTGTCCATGGCCTCCCTGCTCCTGCTTTGCCCTCCATTTCCAGCAGCAGGTCTCCTGGGGAATGCTGTGTCTTGCAGGAAAACAAATGGCCACTTCATTTTGGACAGGTGAATTTTGGGCATCAGCAGGAATTTCCCCATGGAAAGGGGGCTCAGGCCTTGGCAGGGGCTGCCCAGGAAGCTTTGGAGTGTCCATCCCTGGAGGTGTCCCAGGAATTCCTGGAGGTGGCACTCAGGCTCTGGGCTGGGGACAAGGAGGGCATTGGGCACAGCTGGGACTGGATGGGCTGGGAGGGCTTTTCCAGCCCCAGGGATTCTGGGGTTCTTGGAGCTTCTTTGTGCTGTTTCCTCAAATACCTGGAAGCAAATGCTAAAATAAAGCAGTGCAGTTCCCAAGAACAAAACTGTTGAGTTATTTTTAGTTTTAGAAGAGGAAAGCAAGGAGAAGTATTGAGTGTATCCTTGGGATTTGGATCTGTGCTGGAGTTTTCCGAGGAGCAGTGGAGTGAGACGGGGTCACCTGGTGGGCACGGGAGACTTTGGCCATGTGGGGAAAATCCTGTTGTGTAATCCCAGTTTGTTTGGAGCTGTGGACAGTGCCCTGCTCAGGAATGTGTTACTTTGGGAACAGCAGGTGGGATCACCAGCAGCCAACCAGCAGGGCCGGTGCTGGAGGAAGCAAGAGGATCTCCAGGGCCCTGCTGAAAGGATCCAGGATCTCCAGGGCCCTGCTGGTTTAGATTTTGATGCTTCAGGGGCCATTCCTGCTGAGGAAATTGCTGCAATTCCTGTGGGTTGGCCCGTTCAGAGTCCTGGGGGGAATCACGGGATCCCAGGATGGTTGGGGCCTTAGAGCCCCTGCCAAGGGCAGGGACACCTTCACTATCCCAGTGCCAACCAAACCATTCCAAGAGAACTATTGATGATCACTTGTGCAAGGTGGATGTTCATTCCCAATGTTGATCCAATCTCTAGGATTCTTTAATAAGCTTGGAAAAACAAGTGTCATCCTTTTCAGTCTTTTGAAATGCTTACCCCACAGATTCCATGGGTTTTATGAGTGGTTTTGGTTATGATTGAGGGAATTCAGTCACAGTGTGAGTGACTCCTTGGATTAGTGCTCCAAGCCCAAGCTGGATGGACATTTCAGCTGGGATGCTGTCCCCTCCCTGCTGCTCCATCCTTCCTCCCTGCTCAGACATTCCTGCAGCAGTGTTGGAAGCCAGTTTGGGGGTATGACCCAGCTGGTTATTTTTTTGCTGCTAATGCTGTATGGCAAGGGAAACCCATTTTTTCCCAGCAGTGCAGGTTTAGTACCCAGCAAGCCGTGGCCTCAGATCAGGAGTGTGTCCTGCTGGTTTGGGATTCCCAGAGCAGCTTGAGCTTTGATGTTTCTTTGTCCAGGTAAAACTCTGAAGGGTGGCTCTGAGAGTTCCCAGGGATTGTTTTCCTTTCAGGGTGTTCTATGATGGATGAAGCCTGGCTCATAAATAGAGGTGAAGTGGTGCCATGTAGGGAGAACAGCCTGGTGGTGCCTTGTTCTGGGAAAGGTGTTTTACCCAATTCTGAGGAATTGGGTGAAGAGGGAGGAATTTCCCCATGGAAAGGGGGGTCAGGCCTTGGCAGGGGCTGCCCAGGGAGCTTTGGAGTGCCCATCCCTGGAGGTGTCCAAGGAATTCCTGGAGGTGGCACTCAGGGCTGGGGGACAAGGTGGGCATTGGACACAGCTGGGACTTGATGCTCATTTCCAACCTCAGCTCCTTCTGAAGAGTCTTTATTTATTTTAACTGCAAAACTTCTTAAACTTTGCATGGACTGTGTCTGTAATGCCCTGAAAGCTTGAGGCAATGAAAATGCATTTATTTAATGTCCTGTTTGAGGGCTCTGCTTTGCTGGGGCCTCGGTTCTGGGTCCATTGAGTGGAGGAGCACTGGAATATTCTGGCAGGAGCTGCAGTGTGTGACGGGCTGGGCTGTTCTGGTGCAGGTACAGCCACAAACTCACCTTGGGAGCTTTGAACTGGGATGAAGGAGCAGGAAAGGAGCACAGCAGTTGTTTCACTGGCTCACTTGAGGCCGGGTGTTGATCAAATAGGCGTCTGTGGAACGGGCAGCCCTTGATCTCCCCGTGGGGTGCAGCAGGAAATCTCAGTTTGCAAATGCTGGCCCTCAGTCTGAGTACAAAGAGGTGTCTTTTGTAGCATCGCCTTAGGCTGTGGGCAGCAAAGATGAAAACATCCAAGGTCCAGGCAGGGCAGAGTGGGATTTCTGTGAAACGCTGCTTGTGCACCCCAGTACAACCAGCACCCTGCTCAGAGATCCCAGTGTGGTCGTGAGCAGGGATTGCTGTGGGGCTGGGCTGGGGTGACCCGCGAGAAAATGTCACTTGTTGCTTGGAGCAGAGGAGTAACCAGCCCTGAGCGGCATCAAAGCGATCCAGGCAGGCGAGAGGGAGGAGCCTGCAGTCCTGCAAGGGAGGGAAATCAACGCTTCCAGCACCCCAGGACTTTGTTTTGCTGTCTCAATATTCAAATGCAGTTGCAAATCTCACACTCAAAGGTTAATATTTAATGGGAAGCCCCGAGTCCCCCCAGGGTTCCTTGGGACTGGTGTTGCTTCTGTGGGGTCAGCACAGAGGAGCAGCTGGAAATACCAATCCTGCTGGATTATTGCTGAAATACAGATCACAAACTGGGAGATTCCTCTGCCCTCAGAGCTGATGTGAGCCCGGCAGCTCACAGAGGTGAATTTTAGGGATGTATTGAGCTCCATGTGTGCCAGCTGAGCGGGTAAAAAAGGCCTTTTTGGTGCTGTTCTGTTCCCAGAGCGTTTGGGATCCTTTTCTGCAGCTTTTTCCTGCAGCTTTTGAAGTGCTGCGGTTTCGGTTTCTTCGTGTCTGGGTGTGGAGCAGTTAATTTAAAAAGTAACATTTAAATCAAGAAGCTGTGCAAATTCTGTCTTTAGCATGGGGTAGGGCAGCAATTAGGAGGCTGCTTAACGAGATACTGGGTGAGGATAAGGTTGATGATCAAAACAAAGTACTCCTGATACCATCTCTGTTTTTGGGAGCTTCAGAGGCCAGGAAGGATTAGAAGGAGCTCTTTATTTCGGGTGCACATTTGTCCGACACAGAGGCCTTCAAGGGTTTATTGCCAGGGGCAGTTTTTTGTTAAGGAAAAAGCCCAGCACAGCCCCTTTCCATGCAGAGCAGCATCCATCCCACTGTGCCTGTGGTTCCTGCTGGTGGCCAGGGAACGTCGGGTGGCCCTGAGCTGGGTGGGAGCTTGCAGGGGGATGGGGACAGGCTGGATCCGTGGGCTGGGGACAGCAGGGGGAGGCTCAGCCAGGCCGGGTGCCAGGTGCTGCCCTGGGGTCAGCCCCAGCCCCTGGGGCGCTGCAGAGCTGGGAAGGGCCCTGGGGGTGCTGTGCCAGCGGCTGGGCACGGGCCCGGGGGGCAGGGGGGGGCGATGGGCCCTGGGCTGTGGCAGCCCCAGGGTGGGCACGGCCCCAGGGCAGGGACTGTGCCCTGTGCTGGGCCTGCCCAGGGACCCCCGGAATCCTGGGGGCAGCTCCGGGCCCCTCCTGCCAGGAGAGCCCTGGAGGGGCTGGAGTGTCCAGGGAACGGAGCTGGGAAGGGGCTGGAGAACCAGGAGGGCTGAGGGAGCTGGGCAGGGTCTGAGCCTGGAGCAAAGGAGGCTCAGGGGGCCCTTGTGGCTCTGCACAAGTCCCTGCCAGGAGGGCACAGCCGGGGGGGTCGGGCTGTGCTCCAGGGAACAGGGACAGGAGCAGAGGGAACGGCCTCAGGCTGGGTCTCAGGGGGGATTTGGTGGAAATTCCTCCTGGAAAGGGCTGTGCAGCCCTGGCACAGCTGCCCAGGGAGCTTTGGAGTCCCCATCCCTGGACTGGATGGCTTTGGAGGGCTTTTCCAACCTAAATGGTGCCAGGATTTTGTAATGCAAATGCAGAGATCTCTTTAATTTGTCAGATATTAAGGAATAATGAAGAAATTCATCTTCATAGCTCACAAGGGGAAAACAAAAGGAGATTCTTGGCAAATTGGTGAAATATTTTGGTTGAAATTTTATGTGTGAATTTTAAGTGTATCCCAGTGGTTTTCAATAAACAGCTCTGGCTAGGGAATGTCTCAGGGAGCTGAAGTGCCTCTTTTGGGGGTGTGTAGCAATGATGAAGCCCCAGTGAGTTGGGATCACTGCCTCCAGGCCTCTGCTGGGTCCAGCTTTGCCTTTAGTCAGGGATTCCAAAAAGTATTGAGCAAATGAGAGAGGCAGGGAGCAAAGGGAAAGGTGCTGAATGAGAATGGAGTTATGTAAAATCCTGCTGTCAGAGGAGCTGTTTGAATTTTGTGCTGCCCATTGGGAGGGTGTCCCAGAGCTGCAGAGCTGCCCCTTGGTGGAGAACCTTCCACAGGTCCTGTCCCTTGGCTGTTCCTCATGGCTGGCGCAGGATGGGCTCCTGGCATGGTGTAATTTGAGAGCAGAGGGGTTGGGTTCATGGAATTGTGGAATCCCGGACTGCTGTGGGTGGGAAGGGACCCCAGAGCCCCTGCAGTGCCAGCCCTGCCATGGCAGGGCCACCTCCCACTGTCCCAGGCTGCTCCAGCCCCATCCAGCCTGGCCTTGAGCCCCAGGATTGGTGTAGGAAGCATTTCCTTTCCTCCTTGGGAGTTTCTCACCATCCTTGGTGCCTCCACCATTCCTCTGAAGAGAAATCCACAAAGGTCTTGGATCCAGTCTTTGCTGTGTTAAAGATGAATATGGGAATTATTCCATCTTGGAAGCAGAGACAGAGTGTGTTGCTCAGGAGTCTGAGATGGGAGCCTAAGGAGGTTGAGAGAGCTCTGAAATAACTGAGTAGCTCATGATTCTCTTCCCCTGGCAGACTGAATCCCAGAATCCCAGAAATACCGAGGCTGGAAAAGCCTTTTGGGATCACTGAGTCCAGCTGTGCCCTCCTTGTCCCCAGCCCAGAGCCCTGAGTGCCACCTCCAGGAATTCCTTGGACACCTCCAGGGATGGGCACTCCAAAGCTCCCTGGGCAGCCCCTGCCAAGGCCTGAGCCCTTTCCATGGGGAATTCCTGCTGAATTCCTGCAGGATGGTGACTTCTTGTCTCCCTTGTCCAGCACTCACGGGAGGAGGACTCTGAGATGGGCCTGCAGCCGCCCTCAGGGCTGACCTGAGACATTCACAGGGTGCTCTGAATTCTGAACAGTGTTTGCTTCTCTCTCAAGGAAATGTGGGTCCTTTTTAGGGAAGTGGAATTGTGCAGTGGAGAAATGTTGATAACCCAAATGATCCAATTTCTTGGGGATAAAAATACCGGCGAGTGTAAGTTGTTGTGAGGTGGCAGTGGGGTGTTGTGTGTGAGCCTGGCAGCGCTCCTCACCTGCTCTCCTGGGAGTGCTTGACAGGCCTGGGGATGGATCAGGGCTGGCTTCCAGCTGGGCAGGGAGGGAGAGCTGTGTGGCAGGAGGGGGGAAAGGGCTGGGAGTGACCCTGTCCCTGCCCTGGGAGTCACCAGGCAGCAGTGGGACACCTGGGCACCCTCCATCTCCCTGCAGGCGATGCTCTGCAGGCTCCAGCTTCTTCCCAGGGAGCCCTGGCCTGGGATAACCATAAAATGATAACAGCAGCAACAACAGTGCCTCTGCTTGCAGGTGTGGGCGCTTCATTGCCACCAGGAACTGCACTGGGAAGTCCTGGGCTGTGTTTCCTCATCCAGGGCTGCCTGACCTTGGGGAGGGACCTGCTGTGGTTTAAGTGTCTGACTGGAAAGCCACAGCAGCTGCACGTCCATCCTGTGGTGTACCTGGAGTCACAGAATCAGGGAGTCTCCAGAGCAGGAGGGGACCCACAGGGATCACAGCTGCAGCTCCTGGCCCTGCACAGACACCCCAACAATCCCAGCCTGTGCCTCCCTGGCAGCGCTGCCCAAAGGCTCCTGGAGCTCTGGGGCTGTGCCCGTTCCCTGGGGAGCCTGGGCAGTGCCCAGCACCCTTGGAAAAGCCTTTCCTGCTGTCCATGCTGTCCCTCCCCTGGCACAGCTCCATGGAGATTTGAAAAGATTTGGAGCAGGCTCTGGCAGCACAAGGTGCTGGTTGTGTGCTGGATCAGCTCCTGTGGAAGATTCCCAGAGCTTGGCCAAGAGTTTAAAATAGTAACTGATCCTGGTGGCTTCTCCAGTTACCAGGATCATTCCAGGGATCTCATGATTTGCATATCGTTTTCCAAATGTCCACATGCAGAAGAAAAGAAATTTGCTGTTGCTCTAACCCTGAGGTGATGAAGGAAGAGTTGAAATGATGTTTGCTTGGAGTGGATTTAGGGATGAGCTGAGGCTGGGAGCAGCTGGCAGCCTTTGGGCAGAGCGGGGTGGGCTGGCTGCTCCTCCACGGGGATGGAACAGGAACTCCAGGAAACTGCCAGAGGGCAGGGTAAGGTGGGATACTGGGGAGGAATTCCTGGCTGGGCTGGAATTGCCAGAGCAGCTGGGGCTGCCCCTGCATCCCTGGCAGTGCCCCAGGCCAGGCTGGACACTGGGGCTGGAGCAGCCTGGGACAGTGGGAGGTGGCCCTGCCATGGGCACCCCCTTGTCCTGTCCCTGCAGGCCTTGTCCCCAGTCCCTCTGCAGCTCTCCTGGAGCCCCTTCAGGCTGTGGAAGGGGCTCTGAGCTCTCCCTGGAGACTTCCCTTGTCCAGGTGAGCACCCCCAGCTCTCCCAGCCTGGCTGCAGCCCTGGAGCAGCTCTGTGCTCTCTGGACTCTGTCCAGCAGTTTGTGTCAGCTGTTGTTTATTTACTGTTAGAACCAGTGCCTCTGGGAGTATTTCAATTCCTTATTAGGGTTGAGGTTCAGAAGAGTTGCTGGAAGGATCTTTATGTATGTATGTATATATGTATGTATATATGTATGTATGTATGTATGTATGTGTGTGTTTATTGATTTATTTATTTGCTGGAAATGAGGCAGCAGCAGAGACCAGAGCCCATCCCAGTGAGCCCTGTGGAGTCAGGAATGGGGGCAGGAGTGGGTTGGAAGGAAGCAGGACTGTCTGGAGTGACCATCTTGGTCACTTGGTGTTTGTGGTCACTTGGCCGTTCTGGCTGGGCATCGGGGCGGTGCCTGCATGGTTTTACAGCTCTTCCACCCTTCAATCCCTGAATTCCTGGCACAGACACGGAGGCTTAGGGATGAGCTGCAGGTGTCATAAAACCCCAAGTTCAGCAAATCAGTGCAGGTGTTGGTGGTATAGAACCCCCAAAATGGGAAGGCCTCTTGACCATTTTTCCCAGTCTTTGCATTGCTCACTTCTGCTGGAGAGAAGAAGCTGGAAAGTCCAACTGTTTTAGGCTGGGATAATTTTTTTCCTTTGAGTGTATTTAGCTATGGAAGGGGCTGCCCAGGGAGTTTGGAGTGCCCATCCCTGGAGATGTCCAGGGAATTCCTGGAGGTGGCACTCAGGGCTCTGGGCTGGGGAGAAGATGAGGATTGG
This sequence comes from Agelaius tricolor, assembly GCF_023055355.1. NCBI lineage: Eukaryota > Metazoa > Chordata > Aves > Passeriformes > Icteridae > Agelaius > Agelaius tricolor. Next base: position 430,181 of record NW_027269346.1, read on the forward strand.
GCACAGTTTGGACTGGATGGGCTGGGAGGGCTTTTCCAACCTCAGGGATTCTGGGATTTTGTTGGGGCTGCTCTTAAAGCAGGTGGGAAAAGGCTGAATAAATCCCAAAATTCATGTGAGTGGACATTGATTAGGGAATAATTTGTGGTTGTTCTCCTCTGTCAGCAGTGCAGGTACCCTGGGAAATGCTGCCTTTTCTTAATTCCAACAGCTTAAACTCTTCCTTTATCCGTGAAATCTTGAGGGAAGTTTTAACTTATATAAAAGGTTGAATTTAGCTCATCTGGGCTGATAGTTCTGATCAACCATGATAAAGTAACTGAGGCAGTGGGAAGACTTTAAATTTTGTTAAAAATAGCTGGATTTTGTATGTGCCTGTCCTTTTCCAAATGCTCCCATCCCACTGCTGCCTCCTGGGATGTGCAGCCCCTGTGCATCCCTTCTCCCTGGTCAATGGGCCCTGCAGCCCCTGTGCATCCCTTCTCCCTGTTAATGGGCACTGCAGCCCCTGTGCATCCCTTCTCCCTGTTAATGGGCCTTGCAGCCCCTGTGCATCCCTTCTCCCTGTTAATGGGCACTGCAGCCCCTGTGCATCCCTTCTCCCTGTTAATGGGCACTGCAGCCCCTGTGCATCCCTTCTCCCTGTTAATGGGCACTGCAGCCCCTGTGCATCCCTTCTCCCTGTTAATGGGCACTGCAGCCCCTGTGCATCCCTTCTCCCTGTTAATGGGCACTGCAGCCCCTGTGCATCCCTTCTCCCTGTTAATGGGCACTGCAGCCCCTGTGCATCCCTTCTCCTGCCTTCCCCAGAGCAGCTGGCACAGAGCAGGATCCTGGCATGCAGGATCAGGTGGGATCCCAAGATGGGGATTGGGCACAGTTTGGACTGGTTGGACTGGGAAGGCTTTCTCAACCTCAGGGATCCTGGGATTTTGTTGGGGCTGCTCTTGAAGCAGGTGGGCAGAGGCTGAATAAATGCCAGGTTGTTCCAGGTTGTTCCCCAGAGGATGCTGGGCACTGAGCAGGGCATGGTGCTGCCCCGAGGCTGCCAGAGCTCCAGGAGTGTTTGGACAGTGCTCCCAGGCATGGGATCTGGGGGTGTGTGCAGGTGATCTCTGTGGATCCCCTCCAGCTCAGGATATTCCATGAGTCCAAGGACAGTTCTCTGCTTCCATCCATGTGCTGGGTGCTGAATTCCCAGCTCCCTTAAGCAGAGGGGCACAGGGAAGGATCCAGACTCTGTCAGAGCCCATCCCTGTCCCTGCTGGTTGGACTCAGGGATCCTGGTGCAGGCTCTGGGATGGGCTCTGAGCCCCGTGTGCAGCAGGGATGTGTTACACACACAGCACTGGCACACGTTCTCACAGGAACAGTCACAGGAACAGGCACAGAACAACGGGTCTGCTCCTCCTGGGCTCTGCAGATCCTCCAGCAGGGCTGCTCCAGGTGCACGTTCACTGAGGAGAGCTTGGGAGGGGAGCTGGGATGTATTGAACAGTTGTTCATGACTTGCTAATGTGTGAATGCTTTTCTAAAGGCACCGGAGAGGTTTTCAGTGGGTTTTAGTCTGCTCAGTAACGAGCTTTCCTTGCTTGCCTGGGTGGATTCCATGGAAAGTGGATTCCATTCCATATTCCTGTGCAATATCTTGGGGCCATCTGTCCTGAGGCATGGAAGGTGTGGCCAAGGTGGGGAAGGTGGGCTCTGCTCACGGGATATTGTCATACAGATGTGTGGAAAAGCTGCCACACACTCTGATTTCATTCTCGTGCTTGGATCTGAGCCATGTCCCTGAAAGCTGTGGCCCCATCCCTGGCAGTGTCCCAGGCCAGGCTGGACACTGGGGCTTGGGACACCCTGGGACAGTGGAGGTGTCCCTGCCATGGCAGGGCTGGCACTGGCTGCGCTTCAAGGTCCTCCCCACCCAAACCATTCCATGGCCTCCTGATTTATACAAAATGGAGTTCAGTCTTGATTGATATTTTTAATTTGTTCATATTATTTGGGCCCTGTCTTTCCAATGACAACCACAGCTCCTTGTGTATATTTGGGATCTTTGGGACCAGCTGCTGTCTCATGGGAGGAGCTGCAGGTCAGCAGCCTCTTGAACTCCCTTTGGGTTTTGCTCCCACCAGACTCGGGGTGAGGTCTGTGCGTGTTTGGCCAGCGCTCCCTCCCGAGGGGGACACGGCTCCCTTTGTGCTGCCTGCTGCTCCTGGCACCTCGGCAGGGCTGGGCTGCTGTGGGAATGGGGCTGGGTGGAGGGAACTGTGGGGGGAATGGGGCTGGGTGGAGGGAACTGTGGGGGGAATGGGGCTGGGTGGAGGGAATTGTGGAGGGAATGAGGCTGGGTGGAGTGAATTGTGGGGGGAATGGGGCTGGGTGGAGGGAATTGTGGAGGGAATTGTGATCATCAGTGGCTGTGCCAGCCCCTTGCCCCTAGGGAGCACTGCCAGCAGCTGCTGCTGTCACCAGGCGTGTCCCTTGGCCAGCAGATGTGTCCTGGTGACAAAGCAGTGACACGGGGTGGGGGCAGGAGTGCTGGCTGAGGTGACACAGCAGTGACATGGGATGGTGTGTGGCTGGCTGTGGTGCCACAGGGACAGGGAGTGCTGGCTGTGGTAACATGGCAGGGACACAGGGGTGGTGGCAGCAGTGCTGGCTGTGGTGCCATGGCAGTGACACAGGGGTGGCAGCAGTGCTGGCTGTGGTGCCATGGCAGTGACACGGGGTGGTGGCAGCAGTGCTGGCTGTGGTGCCATGGCAGTGACACAGGGGTGGCAGCAGTGCTGGCTGTGGTGCCATGGCAGTGACACAGGGGTGGTGGCAGCAGTGCTGGCTGTGGTGCCATGGCAGTGACACAGGGGTGGTGGCAGCAGTGCTGGCTGTGGTGCCATGGCAGTGACACAGGGGTGGCAGCAGTGCTGGCTGTGTCCAGGGTGTCCCTGGAGGCTCTCCAGATCCATTCCCATGAGGATGTGACAGAGCTCAGGGTTGCTGGGGTCAGCCAGGCTGGGCCCCTTGGTGTCCTGGCTCCACAGGGATGTGCAGTGCCTGTGAGAACTGATGGAGAGAGGCTCAGGTTGGATATTGGGAACAAATTCCTGCCTGGGAGGGTGGGCAGGCCCTGGCACAGGTGCCCAGAGCAGCTGGGGCTGCCCCTGCATCCCTGGCAGTGCCCCAGGCCAGGCTGGACACTGGGGCTGGAGCACCTGGGACAGTGGGAGGTGTCCCTGCCATGGCAGGGGTGGCACTGCAGGGGCTCTGGGGTCCCTTCCCACCCAGCCCATTCCAGGGCTCCATGGTTGTGGAATGCAAAGCCAGCTGAGACTAAGACAAGTTCTCCCTTCCACACCCCCATTGCTCCCTGTCCCAGCTTCTTCCGTGCATTGTGAGAATTCCATGTGTTCTTCCGTGGCTCTTCCAGCCTTGAGCTCTCCAAAGCATCAGTGTCCATTTAAGCCAGAGCTGTGCAGTATTTTCTGGAACTCTTGGCATTTGTGGCCCAGCAGAGAATTGCTGAGGAGGTTCTTGTTTGAGGTGCCCCTGTTTATGGCAGGGGTCGGGCTGTGCTCCAGGGAACAGGGACAGGAGCAGAGGGAACGGCCTCAGGCTGGGCCAGGGGAGGGGCTGGGTGGAATCAGCAGGAATTTCCCCATGGAAAGGGCTCAGGCCTTGGCAGGGGCTGCCCGGGGAGCTTTGGAGTGCCCATCCCTGGAGGTGTGCAAAGAATTCCTGGAGGTGGCACTCAGGGCTCTGGGCTGGGGACAAGGAGGGCATCAGGCACAGCTTGGTTGGGCTGGGAGGGCTTTTCCAACCTCTCTGAATCTGGGACTCTGTCAAAGACCTTTGGGCACAGATTCTGGGGAAAAGGGTGACAAAGTTTAGAAATAAAACCCTGAGCAGTTTTTGTTCCAATCAATGCCCTTGGTTTGGGTGAATGTTGTACCTGCAGTTAAATAATCACTGATTGGATGATGAGGAAATAAATTTATATTCACATTACATTTAATTTCCATTGATGTGGGGACCTGCTGCTGGTTGGTCTCCATCTGGGTGTATCCCACAGCACACCAGGAATTCCTGGATTTCAGGAGATTGGTTAAAGCCCAGCTTGGAGTTGTGGGGGAGCTCATGGGCTGAGCCAGGCTTAGCTCTTCCCCTATGATCTGTGGTTGCTCTGAGCCTCATCCAGCCTGGCCTTGGACACTGCCAGGGCTGGGCAGTTCACGTTTGCCCAGTGCTGCAGGAGGAGGGGAACTGGGATAACTGGGAGGATCCTGAGTGGCCTGACTGGTGATTCCTTGGCAGGGACTGTCAGTGCCTGTGATCTTCCTTTGAGCCAAATGGTTCTGTGAAAGTTCATTTAGGGAAAAAAATAAAAGCCTTTGGCCCTCAGGTACCTTTGCTTATTAGTAACTTTAAAAAATCTTTTCCAGGATTAGAAGCTTGCAAAGAAATTCACACTGGATGAAAACCATTTCCTGAAGCTGGGTCTATTCCAGAAACTGTAACCCAAATGTTTCTCTGTCCGTGGAGGAGATTTCACATTTGAAGAAACTTCTACTGAAGGTAGGAACATCTCCCTGTCCTTTTGTCTTGGAATGCTTTGGGTGGGAAGGGACCCCAGAGCCCCTGCAGTGCCACCCCTGCCATGGCAGGGCCACCTCCCACTGTCCCAGGCTGCTCCAGCCCCAGTGTCCAGCCTGGCCTGGGGCACTGCCAGGGATGCAGGGGCAGCCCCAGCTGCTCTGGCAATTCCAGCCCAGCCAGGAATTCCTCATTGCCAAGATCCCATCCCTGGCTGCCCTCTGGCACTGGGAGCCATTCCCTGGGTGCTGTCCCTGCAGGCCTTGGCCCCAGTCCCTCTGCAGCTCTCCTGGAGCCCCTTCAGGCCCTGCCAGGGGCTCTGAGCTCTCCCTGGATCCTTCTCCTGTCCAGGGGAGCATCCCCAGCTCTCCCAGCCTGGATCCCTGGGACCTGAGGGGCTCCAGGCCTGCAGCAGCTCCAGGTGCTGCTGTTGTTGGCCCCAGGTGCTGCTCTGCAGGTGGGCTCTCACCTGAGCAAAGGGGTAGAACCCCCTCCCCTGTGGGATCCACCCAGCACTGGGGAATTTCTGGCCAGGGCCTGTGAAGTTCCTCATTAAGGGGCCAATTAATTCCCAGTAATGAGGACAAGCTCTGTGATGCTGGGTGCTCAGGTCTGGTGGCTGCTCCTGGGATTGATCCTGGTCTTTAATACCTTGAGTCATCTGAGAGGGAATTGTGGAGTCCCAGGGATGTTCTGGGAATGGAGTCCGGGCTCAGGGGCTCAGTCCCTGTGTCCCTGTGCCATCTTTGAGCCTGGGCTGCCTTTTTCCCCATGGAAAGGGCTCAGGCCTTGGCAGGGGCTGCCCAGGGAGCTTTGGAGTGCCCATCCCTGGAGGTGTCCAAGGAATTCCTGGAGGTGGCACTCGGGGCTCTGGGCTGGGGACAAGGAGGGCATTGGGCACAGCTGGGACTCAGTGATCCCAAAGGGCTTTTCCAGCCTCAGGGATTTTGGGATTCATGGTGTGCTGGCCAGGAGCCTCCCTAAAACCAGGTTCAACGGGGAAAAAATGCCTCTCAGAACCTGAGCTCAGGTCCATAATGGCTGGGAAGGGCATGGAACTCCTCGTTCCCTGTTCTTCTGGGCACTGCTGTGGCTGTGGCAGGAAATGCCCTGTGGCAGTGCCACCCTGTGCCCTCATCCTGGGGCAGGAAAAGGCAACAGGGATCTCTGACCACCCAGGGAGGAGTGGAACCATCCAGCAGAGCAGCTCAGGGCACACAGCAGGAGCTGCCCTCTCCTGCAGCAGCAGTTCCATTGGGGATTCAGTGCCCTGGCATTCCCTGGAGGTGTGGGAGGAGCAGGATCCTTCCCAGGGCCAGCACTGGAGTGGCTGACTCAGGCATTTTCCTCTTGGGAATTCCGTTGGGAAAAGCTCCCCTAATGCTCCAAAGGGAGAGGTTTTATGAAAAACAAGTTCTCCCATGGAAATAGGTGATGAGTTAAAAGATGCACAGACTGGAATGGTTAGGTGGGATATTGGGAAGGAATTCCTGCTGGGAGGGTGCTGAGGGCTGGGATGGAATTCCCAGAGAAGCTGTGGCTGCCCCTGGATCCCTGGAAATGTCCCAGGCCAGGCTGCATGGGGCTTGGAGCTCCCTGGTCCTTGTGACAGCTTTGGTAGGCTCAGCCTAATTATTTTAGTGTCCCAAGCAGATGTTGATTCCCTGATGTTCCTCTTGGGAACAGTGATCCTTCTGGGATCACTCCCAAATCCACTGGTTTGGGATCTGCCTGTGCCTTCGCCTCTTTCTGATTTGTGCTGATTCATTTCTTCCCTTTCACCCCGCTGCTGAGTCACCAAAGGGAGGGAGATTTGCTCTAAGGCTGTTTGGGAATTCCATGCCCAGCCCTTCCGTGGGAATTCAGCTGAGCCATTGATCAGCCTGGCCTTGTCCATCTGTGTTTTCCAGGAGGATTTTCCAGTGGTGGAACAGTTTGCTGGAAAAGCTGATTTGGGGGTTCACGTTCAGCAGGTTCAGTAAAGTGAGATTTTATTCCCTGGAGCTGGGATAACTGTTACTGGATAACTGGAATTAAAGGTGGAGAGTTCTTGGATGGATGTGTGGTCCTGGTGTTCTCCAGACTTCTTCCCATACTGGAATTGGAGGGAATTCCCTGCGTTTTGGGGTATTTTTTCTTGCTCTGTGTAGCAAAGCTTAAAATTATGTATTCTTATGGAGGAAATAGAGGAGATTTTGTATTAAAACTTGGCAAAAAAAAAGAATAAGCTTGAAATTCCCATCAGGAATCTGTGTCTGTCCAGGCTAAAATCCACCCTGGATGGAACTGAGACCTGCTCAGCTGGGCCAGAGCTGCTGGAGTTGGGGCTGGCTTTGGGATTTTGTACTGGGTGTTACTGGAATGGTGGGAGCATCCCAAAACTCTGTTTGGGAATGTCCCTCCTTCAGCACTTCCATGTGCCCCCACCTAGTAAAAACATTTAGTAAAAACAATTCAGTGATTTATTTTAGCAGGAATGATCTTAAATGGGCCTAAAAAATCAGTAAATCTTGGGAGTTTTGTCCTGATTTCCAGGAGCAGTTGCCTGGGGAGCTCCTGCCCCTCCCTGTTCACCTTTCCTGGCTCTGAGTGCACAGAGCATTCTGGAAAGGTTGGGAAATGCTCCGGGTGTTTCCTCTGTGCCTGTGTTTGCTGAGGCTCAGGAGGGCCCTTGGTGACACAGAACTGGCTGGGAATAACCCTGGGAGAAATCACAGCAACCCAGGGCCTGGATACTGCTGGAGCTGTGGGATCAGGGGGCTGGGAAAGTCACCTGAGGGTGACCCTGTCACCAGCACCATGCCCCCGGGGTTCCCTTAGAGTCACCTGAGGGTGACCCTGTCACTGGAACCACGCCCCTGAATCCCTTTGGAGTCACCTGAGGGTGACCCTGTCACCGGCACCACAGCCCGGGGTCCCTTTGGAGTCACCTGAGGGTGACCCTGTCACTGGAACCACACCCCCGGGTTCCCTTGGAGTCACCTGAGGGTGACCCTGTCACTGGAACCACACCCCCGGGGTTCCCTTGGAGTCACCTGAGGGTGACCCTGTCACTGGAACCACGCCCCTGAATCCCTTTGGAGTCACCTGAGGGTGACCCTGTCACCGGCACCACAGCCCGGGGTCCCTTTGGAGTCACCTGAGGGTGACCCTGTCCCCAGCACCGCTCCCAGGTTGCTTCCCTGCTGTTCCCACTGCAGTCCCCAAAGGGAGCCTTGGTTTTCTGGAGCTGCTGGCAGCAAGAAGCTGGGTGATCATCCATGAAAAATAAATAATTAAAGGACAAATTCCCCATTGGAATTCCCAGCCAGCGGCTCCTCGGCTCAGAACATTCTGTGTAAAACATTGATTTTGTCCTTATGCAAATGAGCAGCTCTGGGGCAGGTACTGTCCAGGACACAGCTCTGGGGAGGGTGGAAAATGAACCAAAATTAAATACAATAAAATAAAATAACACAAAATAACACATAACCAAAATGAATAAAATGTGTCCTCCCCCTGGCTCCTGAGCAGAGATGGAGAAGGAGAAGAAGAACAAAGCAGGGGTGGCAAAAGGGGTCCTTTGTTTGGGATTTTTAACAGCAAGTGCATTACTTGTTGGAACTTTCTATAAACTCAGCTGGAATTCTGTTGGCAGGGAATTGAATACTCCCAGCCCTGAGGAGGCAGGGTTTGTTAGTCTTGGAATTCTGTGTTGGAACAGGGAGATTAAATATCTCCTGCATTGTCCCAGAATTGAAACACCCCAACACTGTTTTTTATCATTCATTTATGGGTTGGAAACTGGTGCTGCAGTGCTGGGACAGGGGGGCTTCAATCCAGGTGGGGCCCAAAATCACCTCTACAGAAATCACCTTCCCTGGTGCCTCAGGCTGGGGAGGGCAGGCATGGATGGGATATTGGGAATGAGGAATTCCTGCCTGGCAGGGTGGGCAGGCCCTGGCACAGGGTGCCCAGAGCAGCTGGGGCTGCCCCTGCATCCCTGGCAGTGCCCCAGGCCAGGCTGGACACTGGGGCTGGAGCAGCCTGGGACAGGGGGAGGTGTCCCTGCCATGGCAGGGCTGGCACTGGGGGGGCTCTGGGGTCCCTTCCCACCCAGCCATCCCCTGGGAATTGCCTGGGCTGCAGTGCCCACCCAGAGGATCTGTAATTGCTCCTGTTAATGAGCTGTCCCAGAGCCTGGTGCCCGCAGGGGTTGCCATGGGGCTCTCCTTGGCTGCAGCCTCACTGCTCCTTCCCAGCCCTGCAGCTCCTGCAGAGCCTTGGTGGCAAACTCAGGGCTGGGGGTGACATGGGAATTTCCCTGCACGGGGCTGGGAGCTGCTCCCTGGAATGCAGCTCAGGTCCAGCCCCACAGCAGGTACTGACACAGAGCTGCCCTCCTGGAGCCCTCGTGGGTGTTGCTCTCATTGGATATTCCAGAAATAAAATCAGCAGCTGGGGAGGGCTGTGAGTGTCCACCTGAAAAAGGGAAAACAGCTCTGCTTTACTGGTGGCAAGAGTGACCTAAATTTAAGCACTGAGATGGGAGAAGTAGCAAATCCCATGGAATCAGAGAGTTCTGGAATGGGTTGGGTGGGAAGGGACCCCAAAGCCCCTCCAGTGCCACCCTTGCCATGGCAGGGGCACCTCCCACTGTCCCAGGCTGCTCCAGCCCCAGTGTCCAGCCTGGCCTGGGGCACTGCCAGGGATGCAGGGGCAGCCCCAGCTGCTCTGGCAATCCCAGCCCAGCCCTTCTCCACTCTTGCAGGGAAAGTCAGGCAGCTTTCCCTGGAGATGTATAAAAAGTTCAGGAAAGCTGTGGAATTGCCAGGATTACAATGGGTGTCAGTTTGGAAGGTGAGAATTCTGTGTGGATTCCACACCAATGGAAGGAATATTTCTGCATTTGGGTTGACTGAGCCCCCAAACCTCCTTCACTGTGAAGGCCTTTGGTGCCAGATTTTCCCTCGGTGAATTTATAACCAAGCAGAGATGGTTAAAAATACCCAAAGAACAGTTTGTGAGGAACACACCGAGCCCAGCAGTGCTGTCACTGCAGTGTCACATAGGTTGAACATTCAGATGGCTGCTCCCAACTCCAAAATTCAGTGCTAGAATCCCAAAATCCCTGGGCTTGGAAAAGCCCTCTCAGCCCATCCAGTAAAATTTGTGCCTGACCCCCACCTGTCCCCAGCCCTGAGTGCCAAGTCCAGGAATTCCTTGGACACCTCCAGAGATGGGCACTTCAAACCTCCCTGGGCAGTTCCAAGGCCTGAGCCCTTTCCATGGGGAAATTCCTGCTGATTCCCCCCTGAGGCTGCCCTGGCCCAGCCTGAGGCCGTTCCCTCTGCTCCTGTCCCTGTTCCCTGGAGCACAGCCCGACCCCCCCGGCTGTGCCCTCCTGGCAGGGACTTGTGCAGAGCCACAAGGGCCCCTGAGCCTCCTTTGCTCCAGGCTCAGCCCCTGCCCAGCTCCCTCAGCCCCTCCTGGGGCTCCAGCCCCTGCCCAGCTCCATTCCCTGGACACTCCAGCCCCTCCAGGGCTCTCCAGAGCTGCCCCCAGGATTCCAGGTGGAAAAATCCTGATGTGTAAAAGAAACTCAGTTTTTCCTCTGATCCATGTCCTGCTTCTGTGAATGCTTCACTTGAAGACTCACTCTGGAAGTTTCACCATGAAGGACTGAGAGATTTAAAGTCTAATGAGAAGATTGGGGTCTTCAGCTTTTTGCAAAGCCCTGCTGTGGTGACTGGAAGGCAGAGCCCCCTCAGTGTCATTCCTGGGGGGAAAATGGGCTTTCAGGAGCACAATGTCCAGGCTGTCCTGTAGCTGAGGGCATGCAGAGTGCGACCAGCAGAGGATCAGGCACAGGGACATTTTTGGATGCTGGAAAAAGCCAAAGGAATGGATGGAGAGAGTTCTGTGTGCAGAAATGGGGATGTGGGTTAGGTTAAAAACAGCCTTGTGATCCTGGGTATGGAATCACATGGTGCTGCTGGATCATCTGGGAATGTGGCACAGGGACACAGCCCAGCCCAGGGGCTGCGTGTGCAGAGCGTGGGAGCCAGGGCTGGCACTGCCCAGGATGTGTCCAGAGGGACAGCACCCAGGGAATGGCTCCCAGTGCCAGAGGGCAGCCAGGGATGGGATCTTGGCAATGAGGAATTCCTGGCTGGGCTGGGATTGCCAGAGCAGCTGGGGCTGCCCCTGCATCCCTGGCAGTGCCCCAGGCCAGGCTGGACACTGGGGCTGGAGCAGCCTGGGACACTGGGAGGTGGCCCTGCCATGGCAGGGGGGACACTGCAGGGGCTCTGGGGTCCCTTCCATCCAAACCATTCCAGGATTCCATGAATTCTGTACCTGGTGCTGTGACCAGTACAGGACTGTGAAGGGTTGTTGAGGAGCTGAGGTGAGATGGTGAAGGGCAGAATTGGAAGAGGAAGTGTTAAGCAAGAGGAAGAGCCCTGGAAGAGTCTCCTAGGAGTGGTCTGAACAGTGCCTTGCTTTGGTGTAACGCACAGCTTTTCCAAAATTTCAGTTATTAGGAAAGCAAAGTAGAAAAATATAATTAATAGTACTCACATAGAGAAAAATCGGGATAACAAAAGGGCAAACTAGAGTTGGGGTAGGAGTGCATGGAAATGGGGGATTCAAAGTGCAGTGCCCCATGAACGACCCTGAGGGGCTGGAGCATGTCAAGGGAATGGAGCTGGGAAGGGTCTGGAGCCCCAGGAGGGCCGAGGGAGCTGGGCAGGGGCTGAGCCTGGAGCAAAGGAGGCTCAGGGGGCCCTTGTGGCTCTGCACAAGTCCCTGCTAGGAGGGCACAGCCGGGGGGGTCGGGCTGTGCTCCAGGGAACAGGGACAGGAGCAGAGGGAACGGCCTCAGGCTGGGCCAGGGCAGCCTCAGGGGGGATTTTGGGGAAATTCCTGCCCCAAGAGGGTTGGAAAGCACTGGATGGGCTGGAGTGCTCATCCCTGGAAGTGTTCAGAAAATGTGTGGAGGTGGCACCTGAGGGCACGGGGTGGCAGTGGATGGGGTTGATGGTGGGACTCAGTGGTCTCAGAGGTCTTCTCCAACCTCAGCAATGCTGTGGTCATGCACAGTGGGTGTGGAGCAGTAACCGGTGCTTTCCTGCCCCCAGCCAGTCGTGTCCCATCACCATGTTCTGGAAGTTTGATTTGAACACAACGTCACACGTGGACAAGCTGCTGGACAAGGAGGATGTGACCCTGGAGGAGCTGATGGACGAGGATGACGTCCTGCAGGAATGCAAGGCCCAGAACCGGCGGCTGCTGGACTTCCTGTGCCAGCAGCACTGCATGGAGCAGCTGGTCACCCTCATCACCCACGAGCCCCCCGTGGACATGGACGAGAAGGTCCGATTCAAGTAGGTATTGGATCCCTGCTCCCCGGGACATGCCAGCCAGGGATCCTGGGCTGAAAACAGAGATTCCACCTGGGCTCCGTTGTGACCCCTCCTCAGGGGGAGGGAGGCTTTGAGCTCTGGGGATCTTCCAGCTTTGGAGGTTTGGAGGGAATTGGTTTGGTTTTGATGGTTTGACATTGAGTTGGTCTCCAAAAAAATTCATATTTCAAGTAATGTCTCCAAAAAAACATAGCTCAAGTAATGTCTCAAATAATCAAATCTGAAATAATGTAAAAAAAATAGTAAAAAATAGTCCTGCTGTTCCCTCAAAATCCAAAGCCCCCTGAATAGGTTTTTATAGGAAAGGGAAGCACAAGAGGTAGAAATCTCTGAACTCAGTGGGTTTCCAATCCCACAGAACAAAGTGAGCTGGAAAATGAATAAAATCTGGGGTATTTTCAGTGTGCTGCATGTCCAGATCCTGCTGATTTTAGGAATCACAGCTCTGGGCAGGCCCTGCCTCTGCTCAGACCACACTGAGCTCCTCACAGGGGTTTTCTCTTCACCAGAGTTGTGTTTGTGTATTTTTAACCCAATGTATACTCAAAAATATTGACATTTGGGTTTGGGGAGTTTGTTTTCTTTTGTGAAGTTTATATAAAAATAAAAGGCTGCTCTGACTATAAATAAATGAAACTGAGCAGGTTTTTCCTGGTGGGGATGGATCAGGGCTGGGGTTGGTGGAAAGCCACAGAAGTGCCGTGTTCAGGTGTGGTTTTGGGTAAGAGTTGATAATGATGTGGGGTGGCTGTTCCCAGGTGAGTGAATGCCCGGGAGTATGTGGGATAATAACTTGGAATATCCTGTGCCTGCTGTGCAAGGATCCTGCTCTGAAGGGTGAATTTTGGACCCACCTGCAGAGCTGCGTCAGCCCTGGGGGCAGCAGCTGAAGGACCTGGAGCAAGTCCAAGGAGCTGCTCCAGGGCTGGAGCCCCTCTGCTCTGGAGCCAGCCTGGGAGAGCTGGGAATGCTCCCCTGGAGAAGGGAAGGGTCCAGGGAGAGCTTCCAGCACATTCCAGGGCCTGCAGGGGCTCCAGGAGAGCTGCAGAGGGACTGGGGCCAAGGCCTGCAGGGACAGCACCCAGGGAATGGCTCCCAGTGCCAGAGGGCAGCCAGGGATGGGATCTTGGCAATGAGGAATTCCTGGCTGGGCTGGAATTGCCAGAGCAGCTGGGGCTGCCCCTGCATCCCTGGCAGTGTCCCAGGCCAGGCTGGACACTGGGGCTGGAGCAGCCTGGGACAGTGGGAGGTGTCCCTGCCATGGCAGGGCTGGCACTGCAGGGGCTCTGGGGTCCCTTCCCACCCAAAGCATTCCAGGATTCCCTGGCTGTTACCAAGCAGGTGAAGAATGAGGGAAGGGGGGCACAAGGACAGAGGTTTTAAGAAGGAAAATCCTGCTGGGACACCAAGGGCTGATGTTCATGGAGCATTTTCTTGGCAGCTCTTGGGACTCCCAGGCAGAGCAGACCCAGAAGCGTCTCCAAAGCCTGGAGAGGGGAAGGAGGGTTTGAGCTCATTAGAAACCAGGGAAGCTTTTGGGATAAATAAAGGCTGAGCAGGAAGAATGGACTCTGTGTAAATCCAGATGGAATCCCACTTTGGCTCTTCAGGAAAGGTTATAAAAGTTGGTGAAGTGGAACAGGGAGAAACTTGATAGCTTTGGAAGGATCTGGGGTTGGGGATGCATGGAGAGGGGATCATCCAAGGGCTTTATCCCTGGAACAGTGGGATGGAGGTTCATAAAGTTCAGAGGGGAAATTGCAAAGAGGAAAATCCCCAATAAATCCCCATCCAAGCAGAACTGGTGGAATGAAAGGAGGCTGGAGCAGGAAAGGAGAGTGTGAATCTTGGATCTGCCAATGAGCTGCTGAGCCCAAGGGTGAGGGAAGCTTGGCTTGCCAGGGTCGGAGGGGGAGCTCGGGTGAGGTGAGGTCCCTGCAGCCTGGAAACCTCCAGGGCTGGGATGTGGTGCCACAGCGGGAATGTTGAGGGGTTGGATCAGACCTGGGGCTGTGAGAGCTGCAGGAGCAGAAGCTGCTGGGACAGGGAGAGCTCCCATTTCTCTCCTGTCCATGGGATGTGTTTCCCAGGGAGGCTCCACACACAGATCTTTAGGAACTGTGGATGTTCTGTTCATGGAATGAGGCAGGGAAAGGAGAAAAGAATTGTGGTGTCCCTTCGGGGGTGTAAGGGATGGAAGGGCTGGAAGGTCCCTCTGTGGTGGTGACAGTGACATCCTCAGCCTCAGCTCCTTGGGCAGCGCCAAGCCTGGAACAGCAGCAGCAGGGCCTGAGGGGCTTTTGGAACCTCCAGGGCTGGAACTGCAGGAACAGGAGGAGGCTGCTGGGGAAGGGAATGGTGCAGGGAAAGGGTCAGAGCTCCCAGCTGGCCTGGAAGTGGCTTGTCTTGGTAGCTTGTAGGGCATGCAGAGATTGGGAAAGATCCTGGTGTAGAAACCTGGCATGGTCACAAGTCACTAATAACCCATTGTGGGAAAAGTGCCCTCACCAGAGGGAATCAGTCATGGAATGGCTGGGTGGGAAGGGCCTCAGAGCCCCTCCAGTGCCACCCCCACCATGGCAGGGACACCTCCCACTGTCCCAGGCTGCTCCAGCCCCAGTGTCCAGCCTGGCCTGGGGCACTGCCAGGGATGCAGGGGCAGCCCCAGCTGCTCTGGGCACCTGTGCCAGGGCCTGCCCACCCTGCCAGGCAGGAATTCCTTCACTTCCTTTGTGGAGGGCAGATCTCCAGAGAGTTCCCATCTCACCCGTGGTGGCTCTGGGTGTGTCCCTGCAGGTATCCCAACACGGCCTGCGAGCTGCTGACCTCGGACGTGCCGCAGATCAACGACAAACTGGGCGGGGACGAGACCCTGCTCAACATCCTCTACGACTTCCTGGACCATGAGCCCCCCCTGAACCCCCTCCTCGCCAGCTTCTTCAGCAAGACCATCGGGAACCTCATTGCACGGAAAACAGAACAGGTGGGGATGGGTCTGTCCCGATCAGGGAATTCCCGTGCTGTGCCCTTGCTGTGAGCTCGTGGTACTCCTGGACTTGGGTTCAAGGTTGGAGGTGAAATGGGGTCTGTGGGAAGTTCCTAGAATTCCTCAGTGCAGGGACATGCTGGTGTGGACAGACTCTTCCCAGAGTTTTGGGTTGGGATCTGCCACGGCTGGGATATCCCCATGGCACAGCTAAAGCTTCACTTTGCGTGCCAAGGCATTTTGAGGATCATCAGAGTCATCTCAATCCATAAACAAGGCCTCAGGCTCATCCTTGTGGAAGGGGTGCTGAGGCATGGGCTCAACAGGGATTCAGGAATACTCACATCCCAGTAAATACCAAGGTTGTAAATGCTGTCTAGTAGGGAGCTTGAGAGGAAAGGAAAATCCTCCAGCTTCACTTATTTCCATGGCATTGGGTTTCTCTGTGGCACAGAGGGGAGAAAAGTTGGCTGAAAAGATCTGATTTGGTGTTGCCTTGGAATAAGAATTATTCCCTTGTTCCCTGGAGGGTTTCCAGCCCAAGGTCGGTGGTTGAGACACAAAGGAGAAGCTGTGAGGGAGTTGTGAGGGAGTTGTGGGGGAATTGTGGGGGATTTGTGAGGGAGCTGTGGGGGATTTGTGAGGGAGCTGTGTATCCTGCTGGCAGCTGATGCAGGCTCCTGTTTCCACAGGTGATCTCATTTTTGAGGAAAAAGGACAAGTTCCTGAGCCTGGTGCTAAAGCACATCGACACCTCTGCCATGATGGACCTGCTGCTGCGCCTCATCAGCTGCGTGGAGCCCACGGCGCTGCGCCAGGACGTGCTCAACGTGAGGGCCTTCCCCTCCCAGCCCCTGTCCCTGCCTGGCTCGGGACAGGTGGGGTCTGTGCGTGTTTGATCCCAGGAGCAGATCCACCCCTCAGGCAGCTCCTGTACCCAGGGCTGGGGTCACTCCTTGGGGTTCCTCAGCCCCGTTGTGGCTCCAGGGCAGCAGCCTGGGCCACTCCTGGCAGCAAAGGGGTTCCCACTCATTTTTCATGGAGCAACCTCTCTTTAGTCCAGCTGGAGAGCTTGGAGGAAGGGAAACTGTGTTTTCCCAGTGTTCAGAAATTCAGACATTGATTGGGACAGCAATTAGTGTAATTCCTTACCATGTTCAAGGAATCATAGAGTCAAGGAATCCTGGAATGATTGGGGTTAGAGAGGACCCTAAAGCCCCTCCAGTGCCACTGCTGCCATGGTGGGGACATCTTCCACTGTCCCAGGCTCAGGAGCAGAGGGGCTCCAGACTCATCCCTGGAAATGTTTCTCCTTGTAATGGAACTTTACTCATTTCCCAAGCAGCTGAGTTGGGCATTGTTGGGATGAGTCTGGGGGATGTCACACCTGCAGCAGTTTTCCTGGAGCAGGAGTGGGATGTGAATGGAAATGGGTAGAGATGAGGGGCTGAGCCTGCCTGTGGGGCTGGGAGGGAGGAGTGGAAGGGAGCCTTTGGAGAGGATGTTCCTGGTTTGCCTGGGCCAGAAAGGGGGATAGGGAATGGTTTGCATGGAGAACAGGAAGTTGTGGAGCAAGGTGAAGGTGCAGTGACAACTGTTCCAACATCTGGCAGGAGGTGGAATTGCTGGGTGTGAGCAGCAGGAAGAACAGGAGCTGCTGGGAGAATGTGGTGGGGTTCTGCCACCGCTGCTCAGATGAGGCTGTTTGTCCCTGGAGCATTCCATGTTTTCCAGAGGGGCCTGCGTGTTAGTTCCATGGCAGGATGCAAATCCAAATCCATCCCCATCCATGCTGATGCAGATCTGAATCCATCCCTGTCTCTGCCTCAGGGATGGGATTGGAGAGGCAAGGAAGGGCTTCCCCTTCCTGCAGAGTTTCCCAGAGCCCCTCTTGTTCTGAGTTCTCAGGCATCCATGGAGGATTTTCTCTGCTGCTCTTTTCCCTGCAGTGGCTGAATGAAGCCAGGATTATCCAGAGACTCGTGGAGCTGATCCATTCGAGCCAGGATGAGGATGTGAGTGGCACCAGGGCTGGGATTTGGGGGGCTGGGCCCTGCAGGGTCCGGGAGATTTCCGTTTGCCTTGTCCCGGTGACCTGTGGAGGAGCCACCGGGGATGGCCTTGGCATGTCCCATCTTCTGCTCAGCACCAGATGAGGGGAATTGGAGTGGTTTCACCTGCTTTTGACTTACTTTACTCCAAATTTCTTGGTTCTGCTGCCTCAGTTCATCTCAGTCCTGCAGACAGTGGGGATTTCCCTTGGGATTAGGGAAGAACCTGCTGTTCCTGGAAGATCCTTTAAAATCAGCCACTTTATGCCATTTTCATATCTTTCTAGCCCCAAGTAGGAATTCAGTTGTAAAGCCCAGAAAATGCAGTTCTCTGAGCCCAGTTCCCTCAGCTCATCCCAGGCAAACTTCCCTCTGTGAGGAGAAAACTGGGAACATCTCCATGGATTGGATTTGTGTTGGAGCAGATGCTGAGGTACAGCAGCTCCAGAGAGGCTTTGCCTGATGGCCAGAAGCGGAGGATGAATTCCTCAAACACCCCTGGAAAGCCTTTTAAATCCCAGGAATTAAATGGTGAAGGGTTTTCTCAAGCAGGAAAGCTGAGCAGTGGGAGGAAGGATGGGATGTTTGTGTTGCAGATGTGCAGATTAGAGGATTGAGGAGAGAAAAAGGAATCCTCACCCCTGAGCTCCTGAACTGCTCTTGATGGTCACGTTTGGGCCAATCTCCTTTGAGTGCAAAGCCTGTTGATGCTGCTGCTCCAGGAGTGTCCAGCCCTGAGTAACTCCAGGGGGAGCAGGAGTGGGGTTGATCCCAGCCAGAGCATTCCCAGCCTGGCCAGGCTTGGCCCCAGCGCTGACGCTGCTCCTGTCCTGTTTCCAGAGGCAATCCAACGCTTCCCAGACCCTGTGTGACATCATCAGGCTGAGCAGAGACCAGAGCACTCAGCTCCAGGATGTCCCGGAGCCAGATCCACTTCTCACAGCACTGGAATCGTGAGTACTGAGGGCACTGGGCGTGCTGGGGGCGCTGGGTGCACTGGGAGTGGCTCCTGGATCGCTCTGCCGGGAGCAGACAGAGCAGGGATGTTCCTTTGGAGCTGGAGCAGCTCTGAATGGCCTCTTCAGTGTTCTGGGGGTTGGGGCTCTGTCCAGAGGCAGGAGAGGGGGTCAGGGAGCCCAAAGCTCCCAGCCTGGTCCACGCTGAGGCAAAAACCCAAGGAATTCCAGCCTGGGGAAGGGAGGGTTGTGTGGGGACCTCACAGCACCTTCAGGGTCTGAAGGGATGTCAAAGGAATCCCAGGACCTTTAAGGAGGGCTGTGATTCCCTGCAGTGGCAGGGGTGATGGCCATGGATGACACAGTACTTACAGACTTTTTTGGTACTTTTAGGCTTTCTTTGTAGTTTTGGAGAGGGCTGTGGGACCCTGCACTTCCAGGAACCATCTCCATAATTCCTGCTCAAAATAAAGGAGCATTTTGGGCAAAGGGGTTCTCTTACTCCTCTTCCCTTTCTGCTGACAGTCACAAAGCTCATTACCCTTCCTGGCCAATTTTCCCAGCATTGCAGTGACCTTTGGGTTTTGGATAACTTTTATCATCCCTGAGTCAGGAATGAATGATCAGCATGATGGAGGTGGGATCAGGGAATCAGCCCCAAATCCAGGTTCAGGAGCTGCTGGCTGGGTGCAATAAAGGGAATTTGGTCCATTACAGAAAATTGCCTCCTTTTCCTGCCTCTGCCTCCCCTGCTCTGCTTGACAGAGGGTATTTAGATGCTCCTTATCAAATAATCCACCCTCATGAATTATTCAGCTGTTTTTACATTTTTGTCTCATATTTTATTTATAGCCATGGAAAGGAGACTTTTTGGAACGTTAGAAAATAGTCAGGATTGGGCTGTGAACTCCAGGGATGCTGGGTTTGGCTGGATGTGGGACTGGGGAAAGCAGGGAAAGGGAAGGGACTTCCTGAGGGCTGGATTTTGGGGAGCTGTCCCTGAGGGACAGAGCTGGGATGTGGAGGGGAGCAGGAGCTGCAGGAACTGGAGCAACAACTTGACAAAACCAGAGGACAGTCTCAAGCTGTGCCAAGGGAAATTCAGGCTGGAGAGCAGGAAAAAGCTTTTCCAGCAAGGGGGATAAAGTTCTGCAATGGCTGCCCGGGGAGGTGGTGCAGTCCCCAGCCCTGGGTGTGTTTGACAAGCCTGGATGTGGCACTGGCTGCCAGGGGCTGGGCTGGACTCCATGGCCTTGAAGGTCTGTCCCAACCCAGTGATGGTGTGAGCTGGGGAGCAGGGCCGGCCTCAGCCTCCTGTTCCTGCCACCCGTCATTCCTTGGTGCGGCACAGAGCTGTGGGAAGAGTGGGATCTTCCCTGTGCCTTCAGTGGCTGCCCAGACAGCGCCTGGGCGGGCGCAGCAGCGCAGCCCCATGTGAGTGAGCCCTGTGTCCCCAGGCAGGAGTGCGTGGAGCAGCTCCTCAGGAACATGTTCGACGGGGAGCAGAGCGAGACCTGCATCGTCAACGGAACCCAGGTGCTCCTGACGCTGCTGGAAACGCGGCGCTCCGGGTGAGCCGCGACCGCCGCCGCTGCCGGCATCGCTGGGATCGCTGGGATCGCTGGGATCGCTGGGATTGCTGGGATTGCCAGGGTCACTGGGATTGCTGGGATTGCCAGGGTCACTGGGATTGCCAGGGTCCCTGGGATCACTGGGATTGCCAGGGTCACTGGGATTGCCAGGATCACTGGGATCACTGGGATTGCCAGGGTCACTGGGATCACTGGGATTGCCAGGATCATTGGGATTACTGGGATCACTCCGGTCACTGGGATTGCCAGGATCATTGGGATTACTGGGATCACTCCGGTCACTGGGATCCCTGGGATTACCGGGCTCAGTGGGATCGCTGGCATTGCTGGGATCACTGGGACCGCCGGGATTACCGGGATCACTGGGGTTTCTGGGATCACCGGGATCACTGGGATTACTGGGATCACCAGGATTACCGGGATCACTGGGGGCTTCAGGCTGTGCTGGGGGCACAAAGGGAAAGGCCCTGCCCAGACACAGGGAATGGCTTCAAGCTGGAAGATGGGAGTCCTGGATGGGCTACTGGGAGGGAATTCCTGGCTGGGAGGGTGGGCAGGCCCTGCTGCCCCTGGATCCCTGGCAGTGTCCAAGGCCAGGCTGGACATTGGGGCTGGGAGCAGCCTGGGACAGTGGGAGGAACAAACGTTTGTTAGGTAGCTCTTGCTGGGCCATTTTCTTTGGAAGTGTTTGGGAGTTTGGAATTCCAGGAAGCACTTTGGGAATGTGATTTGCCAGCTCTGCTGGGAGGTTATTTCTGGTCAGCTCCTCCTGAGCTCGGAGCAGGTTTGGTTGTGTGAGCAGCACCTGGGAAATTATACCAATATTAACTAATACAGTATAATAAATAACAGAAATAACTAATATAATAGGGTCAATACTGTGCAAGTATGGGAATGTGTTCAGGAGCTGAATATTATTATTTTTCATCCTCATTTTTGAAAACTACTGACATAGCCAGTGTGACTGGAGGCTCTTTAACAAAATCTGCACCTCTGGATACTGGGGGCAGTTCTGGGTCCCAGAAGAAGGAAGATGGAATGCAGGAAGTGTAGAAGGAAAATGGTTTTAGTGGAATTGCTGATTAAACCCCAGGTTGGGCGCTGGTTTAATATCATAAAGTCCCAGAATCCCAGGACAGACTGGGCTGGGAGGGACCTTGAGGACCCTGGTATCACTTGGTTGTTCAGAGTGGGAAGAGGGAATGGTGAGTGACTCGGAGTGAATCCTGGTGTTCCCTCAGAGTGGAAGGCCTGATGGACTCGTACACTCAGGGATTCGAGAGGTCTTACACTGTCAACAGCAGCATCTTACACGGCATCGAGCCCCGGCTCAAGGACTTCCACCAGCTGCTGCTGTGCCCGCCCAAGGTACCGCCCACACTCCCGGACTCCAGACAGCTCCAGCCTGGACACGGGGCCAGGGAGGGGAAATCCACAGCAAATCCTGTAACTCAGGCCTGCAGGGATGAGCAGCAGGAGTCTGAGAGTTGTGTTCAGGGAGATCTTTGGGATGGGGGATTGAAGGGAGATGGGAAGGGTGGAGAGGAAGAAACTTTCAGTGGATAGTTGGATTTTAATCTTCTGATTTGGAAGTTAAATCTCCCAGTGGCCCCAGAACCATCCTCTTGGGAAGGTGGTTTAGGTTTCCCTGCTGAGAACATTCCTGAAATGGGTGGGTTCTGTTAAATCTGGGAATTCCAGAACAGCTGGGGTTGTTAGGGATCATCCAGTGCTACTCCATGCAGGGCAGGGTCACCTGGAGCAGGTGACACACAGGGACACATCCAGCTGGGATTGGGATGTCTGCAGAACTGGGGAATGAGGCCCTCCCGGGGCAGTGCATGGTTCCAGGGCTCTGTCCCCTCCGTGGGAAGCTCTTGCCCCTGGTGAGGTGGAATTCCCACGATTGGATTTACGGCCCTGTAGAAGCCTGGTGCAGGTGTGCTGTGGAAACGTTGTCCTGCCCTGACTGCCCTCCCTGCCCTCAGAAACCGGCGATCCTGACCACGCTGGGGGTGCTGGAGGAGCCGCTGGGGAACGCGCGGCTGCACGGCTCGCGGCTGATCGCGGCGCTGCTGCACGCCAACACGCCCAGCATCAACCACGAGCTCTGCCGGCTCGGCACCATGGACTTGTTACTTGTGAGTGTCCGGGGGCGCCAGGGATGGGACCTGGAGCCCTTCTGGGCAGGGCTTGTGCGGGGGGCCAAAGTCGTGGCGTTCCCCTTACCTGCTCCAGTGAGGAGCAGATCCCTGGAAGAGCTTTTGGGATCTGAATCCGGCTGTTTGTGGTTTGGACTGAGCCTCACACTTCCAATTCCATGTCAGTTCAGTGGAGAAGGTGGGAAACAGTCTGTGCTGTGCGTGTGAGCTCCTGGAATGATGAGAGATTAATTTTCTCCCAGGATCCCTAAGGCTGGAAAAAGCCTTCTGGAACCTGGGCTGCCTTAAGAGAATTGATTCCACCCTTAGCAGTGGTTTAGTTCCTGTTTTTCCTAGGCTTCATTGAGCCCCAGCAGAGTTAAGTTGTTAAATTCAGTGTGTGTGCTGTGAGTGCTGTGTGAGAGGATTCCTAAATGCTCCATTTACTGGGAATATTCACTGATTTCCCAGCAGACTGAGTGCCCTGGGAATGCAGAGCCCAGCCTGCACTGGGTGCTGGCATGTAGCAGGAAAACCGTTTGAGTGGAATTGCTTGATCAAACAACAGCTTGGGCAACAATTTAGTATCCCAGAGTCCCAGAATCCTGGGATGGGTTGAATTGGGAAGATTCCTAAAGATCCCTGATATGATTAAAACCAGGAAAATTTATCCTGAGTAAACTCTTCCATCTCTCGTTTCTCCTCCAGGATTTATTTTTTAAATACACGTGGAATAACTTTTTGCATTTCCAAGTGGAGCTGTCCATAGCAGCCATCCTGTCCCACTCGGTGCAGGAGGGGAAGCCCAGCCCGGGGGAGCCGGGCAGCAAAGAGGAGGCTCCGAGCGGGAGCGCGGCCCCGGAGCCCGCGGAGCCCGCGGAGCGCACACAGCCCCCTGCCGGAGCCACCGAGAACGTCATGGTCACCCACGTGAGAGCTGGGCTGGGGCTGGGGCCGCGGGGTGCCTGGGCTGGGGCTGGGGTCAGCAGGGATCTCTGGGATCAGATTGGGATCACCAGCGTCCTTGTGGTGGGGCTGGGGTCACCAGGGCATCTCTGGGATGGGCTGGGGTCACCAGGGATCTCTGGGGTGGGCTGGGGTCACCAGGGATCCTTGGTCTGGGGCTGGGGTCACCAGGGATCTCTGGGATGGGCTGGGGTCACCAGGGATCTCTGGGATGGGCTGTTCCAGAGCAGGCACTTGTCTCAATGTAGATTTTTTTATTATTATTATTTATTTTTATATGTAATTTTTAGTGGTTTTTTTTTTTTATAATTTATTGCCTTTAAAAATTGTTTTTATTACTTATTATCAAATTTTCGTGGGCTTTATTATTATCTGTTCTTAGTGGGTTTTATTATTATTTATTATGATTTGTAGTGGGTTTTATTATTATTTTTATCTATTTTTAGTGGGCTTTGTTATTATCATTTGTAGTGGTTCTCATGGAGCTGTGGTGGCTTTTGTGCCTTTATTTGCAGCATCCCATTAAAACTCCCCTCGTTTAATGACCCTGTGAATCCCTTAGTATTTATTAAAATTAACTCCATTTATTATTCAAATTCCATTTTTTAAAGTAAAACTTACTACAAATTTTGGACAAAAAGCTAACCAAGACCATTCCAGCTGTGAGTGGCCAGGCCTCAGTGTGGTGGCTGGAAAATGCCAGCAGTGCTTTAGTTCCTGCTGCTGGGGATGCTCCAGGTGTTGCTGCTGTGCTGGGATCCTCTGGGAATAACCAGGAAGGAACTGGGCTCTTGGGCAGGGGAAGGTTTGAGCTCCTGAGGAGCAGCCAGGGAAGGAGCAGGAGGATCCACAGTTCTCCTTTGGAAAATCCTGAATATCCTCCCGTTTTCCCCACAGCTGTTCCAGAAGTGCTGCCTGGTGCAGAGGATATTGGACGCCTGGGAAGCCAATGACAAAATCCAGTAAGGAATTGCTGGCCTGGGGCTGCACATTGACTTGGGAATATTCTTGGAGAATTTCCATTTGAATGGTGTCCAAATAGACTTGGATTTTGGTTGGGATTTGGAACTGGGATGGTTCGCATGCTGACAAGCCAAATTCCCAAACAGACAGATTTGAAGGCATGATTGGTTTTATGGATGTTTCCAACACCCCATCCCAAACACTCAGTCTTCTGCTTTCCTGCTTTCTCAGGGAATCCCATGGAATATTCACTTTTTAAACTTTTTTGTTTGTTTGTTTCAAGTGCACAATTTTATTCTTCCCGGAGTAGAAAACTGTTGGAAGTTGGGGTGGCCAAGCATTTGTGGCCTGGATTTCCTATTTTAGCTTTATAAACCCCTTGTGCTGATTGGGCTGATAAGAACTTAATATTCTAAAAGAACTAAAACATTCAAGTGGAAATATTCCAGAGGCTTCAGTTTCAGTGTCCAGCTCAGTGTTTGGTCCTCCCTCTCTATTTTGAGCTCCTGGTGGCTTCCAAGGCCTTTGGAGTCCCACTGGGGTTGTTTAGGCCATAATTGGTGGATTGAGATCTGGATTACATTTTTTTTTTTGTTGCTGTGATTTGGGGTTTTGGGTTTTTGGTTCTTTTTACAGCCTCTTGTCCACATAAGGAATTTTGCTGGGCATTTCCTTGCCCAGTTCTGTAGGACCAAAAATATCCCTGGGTGCTGCTTGGGAGTTTTCCTGATTAAACCAGAAAGGAGCCAGAGCTCATCCCTTCTTCCTGCCAGAGTTCCAGCCACCACCACACTGGAAAGAATCTGAGTGGAAGGAAAAAACAGGGATTTAAGCAGAGGAATCTCAGCTGGGGCTTTGGGAAGGTGGAGTTTCCTTGGCTGCTCTCAGTGGGCAGATGGAGAGCAGCAGGGACCGACCCTGGATCCCTGGCAGTGCCCAAGGCCAGGCTGGACACTGACAGGGCTGGCACTGCAGGGTCCCTTCCCACCCAAACCATTCCCTGGGCTGGTTTGGAGCACGGCTTCACTCTGCAGGAGAGGAAGCAGTGAGGAGCCAGAGCAGGGACTCGAGGCTGCTTGGGCTCTGTGTTGGGAACTGGTTTTATCCCAGGGGCAATCCCATGCTTGGATGGGAATGTCTTCTGTTCTGGGGGAGTCACTGCTGCAATCCCAGTCCCACCCTGGAGCTCTGCCAGTAGCTGTGCTGTAGACCCTTAACTTTGGGTGTTTTCTTCCCTGGGAATTGCAATCAGATTTATTCCTGCATCTTTTCCATGTTTAGGTCCTTGTTTAGAGCCCCTCCCATGTTACCTGGGCAGGAGGAGGGATCAGGAGGGAACAGGGCAAAATGAAGGAAGGTCCCTGTGCTGGGGCCGAGCTCAGCCCATCCTGCCAGAGCAGGGCTGATCCCTGTGTGGGGCTGGAATTCTGTGACCAGTGGGGTAGGAATGCTGTGGCCATTGTGGCTGGAATTCTGTGGCCAGTGGGGCAGGAATGCTGTGGCCATTGTGGCTGGAATTCTGTGACCATTGGGGCAGGAATGCTGTGGCCATTGTGGCTGGAATTCTGTAGCCATTGGGGCAGGAATGCTGGGGCTATTCCCAGGGCTTTGTCCTGGCTCTGTGGTTATCCTGGCTCCATGGGCATCCTATCCTGGCTCCATGGGTGTCTCGGCTCCTTGGGTATCCCAGTTTCATGGGTATCCTGGCTCTAATGGGTGTCCCAGTTCATGGGTATCCTGGCTCCAAGGGTGTCCTGGCTCCATGGGTACCCCAGTTCCGTGGGTACCCCAGTTCTGTTGGTATCCCAGTTCCATGGGTATCCCAGTTCCATGGGTACCCCAGTGCCATGGGTGTCCTGGCTCTGTGGGTATCCCAGCTCCATGGGTATCCCCGCTCCGTGGGTATCCCGGCTCTGTGGGTATCCCGATTCTGTGGGTATCCTGGCTCTGTGGGCATCCTGGCTCTGTGGTTGTCCCAGTTCTGTGAGTATCCCAGTTCTGTGGGTATCCCAGTTCCATGGGTATCCCAGTTCCATGGGTATCCTGGTTCCATGGGTATCCCGGTTCCATGGGTGTCCTGGCTCTCTGGGTATCCTGGCTCTGTGGGTATCCTGGCTCTGTGGGCGTCCTGGCTCTGTGGGTATCCTGGCCCCGAGGGTGTCCTGGCTCTGAGGGTATCCCGGTTCCATGGGTATCCCAGTTCCATGGGTATCCCAGTTCCGAGGGTATCCCGGTTCCATGGGTGTCCTGGCTCTGTGGGTATCCTGGCCCCGAGGGTGTCCCGGCTCCGAGGGTAGCGGCTGCTCTCTGTTCCAGGGCAGAGGGCGGCAGGAGGAGAGGGAACATGGGACACCTGACCCGCATCGCCAACGCCGTGGTGCACAACATGGAGAAGGGGCCCATGCAGGCCCAGATCAGTGACTTCATCAAAGGTACCGCCTGCTGCTCCTGCTCCTGCTCCTGCTCCTCCTGCTCCTCCTGCTCCTCCTCCTCCTCCTCCTCCTCCTCCTTCTCCTTCACTTTTCACTGCTCTCCAGGGAAAAATAACCCTTGGGAGCTCCTGGGAGGGCTCACTGCAGGTATTTCCTCAAGATCCTTTCCCATTGGAAAGTGTTCCCAGGGAAATCCCACAATATGCCATCATTTAAAGTATGGTGGGACCCCATTTGGCTGCTCCTGGTTTTCACACAGTGAGGTTAAGATTGGACAGTGGGAGGTGTCCCTGTCATGGCAGGGGTGGCACTGGGTGGGCTTTGAGGTCCCTTCCCACCCAACCCATTCCATGATTCCATGACTCTCTGAGGAAGGAGACATGAGGTTGTGTCCCCAGATGTGCTCATCAGGGATATTCCCATTGCCAGACTGTGTCCATCCTGCCCTCACTGGATCCACTTGGAAAACTGGTTTTGTCCCATGGCTTTGGGTGGGAGGAAGGAAGATTTTCCATTTTCCACATTTTCCATCCCCACTGCTCAGCCCCTGCCGGGCTGGGAGGGGGTACAGCCGGGCAGTGACAATCTGGGGGCACAATCTTCTGCTCTTTTCTCCTTGTATTATTTCTCCATTTCCCTGCCTCAACCCTCAAGTTCTGCTCACCTTTGTGCTCCCAGTTGTGCTGGGCTGGGAGAGATGGGAGGGGAGGGCACCCCCAAGGTGAGAGAAGCTGTGAGTCCTCAGCCCGGGTGAGTCCCCAGGGAGTTCAGCTGGCTCAGAACTCCCATGGTTTCTGTGTCCCTTTTGTTCCAGAGTTGCCTGAGGACTGCAGGGGCAGGTGGGAGAGTTTTGTGGAGGAGACGCTGACGGAGACAAACCGGAGAAACACGGTGGATTTGGTGAGTTGGTCACTCCAGTGCCTGCTGGGCTTCCCCTCACAGAAGAAAGGGATATTCCTGGTTTTTCTCATTTTCCTTCTTTTGCTGAAGAACGCTTCAAGGCAGAGTAGAAAGCATTTCCATAAACATGTTTCATAACAGTCCTTCAGCAGAGCTGATCTGTGGTGCTGAGCTGGTCCCTGGGATTCCTTGGGGCAGCTCCTGCCTGGGCAGGAGTTTGGGCTTTGGTGGAACTGAAACATTGGAGCTTTTCCAGCTTTCCCTGGTTCCCTGACTGGTTTGTGCTTTCCCAGGTGAGCACCCACCACCTGCACTCCTCCAGCGAGGATGAGGACATTGAAAGTGCTTTTCCAAATGAGCTCACTCTCCAGCAGGTGAGTTGGGATCATCTGCACTAATTCTGGGAAACTCGCTGCTCCGGTTGCCTTTGGTCCATCCTGGTGTGGAGCAGCTTCCTGAACTCTGCTCCCAGTCTGTGTTCATTTCCTTTGGGCTTTCCCAGAGCAGTTCCATGGCCTGGGATCCACCTGGGAGCAGGGCAGGAGGCATCAGGATGGGAATGCCTTGTGTGACCCTGCTCTGGGAGGGGGTCAGAGTGTGGATTTCACACTCTTCCCTGGGATTTTAGTGTTTTCCTGGAGGAGCTCCACTGACTCTTTCTGGAGTGTCTCTGAACACCCTACTGATGGATTTTTTGGGATCCCTTCCCAGGCCTTCTCTGAGTACCAGATCCAGCAGATGACAGCCAATTTCGTGGATCAGTTTGGCTTCAATGATGAGGAGTTTGCAGACCAGGATGACAACATCAAGTGAGTCTGGGAGTGTTTGGTGGCAGCACTGAGTGAGTCTGGGGGTGATTGGCATTTCAGCCTCTTTGCATCCCATCCTCCCTCTGCTTCAGGTTTACAAATGAGCCTTGTTATCCCTCCTCAGGTTGTAAACAGCTCCTTGTTTTCCAGGAGCCCAGCCCGATCTCCAGAGCCAGGTGGAGAAGCAAGGAAAAGTATTCTTTCATTTCAAAGAGGGATATTTGAAATAAAGCAGGCAACTGTTGTCCAGCCCTGGTCTGGAATGAGTTTAAAGACAAAGCATGAGAGCAAACTCGGGGCAGTTAAACAGATCTTTTCCAAGGCATTAAATCCTTATTGGAAGGAGGAGTGAAGGGACAATGCTCTGATGGAATCCATGGAAAATGCAGCCATTTTCCCCCTCCTGAGGAAGGGAGCAGGGGTGATCAGGAGCAGTGGCATTTCAGGGAGACAGGGAAGGGGATTCAGTGTTACACAACTTGCTGAATCCAGAGCTTGGAATTCCCTGCTTTTACAGAATTCATTCAATCCCATTTAAGCTGCAGCTCATCCTCTCTCCTTAAAAATGTACCTAGCACTGGGATTATCCCAGTGGCCATAACAGTCCTGAAATTGGGACCAATTATGGAAAGAGCAGTGCTCCAGGGGATCCCAGTGCTCCTGGGTTTGTCTCCATCCCAGGAATTCCTTAGGATCCAAGGCAGCACTTCTGCCCTTCCCATCCAGGGTTTTTCCTGAGCCTCAGAGATGTCAGAAATTTGATAAGGCCAAAAAGTTCTAGAATAGAATCAGAATTGAAATGAACAGAAATTATTCTGTTCTACACATAATTTTTTAAAAATAAAATAAAATAAATAAAAGACTTTTCACTGCTGGCAAATACAGCCCCATGTGAGTGAGGGGCAGGGAGGAGTTAAATCCCTGTGGAGCTGCCCCAGGGACTTTGTGCCAGGTGTAAAATGAACAAGAAACTGGAAAACGTCTGCCTGGCATGTTGTAGCTCTGTTTGTGATTAGAAAAGGAGAATGTCCTGCAAAACCAGGAATATTCTGGGAGTGGTGCTTCCTGCCAGCTGTTTCCAGGTGGTGGACACTGGGCTGGAAGTGAATTGGAATATTTAAGGACTATCAGTCATGTGTCAATGGCCCTGCGATTGCAGGAGTGTTGAACAGGAGAGTCTTTCAAAGAAAATGACACTGGAAAAGCTACAGATCCATGAGTAGGGAGATGAGCTCTTCCTGAATCCAAACTCTGGGAATTGGGAATTTCTGGGCTTGCAGCACCCTCTGCTGTTCCCACCAGGGGCTCCCCTGCCTTGGACTGGGAATTGGGTCATCCGGGGATATTCACATCCTGGGATATTCACAGAACAGCACACCTTGGGCTTTGAGACTGAGATTCACAGAATCCCAGGATCCTTGAGGCTGGAAAAGCCCTCCCAGCCCATCCAGTCCAAGCTGTGCCCAATGCCCTCCTTGTCCCCAGTCCACAGCCCTGAGTGCCACCTCCAGGAATTCCTGGGACACCAACAGGGATGGGCACTCCAAATTTCCCCTTCCAAGGCCTGAGCCCCTTTCCATGGGGAAATTCCTGCTGATTCCACCCTGAGGCTGCCCTGGCCCAGCCTGAGGCCGTTCCCTCTGCTCCTGTCCCTGTTCCCTGGAGCACAGCCCGACCCCCCCGGCTGTGCCCCAGGAATCCCCTCCAGTGTCCCCCGTGCCGGGAATGTTCTAGGCTGGAATAACCCTTCCCTCGTTGAGGGTACACCATGGGCAGGAGTGGCTGTGCAGGGATCCCAGCCCAGGAGTGGCTCTGGCCCTGCTGCTGTCCCTCTGGGAAGCACGGGCCACTCCTGAGGCTCTTCCCTCCCTCCTCCCTCCCAGCGCTCCCTTCGACCGCATCGCCGAGATCAACTTCAACATCGATGCCGACGACGACAGCGTGAGTGGGGCTCTGGGCTGGGGCTGGGGTCAGGGTGCTGCTGCAAAGGTGCTGCTTGCATGCTGACAGCAAAGCTTTGGGGGCTTTGGGCAATGCACAGGGGACTGAGAGAGCTGGGCACTGCTGGCCCCTCAGGGCTTCCTGCCAGTGAATGTTCCCTCTGAGGCAGCACCCCTGGCACAGAGTCCCTGGCAGGGCCACCTCCCACTGTCCCAGGCTGCTCCAGCCCCAGTGTCCAGCCTGGCCTGGGACACTGCCAGGGATGCAGGGGCAGCCCCAGCTGCTCTGGCAATCCCATCCCAGCCAGGAATTCCTCATTGCCAAGATCCCATCCCTGGCTGCCCTCTGGCACTGGGAGCCATTCCCTGGGTGCTGTCCCTGCAGGCCTTGTCCCCAGTCCCTCTGCAGCTCTCCTGGAGCCCCTTCAGGCCTTGGAAAGGGCTCTGAGATATCTCTGGATTCCTCTCCTGTCCAGGTGAACACCCCCAGCTCTCACAGCTTTAGGTCATCTTTCCAGACACAGATTAGGGAAGCATAGGCAGAGGTGGATTTCTCATGGATCTAAACATTGCCAGGCTGTTCCTGGCCTTTCCTGGTTTATTGCCCCAAAGCAAAGCAGCACCTGGACTGTGGTGGTCCCAGGTGATCCCAGCTCTGAGCAAAGCTGGATTTGGTCAGCCCTGAGACCTGGGCTTAAAGCAGTGTCTCCAGAGAACCTGTGGAAAGTGATTTCCCTTTGGTCCTGCAGCCCAACGCCTCCCTGTTCGAGGCCTGCTGCAACGAGCGCATCCAGCAGTTCGACGACAACGAGGAGGAGGAGGATATCTGGGAGGAGAAGGACATCTCCTATGCCACCCAGGTCAAGTCCAGGACACGGTAAGGTGAAAGCAGAGCTCTGATTTTCCCCCTGCTGCTGGGAATCTGCACATTTCAGTCCAGGCCAGGAGGAATTCCTTGGGTTTTGTGTCATTTTGGGGCTGTGAGGTTTTGTCTGACACAACCCTGAGCACTTTCCCTGCCACTTGTGTTGGGGGTTCTCCTGAACTGGAAACAGATCCAGTTCAAGGGAATTCATTAACAATGGGAACACCTAATTAATGAGTCTTCCATCAAACACATTAAAAACCCCCACCCTTAGTGTGAAACACTTGGAATTTGCTCCTTCTCTCATCCTTGGAGAGGAGGAGGAGGAGGAGGAGGTGAGACGGAGGGGAGTGGGCAGAGCATTCTTTCTCAGAACATTCAAATCAGAAAAGTGAGAACAAGAGGCCTCCCAGGGGCATCTCGGGCTTTGAAATAATTTTTCATCCCTTTGACAGAGCCACTCATTAAAATAAAGTTATTTCCATAATTCCCAATCTGCAGTGTGATCAAAAGAAACGGAGAAAACATCCAAGGCTTCCCTGTGTCCTTTCCAAGCATGAACAGCCTCAGGTCCTGCCTGGGCACAGGGTGGGCTCCGCACCAGTGTCTGTCCCCTCTCTGAGCACTGGTTTGTGTGGTGTCCCCAGCCCTGGTCTGTCCTGCACCTCCAGGAATGCTGGCAGCAAAGCCCTCAGGAATCTGGGGGAATCCCTCTGAGCACCCACGATTGCCCTGAGCAGTTGGGGGAAATATTTTGGGGGAAGCAACCGTGGCAAAGGCTCTGGGCTGTTTCCCCAGGGACAGGGAGGAGGAGCTGAGGGGTCCAGGCGTGGCTCATTCCCAGTTCCCGTTCAGGTTTGGAGCCTCACAGACGTCAGAGAGCTCCAAGAGTGACCTGGAGAACGGGGACCACGACGGCAGCGTGGACTCAGAGGAGGAGGAGGAGCGGCCACCACCGCCCTCCCCACACAAGGGCAGCACCCCAGAGCAGAAGGACTCAGACTCCTGCCAAGGTACCGGGCTTGGGAGAGCATCCCTGGGGCTGCAGGGATCACAGCAGCTCTCACACATTGCCAGCTCCTCTGGGCAATCCCCAATTCCTCCTGGCCAGGGGAAACGGGAATGTCAGGGCTCACCTTGTGCCTCTGGAGTCTCTGGAGCTGCAGCCCTGCCCCAGTACAGCCCTTGTGCCAGGCAGCCCCACAGGGAGAATCCCAGGGAAAGGGTCCCTGCCCATGGCAGGACTTGGAATGAGAGGAGCTGTAAGGTCCCCTCACACCCAAGCCATTCCATGGTTCTGTGGCTCCCTGAATCCCAGCTCCTTCAGTGCAAATCCCAATCAAAGCAGCAGTGCAGGAATGTGACCTGAACTCTTCCCATCCCAGGACAGGAGTTGTGTGCCCACCTTTGCCAGGTGTCTCCACACCCTCATCCCTGCCTGTTCTGCTTTTCCAGCTGTGCTTTGCCTGTGGCAAACCCATCCCTACAGTGACTGGAGCAGGAGTGCAGAGGGACTGGCTTTTCCTGGAATCCCAGGAATGGGTTTGGGTGGAAAGGGATCTCAAAGCCCCTGCAGTGGCACCCCTGCCATGGCAGGGACACCTCCCACTGTCCCAGGCTGCTCCAGCCCCAGTGTCCAGCCTGGCTTTGGGCACTGCCAGGGATGCAGGGGCAGCCCCAGCTGCTCTGGGAATTCCAGCCCAGCCCCTGCTCACCCTCCCAGACAGGAATTGCTTCCTAAGACCCCGTTTAAACCTGGGGCTGGAAGCCATTCCCTGTGTCCTGTCCCTCCAGGCCCCTGTACATTGTCCTTTTCCGTTTTGTCTGCTCCCTTCAGGTGTTTTCACAACTCTCTGTGTAAATGACACCATGAGAATGCTGGACACACACGGTGCTGTTAGCAGAACAATTCCAAGGGACAAAACACTTTCCCAACCATCCCTTTTTCCACACTTTTTGAGTTCTATACCATTTTTTTCTCTGGGTGCTGCCTTTGTGTTGTCACTCTGAGCACCAGGCAGGATTATCCCAGGTTCCTGCTCTCTGCACCCCTTTGGAAGTGTCAGATAATTCCAGTCCATTGGGAAGAGCCAGTATGAACCTTCCAGTTCCAGTGGGCTCTCTGTGTGGCAGCCCAGTCACCCTCTGCAGATTCAGTTGGAATTTGGGATCACTTTTGGGGATACAGCCTCGAGGGGCCTCTCCTGCCTGGTTCTGTTCCTGCAGAGCTCTGCAATCCTC
The DNA here is from genome assembly GCF_023055355.1 of Agelaius tricolor. Lineage (NCBI taxonomy): Eukaryota > Metazoa > Chordata > Aves > Passeriformes > Icteridae > Agelaius > Agelaius tricolor. Next base: position 463,019 of record NW_027269346.1, read on the forward strand.
CCTTTTCCCTAAGCTAAGGAAAAATGCTATTCCAAAGATGGGATTTGTAGGACTGGAGGTTGGAAGTGGGACTAGAGGTGGAAGGATGTTCTGGAGGAGGAATTGTCCAGGACTGTGAAAAAAGCAGTGGGTGATTTTTAGGATCTTAAATATTGGAATCCATTGATCAGTTCTTTACCTGAAACCCAACCATTGGAGATGGAGATGGGACCTTTTGGCAGGGAACTGAGGGACTTGGAGCTGGGAATCACTGGCTTGGGGGATGAAGCCACCCCTGGTGTCATTTGTCTCCATGGGTGCCTCTCCTGGGGATAAACATCTGCAGAGGGATTTCTGTGGGACACAGGCGGGTGGGGAAGGGGGGCCCTGGGTTGGGTCCCTGTGTCCCTGGGATCCCAGAGGTGTTCCTGGGATGTATTGGGATGTCCCTGGGATGCCCCTGGGATCCCAAGGATGTTCCTGGCCTGGGTTGCTGTGTCCCTGGCATGTTCCTGGGATGTTCCTGGGTTAGGTTACTGTGTCCCTGGGATCCCAGGGATGCTCCTGGGCTGGGTTACTATGTCCCTGCGATCCCTTGGGTGCAGTTGGGATGTCCCTGGGATCCCTGGGATGTTCCAGGGATGGGTTGCTGTGTCCCTGGGATCCCTGGCATGTCCCTGGTCTGTCCCTGGGATCCCTGGGATGTTCCAGGGATGGGTTGCTGTGTCCCTGGGATCCCTGGCATGTCCCTGGTCTGTCCCTGGGATCCCAGGGGTGTTCCTCGGCTGGGTTGCTGTGTCCCTGGGATCCCTGGCATGTCCCTGGCATGTCCCTGGCTGCCTGCAGTGTCCCTGGGGTGCTCCTGGCCGGCTGAGGCCGGGCTGGCACCCAGGCTGTGGTGTCCCTAGGGGCTGGCTGGACGGCCGTGTTCGAGCCCGCGGGCCCCACGCCGCCCGTGGCCATGGACGTGGGCTCCAGCGTGTGGGACTCGGCCGCCCCGCAGAGCAGCGCCCCGGAGGAGAAGGGCTGGGCCAAGTTCACAGACTTCCAGCCTTTCTGCTGGTAAGAGCCACGGAATCCCAGCTCCCCTGGGGCTTGGGAAGCGAGCAATATTTGGGGTACGTTTTGATGGAGTGCCTGGCTGCAATCCTTTCTTCTTCTCCTTCCCATCGCTTCCCTTTTATTGTTTAATGCTGTCTGATGATCCTGGATCAGGGCTCCTTTGTGCTTCCCACTGCTTCCCAGTGCTCCTGACTGGGGTGGGACACAGCCCTGCTTTCTGTGTCCTCACTGGGGTACAAAACCAGGAAATAAGGTTTAGAGAAATTCACAGTAGTGATGGGAAGGAAGAGCAGGGCTGGTGGCTGCTCCTGGGGCTGTTGGGAGGCTCTGGGATGATCCTGGCTCCGTGCTCAGGGCTCTTCCCTCCCCAGCTCCGAGTCGGGCCCTCGCTGCAGCTCCCCCATGGACACCGAGAGTGGCGGCACCGACGGGACCCCGGCGCAGGGCCAGGACAAGAACTGTGAGTGACACTGGGCCACACGGGGAGCTCTCAGCCCTGGGAACTCTGCATGGAGCCCCTGGGGCAGGAGAAACCTCCCTGCAGGGCCCCTGCTCTGAGCATTCCCTGCGGGGTCAGTGAGCGAAACAAAGGCAGAGATCCCCAGGGTTTGTTGGGACAGTGTCAGCAGGGAAGGGATGGAGCTGCAGTGGGGTGGAACTGATATCACAGGCACACTTCATTTATCCCTGGAAGTGTCCCAGGCCAGGCTGGACGGGGCTGGCAGCACTCTGGGACAGTGGAAGGTGTCCCTGCCCATGGTGGCACTGAGTGGGCTTTGAGATCCTTCCCACCCAACCCATCCCACGATTCCCAGACCATCTGCAGTGGTTGCAGGCCCTGTTTGACCCCTCGGGCTGGTCCAGGCAGCTTTCCCGAGGTTCCAGTGTGGGCTCTTCCTCCCCCAGCCAGCACTGCTGCCTCTCCCTGTGTGTGGAACGCGTGTGGGACACGGAAGGCACCGCTGGTGGCCTTGGACAGCAGCTCCTCGGGCAGCTCCGAGAGCGACGACGACGACGACGACAAGGCCAAGGCTGGCACGGAATCCACGGCCACGGCACAGGAGCCCGGCAAGGACAGAGCAGCTCCCTCCAGGTGGGAAGGGATCAGCGTGGGCTGGGATGGCCCCTGGGCTGGGATGGCCCCACGTGGCTCCAGTGTCCCTTCTCCTGTGGGCTCCATCCCCTGGGAGCAGGTCCTGCCCTGGCATGGCACAGGGGGCTGAGGGACATATTTAGCACAGGGTTATTCCAAGGAAGGGTTGGGGCTCCTTTGGGCCACTCCAGTGTCACAGGAGAATTTCTGTCCCCGTCCTTTGAGCCACTCCAGTGTCACAGGAGAATTTCTGTCCCCGTCCTTTGGGCCACTTCAGTGTCACAGGAACATCTCTGTCCCTGTCCTTTGGGCCACTCCAGTGTCACAGGAGCATCTCTGTCCCTCTCCTTTGAGCCACTCCAGTGTCACAGGAGAATCTCTGTCCCCATCCTTTGGGCCACTCCAGTGTCACAGGAACATCTCTGTCCCTGTCCTTTGGGCCACTCCAGTGTCACAGGAGAATTTCTGTCCCCGTCCTTTGGGCCACTCCAGTGTCACAGGAACATCTCTGTCCCTGTCCTTTGGGCATGCCAGTGTCACAGGAGAATTTCTGTCCCCGTCCTTTGGGCCACTTCAGTGTCACAGGAACATCTCTGTCCCTGTCCTTTGGGCCACTCCAGTGTCACAGGAGCATCTCTGTCCCCATCCTTTGGGCCACTCCAGTGTCACAGGAGCATCTCTGTCCCTGTCCTTTGGGCCACTCCAGTGTCACAGGAGCATCTCTGTCCCCATCCTTTGGGCCACTCCAGTGTCACAGGAACATCTCTGTCCCTGTCCTTTGGGCCACTCCAGTGTCACAGGAGCACCTCTGTCCCTGTCCTTTGGGCCACTCCAGTGTCACAGGAGCATCTCTGTCCCCATCCTTTGGGCCACTCCAGTGTCACAGGAACATCTCTGTCCCTGTCCTTTGGGCCACTCCAGTGTCACAGGAGCACCTCTGTCCATGATCTGGGATCAGACCCGGGGCAGGATCTGGGTAGGATCGCTCAGAAAAGAAGAGTAAAGGCTCCCATGGGATCCTCCTGCAGCCATGGGGGGAAGGTTTAACCCACTCAGGTTCTTGTTTTCCCCAAAGTCATTCAATGATAAAAGCACCAGGAAAGGGTGGAGCAGATGCAGGGATTGGGCAGGTTTGTAAGAGTTGGATCCTCAATCCAGCCTGCTCCAATCACAAGGGATGAGCTGCTGCCCAGCCCAGTCAGCATCTGCTGCATCCACAGAGATTTTACTCAGTTCTAAGATTCTGAGGTTTTTCCTCATACTCTTCCATGGATTTCCTTGTGTTTTTTACCTGACTCCTTGGGTTTGTGCACCTGACTCAGGACCAGGAGTTTCCTTCAGCAATGCTTGGTGACAGCTTGGGGTCATTCCTGGGTGTGCTCAGCCAGCAGCAGCTCCTGGGGGCCTGGGGCTGGGAAACCACTGGGATTGCAGAATTCCCTGGAATTAGGGCAGGAGCTATCCCAGTGTCTGTTAGGTTGGAAGCAGCTTATTCTGAGAAATGCATTAATTGTGATAATTACATTAATTCTGATAAATACGGTTGATTTTGATAAATGCATTAATTCTGATAAATGCAGTTAATTTGGATAAATGGATTCATTTTGATAAACACAGTTAATTTTGATACGTTTCAGTTTGATAAATGCATTAGTTCTGAGAAATGCATTAATTCTGATAAATGCACTCTCTGTGCCTGGGAATGGCCTGGCTGTGGCTTGGTGGGAAGGCACAGCAGTTCCAGCTGTGCTGAAAGCAGCCTCTCCTTCTCTTGGATTGTGTGGAGTTGGATCCATTGGATCTGATCCAAAGTGTGCTCCAGGTGCTTTTCCTGCCCTGGCCCATGGTGTGGGCACAGCAGGACCTTGCCTGGAGCTGGCTGGGTTCCCAGTAGGATCAGGCAATGTCCTAAACTGGACTCACAGGGTCGTTGGCCCAACTGCCCAGGACAGCCCAACAATCCCAGTGTTGTCCAGACGTTCCTGGGGCTCTGGAGCCGTGCCCATTCCCTGGGGAGCTGTTCCTGTGTCCATCTTCCTTGAGGTGTTCTCACCTCTTCCCTGCTTTCCTGGCGGGAGGGAAGTGTTTGTTCCTGGTTTGGCACATGGGGAATGTTTTCCTCTCCAGACAAGTGTCTGTAGCACATTCCATAGGGACGAAGCTTCCCAAACCTGCCTGCCTTTGCCTGCCTGCTGATTCCATTGTGGCAAAGAGCACCCAGGGCCTCCCCTGACAGGTGCCTGTGGCTCTCCACAGCTGTGTCCATGGCCAGAGATCCCAGGGGGAGCTGTGGGAGGGCAGGGGCGGTGCCACAGCTGGGACTGGAGCTGCTCCAGGCCTGGGCTTCCAGTGGGAATCACCACCCAGAGCCCTCCCAGTGTCCTCAGCTCTCCCAGACCACTCTGCCTGCAGTGGGAATATCCATTTCTTACCACATTCCTTAATGATTCCAGGGAAATCAGGAACATTTTGGAGTCATTCTGTGGGTTGTGACTCTCTTCCAAGCACTTCCCCAAAACCTGCACCAAAGCCCATTCCTGTTGCTGTAGGGGCAGTTTTTCCATCCCCTTGTGCCCCTGGAATAACTGGAATCCACACAGGGATCTCTGATTCTCCTTGGAGCTGCTCAGGGACTCAGGGTTTTCCTTCCCCTTGTCCCTGGAATCCACGTTGGAGGTCTTTTATCCTTGGAGCTGCCCAAGGCCTCTGTGGATTCCATGGAGAACCAGATGTTGCAGTCCAGTGAATCCTCCAGATGTTCCACCCTCTGTGAGCCCCATCCCATCTCCCCAGCTCCTTGGGGAGATGCAGCTCAGGAATTGCTCTCAGCTCCCCAGTTTGGATCCTGCTGCCCAGGGAGGTTTGGGGTCCCACCTCAGGGGTGTCCAGGGGACAACAGGACATCCCACACAAACTCCTTGTTTGGGTTGTGTCACCCCTGGGTGACCAGGGGTGTGTGTCCAGCTGGGATTTTCCAGGAGCCCAGGGAAGGCAGAGAAATTCCCGAGCCCCCATGGGTGCTCAGGTAACTCTGGAATCCTCCTGCCCTGGAAACTTAAGGGACTGGGCTTCAGATATTTCTCTCTGAGCCATGGAAATGTTGAGCTCCAGTTTTTTGTGTGGGAAGTGTTTTTTTCCAGTGACATTCCGGGAACACAGCTCCATCCGTGTCTCTCCTAGGTGTATTTTGGTACTTCTGAGGAGCTTGTGAGCCTGGAGAAAAGGGAATGTTTGGATCTCATTATTCCTCATTCTAATGGTTTTTTTCAAGAGAAGTGCTCCAGAAATAGAACCTCAGTCTCCAATCTCCATCACATGTCCAATTATCCAGCTGGGATTATTTTATTCCATAAACTCCCCCAGAGCCAGTGACAGGATTCAGCTCAGCCATCTCCAGCTTTTCTCCCTTTTGTGGAGGTTTGCTCTGGGAGAGAGGGAGAAATAATTGTTCTGGATGGAAACTGGGAAGAAAACATTCCTGGGGCAGCTCATCCTCTGCCTTGGAAGCCAAAAAAATGGGATGTGCACAGAAATCCCTTCTCCAGCTGCAAATCTGGGTGGGTTTATTCCAAACAAGAGATTGGGAGGGTTTGCTCCTGCAGTTCTCCTTTCCCAGGATTTGAGCTTTGGTTGTTGGTGCCTCACTGGGGACATTGTCCCTCAGGTGGCACATCCATGGTCCCTGGAGTGCCTTCAGCATGTTTGGATTCTGGACATCCAATCCCTGGGGGTTTTCCTCCATGGGGTTTCAGGATCTACCCCTAAACCCAGGATTTTCTGGGTGTCCCAGAAGCCTGAGGAGCCCCTTGGGCAGAGCCTGTGGAGCAGAGCAGGGTCTGTGTCCGTGCCCGAGCAGAGGGGGCTGTGCCATCCCAGCAATGGCAGTTGGAATGGTGCTTTGGGAGCTCTCAGACTGGACTTGCAGCAGGAGTTGGGAATGCCTCTCTCCAGGAGCTGTTCTGGTGTGTCCTGTTGGGTTTGGGATCTGGAGCCTCCAGGATGTGCCCGCTGATTTGAATCCCAGCTTATTGCCAGTTCTCATTCCCAATGGGATCTTCAGGCCTGTGTGAGGAGAGCAGGAGGAATTTTGTTTTCCCCATTGGAATTTGAGCCCCATTCCAGCCCCATTCCTGCTTTTCCCATGGGCTGAGCTCCACTGAGGCGTCCCTGCCCTCTCCCGCAGTGGCCCTGACGGAAAAGCTCCGGAGACGCTTCCCGCGGCTGACGCCCCCCGTGCCCGGAACAGCGCGGCCACGCACACGGACGGGCACCAGAGAGTGGCCACTGCTGTCACAACTGCCACAGAAACAGCCACGAGAGACAGGTGAGGCCACAATCCTGGCATGGCTGGGTGGGGAGGGACCCCAGAGCCCCTGCAGTGCCACCATGGGCAGGGCCACCTCCCACTGTCCCAGGCTGCTCCAGCCCCAGTGTCCAGCCTGGCCTGGGGCACTGCCAGGGATGCAGGGGCAGCCCCAGCTGCTCTGGCAATCCCAGCCCAGCCAGGAATTCCTCATTGCCAAGATCCCATCCCTGGCTGCCCTCTGGCACTGGGAGCCATTCCCTGGGTGCTGTCCTGCAGGCCTTGGCCCCAGTCCCTCTGCAGCTCTCCTGGAGCCCCTTCAGGCCCTGCCAGGGGCTCTGAGCTCTCCCTGACTGAGCATTCCTAACTCAGCCTGCCCTTGAGTTGGAGATGCCCCATCCCTCTGATCACCTTGGAAGGGGTTGGAAATAGACAGCTTTTAGGTCTGTTCCCACCCAGGCCATTCCCTGATTCCACATTGGTTTTCCCTATAATATTCCATGAGGCACTGGGGGAGTTTCTCCAGAGGGAGCTGAGAACACCTCACTGCACAGACAGAACACAACCGGGGGGGGCTCAGGTCCCGGCAGAAGGGCGTTCCCAGGAGGAATGAGGGCAGCGTTGGGAGCTCTCCTGGCCTGTGCCGTGTCCCTAAGGCTGCTCCCTGGTGTCCCTGCAGGAGTGACGAGGCCTTGCCCTGCGCTGAAGCCACGTTGAACGGCCCCGCTTGATGCCGCCGCCGCCCTGGGACGTGTGTGAGCCAGGCCAGGCTGCTCCCTGGTGATGCAATTTGTCAATTCTTTTTTTTTTTTTTTTTTTCATTTTAATTTTATTTTTTAATAAATGCTGCATTGATGAGAGCGAGCTGGCGTTCAGGACCAGACACGCAGATCCAACAGCACCGATCCGTTCGGAAAGACACTCGGCATTGTCAAAATGTAGCATTGAGTTCAGTCCTCACGGGAATGACAGGCTCTTCCCAAGCCTTCTGCCTGATTTGAGTTGTCCCCTTCCCCGTGCCCCTGGTTTTTGTTTTGGATTTGGGGTTCAGTGCTGTTTTCCCAGTGTTATTGCACACAGTATTCAGCTTCTCTTGGGAAGGTAGCAGGTCCAGCGGCGGCCGGGGCCAGCGCACAAATCCCGCAGCCGTGTGACCAAAGTTCCTGATGGAGCTGTCCTCGGGCAGCCTTTGCACCGCTTTGTAGAGCAATAAAGCCTTACCAGAAACATTTCACAGGAGAGGAGGAATGCCAACACTTCCGTGGGGGGAGCAGGGAGGGCTTGGATTGGGTTGGCAGGGCCGAGGCCGGGGTTGTCCCCGGCCGGAGCTGGGGAGTGACGCTGAGGCCCAGCTGTCCAGGGAACGGGATGTCCCTGCATTCCAGCGCTGCTCGGGGCTCTCCATGGACACGTGCTGGGTCAGGGCAGGGGCTGGGGCAGAGGTGGCCTCTCCTGCCAATGTCCGTGCTGGCCGCAGGGGACCCTGCCCACGAGGAGGTGACCAGGGCTTTGCTGGCTCTTTGGAGACTGAATTAATGTATTTGCAAATGATGATGGAAAGCCTTTTTCTGTTTGTTTTGTTCTGTTTTTAAAGTTTTTAATGGATGCAGGAACAGCAACACTTTTGCACTTTGTACCTGGTGATGACAGCGTTGGGGAAGGGCATGGGAGAGCCCCGGGGGACATCCGGATCCCTCAGGGGGGGTGGGAGAGCAGGGCCAGGTGAAGGGAGCACCTGGAGCTGGGATATGGCATGTGGGACATGGGATATGGGATGTGCCCAGGCTGGAGCTCACTGCCAGCCCAGCCTGGGGGGCACATGAGGGGCACTGGGGCAGCTGAGCTGGAACCCCCGGCATGTGGAATCCTGAAAAACCCTCCCTTTGGAGCAAAGGCTGGAGCTTGGCACACAGGGAGCCAGACCGCTGCTTTGGGATGATTCCTGAGGGTGGGAAGGACCTCGCACTCCCAACAGGCAGAAATCCCTTCCCTGTGCTGTGGTGTCTGCTGGTGGGATGTGCTCGGTGGGCAGGGAGGGTAGGGGGGAGCCAGGTGTTGCCACTGTGGGGCTGCTCCGCTGGGTCCAAGGGCACCGTTCCCACAGCCCTGGCTCAGCCCTGTGTGCCCAGGTCAGTTCTGCTCGTAGGGAAAGGGCTGGATCCAGGAGCTGGGGTGCTGAGATGGCTGGGATCCTGCAGGGTCCTGGGGCTGTGGGCCACTCGTGTGCTGCTGGCAGGGCTGGGCTGTCCCCCAGCCCCAGTTCCATGGGAGGCAGGTGGTGCAGGGCTCTTGTTCGGGAAGTCTTCACTCGCTGCGTGTAATTGAAAATTAATAATTTAAAGTTAATTGCACTGGGAGGGAAAGAAAATCTCACTTTGTGCTTTGCTTCCCCCGCTTGGTGTTCAGGAATCAATCCCACTCCAGCCAGGACTCTCAGACAGGATCAGTGGCTTTGAGGTCCTGATTGGAGACACATTAAAGTCTTAATTTTCCAAGGATTGGTGCTAGAGTTCTGCTGGACATCGGGCATCCTTGGGGCCCCAGAGCTGATTCCATGGGAGCTGAAGGATCCATGTGCTGGTACAGCCTGGCTGGATCCCAGGGGATGCCAGGGTGCTCTTCCAGCCTGTTCCTGTGCCTGCCCCAGGGGCAGCTGTGCCCAGATCCGTGTGGGATCAGGGATGAGGGGAATGTCCTTGGCAGGCACAGCTGGATCATCCTTCCAGCTCAGATCCCTTCCCGTGGGAGCAGTGCTTTGGGTGGGCTCTGAGGGACAGACAGGGCCTCCACCCCCGGGCTGCTGAGCTTTGGGAGCAGAGATTCCACCTGGACAGGGATGGGGCAGCCATGACCCCGTGGTGGCTCCCAGAGCTGGGGCTGGCTGTGCCTTCTGCTGCAATTCCAGCCTGGCATTCCTCAGCTTTGGCTTTGATTCCCTGCGTGTCAGTGAGAGCTTTAATAATAATAATTATATTAATAATAATGATTATAATAATAATAATATCCTTGGGCATATCCACATCCGAACACAGCTCATTACTGGGGGCTCATTAGTGGGTTAATTTATTACTTAGTGCTGAGACACATCACTGGGGCTTGGTCAGACCTGTGGAGATGCACAAATTCCATGGGTTGGGTGCCTGTGGATGATCCCTCCACGGCTGGGATTGAGGCTCTCAGTTCATTCCACTCTCCACTTCCCTGGGCTTGTTCTTCCCACCAGCCAGGGCCTGATCCAGACCCAGCTCCTGCTGCTTGGGCTGCCGGGGTTTGCAGCTCTGAACAGAGCCAGAGCCACTTCCTGGCCTGGCTCCAGTGGTTTTGTGGGGATTCCAGGAATGGGAAATCCTTCTGAAGCAGAGTTTCCAGTCCCTCTGGAGACACAGTGGGTGTGGAGGGAGGCTTGGAGTGCCCCACTTGAGGTTTTTCTTCTCCCTGTGCTCCAGGGAAGGGCTTCCCAGGGCTGGAGCAGGATCTCTTGGCTTCTGAGCATGGAATTCCCTGTCCCCCTTGTCCCCTCATTGCCTGGCCCTGCTGGGCTCAGTGCCCAGGTGATGAAGGCTCCCTCCAAGTCCTGCTCTGTGCTTCCCTCCTGCCTCGTGCTTGGAGTCTCCTATAATCACAGGTGCCCCTGGGGCTGCTGAGGGTGTGGGTGGACACAGATCTGTGTCATTCCATGGATGTTCATACACACACACTTGGATCTCGTGAGAAGCCTGGGAAGGGGGCACTGGGAGCACAAGGAGCTGGGGTTTTATCTCCAGGCTCAAGACCCAAAGCAGCAAGGGCAGGTTCCTGGGGGGTGGTTCTGGAATGTTCCGTGCAGTGGCTCTGCCTGCCTGGGCATTGCTGTGGGGATCTGGTGATCCCGCTGTGCCAGCTGCTCCACACTGGGATGGGAGGGAAGGGGGCTCCTGGGCACAGTTAGAGCTGAACCTCATCCCTTTGGCCAGTCCTGGGGAATCCCTGCATCATGGCACACCTGTCCTGGGTGGGATGTGGGAAGAAAGGGCTCCTTGGGGATGGGAAACCCCCCTGGTGCTGGGAGTGTCCCCATCCCTGTCCCATCGGGCGCCCCTTCCCAGTGTCCCTGGCCCTGTGGGGGCACCGGGTGCGGAGTGAGGGAGGGAGCAGAGCTGGAGGGTGGGAATCCCAAATCCCAGTGTGTGTGTGGAGCTGTGATCCCATGGCACATGGAGCTGGAGTGGCTGGGGTTGAGCATTCCTGGGCTCAGGACAGGCTGGGGGTGTTCTGTACCCCCTCAACCCAGGGTTATCCAGAGGTGTGTCCAGAATTCCCCGCATGTCCCAGGCCGGAGATCCCACTGCACCCTGGAAGGGCGGCCAGCAGGGAATATTCCCATCATTCCCTCAGCAATTCCACAGCCAAAAACTTCCCTAAAACAGAATTCCCTCTCCTCTTGAGGCAGGCAAAATCCCAGGTCTTTGTTGGGGTCCTGTGTCCTCAGCAAAGCCCAAGGGAATTTCCCCAAGCAAAGTCCCAAGGCTTTGCTGTCCCTGGGATGGAATCCCAAGGTTCCAGCACAAGGTTTCATCAAGAACATCTCTTTGGAGAGCTGCAGGTGTGCAGGGAATGGAAACCCTGGGGGTGCAGATTGGAAAAAAAAGAAAAATACCAAAAAAGTTACCAAAAAAAACCCCTAAAAGCTCAGTGTTGCCCTCAGTGTCTGTTCCAAAGGGCTTGGGCATCCCAGTTCCCAGACTTCCCAGTGAAAGGTTTGGAGTGAAGGTGCAGGGACATTCCCAAAGAACATATCTGAAGGAAATATCATTTAAATTACTTTCTTGTTCTCCAGTGGCATCCCAGAGTCATTTTTCCCACACTGGCCAGGGAGCTGTCATTAAAATCCTGATTTATCAGTGGCAATCCTTGGAGCTCATCCCTGTGCCAGGCCTTGAAATCCCAACCCCTTGGGGATCTCCTTCATCCTGAGGGGACCTTTCTGCCCCACTGGGTGGGCTGGGAATTGATCCATTGGAAAAACCAGAATTGATCTATTGGAAAAGCTAGAGTGTGGTGCTTGGTGAAGGGCCCAGGGTGTATCCAGGGTGTGTCCAGGGTGTATCCGAGCTGAACCCGTCTTCCCACTGTCCTGTCACTCATGGACTGGCTCTGAACTGGTTTAAACTGGGGCTCACTGGGCTTGGTGCTGCCCTGAGAGAATCCCTGGCCCCCTCCTCGCCAGCTGCACGTGTTGGGATTGGGAGCTCCTCCTGCCATTCCCCATTCCCGCTCTCCTGGCTCCGTACCACGTTTGGGAAGCTGTTCCTGCCATGGAACATTCCCCATTCCCGCTCTCCTGGCTCCATACCATGTTTGGGAAGCTGTTCCTGCCATGGAACATTCCCCATTCCCGCTCTCCTGGCTCCGTCCTGTGCCATTCCCTGTGCTGTCCTCTGGGGGCACAGGGATGTGCCACCCTGGAATCCCGGCCGTGTCCTCAGGGAAGGGCTGGAGGCTGCTCAGTGTCCAGGCTGGGACACCTGGGACCCTTGGAATGGGGTGTGCTGCTGTGGTGTATCCATGGAAACCCGGCTGGAGGGGTTTCCTTGTGACTGTTCTCACTTTTACTCCTTATCGGGACTTTTCCCTTTGCTCTGCCCAACGGGATTGGATTTGGGATTTTGGTGTTCCCAGTCAGGAATCGGCTCTGGGATTTGGCAGTGTTAATGAGTAATTAGTGAATAATTGCCTGTGTTAGTTAATGGCAGTGGCAGTGGCAGGAATGGTGCCCTTGAAGCGCTGGACCAGCTCCAGCGTTCCGTCAGTGAAGGTCTGAGATCCTTTGGAAGATGGCTTGGATCAGTTCCCGTTGGTTTCGTCCTGGGTAACGTTTCTGACTTCATCAGGAATGCTGTTGGGCTTGGGCTGAGAATGGGATTTTTCATCTGGTTTTTCCCTCTGTGGTGGGAAGTTCCAGCAAACGCAGGAGTTTTCCAAGTGTGTTTAGGGCTGAACTTTGGGACAAGTGGAACAATTTGGCTCCTCCCCGGTGGCTTTGCTCACCTGAACCTCTCTTACCTCATCCAGGAAGGGCTTTGTGGTGTCCCAGCTCCCACCTGGATTTGTACAGAATTCCTGGTATTCCGTGGTGGTCCTCATCACCTCTCCCAGCAGTGGGATATTCCCATGGAAACTGTATTTTTGTATTTGATGCTGATGGGAAGAGAGGGATTTTCCTCTCTCCCTGAATTCGGGGCTTTTCTGGAGGGCGGAGCCTTCCCTTCTATTTTTGATTCCCTCAGATTCCTTGGACAGATGGAAACGAGGGATAAATCCTTTCTCCTGTAATTTTGATGCTCAGAGGTAGTTTTGCAGAACTCTGTAGGAATTCTGGGAATGCTGTAGGGATTCCCCTGTGGGGGGTGGCTTTGGTGCTTTTGCATTGAGGGCGCTGCCAGAGAATCCCCTTGGCCAGATCTCATGGATCCAAACGTGAGGATCCACAGGCACAGCAAACGTTCTTCTCTCCATGGAAATGCTTCTCCCATTCTCCTCTTTCCCAAACTGCTGCTGGAGAACCTCGAGTGGCCCCTGGGCTGCTGGGATTGTGACAGGGAATTTTGGCTGCTCCGCTCCAGAGCCCGGAGCTGGGCCTGGAGTTCCCTTGTTCTGTGGTCCTTGTGTGCCTTCCATGTCCTCCTGTGAATTCCTGGCTCCCTGGAGTCCTCTCTGGTCCTTGGAGTCATCCTTTGTTCCTTGCAGTTCCCTGATCCTCACATCTGTTCCCTGATCCTTGCAGTTAATCCTTGGCCCTCGTGCATTCCCTGCTCCCTGCAGCCCTTCCCTGCTCCCTGCAGTCATTCCCTGCTCCTCAGCTCCCTCTTCCCACTCCTGGCAGTGACTTCGCATGGACACTTCAGCTCTTTCCCTGCTCCTCTCTGTGGTCCCAGGAATGTTCAAACTCCAATCTGTGTCTGATTGGCCAAGGCACAATCTGGAAAAATGGGGAAAATCCCCTTCCCTTCCCTTCCCTTCCCTTCCCTTCCCTTCCCTTCCCTTCCCTTCCCTTCCCTTCCCTTCCCTTCCCTTCCCTTCCCTTCCCTTCCCTTCCCTTCCCTTCCCTTCCCTTCCCTTCCCTTCCCTTCCCTTCCCTTCCCTTCCCTTCCCTTCCCTTTTTCCCTGGATCCTGTTAATTTGCAGTTAATTGCTGTGTATTCATCACATCCCTGTAATTCCCATCCCTGCTCCTCCCCTCCCTCCAGACCTGCTGCAGCTTTCCCAAAAATGGTTCTGCTCCCTCAGACACTTCCAGCTCTGAGGCCCTTGGATCCGGGAGCTGTTCCAGGGCAGGCACTGACCACACTGGTGGTTCCAAAGCAATCCAAAGCCTTGGATTTAGTCTGGAAGGAGCCACCTCTTCCCATTCCAGCTTGGATATCCAGTGCTGTTCCAGCCCATTTCACAGGAGGAGAATGTCCTGTGCTCGAGCCCTTGGATAACAATCATTCCCAGTTCCCACTGTTGCGAGTGCCTTAAATCCATCCCAATTCCAACAATGGATTTCTGTTCCCTGTGCTCTTCCCTCTACACCTCACAGCTCCTTATCCCACTTAGTGCATCCCAGTATCCCAGTTCATCCCTGTATCCCAATTAGCCCATCCCAGTATCCCAGTTCACCCATCCCAGTATCCCAGTTCATCCATCCCATTTCACCCATCCCAGTGTCCCAGTTCATCCACCCCCAGTATCCCAGTTCATCCATCCCATTTCACCCATCCCAGTGTCCCATTTCACCCATCCCAGTGTCCCCACGAGCTCTGGGCAGAGCTGGATGGGATTTGGTCACGGGAACCTTCCCTACACTTGCCCTGGGTTTGGGATGTGAGGATGCTGTTTGGGAATGGGCCCTGTCAGAATTCCAGGGAACAGAAGGAAAAGGTGCTTTGGGAACGCTCAGCTCCCGGGGTTCCCTGTGGGGCCGTGCAGGGAGAAGTTGATCCCTTCCCAGGGGATAATGGAGATCCCGTGGGAGTGGGGCTGTGGGGCAGGGAACGGGAATTCTGTGTCCATTTTCTGTCTGCCCCACAGGGATCCCAGACTCCAGCCTGGGCGTCAGAGCTGTCTCCGAGTAGGACAGAAACGGGGCTAAAAGCACCAGAAAGAAAGGATTATTCCTGATTTTCTGATGGAACGGAATTAGTGTTTAATCCCAAATATTTTATTATTTAATGGAATTTAAATGAAAACTTCCTGGACCTGTAAATATTCCCCCCCTTGGAATATAAACATTCCCCTGCTGGGTCTGGGGTTTGTGGAATGGAAAGGGATTTTCTGCCAGACAGTCCCAGAGAATTCCCTGGTGAGCTTTCCCCTCTTAAAATTGTCCTTGTGTCCCCTGGCAGCCGATGGTGGCAAACACCAGGGATGCTCTGATCTCCCGAGTGGAGGGGCCAGTGCTGGGATCCAACCTTAAACCTGGGCCTGGGCACAGAGGGAGGGGCTGGAATTAGGAATTCCCTGGGGTGGGTTGGGTATCCCTGGCTGGGATCCCCCTTTCCCTGTTTGGGATCAAAGGAGGTGCTGCGGGGCCAGAGCAGTCGGACACCCTGGATTTATGGCAGATTTAGGAACAGGACCTGACCCTCCACCCCCGTTCCCAAGGGAGCCAGAACCTTTCCTGTGGGTTTCCTGTTTGGCTGAGGCTGTGACTCAAGGGTTGGACCATGGAACTGATGAGGAGAGACCTTAAATCCTCGGGATTTCAGGGAAGGAGGTGGTTGGTTTCTCCCCCAGCCTTGGGGACAGGCAGGAACATTCCAGAGGGGATGGATCCATGGAATGAGGGCAGAGGGGACACTGGGGACAGGCAGGAGCATCCTGGCAGTGGCAGCAGGAGCTGCTCTGAGCCTGTCCCTGGCTCCTCCTTCCCTCCCCACGCTCCCATTCCCAGTGTTTGCTGTAAATAGGGAATATTTATAAAAATTTATTGCAGAGATTTCTAAACTCACCCGAATCCCATTTTTCCCAGAGCTTTTGGCTTTGCTGGGATCTCCTGGAGCAGGAGATTTGCACCTTCCCAGTGGCTCCGGCGTCCGTACAACTCAATCCAGTCCCAGTCCCAGTCCCAGTCCCGGGTGCTGGGCAGGGCTGGGAATTCCAGGGGTCCCAGGGCTGAGAATGGAGCAACTCCTTCCCTTAATTTTATCCCTGTTCCATTTTCTCCATGTGGGAGAGGCTGTTCCAGGCTGGAGCTGTCCCAGGGTGTCCCTGGCGCTCTTGGAGGTCATGGATTTTCCCTTTTCCTCGTTTCTGTCTTTGCCTTCCATGTCTGACCCGGCTGCAGCGGCAGTTGAGGGGAATTTGGGTGGAAATGTGGAGTTTTCCAGGCATTCTCCTTGGTGTGACATTTTCCAAACCTTTCCTTTATCCCTCCCAAGTCCCGGGATCTGCACGGCGTGGGGGGTGATCCCAGCTGGCTCATCCCAGTCCCCAGGGGTTCCCGGTGGTTTTCCCTGGTGATTTGGCTCCAGCAAATCCTTCCTTGGCTCTGCTTTCCCGCCCGGCCTCCTCCGTCCATCCGCACTCGGAGCATTCCATGTTTGCTGTTGAGTGGGAGCCTCTGGAGCCGCTTTTCCAGGGCTTTTCCAGGGCTTTTCCAGGGCTTTCCCTTGCAGGGGCTTGCCGGGAACGTTCGGCTCTGTGACTGTTAGCACAAACCATGGATTCATCCCCCGGGAGACCCCGGTGCCGCCTCCGGCCCCAGGACCCCAGACTGATCTCAAAGTGACCCAAGCCAGGCTGTTTGGTGGGAATAATTCTGGATCTCCAGGAGAGCAGGAGCTTCTGGGACCGCAGCAGTGCCTGGGGCTGGCAGGGACATCCAGGCATCTCCTGAGGGAGCAGATTCTGATCTGTGCCCATCCCAGGGCCTCCGTGCCCATCCCGGGGGCTCCGTGCCCATCCCAGGCCGTGCCTGGCTCCTTGCCTTGGCTCATTTTGGGAAAAGGCCTTGGGAATGGCACCTCTGCCATCTCCATGTCGCGGCCGAAGCAGAGCTGATTCCAGGCTGTGGGATGGGAGCTGGAGCCTTCCCTGAGCACAGGAGATCCCATAAATCCAACAGCCCGGGCAGGGGGAGGCGCTGCTGCCGCGGGGATGGGGATTCATGGATTTGGGAAGGTTGCAGGAGGGTCCCCAGGCCGAGCCCGGATTTTCAGCGTCGCTCCGCTCCTCCTCCTCTTCCCGCTCTTCCCAAATCCTGCCGCGGTGTCCGAGCTGAGTCTCCCTGAAAAGCTGCGCTGGCACCGGGGACATGCCCCGTTCCCGAGGGAGTTCCCGAGGGAGTTCCCGAGGGGTGGGGGTGTCCCGGCGGGAGCAGCGGGCGGGGCGGATTCGATGCCTTTCTCCACAACCACCGGCCCCGCAAAGCAATAAAACCACGGAGGGGCCGCGGGGAGATCCCGGGATCCGCTCCCGGCCCGGCGCCGGGGCCCGAGGGCGATGCCAGGGGAGCCTTCTCACGATGCCAACTGCCCTTAAACTGGGATCCGGGTCTTTGTAAGCAATGTCTGTGTATTATGTGTAAATATGAGGGACAAATTTGAAATTACTGCCTTTTCCCTGTTTATTTTTCTGAGTAATTCCAGATGTACTTTAGTCTCTCTACTGTCAAAACTTTTATATTGTAAATCTGATGCTGGTGGCTTTTTCGGTTATTTTGGTTTTTGGTTTGGTTTTTTTTTTTGGTTTTTTTTTTTTTTTTTTTGTAAAAAAGTGACCAAAAAAGAAAAAAAAAAAAAAGAAAAAGGAAAAAAAGTCTGCATCTCTCTATGTTGTCAGTTTTAGGCTGTAAATTCCAACTATCAATAAAAGCTCAAAATTCACGTGCCAGTGCTGGGTTCCTCCATCCTGCAGGACACGCCAAGGGTCCCGAGGGGGCTCTGGGATGGTCGGGGCCAGGAGTGGGGCTGGACTCCTGATGGAATCATGGAATCCCCGAGGCTGGAAAAGCCCTCCCAGTCCCAGCTGTGCCCGACTTGCACCTTGTTCCCAGCCCAGAGGCCTGAGTGCCACCTCCTGGAATTCCTGGGACACCTCCAGGGATGGGCAGTGCCAAGGCCTGAGCCCCTTTCCATGGGGAAATTCCTGCTGATTCCACCCTGAGGCTGCCCTGGCCCAGCCTGAGGCCGTTCCCTCTGCTCCCGTTGGGTTGGAATGGTGGCAGCCGAGCAGGAGCGGGTGGCACAGAGCGGATCCAGCGTGGAACAAAGGTTCCTGTGCCAGGATCCCCCTGCCCTGTGACGCAGGAGCTGAGCCTGTCCTGTGCTGGCCCGAGGCTCTGCCCTGTTTCCCTGTGCTCAGCAAGGCAAAAGGAGCGTCTCTCATATTAATTTTTTTATTAAATTCCGTTAGTTTTCTCTTTATAGAATAACCTTTTCCTCTAGGCACAAATACAATACAAGGACTCTGCATGTTTGACACAATGTACAGAAACTTCAATAATCTACAACTGCTCGGGTAAGTTACAAAACCTCCGTGTTACACCTGCACAGCCAGGATGGTACAGAGGAACGGGGCGACTGTACAAAGAGCTCTGCACTGAAATAAAACGCTGGACTTTAAAAACGAGACGGGTGGAGGGGCTGGCGGAGCTGGGGGGGTCAGTCCTGGGGGTGCTGAGGGGTCCCGGGCAGCAGCGGGGCCGCAGTGACCTCACGGTGCCCTCTGGGGTCCCCCCACGCCGAACCCCCAGTTCACACCAGTGCAGGGGCGGGGGGGCTGCAGGAGCCAGTTCGGTACCGAGAGCCACCCCCGGCACTGAGGGGCAGCAGCAGCTGGGACAGGGACAGCGGGGCTGGGACAGGGACAGCGGGACAGGAGCTGCTCCCCTGGGTCCCCCCGGGCTGGGCACAGGCAGAGCACAAAGGGGGCACCCGTGGGGGGCTGGAGGCAGGAGAGCCCTGGGGAAGGGGGGGGGGGTTGTGACCTGTGCAAAGGGAACCCTGCAGAGACCAGGTGGCACTCGCAGGGCCACTGCCCCAGCCCTGTCGCAGCCCCGTGTGCCTTCAGCCAGAGGGGACCCTCATCCCGGGGCTGGTTTGGTCCCCACGCCCCGGGAGGGGACAGAGGAGCACCCAGGAGGCCGCAGCATTTGGCATCTCCCGCAGGGAATGTGCCCCCCGGGACAGCCACCTGGAGGTAGAGACCGTCCCAGCCAGGACAGGGACCCCCTGGCCACAGCCCGAGGAGCCTCCTGCCCACTGGGAGCAGAGTGGCCACAGCCACGTCCCCTCCCAGGGACACAGAGCCAGCACCTGCAGCATCGCAACATTCCCATTCCTGTGCACAGCTGGGAGCGGCTCCAGGGTGGGACAGGACACGGGATGGTCCCGGTGCTCCGTGCTGTCCCCTCTGCCATCCCCTGAGCTGCAGGGCTCTGTCCCCTGTGCCATCCCCTGAGCTGCAGGTCCCGGCTCCAGCAGGACGGGAGCAGAGCCCTGGACTCGCTCCCGGGCCGGGAGGGGCAGGGCAGGTTCCGGGGGCTCTGGCAGACATGCAGGGGGGCAGGACGAGGGGCAGGACGAGGGGGCAGCTCTGCCTCCCCCAGCAGTGTGGGGTGGGGGTGTGGGGCGCAGGAGCCCCTGCCCAGGGAGCTGGAGCGGGGCTGGGGCACACGGAGGACACGGGGTCACGACACGGCTCAGACAGGGCCGGGGGTGGGACGGGGCCCCCGCCCGCTTCAACGCGAGGAATCCCTCCCTGTGCCACCCTCCCCGGACACGCCCGTCCTGCCCGGCGGCTGGGAGGAAGGGCCGCTCCTCCTCTCCCTCAGTCCCGGGCTCGGCCTCGAGCCTGGCGCTGCCTCTGCTCCCGCTGCGGGCCCGGCAGCCGTGCCTGGAATTGCGGCTCCGCTGAGCCGGGCTCACGCGTCCGACAGGCAGCTCTGGATGCGGTCGATCCACTGCTGGGCCAGCTGCACGTCCTGGGCGCAGAAATTGTAAACTCTTTTCGTCGTCTTCAGCTGCGGGCAGAGAGAGGAGGGGCTGAGGGCTGCACCAGGGACAGCTCCGGGGCCGCGGCCGGAGCCCAGAGCGACCGGAGCTGCCCAGCACCAGCCCCGGGGACACTCACGTCGAAGAAAGCTTTCTCATCCACCGTCTTGGGGGCCCCCATGGTGGGGGTCCCTGGGGTGATGGACTCCACCTCGGCCAGGTCAATGACGCCCTTGCACTCCGTGTCCATCCGGCTGTCGTAGTACCGCAGCTGCGGGAGAGCCACGCTCAGGGCAGGGATGGGATGGGATGGGATGGGATGGGATGGGATGGGATGGGGATGGGATGGGGATGGGATGGGGATGGGATGGGGATGGGATGGGGATGGGATGGGGATGGGATGGGATGGGACAGACCCCGGGGCCCACCCAGTACCTGATGTTTGGTTTTATCCAGCACAAACCACCGAGACTTCCAGGGTTTCATGAAGGCGCCTTTCTTGTACAGAGACCCCTCGTAGGATCTGCAGGGCAGGAAGGGGCAGGAACAGCGGGGTCAGGGATGGAAGCCCACCGGGACCCACATCCTGCCCCCCGGGAGGGATCCCCCTCCTGCCGTCACCATTGCCAGCCCATTCCCAGCCCCGCCTGCCTGTTCTCGCTCTCGGACATCTGGAACTGGCTGTAGAGGGTGGAGGTGCTGCGGCGGCCGCCCGGCTTCCCGCTGGATGGGGTGGAGGTGCTGCTGGTGTCGCTGTCCAGGCTGAGGTTGAGCGTGGAGCCCACCCCGCTCTCCTGCAGGTACACGCCCAGCGAGCGCCGGTGGTGGGACAGCCCCGATGACATCAGCAGGGAGCTGGGGGTCTGCGGGACAGGGACAGCGTGAGGGGGGCTGGGGCTGAGCTCCAGCAGCAGCAGCAGCAGCAGAACCATCACCCCAAGCACCAGAACCAGCAGCACCCAGAAGCAGCACCAGCCTGCCACGCCCTGTCACACCTCTGTCACAGTCCTGTCACAGCCACTGTCACACCATCACAGCCCCATCACAGCCCTTGCCACAGCTATGCCCACACCCTGTCACACACTGTCACACCCTGTCACATCCTGTGACAGTGCCTGGCACAGCCCTGTCCCCCCCGTCACCTACCCTGTTGCCCTCCTGCCGCCCCTCCGTGCGCTGGGACGCTTTCACCTTGTCCCACGTGTCCTTCCAGCGCTCCGGGACCTGCCCCAGCTCCATCTCCAGGTTTTGCAACTCCTGTGGGGGGGATTCCAGCATCAGCCCCGGAGGGGACAAACCCCCTGGGGCCGCCGTCCCTGTGCCAGGGCTCTGCCGGGTGCCATCCCCGGGGCAGGGTGCCCACCTCGAGCAGTTTGGAGATGGCGTCGGGCTCCACACGGCTGCGGTTGTCGTAGCAGGGCCAGATGATGCGGCGCTTGCTCTGCGGGGCCGCCGTGTCCTGGCGATCCGGCTCCTCCGCCGGCTCCGGCTGCCCCTGCGCCAGCTCCCAGTCGTACGAGGGGCCCTCGGACAGCGTCTCCTCCGTGTAATAATCCCACACCTTCAGGTTGGAGATGTTGCTGTACGGCCTCAGCACCTGCGGGAGGGGTGGGGGCGGCTCAGGAAGGGCAGCGGGGCCAGGCTGGACATTCCCGGCCAGACCAAGGGGACAGCGTGTCCACATGGAGAGCTGGGAATGCCCAGCCTGGAGAGGGAAAGAGGATCCAGGGAGAGCTCAGAGCCCCTGGCAGGGCCTGAAGGGGCTCCAGGAGAGCTGCAGAGGGACTGGGGACAAGGCCTGCAGGGACAGCACCCAGGGAATGGCTCCCAGTGCCAGAGGGCAGCCAGGGATGGGATCTTGGCAATGAGGAATTCCTGGCTGGGCTGGAATTGCCAGAGCAGCTGGGGCTGCCCCTGCATCCCTGGCAGTGCCCAAGGCCAGGCTGGACACTGGGGCTGGAGCAGCCTGGGACACTGGGAGGTGGCCCTGCCATGGCAGGGCTGGCACTGCAAGGGCTCTGAGGTCCCTTCCCAGGGGACAAATCCCAGCTCCAGCTGCTCCTGCAGGGAGGATCCCAGAGTGCTCCCAGCCCCCCTGCAGGTGCCCCCAGCTCTCACCTCCCCGTCCTCAGGTGCGTACAGGTAGTTGAAGAAGATGGGAGCTTTCTTGTTGAGGCGGTCGATGTAATCCCAGATGGATTTGGAGAACTGCTGGCCCTTCCGCTCGCCCTTCTCCTCGTACAGGAGCCCTGGGGGACAGAGGGGACACCGGGTGTGACAGGGGCAGGGGCAGGTGCCATCCCTGGCCCCGCACGCCGCGCTCACCCAGCTCGATGCGCTCGTAGTCCGAGTCCAGCAGGAATGTCCGGAAGCGGTTGGAAATGTAGTGGTAGCTGAGGAACTTCAGGTAGTACTGGCTGAACTCGAACTCCATGGGGAACTGCAGATGGATCTGCAGGAGAGCCCCGGGAGGGCTGGGATCAGGCACACGGGCTGGGCTGGGCCCTCCCGCCTGGCCCAGGGCACACTCGGGGTTCCAGTAGGCACTGAGGGGTCCCTCTGGGTGCTGGGGTTCCCACTGGACACTCACAGCCTTGGGGGCACTTGGGGGGCACTCAGGGGTCCCCCCTGGCCCCTTGGGGGTCCCGTGGCCCAGGTGCCAGGGCTCACCTGGTGCACACAGTCCAGGAACTGGAGGAAGATGGGGGCGAAGCCGCTGCTCTGCCCCGCCAGGGTCTGGGCGCCGCGGTGGCTGAAGCGGTGGCCGAAGGACAGCCACTCCTTCTCCACCAGCAGCCGGAAGCCCTCCAGCGTCCGGTAGTAGGGGTCGGACAGGAGCTGCACCAGGGACACCACCTGCGGGGACAGGGAGCTCCAGGAGCTGTGGGGGGACAGCCATGGTGCCACCCCAGCCAGCGCCGTGCCCTCACCTGGGTGGTGATGTCCCAGCCGTCCTCCAGACTGACCAGCACGGACGAGCCCGTGTCCAGCAGCTCCACCACCAGCACCGAGATCTGCAGGATCTTGTGGATCTGCCAGGGCAGGGCCAGGAGTGAGGAGGGCACAGGAGTTCCTGGGCTGGGTGTGGGGGCAGCGTCCCCTGCTCCGGAGTGAGGCCACGCTCGGGGGTCACAGGGGCCACCACCCTGTGCTCGGACACGGCAGCAGCAGCAGGGACAGGGGACCCTCGCCCCCTCCAGAGTGGGACCCCTCCCATGGCTCCACACTGGACCAGCCCCCCTGGGCTGCTGCCCTGGCTCATCCTGGCACTGCCCCGTCCCAGCCCCTCTGGAGCATCCCGTGGATCCTGCCTGGCATTCCTGGCTGGCAGCTCTGTCCGGCACCATGGAGCTGAGCTCTGGATTGTCCCACCCTTGTCCCTCACACCCCTCTGCGTGTCCCCAGGGTGCCCCAGTGCTGCTCTGCATAGGGCACTGGAGCCCATCCTTGCTCAGAGCCCCCAGGGGAGGGGAGGGCCCTGTCTGTGGGTGCCTGACCTGGGACAGCCACTCCGAGTCCTCCAGGGAGCGCAGGTAGGCCACGCTGGGGTCGCTGGAGGGGCAGCCGGGCACGCAGGCCTTCATCAGCTTCTTGAAGCTGGCCTTGACCTGGCGCACGTCGAACACCTCGATGGGCACCACCTCCCAGTGCTGCAGCGGGTCCGGCTTCACACCCTGCAGGGGACAGCATGGCCTGGGCTGCCCTGGGCTGGCCTGAGCCACTGCCACCATCAGGACCAGGGAATTCTCTGGACTGGAAAAGCCCTTGGAGACCGTGGAGTCCAACTGTTCCCCAGCACTGCCAAGGCCACCACTGACCCTGTCCCCAAGTGCCACATGCACACATCCTTGAAATCCCTGCAGGGATGGGCACTCCAAAGCTCCCTGGGCAGCCTCTGCCAAGGCCTGAGCCCCTTTCCATGGGGAAATTCCTGCTGATTCCCCCCTGAGGCTGCCCTGGCCCAGCCTGAGGCCGTTCCCTCTGCTCCTGTCCCTGTTCCCTGGAGCACAGCCCGAACCCCCGGCTGTGCCCTCCTGGCAGGGACTTGTGCAGAGCCACAAGGGCCCCCTGAGCCTCCTTTGCTCCAGGCTCAGCCCCTTCCCAGCTCCTTTGACCGCTCCTGGGGCTCCAGCCCCTTCCCAGCTCTGTCCCTCCCCAAGGTGGCAGTGCAGGGTGTGTGTCACCTTCAGCTGGGACTTGTCCCCGATGATGTAGAGCGAGGCGCGGTGCTGCCGCAGGAAGGAGGGCTCGGCGGGGGTCCCGTTGTGCTGTGTCCCCAGCAGGTCCTTCCCCGCCAGGCGGGACCCGATCTCCACGTTCAGGGCGTAGCTGCTCATGCGGCCGCTGGCCCGGATGCTGCCCCACTTCCCTGCGGGACCGGGGCCAGATCAGGGCGGGGCCGGGGCTCGGGGGCCGCACAGCCCCACGTCCCCAGCCGGGGACCGAGCTGTCCCCGCAGCCCGGCCCGGGGGGCACATGCCAGGGAGGTGCTGGGCACCAGGTTTGCTTTGGCTCCTTCTCCCTCTGGGTGCTGCAGGAATTCCTGCCCGCTGGATTCCGGCCCCGTTGGCTCCATGTCTCATCACTGGCACTGTCACACCCCACTCCAGCGTCACCAGGACCTGCCACCTGCACCACGGCCCTGCCCGCTGTGCCACAGCCCTGCCACCAGCTGCGCCCCGCCCCGGCACCGCTGCCCCGCACCACAGAGCCCAGGAGCCCAAAGCAAACCTGGCGAGGCTGCCCGGTACTTACCGTGCCCGTGGCACACCTGGAGCAGCGGGGGCTCGGGGGGTTACTGGGGTTACTGGGCATTAGTGGTGAGGGGCAGGGAGGGAGTGAGTGGGTGAGTGGGGGTCAGTCACAGGGGTCAGTCACACCCGGCCGGCTCGGGCGCGTCCGTACCTCGGGGCGTCTCGCGGCCCTTCGGCGACGCGCACTTGGGGGTGGACAGGGTGATGACCCTGGCTCTGTGACCCAGCCCTGGGGGCACAGGATGAAAGTGACCTCAGCAAGGGACACAGAGTCATGGACAGGGAATGGGATGGAGGCGATGGCACCGGGGCTGTGGGAGAGCCCTCCCTCCCTCCCTGCAGCTGCAGCTCAAGGGAGCACCTCCTCTTCCCAAGGAATCACCTGCTCTTCCCCAGGGATCACCTCCTCTTCCCAAGCAATCACCTGCTCTTCCCCGGGAATCACCTGCTCTTTCCAGGGGATCACCTGCTCTTTCCAGGGAATCACCTGCTCCCCCCAGAGAAGCATCTACTCTACGAGAGCTGCCCGGGGCTGGGGGTCTCAGCGAGGCCCCCAGGCAGCGCCCCCGCCCCATCCTCACCTCCGCGGCTCAAAGTCCCAGGCCCTTCGTCCTTCCCTCCCATCACCTGCTTCATGAGCGATCCCAGCTTAGGCTGCTGCCTCTTGTCGGAGAAATCTGCAGCACCAAGAGAAGGTCAGCTCCCGAGGCCCTGCCCAGCTCCCGAGGCCCTGCTGGAGCCGGGCAGGGCCGGGAGGAAGCGGCAGCAAGCAGAGCCCCAGGATGCAGAGCCAGCACAGGAAGCACCATCCAGCTGGAGCCACGGAAAACCAGTGCCCGGGGCAGCCCTGGAGGAGGGGGCTCGGCCCCCAGCCCACCCACAGGGTGGGGTCACCCCGTGCCAGCCCTGCCAGGTCACCTGTGCCACCCTCAGAGCCAGGCTGAGCCCCCGCGCTCTGAACACATCCCTGTGCACTGGGGAAAGGCCTTGGAGGGGCCGCTGGAAAGTTCTCTGCCTTCAGGATCAGGGAGCCCCCCCGGGCTTCCCAGAGCCCCCAGCCCCTGATGTGTCCACAGTGATGATGGGTGGGATGACGGGACAGCATGGATGGCACTGGGACAGCATGGATGGCACTGGGACAGCATGGATGGCACTGGGACAGGACGGATGGCACTGGGACAGCACGGATGGCACCAGAGTTTGGCAGGGTGGGATGGAGCTCTGCCCTGCAGGAAGGGCCAGCTGGGAAAGGACAGTTGGGATGGGACAGTTGGGAAGGTCTGGCTGGGAAGGGACAGCTGGGCACAGACTTACCAGGGGTCCCCAGACCGACCCCAGCACCACGCATGGGGGACACACAGTGCTGAGATCCTGGTGGGAAGGGTCTGTCCCCACTGGCCCCCAGAAAGTGCCCAGATGCCAGCTCCAGGGACAGGCTTTGGCTCCCAGCTCCAGGGACACTGGGCTTCCCAAAACCCCCAGGGCTCCCGGTGCTCCCAGCTCCAAGGACACCAGATGTCCCAAAGCCCATCCCCACCTGCAGCCAGGGAGACCCAGCTGGAGCTGGGAGCTCTGGAGAGGCGGCGCTGCCTCCTGGGATGTGGGAGAGCAGCTCCCCTGGGATGCAGAGCAGGAGCCAGGGCTGGCAGGAGCCCACCTGTCCCCCTCCCTGTGCCCCCCTCACCTGCACTGCTCATGTGAGCCGAGGTGAAGCCGCTGAGGGTGTTGCGCCCGCCGGCGTCCGAGTAGTGGGGCATGGAATTGATGACGGCCTGCAGGTACTTCTCCTGCTCCAGGCTCGTGGAATCCGCCTGCGAGGGGCCTGCAGGGGACACCAGCGTCACCTGGGTACCCCCAGGATGTCACTATCCAGAACCAGACAACCTCTGAGGGTAGCCACCCAGAGCTGGGAGACCCCCGAGTGTCACCGCCCGGAGCTGGGGACACCCCCAGGTATCACTGCACCAAGCTAGGGAGACACCTGAGTGTCACCTCCCAGAGCCAGGGGACTCCCAAACACACCACACAGAGCTGGAGACCCCAAAGTGTCACTGCCTGGATCATGCAGACCCCCAGGTATCACTGCCTCAAGCCAGGAAGACCCCTGAGTGTCACCACCCCAGAGCCAGGGGACAGCTCAGTGTCACCCCAGAGCCAGAGACCCGAAAGCATCACCCCCCTGTGGCAGGGGACCCCTGAGTGTCACTGCCCTGAGCCAGGGGACCCCTGAGTGTCACTGCCCTGAGCCAGGGGACCCCTGAGTGTCACCGTCCAGAGCCAGGGGATCCCTGAGTGTCACTGCCCCGAGCCGGGGGACCCCTGAGTGTCACCGCCCCAACCCCCAAGTGTCACCGTCCGGAGCCAGGGGCGATCCCACGGCCCCAGCCCCCGTTCCAGCCAGGGTGGGAGGGTCACCTGGGGTCGGGGCGTTCTGGGACTTGAAGAGGCCGACGACGCCCTTGCCGTGGAGGCCCCCGGAGCGCAGGAGCACGGCCTTGGTGCGGGAGTTCCTCCAGCACACCACGGGGAAGCGGCTCTGGCGGTAGCAGCGCGAGATCCGCTGGATGGTGTTGTCCTGGATGCTCTGTGGCACGATCAGCAGCCCGGGGTAGCTGTGGGCACAAACCCCGGGATGGCACGGCTCTCCTGAGCTGCTCTCCTTAGTGCTTTCATTAATCCCGAGCTCCACTTGGAGCCAGCACTGATCACCCTTCTCCACACACCTGACTGCTCCTCAGATCATTAAATCACAACTCCAAGTTGGGTAAAACCAACCCTGACAAGCTGCACTCAACAAACCCTGAGGGAGCTAAAGGCTGGACACCTGGGAGCCAGAATTCATGGCCCTCCAAGGACACAATGGAGTGACCAGGACTCATGGTTATCCAAGGGCATGATGGAGTGACCAGGACTCATGGTCATCCAAAGACACAATGGAGTGACCAGGATTTATGGTCATCCAAGGACACTGTAGGAGTAAATGAAGACAAAGGAAACACTAACAAAGACACTTCAGTCTTAGTGCTGGAAACTCCCCATGTGGGAAAAACATGATAAAACATTGGAAAATTCAGACTAATCACGAGAAGCGAGAAATCAATAATCAATAGAGGGCAGAACAGCGATTAATGAAGAGGATTGGGCAATTCAGAACCAATGAACATTGGCTGAAAATGTATCAATAAGTGAGACAGTCACGGGGGGGGTTCAGGCTGGGAGCAGGTTGGCCAAGGACGAAGCCATGATGGCACCATTTTTATTGGTGCCGGTGGCTCTGGGTGTGCCGGTGACACCGGCAGGGGCCCGTGCCCGGGCGGCTCACCTGCGGCAGATGGCGTACATGCGGTTGACGGTGGAGATGCGGAAGGGCTCGTTCTTGGAGCGGGTCAGGCTGCTGCTCAGCGTGCCCAGCCCCAGGCGCTGGTAGTCCCGGCAGCAGGCGCGCTCCACCACGTGCGTCATGGTCATCTTCTCCGACGGCCTCATGGTGCTGCTGGGCGTCAGGGTGCTCCTGTCCAGCTCCTCGGACACTGCGGGGACACGGCGGGGCTGGGACGCCTCGGTGCACACACGGTGTCCCAGAGCAGCGGGAGGAGGTGGATTGGTTGGAGCAATGTCCCACACCCTGCTGCTGTCACCCGCCAGCCCCAGGAGATTCTCCAGCCAGGCCAAGACCTCTCTCCGTGCCGGGCTCTCTGCCGGGCCACCACAGCAGCCAAGGGCTGGGGCAGCACCGGGAACCGGGAGATGCTCCCATGCTGCTCCCACCACAGGGACGCCGGGACTTCTCCCAGGTGCCGCTGCTCCCTGCCTCCCCGGGGACATTCCCCACCTGAGATCTCGTCCTCATTGTCCTCAGGGAAGTGCTGGCTGCCCCGCTGCTCCCAGGCTGGAGGCGTGTACTTCTTGCGGGTCACGTACTGCCGGCCAATCGTCCTCTTGGCGTTCTTCACCAGGTTCTTGGACAGCGTCCTGGGCACACGGGCAAGGACACAGAGGGACAATGCTGTCACCCAGGCAGCCAGAGCCAGGAGCAGCCCTCAGCCCTAGTGGTCACTGTCACACGGGAGGGGACGGACGTGTCACCTGCCAGCGACCCGGCCCTGCAGGAGCCACAGCTCCTGCCATTCCCAAGGGATTTGAGGAGCTGGGGAGATGGGATGGGGCAGTGCCCCAACCTCTGGACCAGAGCTGCCACAGGCTGAGCTCTGGCTCATCCCAGGGGAGGCTCCAAATCACAGCAAGGGACAGGGATCCAGCACAGGGACCTGGGCCTATCCCCCCCTACCAGGGGATCCATGGCAGGGCCATTGCTAGCCAAGTCTGGGCTCAGGGCTGCAGCCAGTGCTGCAGGACAATGTCCCCAAGTCAGCCAGCACTGCAGCACTGCATCCCTAAGTCACCCAGCACTGCAGGACCATGTCCCCAAGTCACCCAGTACTGCATCCCTGAGACACCTTGTGCAAAATCAGTGTCCTCGAGTCACCCAGTGCAGGAATAATGTGTCCTCAAGTCACCCAGCACTGCAGGACAATGTGCCTGAGTCACCCAGCACTGCAGGGCCATGTCCCCAAGTCACCCAGCACTGCAGCACTGTGTCCCTGAGCCACTCAGAGCAGGAGCACTGTGTTCCCAAGTCACCCAGCACTGCAGCACTGTGTCCCTGGGCCACCCAGGCCACTGGAACCCCTCCTGTGGGACACCTCCTCAGGCAGGGGATGCCACTGCCACAAACTCCCACTTTGCAGTGTGACCTTCCCAGTGTGACTGTGTGGGGCTGGAGACACTGCAGGACAGGGGACATCTACAGCTCTTTGGGCTCCACAGCTCCCTGACAGGAGGGGACAGCTGAGGGTCGGGCTGTGCTGCCAGGGAACAGGGACAGGAGGAGAGGGAACAGCCTCAGGGTGGATATTGGGGAAACTCCTCCTGGAAAGGGCTATGCAGTCCTGGCACAGGGATGGGGTCCCTATCCCTGGAGGGGTTTAAGAGCTGTGTGGATGTGGCACTTGGGGACATGGGCAGTGCTGGGAATGGCTGCAGTCATTGTCCCACAGGGCCTTTCCAGGCCTAAGGATTCTCTGATCTCCAGCGACGCAAACGCTGCACCAGGATGGGTCTGAGCAAGGAGGGCTCAGCTCCCCGTGTCCCTTCCTGGTGGCTCTGCCGGAGCAGGGACAGGAGGGGGAGTCCCAGAGGATGAGGCGCATCCAGGTGTGATCCCCTCTCCTGGCACAGGTACCTGAGTGAGGGGTTCTTCTCCTTGGCCTTGGGCTGCATGGCCTGCTTGGGGGACTGGCCCACGGTGAAGGCGAAGGTGCCGCGCACGTGCTGGGGGTAGCGCAGCTTGTGCAGGTGCTTCCGGAAGATCTCGGCGCTGTCCGAGGCCACCTCCTCGTCAAAGGCAATCTTCAGCAGCTGGGGAGGCACAGGTGAGGGGTGATAGTGGGGTCAGGCCAGGGACAGCCCTTCCCATGGATCAGGGCAGAGCTCGGATCCACCCAGGAGCACCACGGGCACAGGCTGGACTGAGAGGCTGCCCTGCCTCTCCCTGGATTCCCATTCCCTTTCCCCTGTCCCATTCCCTCTCCCCTGTCCCATTCCCTTTCCCCTGCCCCATTCCCTCTCCCCTGTCCCATTCCCTCTCCCCTGTCCCATTCCCTTTCCCCTGCCCCATTCCCTTTCCCCTGCCCCATTCCCTCTCCCCTGCCCCATTCCCTTTCCTGCTGGAGTCCCCACTCCTGCTCCTGGGTGTCCCTGTGCACAGCAGGTTTGGGAGCTCTCTCCCAGCACGGGGTCCCACCTGGAATGTGCAGGAGCGCAGCTGCAATCCCTCCTGGATGAACTGATCTGCCTGAGCCTGGATACTGATCTTCTTCTCTTTGGTCAGCGAGGCGATGGGGAAGGACCGGATCACCACCTGCTCCCCCACTGGACATGGGACAGGAAGGGGTCAGTTCATCCCTGCCTCGGCCCCGGGCAGGGCCAGGCCACCCCAGGCCACCTCCAGTGTCTGTCCCACCACGGACATGGGCCCATGGGACACAGTGGCCAGAAACAACCAACCCCTGCTCCCCAGGGATCACCAACCCTGCTTCACAGGGATCATTGACCAGCTCCCTGATCCCCAGGGATCCCCAACCCTCTCCCCTGCTCCCCAGGGATCACTGACCAACCAACCCCTTGACCTGCAGGGATCACTGACCAGCCCCCTGCTCCCTGAGCATCCCCAACCATCCCCCTGATCCCCAGGGATCCCCAACCCTCTCCCCTGTCCCCAGAGACGTCCCCCCTCTCCCAGGGCCGCAGCCCCTCACCCAGGGGGTCGGTGGGGGTTCCCTTGAAGATGATCCTGTAGGTGGTGAGGAACACGGCTCCCTCTGCGGGGAGCAGGGGGGGCCCCCCGATGCTGCCCCCGGCCCCCTCCTCACGCCCGTCCGGCATCAGGTACACGCGGAGCCCCTCCATCACACACTCCTCCCCCAGCAGCAGGTTGGGCCGCAGCAGCTTTGGCTGGGGGAACAACGGGGGGCTCAGGCCCGGGGGAAGGGTCTCACAGCCCCCCTGGCTCTGCTCCCAGCCCAGCAGGGCATCCCTACCTTCTGGATGGGAGGAAGCCTCTTGCTCTCCCTGTGCACGGCGTCCAGGGTCTCAATGTGCATCTGCACGATGTCTGTGGGACAGGGGGTGAGCCCTGCCCTGCCCAAACTCCACCCTGTCCCTGCCCAAATCCCACCTGCCCTGCCCAAATCCCACCTGACCTGCCTGAATCCCACCTTGTCTGTCCTGCCTGAATCCCAGCCTGTGTCCCAGCCCAAATCCCACCTACGATGCTGGAATTCCACCCTGTCCCTGCCCAAATCCCATCCTATCTTATCCAAATTCTGCCCTCCCTTACCTGAATCCCACCCTGCCCTATCCAAATCCTGCCCTGCCCCACTCAAACTCCACCCTGCCTTTCCCAAATCCACTCTGCCCAAATTTCATCCTGCCCCGCTCAAACCCCACCCTGCCTTTCCCAAATCCCGCCCTGCCCTCTCCCACTGTTCCTGCGGGATCCCCGTGGCCACCCCAGTGTCCTCACCCGGGATCATGACGTGCAGCCCCTTGAGGTGCTCGTTGGTGACGCCGCTCTCGGTGCACACCTTGTCCACGAAGCGGTTGATGAACCTCACCACGGAGTTGGCCACGTCCGAGCTCTCGGCGTCCTCGAAGCCGCTCTCGGTGTCGTAGCTCTCGGCCACGCTGCCCGCGATGCTTCCCGAGGGAAACGGGGAAGGGTCAGCCCAGGACAGCCCCGGCCAGGGGCCACTCCCTGCACGGACCCGGGAGAGCTCCCACTCCTCATATGGTCCTAGGAGAGCTCCCAGTGCTGATACAGACCCAGGAGAGCTCCCACTCCTCATAGGAGCACAGGAGAGTTCCTACTCCTGATATGATCCCAAGAGAGCTCCCACTCCTGACAGAGATCCTGGAAAGCTCCCTCCCACTCCTGACAAGAGTCCAAGACTGTTCCCACTCCCAGCATGGACCCAGCAGAGCTCCCACTCCCAGAAACCCCCTTGGGCACCACAGTCCGCCTCAATCCTGACATAACCCTGGAATCCCAGCATGGCTGGGATTGGAAAGAACCCTCACAGGGGTCCAACCCCCGCCACTGAGCAGGGAGATCTTTCCCTGACAGCAGCCTGGCCCACCCCAGGAGCTGTGTCCCAGCTCGGGTCACGCCGGTGTCCCCAGCACCTGTTGGTGACGAAGCTGTTGCTGACGCTCTCCACGTCGCCCAGGCCGGAGCTGCGCAGCAGGCGGTTCTTGCTGGTGTCCAGGGGCAGCAGCAGGTAGCTCATCCTGTTGGCGTAGTGGATGGCCTGGCTGAACACCGTGCTCTCCTCCTTCTGGATCAGCTCTTGCTGCTTCTCCCGGCTCATGGTGGGCCACAGCCGCAGCTGCTCCGACGCGATCTCCAGCGCCGACTTGGCCTCCTGTGGCTCCTCCGCGCTCTCCTGGGGCAGGGGGAAGGCATGGGGCTGTCTGCATGGACAGACCCACAGGGATCTCCCAGAACTGGGGTGCAGCCCCTCGTCCTCAGCTGAGCAGGGTGCCCAGAACAGGCAGCTGGGCTGGGATTGCCAGAGCAGCTGGAGCTGCCCCTGCATCCCTGGCAGTGCCCCAGGCCAGGCTGGACACTGGGGCTGGAGCAGCCTGGGACAGTGGGAGGTGGCCCTGTCATGGCAGGGCTGGCACTGCAGGGGCTCTGAGGTTCCCATCCAACCCATCCCATGATTCTATAACTCCGTGATGAGCCCCAGCCCTTTGGGAAGAGCTCTCCTGGGCCACCCTCCCACCTGCTCCGTGTGGTTCTCCTCGGCACTGTCCAGGTAGAGGGCCCGGATGTGGTTCTGGACGTCACAGTAGAACATGGCCTCCCAGAACTGGATGTTGGTCCACACCACGTGCTCCTGCACGCAGCTGTAGGCAAACTGGGTGATGCCAGGGCTCAGTTTCTGTGAAAGGAGGTGGAAAAGATCCATCTGCACAGAGCCTTTGTGCCAATCTTTCCACTCAGGTGTCCCTGCTCCTCCAACTGACCACTGTGAAAGCCCTGGGTAGGCAGCAGGGATGTCTGCACCAGAGCTCCTCCAGCATTCCCTGAAAATTCTCTTGCTCAGAGCCCACCCAGAGCCCAGAGGCTCAGCCCAGCCCATCCTGGCCATGGGATCAAGCTGGCATTCCAGAGCAAGCCCCTTCCCACAGGTGTTCCAGCCTCCCTGGGAGCCTCGGGCCAGTCTGGGCTGGGTGGAACATTCTGGGTGGGAGCCATAGGCTGACAAGCCCTGAGGGGACACCCCCCTGCAGCCTCTGTCTGCCACGTCTGGGGGATGGCAGCCTCTGGGGGGATCCTGAGGGCTCCGGGGCAGGGACGCTGCGGTCACTCACCCTGCAGAAGGCAGTGACCAGCGGCAGCAGGGCGGCAGCGATGCCGTGCTCGTCCATGGCCGTGCAGTCCTGGGGAAGGAGCAGGGGTGACCAGGGGACACTCCAAGGCCAACCCCTGCAGTGTCCCACGGGAAGAAGGAGCCCCCCAGCCCTGCCCTACCTGGAGGCAGCAGTTCATCATGCGGATGACGAAGTCGAACTGCTGGTGGTCCAGCACGGCGCGGTTCTGCTGCACGTGCAGGTGCAGCTCCTGGGTCAGGCAGTGCCGGGCGGCCCGGCCCTTCATGGCGCGCAGCACGGCCGGGAACAGCTGTGGGAACGGGGATTGTGGGCTGGGATGGGCCCGGACAGCCCTGCTCCCACACCAGTGTCAGGGATGCACTCGGACACGGAGGCAAAGCAGGGCACGATCCCAGCTGAGGCTGGCAGGACAGGGCCATGGAGGAGGGGGAGGAGCCCAGGGGCACCGGGACATGGAGCTGGGCTGGTGTGGAGCCACCAGCCAAAATCCCAGGAACACCAGGAGGGGGACGAGTCACAGGTCAGTAGTGGCCATGGTAGTGCTGGGGAATGGTGGGATTTGATGGTCCCAGAGGGATTTCCAATCCAAATGGCTCCACGGCCTGTTACTGAGGTGGGAGTGGGGCCCTGCTCCCAGGGAACAGGGACAGGAGGACATGGAACAGATTCAAGCTGGGCCAGGGAAGGCTCAGGGGGGAAATCAGCAGGAATTTCCCCATGGAAAGGGTGGTCAGGCACTGGCACAGCTGCCCAGGGAGCTTTGGAGTGCCCGTCCCTGGAGGGATTTCAAGGATGTGTGGATGTGACACTTGGGGACAGGGTCAGAGGTGGCCTTGGCAGTGCTGGGGATGGTTGGACCAAATGGGCTCAGAGGGATTTTCTAACCTCAGTAACTCTGTGATTCCACAACTTTTTGACCTTAAGCCAATCAGCGGGACGTGGGCACAGGACAGGGAACGTCCTCTCCATCCACAGTGGACACCAACCCCCATCCCCAGCCTCTCTCACCTTTTTGGCCTCCAGCATCTTGTTCTCGAAGACGTAGGAGATGCAGTTCCTGACCACCTCCAGGCGCCGGGCGCTGTTGGCCAGGGCGTTCCCGTTGCGCTCCAGGATGGCAGCTGGATGGGAGAGATCCTGTCGGTCTGGGTGGGGTGGGGCTGGCACCCCAGCGGGGACACTGTGTCCCCCTGCTCCAAGTGACCACGGGGCCTTCAGGGGCTCCCTGGGGAGCTGGGAACCCCAAGGGGGGTGGAGCTGCTGCTTCTCCATGTTTTACTCCTCTGGTGTGACCCAGAACAGGGTCCTCCTGTGCCCCACATACCCATGGGGTGTCCCAAGAGCACCAACAGCCCCCCAAAGCAGGGTCCCCTGTGCCCCACACACCAATGGGGGTCTCAAGAACACCAACGGCCTCCAGCAGCTCCCAGGACAGGGCCCCCTATGCCCTACAAACCAATGGGGGTCCCAAGGGCACCATGGCTTCCAGCAACCCCCCAAAGCAGGGTCCCCTGCGCCCCACACACCGATGGGGGGTCCCGAGGGCACCATGGCCTCCCACAGCCCCCCAAAGCAGGGTCCCCTGTGCCCCACAAACCAATGGGGGTCCTGAGGGCACCATGGCCTCCCACAGCCCCCCAAAGCAGGGTCCCCTGTGCCCCACAAACCAATGGGGGTCCTGAGGGCACCATGGCCTCCCACAGCCCCCCAAAGCAGGGTCCCCTGTGCCCCACAAACCAATGGGGGTCCTGAGGCACCATGGCCTCCCACAGCCCGCCAAAGCAGGGTCCCCCACACCCCACACACCAATGGGGGGTCCTAAGGGCACCATGGCCTCCCACAGCCCCCCAAAGCAGGGTCCCCCACACCCCACATACCGATGGGGGGTCCCGAGGGCACCATGCACTTTTTCTCAGCCTTGACGGCGGGCGGGGCTGTCTGCAGCTTGGCCGTGGCCTGGTCGATGATCCACTGCACGGTGCCCTCGTCCAGGTGTGGGAAGGGCTTCTGGTGCAGGCGCAGGTGGCAGCCCTCCGTGGGCTTCTGCACCTTGTGCATGGTCACGGCAGGGTACGGGTTCTCCTGCGTGGGGAGAGCTCCTGCTCAGCCCTGAGGTCACCCACAGCGTGTCCCCTCCTGGAGAGGAGCCCCCAGCCCCCTGCTCTGCTCCCAGCTGCCATCTGCAGGCCCCAGGATCTGCTTCCCCAGCCCCCAGGGATGCACGGCTGTGGCACGGCCGTGAGCCAAGTGCCAGCAGGAGCTCCATCCCAGCCAGCTGAGGCTCCCGGGGGCACTCCTGCCTTCAGGTCTGCTGGGCCAGAGGCTCAGGTTGGATATCAGCAGGAATCTCCTCCTGGAAAGGGGGGTCAGGCCTTGGAAGGGGCTGCCCAGTCCCCATCCTCAGAGGTGTCCAAGGAATTCCCAGAGGTGGCACTCAGGGCTCTGGGCTGGGGACAAGGTGGGCATTGGGCATGGCTTGGACTGCATAGCCATGGGGGTCTTTTCCAACTTCTGTGATTCTGGGATTCTATGATCCTATAAAACCAGGGAATCCCACTCCCAGGACCTCTGGGCACACGAGGATGTGCATCACCACACATGACAGCACAAGGAGGGACAGGATCTGTCACCGCAAGCTTATGGAGGGAGGACAGAGTGACCAGGACTGACTGCACTCAGGCTCTCCCTGCCCCACATCCCCCAGTATATCCCCACTCCTGCCCGGGGGCTCCAGGACTCACATTTTTGTAGAGTTTCTCTGCCAGCTCCTTGATGTGCCTCAGGATTTTCTGCTTGTTCCCCTCTTCCGCCTTCATGCGCTTCACGTCGTAGGCCACAAGCTGGGGAGGACAGGACAGGAGTGACAGGGGCAGCTCCAGGGCCTCTCCCAAAGCTGGGGCCATGAAGGTCCTGCTCAGGCCATGGCAGATCCCGCTCAGACCATGGCAGATCCCGCTCAGGCCATGGCAGATCCTGCTCAGGCCATGGCAGATCCCGCTCAGACCATGGCAGATCCTGCTCAGGCCATGGCAGATCCTGCTCAGGCCATGGCAGATCCCACTCAGACCATGGCAGATCCCGCTCAGGCCATGGCAGATCCCGCTCAGACCCCACAGATCCCGCTCAGGCCATGGCAGATCCCACTCAGACCATGGCAGATCCTGCTCAGGCCATGGCAGATCCCGCTCAGACCATGGCAGATCCCGCTCAGCCCCGCAGATCCCGCTCAGGCCATGGCAGATCCCACTCAGACCATGGCAGATCCCGCTCAGGCCATGGCAGATCCCGCTCAGACCCTGCAGACCCCACTCAGGCCATGGCAGATCCCGCTCAGACCCTGCAGATCCCACTCAGCCCCACAGATCCCACTCAGCCCCACAGATCCCGCTCAGGCCCCGCAGATCTTGCTCAGCCCCACAGATCCCACTCAGACCCCACAGATCCTGCTTAGGCCCACAGATCCTGCTCAGCCCCTGCAGATCCCGCTCAGCCCCACAGATCCCGCTCAGCCCCTGCAGATCCCGCTCAGCCCCACAGATCCAGCTCAGACCCTGCAGATCCCGCTCAGCCCCACAGATCCAGCTCAGACCCTGCAGATCCAGCTCAGACCCTGCAGATCCCGCTCAGCCCCTGCAGATCCCGCTCAGCCCCGCAGATCCCGGGTGTGGGAAGGGGAGCTGCCCCAAGGCCCCACCTCGTCGAAGAGGTCGATGGGGCGGTAGGGAGCCCCGCGCTCGGTGACAAAGCCAGCGAAGGCCATCCCCTCCAGCACCTTGGTGAGGAAATCGTCCTCCGTGAGCCCCCGCTGGCCCAGGAACGCCGCCTGCCAAGGGAACAGCAGGGCCATCAGCAGAGTGGGTGACACCAAGCCTTGGGTGGGCACCTGGGTGGCACTGGGACAGTGCCACCTCCTTCCTCAGGGACAGGGTTGGCATGGAAACCTGAGCCTCTGGCCCATGGCAGCAGGACAAGGGGCAAGGGAAGGACTCTGGTGTCACCTTGGCATGCAGAGGCAGGACACAGGGACACAGGGCTAGAAGGACTCTGGGACATAGGGGCACAAGGATGCAGGAACACAGGGACACAGGGATATAGGGACAGAGGGACACAGGAATACAGGGACAGAGGGATACAGGGACACAGAGGCATAGGGACACAGGGATACAAGGCCAGAGGGACTCAGGGACACAGGGACAGAGAGGCACAGGAACACAAAGCCAGAGGGACTCAGGGACACAAAGTCAGAGGGACACAGGGACACAGGGACACAGGGCCAGAGAGGCACAGGAACACAAGGCCAGAGTGACTCAGGGACACAAGGCCAGCGCAACTCAGGGACACAAAGTCAGAGGAACTCAGGGACACAGGGCCAGAGGGACTCAGGAACACAAGGCCAGAGGGGCACAGGAACACAAGGCCAGAGGGACTCAGGGCCAGAGAACTGCAGGTGGTCCCTCAGCAGTGCCAAGATCTCCCAAAACACCCAGCTGCAGGCTGGGGCTCCCTCCTGGCTGAGCTCTGCAGGAACACCCAGGCAGGGAAGCGCTCCTGCCCTGGGAGACCTCGGCACGCTCGAGGACAAACACGGGATGCAGGTGGGCTGGCAGGGACGCTGGGGAGGTCACTGCCTGGAAAGGCAGGGCTGTTTCCTGGACTCAGCTGTCCCAGCCTGGCTCAGCCTGGCCCGAGGAGGCCCTCACCTTGTGGAAGCGGATGACGGGCTCGGGGTGGATGCGGATGATGTGCAGGCACCAGCGGTAGCCCTGCAGCAGCTGAGCAAACAGGCGCAGGAACACGGCCCGGATCTCCTTGTCCTGCAACAGGGAAGCACAGCCCGGGCTGGGGGGGCTCAGGGGATGGACAGGGCAGCTCCTGGGGCAGGGATTTCCCCCCAGCACAGGATAAACCCCGGGGTGAGGGCAGGGAATGCGGCTGAGCTTCCAGGGAAAAGGGGCATGGGATTCACTGCTCTGCCCCCCAGAGCTGCACAGGGAGGAGAGGAACTCTCCAGCTCTGGGAATGCTGCAAGCCCAAACATTCCCTGTCTGCTCCAGCCTGGCTGTGAATCTGGAGCCCATGGCACTGCAGGATCCAGCCATGGCTTGGAGCAGTGGCTCGGATGGACACGGGGCTGGAATGGTGTGTGAGAGCCAGGATGGCCCTGGAGAACAGCCCCTCACCCAGGGACCCTCTCCTTCTGCCCCAAGGTGCCCCTGGGGAACAGCCCCTCACCCAGGGACCCTCTCCTCCTGCCCAGCCCCTCACCCAGGGACCCTCTCCTTCTGCCCCAAGGTGTCCCTGGGGAACAGCCCCTCACCCAGGGACCCTCTCCTCCTGCCCAGCCCCTCACCCAGGGACCCTCTCCTTCTGCCCCAAGGTGTCCCTGGGGAACAGCCCCTCACCCAGGGACCCTCTCCTCCTGCCCAGCCCCTCACCCAGGGTCCCTCTCCCTCCCACCACTCACCTGCATCTTGAGGGAAGAGGCGGAAATGGTGGAAGGGGGGAAGGCGAGGTCGGCCACCTCCAGCTCCGGGTCCAGGACCTGCCCAGGGAGGACACTCAGCTCAGGCCCCATCCTGGCTGGAGAAGCCAAGGGCATTTCCCCAGAGACCCCACAGCCCCTGTGGAAACGCTCTGAGGGGCCTGGAGACAAACCATGGGGGATCAGGAATGCTCTGTTGGGCCTGACCCTGCCTTGGGAAGCACGGCTGGCACTGGGATCCCAGGGAAGACCTTCACCCCCCACTGCCCCCAGGAGGAGCAGGAGCTGCTCCAGCAGCACCTTGGGAACGCAGGAGCAGCCAGGCCACAGCTGCTTCCTGCCCTGGGCAGGGAGCCAGCACCACATTCCCAGAAACCTCTGCCAAAGGAACCCCCCCGGCACTGCAGGACATCAGAGGGCACTGGACTGGGAATGGCCACTGGGACAGGGGCAGCAGCACCCCAGGGCAGGAATCACAGAGGAAGGAACCCCTGCTGCTCCACTCCCAGCTCCCATGGAAATGTGTGCCATTCCCAGGGCGTTGGCCAGAGGCCATTGGATCAGGAATGGTCCCTGTGACAGGACCCCAAAGGCATGGGCAGGACCCCAAAGGTGTGGATATGACCCCAAAGGCATGGACAGGACCCCAAAGGCATGGACAGGACCCCAAAGGCGTGGGCAGGATCCCAGGGCATGGACAGGAGCCCAAGGCAGGAACCCTGCTCACAGAGGCGCCCTGTCTCCCGTCCCAGTTCCCTGGCCACTGTGCCATTGCCAGGGGATGCTGCTGGCACCCAGGGGTGCCGTGGCACTCACCATGGACAGGGCTTCCCGTGTCTGCTGGAGCAGGGGCTCGGGGAGCAGGGAGATGTGCACGCACTCCGGGACATTCACGGTGCCGCCGTCCAGGTCCGCGATCACCACGTCCAGCTGGGAGGGGACAGCAGTGGGACACGGCCCCACTTCCCAGCCCCACATCCCAATCCCATAGCTGATGGGGAGCTATCCAGGTGAGCTGGCTCAGGAAAGGGCTGGGAGCAGGCTCTGGCTCCTCCCCACCTTCCCTGAGCAGTTTCTGTGTCCCATCCCATCCCCAAATCAAAGGACACACTGGGATCCCTCACTGGGGGGACAGAGGGACACCTGCCAGGAGAGGGACCCAGCCATTCCCATGTTATCCAGCCATTCCCATTGACCCAGCCATCCCCCTGGATGCATCCCGGGCTGAGCACACGGAGCCTGTGCCCTGGGCACGCTCAGGACAGATGGAGCTGTCACCCGAGCTGTGACACCCACGCTGCTCGTGCCCAGCCCCCTGGCACCAGGGCAGGGAACGTGGCCTCTCACCAGCTCCTGGGTCTCCGACTGGAAGATGGAGTGGACGCCGATGATGAAGGGGGTGGGGGTGCTCAGCACCTCCAGGAGCTGGGCGGGCAGGATGGGCACGTAGGTGAAACTGCAACCAGAAACAGCCTCAAAGCCAGCCCCAAACACAGCCCCACTGCAGCCAGGCCAGCCCTGCCCCACACCCCAGCCCTGTCCTGGCACAGCCAGACACCATCCTGGCTCTGGAGCTGTGTCCAGGGTGCCCCTGGCACCCCCAGCCCCCTGGGCACCACACAGCGCCCAAAGGCTGTGGCTGCCCCACCCCTGTGAATGCCCTGAGGTGACTGGGGCCAAGGCCTGCAGGGACAGCACCCAGGGAATGGCTCCCAGTGCCAGAGGGCAGCCAGGGATGGGATCTTGGCAATGAGGAATTCCTGGCTGGGCTGGGATTGCCAGAGCAGCTGGGGCTGCCCCTGCATCCCTGGCAGTGCCCCAGGCCAGGCTGGACACTGGGGCTGGAGCAGCCTGGGACAGTGGGAGGTGGCCCTGCCATGGCAGGGCTGGCACTGCAGGGGCTCTGGGGTCCCTTCCAACCCAAATTATCCTGGGATTTCATGATTCCATGATATGATCCCTGTCTGGTCTTGGGGTTGTCAAAGTCTGACCAAGGAAAGGGTTTCCAGCAGAGCCAGTAACTCCAAAAGAAGAATTTCAGTAAAAATTCCCCATGGAAAGGGGGTCAGGCCTTGGCAGGGGCTGCCCAGGCTTGGAGTGCCCATCCCTGGAGGTGTCCAAGGAATTCCTGGAGGTGGCACTCGGGGCTCTGGGCTGGGGACAAGGAGGGGATTTAGAACACCTTGGACTTGGTGAC
The DNA here is from genome assembly GCF_023055355.1 of Agelaius tricolor. Lineage (NCBI taxonomy): Eukaryota > Metazoa > Chordata > Aves > Passeriformes > Icteridae > Agelaius > Agelaius tricolor. The sequence goes on from NW_027269346.1 coordinate 503,803, forward strand.
CCTGGAGGGCTTTTCCAAGCTCAGGGATTCCATAATTCTGTGAAAAGGAAGGTTCCTCTGGGACACCAACAGCCTCTCTGCAGCCTGGGGACAGGAGCTGGCCAGGAACAGAGCTGCCAGGAGCCCCAGGGCTGTGTCTCCACTCCCCGTGGGACATTCCCAGCTCCCAGGGTGAGCGAGGTTCCAGCCATCCCACAGGAGTCACCACGGGGGCCTGGCCACCACCAGCACAGCCACTGCTGGGAACACCTCACTCCTGCTCATGGAACCATGGAATCTCCTGAGTGGGAAGGGCCCACAGGGATCACAGCTGCAGCTCCTGGCCCTGCACAGACACCCCAACAATCCCAGCCTGTGCCTCCCTGGCAGCGCTGCCCAAACGCTCCTGGAGCTCTGGGGCTGTGCCCGTTCCCTGGGGAGCCTGGGCAGTGCCCAGCACCCTTGGAAAAGCCTTTCCTGCTGTCCATGCTATCCCTCCCCTGGCACAGCTCCAGCCCTTCCCTGGGTCCTGTCCCTGCTCAGCAGGAAGTCCAGAACACTTCCCAGCACTGCCTCCAGTGCCAGAGCCCATTTTGCCTGGGGGAAGAGGGAGGCAGGGCTGGGAGATTCCCAGTTATTGCCCAGGCCCTGGGACACACCGAGGGTGGGACAGGGGCACAGCTGGCACAGCTGGAGGCTTGGGGACCCTCACCTGTACTTGAGGGGGAACATGAGAGCCAGGAGGGCCCGGCAGGCATCTGTCAGCCTCTGGTAGCTGCTGGAGAGGAACAGGATCTTGTGCTCGGTCAGCGCCGCGCAGAACAGGAACAGCACGTTGGTGATGCCTGGGCAGGGCACAGCAGGGGCTCAGGAATCAGGGGGGTCCCTCTGACACCCCTCAGAGACCCCTGACCCCCCCCAGGCTGCAGCCCACTCCCCACCCTGCATCCTGCCAGGAGAGGATCTCAGCATCCCCCAGAAGGGGATGTCAGGTGTGCTCCCCCCTTCCCAGACAGCTCTGTCCCTCCTCAGGGCTGGTGGCCTTCCCTGGGGGACACAAGGCCAGTGGCAGCCCCAGGCTGCTCCTCCACACCCCAGCCCCAGTCCCACCCTCCTGGAAAAGGGATGGCACAGCGGGGCCAGAGCTCAGGGCCACATGCAGGAGGTGACCCGCAAGGAGGTGACCCACGGGGACCCAGGTGCCACGGGGCAGGGTGGGGACACATCTCACCGAGCTGGCGGAAGAGCAGGGCCACGCTGCAGCTGCTGACAGGCAGCGAGTCATTGATGGGGGTCTGGATCACCTGCCTGTCCCCCGCTCCCAGAGAGATCGTCCTCTGCAAGGGAACACACACCTGGTCACCAAGGCCACCCAGAGAGGGACAGGGCCAGGGCAGGGGCAGCCAGACCCCCTGGGCACAGGGCCAGTGCCACCCTACCCCAGCACAACCCCCATCTGCTGTGGGAAGAGGGAAAGGGAAAGGGAAAGAGGAAAAGGAAAAGGGAAAGAGAGAAGAAGATGCTGCCACAGCAGCCACTGGGTGCTTGACTGGATCCCTGGGCTGAGGGGAAGGAGGGCACCTCCTGCAACATCCCCAGGCAGCACCAGCAATGTCCCAACAGCCCCAAGATCCATGTGCAGATGGGACACAATGGCTCTCCAGGACACGAGGGCTCCCCAGGATTTGAGGACTCCCCAGAACTCAAGGAGTCTCCAGGACATGAGGGGTCCCCAGGGGTCCCCAGGATTCAAAAGCTCTCCAGGATAAGAGGCCTCCCCAGGATTCAAAAGCTCTCCAGGATAAGAGGACTCCCCAGGATTCAAAAGCTCTCCAGGATAAGAGGCCTCCCTCAGGATGGAAAGACTCCCCAGGACTCAAGGACTCCCCAGGACTCAAGGGGAACTCAAGCCTCTCCCAGGCCCTTGGAGCCAAGGGAGCAGCTCCCCTGCCCCAGCCTGGCTGTGCCCAGGAGCAGCCCCAGCTCCACAGCCTCTCCAGTGGAAGGAATATCCAGAGGAATATCCTGAGAAATATCCTGGGGGAAGGGATGAACACCCCGGGCACAGGATGGGTGCTTCTTCCCTGGTACCACTGAATATTCCCAGCCCTGAGCTCCTTCCCAGGGACACAGGGACACTCAAACATCCCCAGGCTGTCTCCAGGCCCCTCTCCTCCTCTTTCCACACCTCTCCAGGGAAAATGCTCCTGCAGGAGCAGCCTTCCCAATGCAGCCACCTCCTGGCAGAACAGCCCCAAAATCCAGGGCTGAGCAGAGCCAGAGCCCTCAGCTGGGCTGTCACAACTCCAGCAGGGCACCCAGAGAGGTGAGCCTGGAATTCAGCCCCTTCCCAGAGCCCAGGGACACCCTGGCTGTGACACACAGGGACACACACCCGAGGGTGCCCTGAGACCATTGGGACCTGGGGATGGGTCACAGCAATTAACAGGGAGGCTGCTAACGAGGGGACAGACCCAGAGCCGGGAGAGAAAAGGTGGGGAAAAGAAGATGGGAAAGAAAAGGAGTTCGTACCACAGCTTCGTCCTCCACGTCAGGCTGAGGTGGGACAGACAGAGAGCACAGTCAGTTAGGACACACAGACAGGCACAGCAGGGACACAGACACCAGCAGGGACAATGGGACAGGAGAGGAGCCCACAGACAGGGACAGGGACACCAGCAGAGACAATGGGACAGGAGAGGAGCCCACAGACACAGAGAGGGACACCAGCAGGGACAACGGGACAGGAGAGGAGCCCACAGACACAGACAAGGACACCAGCAGGGACAAGAGGAGCCCACAGACATGGACAGGGACACCAGCAGGGACAATGGGAAGGGAGAGGAGCCCACAGACACAGAGTGAAAGCAATGCCTACGGCCCAGGGAAGGAGCGCTGGACACGGCAGGAGAGCAGGAAAACCACAGGAAGGGAAGTGCCACCACCAAACTGTCCCCCCTGTCTCACAGTCCCCGTTCCCAGGGCACAGAGCCATCCTGCCCCAGCTGGGGGCACGGATCTGTGCCAAGCTCAGCGAGCCATGGTGGCAGGAGAAGCCGTCCTGCTGCGGCAGTCGCTCCTGGTCCCGCCGGGAGGAGCCGGATCCGGGCAGATCCCACGGGAAGGGACTGCAAACCCTGGCACAGCTCGGGCATGGGCAGCACCTCGGGCATGGGCAGCACCTCACTCTGCCCCAGCACTGGGACAGGCCTGGCTCCACCCCCCTGCACAAATCCCAGCAGCACTGCTGGCTTCTCTGGGGACCCGCAGGGCTCTGGGTGCCAGAGAGAGCCCCGAACGAGGAGCAGCACCTGCCCCAAATCCTGCTGGGATTTGGCATCAGGGAGAGCCCCCTCAGGGTCAGGGCACCGCAGGAAGGGCACCCCTGTGGAGGCACCAGGGCCTGTGCTGCTGTCCCAGTGCCCCTGGTGCTGTCCCAGTATCCCATGGTGCAGTCCCAGTGCCCCATGGTGCTGTCCCAGCCTGGCCAAGGCTCCACCACTGGATCAGTGTGGATGTAGGATCATTCCTGGCCCTCTGTGCTGGAGGAAGGGGAGCTCAGCTGAGGGAAGGCACATGGGGACACAAGCACACATCCACAGGGACATCCCAGGGGCCAGCAGGGCACGAGAGCTCCAGGGCACAAACTGCTGTCCCCAGCTTCTGCCAGGGGGTCCAGCTGGCCTTTCCCTTTCTGCCACCCACAAGGAGCCTTCCAGCTCCATGAGCTGAGCCCAGCTGGCCCAGAGCAGGGCAGGCTGGAGGGACACATGGCTCTGAGGGGACAGCAGGGGTGTTGGTGGCCTCAGCTGCAGGAGAAGCTGCTGCTCCTTAGGCCCCCAGCACAGGCACAGGACCCGGTGCAGACACAGACAGGGGACCTGGCACAGAGCTTGGCATGGCCATGGGCACAGGACCCAGCACAGGACCTGGCACAGCCATGGGCACAGGACCTGGCACAGAACCTGGCACAGACACGGGCACAGCACCAGGCCAGTGCCCTGAGGAGAGCTCCAGGCTCTGTCCTGGCCCTGCTGGCCCGTGTCCCTGCAGCTGTCCCAGCCCTGCTCTCACAGATGGCCCGTGACCACTTGGCTCTGGAGCAGCTCTCTCTCCACAGGGGGATCCACAGGGCTCAGCACAGAGCCAGACCCCAGCAGTGCCCTCGGACCAGGGAATGCCCGCATGGATTGAGCAGCACCCACGTCAAGCCCCTGGTGCTCCCTCCCACGGCAGCAGGAGCCAGGACATAAGCTGCAGCAGGAGATCCTTGGCTAATTGAGGATCTGAGTGGGATTTGTGCTCGGAAGCACTCGGGAAGGCAGCAGGGCACTGAGCCAGGCCTGCCCACGGGGCCCAATTGGGCATGGGGAGCAGGGCTGGGCTCTGAGGGGACAGAGCGAGGACAGGGAGGGGCAGCAGGACCCCAGACCCACCTGTGCTCCCCCCGTGATGGGGATGGTGCAGGTCAGCAGGTTCCCAATGACGTTCTCCAGGGACACGCTCAGCCCGTCCACATAGATGGTGTAGATCAGCCCCAGGCTGTTCTGGAGAGGGGAGCAGAGCAGGGATGAGCAGTGCAGGCAGCTGGGGACACCCCCAGGGCTTGTCCCTGGCCACACCCTGGCAATGCCAGCTCCAGGTCTTCCTTGTCCATGGGGATGGGATATTCCAGGAGCATGTCCCCATCCCTGCACTGACCCCACTGGAGCAGGAGATGTGTCCCCAAGGCCAGAGCTCCATGGGAGCAGCACTGAGGGGCTCTCCAAAGCTCCAGCAGAGGTGACCAGAGCAGCTGGTGTGCTCCAGCCTGCTAGCACCCCAGTCCCACACAAACCCCACGGAAGGCATGGCAGGAGATCCTTTCCCAGCGAGGGCTGGATGAGACGCCCAAAATTTGGGTGGTGCCGTTCACAGCACGCCTCAACTCTGGTCAGCCCTGGGTGGTCACTGTGGGTCCCTTCCCACAAAAACACCCTATTCCAACTGGGAAGCAACAGCAGTCCCAGCTCTGGGGGCACCAGCACAGGGCAGCCCCCAGGACAAGCTGGGAATGAGGGGTTTAGGAATTTGTGTTGCAGGCACCCTTGGGACGCTGGTTTCCAACCACTGAGGAAAAGGGAAAACACAAATACTGGGATTTGGAGAGCAAGGCCAGGCAGAGTCTGGCACAGTGGAATAATGAGGGAAGAGCAGGATAAACCCCTGCCCGCTGGAATAACGAGGGAAGATGAAGCTCAAATTCCTGGGCACTGGAATGAGGAGCTGGGAACTGTTTCTGTCCCAGAGAGCAGCTGGCAGGACACCTCTGTCCTTGGGAACAAGTGAGGGGACCCTGTTTTCTGGAGGTGCCCCAGCTTGTGCTTGGCAGGACCCCACTCTGCTGTCCCAGGCTTAGGAAAACAGATCCTGTATTTCAGAGAATTCCCACACCACACAAGGCGAGGGCCACCTCCCACTGTCCCAGGCTGCTCCAGCCCCAGTGTCCAGCCTGGCCTGGGGCACTGCCAGGGATGCAGGGGCAGCCCCAGCTGCTCTGGCAATCCCAGCCCAGCCAGGAATTCCTCATTGCCAACATCCCATCCCTGGCTGCCCTCTGGCACTGGGAGCCATTCCCTGGGTGCTGTCCCTGCAGGCCTTGGCCCCAGTCCCCGGAGTCCCTTCAGGCCCTGCCAGGGGCTCTGAGTTCTCCCTGGAGCCCTCCCTTCTCCAGGCTGGACACTCCCAGCCCATCCCCATGGATACAATCCATACCCAGCCCTCCCAAGGCCTCCCCAGGCACACAATGCAGCACCTCTGGAGCCAGCAGAGCTGGCACAGCCAGTGCTCCCAGGAACAGGCTGTTCCTCAGGGGTTCCCAGGACTGGGGCCGGCAGCTGCTCCGTGTCCCGCAGCCATCCGGGATCAGCAGCAGCTGCAGCCCCACAGCTCCAGGGTGCCAAGGGCAGGGCAGGATGGAGCCAGGCTCCCAGGGGCTGTGCCAGCGTGTTCCCACTCCAACAGGCAGGGAGCCTTTCCCAGCACAGCTGCCCTGCCCCCTGAGCAGCACCGCTGCTCCTGACTCACCCGGAACACCTCGGCATGGTCCAGCCGCGACACCAGCACCAGGCTCTTGGGCGCGAACAGCTGGGCAGGCTGCACCAGGGACGAGGCCTCCTCCTCCTCCTCCTCGCCCTCACCGTTCCTGCCATGGCTCTGGGGCTGCGGAGACACAAACCAGTCCGGGCTGGGGGTTAAGGGATGCTCCTCCCTGTCCCAAGCTCCCGATTCCTGTGGCACAGGGAAGGCAGGAACCCCTGGCCAGAGCTAAATCCAACTGAGTGCTCCTCCACCAGCATTGCTGGCCACCCTTCCCATCCATCCATCCATGGATTCCTGTGGCACAGGGAAGGCAGGAACCCCTGGCCAGTGCCAAAAGCAGCTGGGTGCTTCTCCACCAACACTGCTGGCCACCCTTCCCATCCATCCATCCATGGATTCCTGTGGCACAGGGAAGGCAGGAACCCCTGGCCAGTGCCAAAGGCAGCCGGATGCTCCCCGGTCAGCGCCGCCAGCCCCCATCCCCATGTCCCCGTGTCCCTGTGTGCCTCCGTGTCCCCATGTCCCTGTGTGTGTCCCCGTGTGCCCCCGTGTGTGTCCCCGTGTCCCCGCGTGTGCCCGTGTATGTCCCCATGTCCCCATGTGTGTCCCCGTGTGCGTCCCTGCATGTGTCCCCGTGTGTGTCTCCATGTGTGCCCCCGTGTGTGTCCCTGTGTCCCCGTGTGTGTCCCCATGTCCCCGTGTGTGTCCCCATGTCCCCGTGTGTGTCCCCATGTGTGTCCCCATGTCCGTCCCTGTGTGTGTCCCCGGGTGTGGCAGTACCTGCGGGCTCTCCACGGCCTCCCAGAAGGTGAAGCAGGCGCAGTAGTGCCGCTCTGAGTTGATGTCGGTGAGCACGGCCACGAAGAAGGTGGGGGGGTTCCTCTCAGGGAAGAGCTGCCACCCGCTGGGCTGGCAGAACTGCGGGAGGGACAGGCTGGGCTCAGGACAGGCCGGGCTCAGGACAGGCCGGGCTCAGCACAGGCCAGGCTCAGCACAGGCCGGGCTCAGGACAGGCTGGGCTCAGCACAGGCCGGGCTCAGCACAGGCTGCCACCCTCACCCACACCGTGGGATCCAGCCCTGAGCCCTGGCCCACAGCGCACACCGAGCCTGGGGGGAATGGCAGCTCCATGGGCCAGGAGCTGGGAGAGACCAGGCAGAGCCCCAGGGCTCCTGGAACTGCCAACCCTGCTGGGCCAGCTCCTGGAATTCCCAAATCCCCCTTGCAGGGAAGCAGGCCCAGCAATATCCCCTCCTGTCTGCAGGGACAGCAGGAGCTGCCTGGAGAGACCCAGACTGGGAGGGGTCATGATGGGACACCCGGCCAGGCAGGAGCCCCCAGATCCTGGGGAAGGTCCCCCCAGGGCACACAGACCCCAAACTCTGCACAGCTCCAGATCTCCATGGCACACAGACCCCAAACTCTGTGCTGACCCCATGGAACACAGACCCCAAACTCTGCACAGCTCCAGACCCCCATGGCACACAGACCCCAAACTCTGTGCTGACCCCATGGAACACAGACCCCAAACTCTGCACTGCCCCCATGGCACACAGACCCCAAACTCTGCACAGCTCCAGACCCCCATGGCACACAGACCCCAAACTCTGTGCTGACCCCATGGAACACAGACCCCAAACTCTGCACAGCTCCAGACCTCCATGGCACACAGACCCCAAACTCTGTGCTGACCCCATGGAACACAGACCCCAAACTCTGCGCTGACCCCATGGCACAGAGACCCCAAACTCTGCAATGCCCCCATGGCACACAGACCCCAAACTCTGCACTGACCCCATGGCACACAGATCCCAAACTCTGCACAGCTCCAGACCCCCATGGCACACAGACCCCAAACTCTGCACTGCCCCCATGGCACACAGACCCCAAACTCTGCACTGACCCCATGGCACACAGACTCCAAACTCTGCACAGCTCCAGACCCCCATGGCACACAGACCCCAAACTCTGCACTGACTCCAGACCCCCATGGCACAGAGACACCCCAATCTCTGCACTGCCCCCATCCCACCATGGGCCAGACACCCCATGCCAGCAGCACACAGAGCCCAGAAGGAAAGGGGACACGTGGGACACGGGCTCTGGAGTGGCTCCAGGAGGTGGCACCACTCCCCTGGCACAAACACAGGCCCAGCTGTGCCATCTTACTGCACCAGTCCCTGGCACTTCCCAAAGCCCCTCCCAGGGCTGGGGTAATTCCAGACTCCCCCCCGCTTCCCAAGTCTCAGGGGATTTTCTCGATTTCCTCAGGGCTGCAATTGGCTGCTGAGGAGCTGTGGAAAATTCCCTGGTGCAGGACAGCCCGGCTCCTTCCAGCCCGGCTCCTCCCGGGGCTGGAGGCACGCTGAGGACACGGGAACAGCAAACCCCGGGAGGAGAACCGTGGCACCAGGGCCTGGCGAGCTCAGGAGTCCTGCCCCAGCCCCCTCAGGAGCCCAAGGTGGATCCCACCTGAGTCTCCCAGCTGCTCACAGCGCCCACGGATCCTCCTGTCCTGCCCACAGAGCTGGGCTTTGTCCGGATCCTTGGGGTGGCAGCAGGAGGGACAGGAGGAGAAAGCACCCCAGGAGCTGCTTCCCACATTCTGTGTCCCTGGAAAACAACACCCACGGCCCCTCCATCCTGGGGCTTCATCCCGGGGCCCTTCCATCCCAGGGCCCCCTGCAGGCTCCCATGGGAGCACAGGGGAAGGTCTGGCTCAGCAGAACACCGGGATGAGCACGCGGTGTCACTGTCCCCGTGTCACTGTCCTGGTGTCACTGTCCTGGTGTCACTGTCCCGAGGAGGGAATTGCCCCTCACTGCTCCCAGCCCCACACAATCTCCTGGCACTGTGGGAATGAGGAGCCCAGAGCACACGGAGCTGCTGGGTCAGGATCATGGAATCAGGGAATCCTGGAATGGTTTGGGTGGGAAGGGACCTCAGAGCCCCTGCAGTGCCAGCCCTGCCATGGCAGGGACACCTCCCAGTGTCCCAGGCTGCTCCAGCCCCAGTGTCCAGCCTGGCCTGGGGCACTGCCAGGGATGCAGGGGCAGCCCCAGCTGCTCTGGCAATCCCAGCCCAGCCAGGAATTCCTCATTGCCAAGATCCCATCCCTGGCTGCCCTCTGGCACTGGGAGCCATTCCCTGGGTGCTGTCCCTGCAGGCCTTGGCCCCAGCCCCTCTGCAGCTCTCCTGGAGCCCCTTCAGGCCCTGGAAGCTGCTGGATGCTCTGGAATGCTGGCAGAGGTGGAGTAGGTCTGGAGGCATGGACACACCCAGCAGGTGCCAAAACCATCCCAGAGCTGCCTCAGGACATGGAAAATCCCACACAGAGTCCAGCAGACCTGTGGGATCATGGCATGGAAGGTTCTAAAGCCCAGTGCCAAGGAAGGATCCAAAAAGGAGAGTGGGAATGGCCCTGAGAGCCACTGGAGCACAGGGAGCCCCTGGATTTACAGGGATCTCCATTCCCACCTGGATCCCCCTGCTCCAGCAGAGACCCTGGGAATGCCCTCCCCATGGAATGCCCCCACCAGGCAGCTCCTGGGGCTCTGCAGAAACAGCTCTGGGCCAGCAGGGAGAGGCTCCCAGGGTGCCTTATCCACACTCTGTGCCTGTCCCCAGAGGAACTCGATCCATTAAAATGAGATATTTCTGCTGGGAATTGCTGCTGGACACTGTGCACGGCCAGGAGCTCCAAAGCCCAGCTCCCTGCACACCCTGGGAACGCTTCTTTCCCCAAAAAGCTGTCAAGGAGATGAGCCCTGAGCGCAGGGACATGTCCCACCCAAGCCCTGGGACGGGCTCCCGCGGATTTCCCGAGCTGCCTTCGGAGCAGCCCCACGTGCTGCTCCCCCAGGACACTCTGAGAGTTTGTGGGAAGCCCTGGAGCCACCCCTGCCTCCCAACAGCACAGGGCTCCAATTGTTTAAATTCCAAGGATTTTTTGGCCGGACAGTTTGACCCTTGGGAAAAAAAGCAGCTTTGCTCCTGCTTGGGACAGTTCCCAAGTCCCTGCAGACACCAGGAAACTCGGAGCAGAAAAATAAAAGTAAATATAACAATAAATGTGTGGTTTTGCCTCAGATTAAACAGCACAGGAAGGTCCCAAAATGCACTGGAATTTTAGGGGACATGTGATGGGAAGAGGAGCTGGACACTGCTGATCCCAGTAACAAAGGGATGAGGAGCCAGTGATCCCAGGGATGATGGGGAGGGACACCTCCCACTGTCACAAGTGCTCCAGCCCCAGTGTCCAGCCTGGCCTTGGGCACTGCCACAGCTGCTCTGGGCACCCTGTGCCAGGGCCTGCCCACCCTGCCAGCCAGGAACTCCCTCCCAAGATGCCACCTAAAAGGACGTCCATCCCTGGCACAGCTGCCAGGGCAGTGCTGGAGTCCCCATCCCTGCAGGGGTTTCAAAGCCATGTGGATGTGGCACTCGGGGACATGGGCAGTGGTGGCCTTGGCACCACTGATTGCACTCAGTGGGCTCAGAGGGATTTTCCAACCCAAATAAATCCATGATTCCATGAACCCCAGGGGGAATAGAGCAGCTTCCAGAGGGCTCAGCCTGCAGGTCTGTCGCAGCCTTGTCACTGGAATGGAGCTCCAGCTCCTCCCTCAGGGTCCCTGGAGCTCCAGGGCACAGGGCAGGGATTGGGAAGAGCTCCCACTCCAGTTCAGCCATGAGGGGAACAATCCCACCCTCCTGGATGAGCTGGAGGATCTGGAGGATGCCCATCCTGGGAATGTCCCAGCTCTGAGCTGATCCCAGAGCACCCTGAGAGCTGGTGACCATGTCAGGAGGGCTGGGGACACCCAGGCCCTGGCCCTGGGACCCAGCCTGGGCAGGGCAACTGGAGCTGGGGGTGCTCAGCCTGCAGCAAAGGAGACTCAGGGCTGCCCCCATCGCTCTCTGCAGCTCCTGAAAGGTGTCTGTGCTCAGCTGCCCTTGGGCTCTTTCTCCAGCAGCACTGACACAACCAGAGCACACAGCCTCGAGCTGTGCCAAGGGTAATTCAGGCTGGAGAGCAGCAAAAAGCTTTTCCAGCAAGGGGATAAAGATCTGCAATGGCTGCCCGGGGAGGGGGTGCAGTCCCCAGCCCTGGGTGTGTTTGACAAGCCTGGATGTGGCACTGGCTGCCAGGGGCTGGGCTGGACTCCATGGCCTTGAAGGTCTCTCCAAACCCGGTGATTGTGTGGATTCTGTGTGATTGCTGAAAGGCCTGGCCATTCTCCTGGGGGGCTCTGCACACTAAGGCTGCATCCATGGCTCCTCCAGGAGGCATTCCTGCATCCCAGAAGAGGAGGGGTAGCAGGAGGCCAGGAGAGGAGCCTGTGCTGGATCCACCCCACCGTTTCTGGAGAGTTCCACAGCTGGAGATGCACCCAGGGCAGGAGGGAACTGCGCCCTCCTGGCCCCCCAGTCAGACCCCGTGGGATGTGTCCCAGTGCCACCCCCAGTGCCACCCCCAGTGCCACCCATGGGTCCCCAGCCACTCACCAGCTCGATGCCCTGTGGGAAGGGGTTGTCCTCCCAGTCCTTCTCCGGGAAGCGCTGCAGGATCTGGCCCTGTCCATCCCCGCTCCCTGTGGACACAAGATGGGATTAGAGGGCAGCAGGTACCCCCCACCCACTGGGAATGCCCAGCTGGAACAACCCTGGGGTGCTCCAGCTCTGCATGGATGGGGCAGCACAGGAGAGAGCCCAGCCCCTTCCAGGCTGAGCAGCACTGCCCACTCCAGCAGGGAACAGCAGAGATTCCAAGGAATCCCAGAGCAAACAGCTCCAGAGCCTTCTCTGGAGGTGGCAGCAGTACTGGAGCAGCAGCTCTGGTCCCTCTCCAGGCAGAACTTCCTCCCTGTGATCCCAACATGGACAGCACCCCCCAGTCTGAGCTGCACTCCCTGCTCCTCACCTCCGTGCTGGCCTTTCCCCAGACAGCCCTGCCCGGGCTTTGCTTTTGGGTTCCTGACAGCTCCTGCTTCCCTGGGGCTTTATGGAGCACTGGGAGCCCTCCAAACCCTCACCTGCCCCCCAGCCCACGCCATTCCAGACCCTAAATCCTGCTGTTTCCCATGGACAGCCTGGAAAAGGCTCAGCAGGGCAGGTGGGCACTCCAGGAGCAGCTGGCTCTGGGACAGCCCGAGGTGACAGTGCCACCAAATGCTCCTGTCACAGACCCTGCCAGGCTGGGAATGGCTCCCACACTGCTCACATCGCTCCAGAGACAGAGCTGCTCCTGGATCCAGCTGGGAATCACAAATCACAAGGATTCTGGCCCAGCCACGAAGGCAGGCAGCCCCACGGTGGGGAGAGGGGGCTCCTTCCAGCCCCTTCCAGAGGGAGGGATTATCCATTTCCAGGGACCACCCGAGGCCTCTCCCATCCCAGGAGCCGGGTGCTGGCCATGGAATGGGGCTGGGAAAGCAGGAGGAGCCCCAGGGAAGGGCTATTTTGGGAGCCCAGACAAGTCCCCAGGGTCCTGCTCACCGTCCAGCAGCCACAGCTGGATTTAGCAGGGAGAGAGAAAGGGAAAGGGAAAGGGGCCATTTATAGCCCTGGGCCCAAAATGGAAAGGCTGGAGCCAAACTGGGCACCAAATATCCACAAGGATGGGGTCAACCAGATCCTGCCTGGCCACGTGCTGTGACACCACAGCCCTGCTCTGTCACCACAGCCCTGCTCTGTCACCACAGCCCTGCCCGTCCCTGCTCTGTCACCACGTCCCTGCTCCTGACCCTGCTCCATCCCCACGTCCCCCTGGCAGCAGCCCTGGCCCTGAGTGCTCCCAGCCCTGGCCAAAGGCTGCCCGCTCCCAGTGCCAAGGGCTTGGCTCAAGCTCCAGACAGGAAAATCCCTTGAGATGCACACGTCAGGATTATGGCTCCAAGCTGTGCCCTCCACATGCAGCCCTGCCACAGCTTTGCTGCAATATCCTCAGTTAAAGGGGAAAGGATACAAGACACAAAATCCTGGAATGGTTTGTGTGGGAAGGGACCTCAGAGCCCCTGCAGTGCCACCCCTGCCATGGCAGGGCCACCTCCCACTGTCCCAGGCTGCTCCAGCCCCAGTGTCCAGCCTGGCCTGGGGCACTGCCAGGGATGCAGGGGCAGCCCCAGCTGCTCTGGCAATCCCAGCCCAGCCAGGAATTCCTCATTGCCAAGATCCCATCCCTGGCTGCCCTCTGGCACTGGGAGCCATTCCCTGGGTGCTGTCCCTGCAGGCCTTGGCCCCAGTCCCTCTGCAGCTCTCCTGGAGCCCCTTCAGGCCCTGCCAGGGCCTCTGAGCTCTCCCTGGATCCTTCTCCTCTCCAGGGGAGCACCCCCAGCTCTCCCAGCCTGGATCCCTGGGAACTGAGGGGCTCCAGCCCTGCAGCAGCTCTGGGGCCTCCCTGGGCTCTCTCCAGCAGCTCCAGGTGCTGCTGCTGTGTCCCCAGGGCTGGGGCAGCTCTGCAGATGGGTCTCACCTGAGGGGGCACAGGGGCAGGATCTCCCTGCCTTGCTGCCCACGCTGGGGCTCAGCCCAGGGCTGGGGGGTCTCAGGCTCATCATCCTCAACACAAACAGAAATCATTCCAAGGGCTGCTGAGAACAATGGGAACCTCAGCTCCCAGGGCTTTCCCAGAGCCAGGAGCTGCCACCTTCAGCCAGCTGCAAGCAGGTACATCCTGATTTTAGGGACTGTCACCAACAGCCTGACTCAGGAACCCAGCACTTCCCTCAGCTGCTGCTGGGGCAGCCTGACCCCAGCTTTCCCACTTCCCAGCATTCAGCTCCGTATCGGGGCTGCGGGATGGGCGCGTCCCTTCCTGCCCAGGGGAGCTGGACCTGCCCCATCCATTCTCCTGCCATCCCAGCCGAGATCCCTGGGAAAGCTGGAGATCCCTGGGAATGCACGTGTGCCTGTGAACCTCGGCCCGCAGGCAGCTGCTGCTCCGTCCTTCCTGCAGCTCCTGGGGGACACCTGGGGAGCCGGGCCCCGCCCCGGGCCGCGCTGGAAGGTCACGGGATGTTGTTGTGATACAGGAAATTCTAAATAAGCGCAGAGGTTAAACACGGGGCTGAGGCACGGCACCGGATGAGCCCGGCTGGGAGCGCTGGCACGCCGGGAACACGGCCGGACACTGCCGGGAACGGCTCCGGACAGGGTCACGGACACGCGAGCGCGTCCCCCGTGTGCCCTGAATGGTGGGACAAGAGGAGCTGCACCTCAGACCGGACACACACCAGCCAGGCCTCGGCCCCCCAGCCTGGGGTGCTCCCGGGGCCTGCAGGAGGTGCCCATCCTCCCTGGAAAACCCCGGGGGATTCACGAGTAGAGCAGGGCAGCCCCAGCCCATGCCAGCCCCACAGGCAGGTCCTGCTCCAGAGCAGCCACGGGGTCTGGGCAGGGAACCAGCCCTGCAGCAGCTGCTGCAGCCCTTTCACACAATTCACAGAATCACAGAATTCACACAATCACAGAATCCCTGGCTTGTGAGAGACCCTCAAGGCCTTGGAGTCCAGCCCAGCCCCTGGCCCCCAGTGCCACATCCAGGCTGTCAAACACACCCAGGGATGGGGACTGCACCACCTCCCCGGGCAGCCATTGCAGAACTTTATCCCCCTTGCTGGAAAAGCTTTTTCCTGCTCTCCAACCTGAATTTCCCTTGGCTCAGCTCGAGGCTGTGTGCTCTGGCTGTGTCAGTGCTGCTGGAGAAAGAGCCCAAGGGCAGCTGAGCACAGGCACCTTTCAGGAGCTGCAGAGAGCGATGGGGGCAGCCCTGAGTCTCCTTTTCCTGAGGAGCTATATACAACAGAGAGAGAGAAGGGAATTTTCACAGGGATTTGAGGCAAAGGAGCTTGTCTGGAACAAGCCCTGTCCCAGCCCTCACACCTGACACTCTCCACTCCCAGGTGACTGGAGGTGTTTCACCACCAGCACGGGACCACTGGTCAGGCCAGCCCCCAGGAACGGCTCCTCTGCAGGCTGGGACACGACTCCCACACCCCTGAACCTTGGAAATTCAGAATGAAATCATCCAGGGGAGCACAAAGTTCAGACAACACAGCTCAGAGCTGGAGCAGGCACAGGTCACCAGAGCAGCTGGGGCTGCCCCTGCATCCCTGGCAGTGCCCAAGGCCAGTCTGGACACTGGGGCTGGAGCAGCCTGGGACAGTGGGAGGTGTCCCTGCCATGGAACTGGATGAGACTTAAGGTCCCTTCCATCCCAAACTATTCCATGATTCCAAGTCCTCCCCAAAGGAGCCAGAGCTGTTCCAGCCCTCCTTCCCCCCAGGCTCCAACCTGGAGGTGATGTCCAGCCAGGAGAGTGTGGAATCACTTTGGAAACATCCAGTACCTTCAGATACCTTAAATTATTCCAGAAACATGCATTTCACACCATTAATGATTCTCCAGCTCTCCCAGGTTCAGGGGCAGCCTCATCCCGGCTGGAAGCATCAGTTGAGGCTTCCGAGAGCTTCTTGCTGCAGGAATTATTTATAAATTCAGCAGCTTTACAGCACCAGAAAATCCTTGGTGCTCCAAAGCCCTGCCTGGAGGCGGCTCCTGCAAAGGCAGGGACAGAGCAGGCACGAGGCCACACAACCTGCCAGGACCTGGAGCTGCTGCTGAGGGCAGCCAGAGCCGAGCTCTGACCCCAGCCCAGCCCAGGGCTGCTCCAGCACAGGCAAACGAGGCCCAGCCCAGCCCAGAGCAGGGCATTGATGGAGTTCTCGGAACGAGGAAAGAGCCACGGATCCCTGGGGCAGCACCAAACAGGGATTGGGAAATGTCCTGCAAGCCCTGGGAGCGATTGCATCAACCAGCACCAACCAACACAGTGGGGAGCCCTGCCAGCAGCCCCTGCCCCATCCCTGGGAGCACCCAGGCCAGGCTGGACACTGGGGCTGGAGCAGCCTGGGACAGGGGAAGATGTCCCTGCCATGGCAGGGGTGGCACTGCAGGGGCTCTGGGGTCCCTTCCCACCCAACCAACTCTGGGACTCCCTGATCCTGCAGTCACACTCTGCCCTACCTGTGCACTGAGGGGTGGCTCCTGGCACACAGTCAGAGCAGGGAGGGCACTGCCAGGCTGGAACGTGGGCCCAGGGGGGCTGATGGGCCCTGGGCTGTGGCAGCCCCAGGGTGGGCACGGCCCCAGGGCAGGGACTGTCCCCTGTGCTGGCCCTGCCCAGGGACCCCCGGAATCCTGGGGCAGCTCCGGGCCCCTCCTGCCAGGAGAGCCCTGGAGGGGCTGGAGTGTCCAGGGAATGGAGCTGGGAAGGGGCTGGAGCCCCAGGAGGGCTGAGGGAGCTGGGCAGGGGCTGAGCCTGGAGCAAAGGAGGCTCAGGGGGCCCTTGTGGCTCTGCACAAGTCCCTGCCAGGAGGGCACAGCCGGGGGGGTCGGGCTGTGCTCCAGGGAACAGGGACAGGAGCAGAGGGAACGGCCTCAGGCTGGGCCAGGGGAGGGTCTCAGGGTGGATTTTGGGGCATTCCCTCCTGGAAAGGGCTGTGCAGCCCTGGCACAGCTGCCCAGGGCAGTGGTGGAGTCCCCATCCCTGTTGGGATTTCAAAGCCATGTGGATGTTGCACCTGGGGACAGGGCCAGTGGTGGCCTTGGCAGTGCTGGGAACAGTTGGATTCAATGGTCTGGAAGAGCTTTCCCAATCTGACTCCATGAATCCACGGTGTCAGAAGAGAACAGCCCTGTCCCCAGGGAAGCCCTGTCAGGCCATTCCCACGCTGATGGAGCCCGTGGGATTTGTCACCAGCAGCCGCTGCCAGCCCAGGTGGGCCCAAGGACCAAACCTGCCCCATTCAGCTGCTGGGACACACCCGGGGGCCAGGGCGGGATCAAAGCCTGGCACCGGGGCTGCAGCAGCTCCCCCGGGAATTCCCCAGGATCCGGGACTGGCACAGCCCCGGAGCTGGGCCGGGGCCAGGCCCGGCTGCAGCACCTGCCCCGCGTGGCACCGGCAGCGCGCAGGAAGCTCTGGAGGCAGGAAAAGCCTGTGGGAACACGGTGAGCCTGCAGCTGCCAGGAGCTCCCAGACAGGCACAGACTGTGTGCCACACCAGGGGGCGATGGCCTGGGATGGTGACATCCCATCCTATGCCATGCCATGCCATCCTGGCCCAGCCCCAAACCCCTGGGACCACCTCCTGTCACATCCAGGAGCTGCAGCCCCTTTCCCACATCTCCAGCACAATCCTGGAATGGTTGGGTGGGAAGGGACCTCAGAGCCCCTGCAGTGCCACCCCTGCCATGGCAGGGACACCTCCCACTGTCCCAGGCTGCTCCAGCCCCAGTGTCCAGCCTGGCCTGGGGCACTGCCAGGGATGCAGGGGCAGCCCCAGCTGCTCTGGCAATTCCAGCCCAGCCAGGAATTCCTCACTGCCAAGATCCCATCCCTGGCTGCCCTCTGGCACTGGGAGCCATTCCCTGGGTGCTGTCCCTGCAGGCCTTGGCCCCAGCCCCTCTGCAGCTCTCCTGGAGCCCCTTTAGGGGCATTGGGCACTCTGGGACAGTGGAAGGTGTCCCTGCCATGGCAGCGGTGTCACTGGATGGGGTTTGATGTCCCTTCCCACCAAACCATTCCACGATTCTCGCACATGTCACACCAACCTGAGGACAACCAGCCCATCCTTCACCCCTCTGCTCACCAGGAACCATCACCTGAGTGGGGAGCTGGGCTATTCCAGCCCTGGCCATCAGCTCCTGCCTCCCTCCCAAAGAGCAGGAATAAGGCACAGACAGGGATGAGCCATCCCAGCCCATCCCATCCCAGCCCATCCCATCCCATCCCAGCCCTGCAGCCCCCCGCCCCCAAGCCCACCCAGAACAACACCCGAGTGTCTGCTGTGGGGACAAAGGGGCCTCTGTTCCCTGTGACGTGTCCCCGAGAATGGCCTTTCTATGGAGGGAACAAAGGGGCTGTTTGTGGGGCTGGGGCGGCCAGGAAAGCCCACCCAGCCCAGGGAGAGCACACAGCCCCTGTCCCAGCCCTGGCCACCAGCATGGCATGGGACAGCCCTGTCCCCACCAGCACCAAGGGCTGGTGCTGGCAGCTCCCTGTGGCAATCCCAGCATCCCTGAGGCTGGAAAAGCCCTCTGGGATCACCAAGTCCCAGCTGTGTCCAATGCCCACCCTGTCCCCAGCCCAGAGCCCTGAGTGCCACCTCCAGGAATCCCTTGGACACCTCCAGGGATGGGGACTGCAAACCTCCCTGGGCAATGGAATCCCTGTTCCAGTGCTGGACAACCTTTTCCATGGACAAATTCTTCCTGAAGTGGCACTTACCAGACCCCCAGTGTCCCCTCCAGCTGTCCCCAAGGCCACATCCTCCTGTGCCATGGCCTCTGTGCCCCCAGAACGGGACATGCAAAATCCCAAGGAATAATTCCCCACTCATGGTTCTCTCCATGTTTTAGTGCAATCCCATGGGACAAGGAGCTTGGGAAGGATACAGCCCTTCCCAGACAGCAGGAACCCTGCAGGAGCAGGGTGACAGGGACACCTCTGGCTTGGCCAGAGGGATTTGGAGGGGATTTAGGGCAAAAGTCTCCCCAAGTCACACCTGGAACAGCAATTCCTGTCCTGAATGCAGATAAAAAAAGGGAAAAACTTAGGAATAAGGGCCTGTTTCATTCCCTGTTTAATGGTCACCTCAGTGATGCCTGAGGATGTGCTTGACCCACTGGACACAGGGAAGATAAGGATCACCCAGGGAAGATAAGGATCACCCACAGCCTGGGACACAGAGCTGGGTGAGGAAACAAACTGCATGCAATTCCAGGCTGGAAAAACTCCCTCCAGCCACGGAACGCTTCCCACGGGAGGCAAAGCCCTCCAGCCCGGGGTCACTCACTCCAATTACAACACCCTGGAGCAGCAGCAGGGGGAGTCACGGCCCGGCCAGCACGGGGAGCTGGACCTGGGGACACTCCCAGCATGGCACTTCCAGGGAGCTCCCATTCCCTGTGGAATTCAGGGAGCAATGGCTTTGGCAGGCTCAGGGTGAGGGTGTCTTAGGAAGCTGAAATGAGGCAGGTGTTGGAGGGGTCAGTGCTGATCCCCCTACCCTGGCTCACACCAGTCCTGTTCCGGGATGTCATTATTCCTCAAACCTCCTCCCAGTCCCTCTCAACCTCTCCCGAATCCCTCCCAAACTCAGGAGAAATGCTGGAGAGAGCCTTCTCTCTCTGCACACAGCCCAGGTGCCCTGCCAGGAGCTGGGGGTGCAGACTCCCAGGGATCAGAAACGCTGGCAAATCCCTGGCACAGAACACAGCTGGAAAATCCCGGGAGCCTGTGGAACGTGGGGCTCTCCGCTCTCCCACCGCCCCAGATCCTGCAGGAAGATCCACTTGGATCCTGCCCACAGCCAGCACTTTTGGGATGGCACTCAGCCCGTGCCCCAGGGCAGATCCCAGGATGCAGGAGCGGTCAGTGAAGAGGGAGCAGCCCGGCATGGAATCCCTGCTGTCCCGGCAGGGTCAGATCCTGGGAGATCCCCACCACCTCCCAAAGCTGTGCCTGGGAGCGGGCTCGGCACAGCCTGGGCAGAGCCCAGCTGTTCCCTGACCCCATTCCAAGGGAGAGCTGTGTTTATCTTTGGAAACATTAAGGCAGAAGAGGAAGTAATTAAATTAAAAAAACCCCGCCTGCTTCCGAGAGCTCGGCGCAGGAAAGCGCCGGCGGCCCCGAGCGATCCTGGCAGCGGGACACGGACACGGCCAGCAGCTGCCACCGCTCACACAGCCACGGCTGCAGCAGGAAGGGCTTCCATCAATCCTGGGGACACGGCCCCACGAGCCCCCAAACCACCTCAAACCACCACCCACGCGGGGCAGGAGCCACAAGGTCACTTTGGAGGAGCCCTCCAGGAAAACTGGAAGCTGTGAGGGCCCAGGAGCTGCTTTAAGGAATCCCAGGTGACCCCCGAAGGTCCCTTTGGACCTCACATGCTCTGGGGTTCCACCAAGAGCAGCCAGGTGACAGTGACACCCACCTGGGGGGAGAATGTCCAGGAGGGCCTTCAGGAGAGCTGCAGAGGGGCTGGGGACAAGGCCTGCAGGGACAGCACCCAGGGAATGGCTCCCAGTGCCAGAGGGCAGCCAGGGATGGGATCTTGGCAATGAGGAATTCCTGGCTGGGCTGGGATTGCCAGAGCAGCTGGGGCTGCCCCTGCATCCCTGGCAGTGCCCCAGGCCAGGCTGGACACTGGGGCTGGAGCAGCCTGGGACAGTGGGAGGTGTCCCTGCCATGGCAGGGCTGGCACTGCAGGGGCTCTGGGGTCCCTTCCCACCCAACCCATTCCATGCCTCCCTGATTCCAGGATCTGGAGCCGGGTGGGTGCTGTGGCTCAGCTCCCCGGGAGGAGGATCCCAGTGTCCAGCCATGGTCCCGTGGCCAGAGCTGCTAAAAGCATTTTGGGGAGGAACCTCTGCTATTTTTACCTGATGCCAAATTCCAGCTGCTTCCCGGGGGAGCCATTCCCAGCTCCACTGGCACCCTGGGTGATAATTATGGGGATGCCAACATTAACCCACAGCCTAAAAACAGCCCCGGCTGCTCCCATGGCCCCTCCTGCCCTGTAGGAAAAATATGTGGGAATTACAAAATGGTTGGATGGGAAGGGACCCCAGAGCCCCTGCAGTGCCACCATGGCAGGGACACCTCCCAGTGTCCCAGGCTGCTCCAGCCCCAGTGTCCAGCCTGGCCTTGGACATTGCAGGGATGCAGGGGCAGCCCCAGCTGCTCTGGCAATTCCAGCCCAGCCAGGAATTCCTCATTGCCAAGATCCCATCCCTGGCTGCCCTCTGGCACTGGGAGCCATTCCCTGGGTGCTGTCCCTGCAGGCCTTGGCCCCAGTCCCTCTGCAGCTCTCCTGGAGCCCCTTCAGGCCCTGCCAGGGGCTCTGAGCTCTCCCTGGATCCTCCTCCCCTCCAGGTGAACATTCCCAGCTCTCCCAGCCTGGCTCCAGGGCAGAGCTGTTCCCAACTGGCAAAGGGACACAGAGGGACAGTGGGACAGGATCCAGCCACAGGCAGAGAGCAGCTCCAAGCTCCAGGACAAAAGGCCTCAGTGCCAGCCCTGGTCCTGTCCATGCTGGGCAATTCCCTGCAGAGTAGCCAAGGACAGAGGGAAACCCCAAACCCAAATCCCAGCCAGGGCTGCCCCTCACGGATCACACGTGGGTGCCCAAGTCCCTCCCTGCTCCGTGCTGCCAGGGCCCAGGGAATGATCCAAGCCCTGCCTCAGTTTGTCTTGACCCTGCAGGGATCATTTCCACCCAGCCTCTGCCAGCATCAACATCTCCCACGAGGGCAGAAGGAGCTTTTGTTCCCTGTGTCCCACACAGGCGGCGGCTGCGGGGCGGAGCGTGGCACAGCCAGGGGGGAGCCCTGCAGGGAGGGACAGGGACAGGGACAGGAACCACGGGGCAGGAATGGAGAAGTGGGAATGGGGTCAGCTTCCACAGGGGCCTCAGCTGGGCTCGGGAGAGCCAGAGCCACCAGAACTGGCAGGGGAGGAAATGTCCCATCAATGAGGGAACTGTGAGAATTCCCCGAGAACACCACTGTGCATGTCCCCAAATGTCACATCCACGTGGCTCTGAAATCCCTGCAGGGATGGGCACTCCAGCCCTGTGCCAGGGCTGCACAGCCCTTCCCAGGAGGGAATTCCCCCAATCCACCCTGAGACCCTCCCCTGGCCCAGCCTGAGGCCGTTCCCTCTGCTCCTGTCCCTGTTCCCTGGAGCACAGCCCGACCCCCCCGGCTGTGCCCTCCTGGCAGGGACTTGTGCAGAGCCACAAGGGCCCCCTGAGCCTCCTTTGCTCCAGGCTCAGCCCCTGCCCAGCTCCCTCAGGGCTCCTCACAGGATCTGTGCTGCAGAAGGGAATCCCCTCCACCAGGGATCTGCCTCTCCTGGGGCAGCAGGAACAGCAGAGGGTGCAGAAGGAGGAAGAGGCTGAATCCAAGGGGAACTGAAACCCCACTGACCACAGACAGCTCTGGGATGGGGAAATGATCCTGCCCTGGAGCCCTCAGCTTCCTCATTGGCATTTCCCAGAGAACCAGGGAATTTTCTGAAGCAGGTACAGCTCCCATGGAGCACCTGCAGCCTCAGAGCCTGGAGCTGTCCCACAGCCTGGAGAGGAGCCTTGCTCTGCCCAGGCTTGGGAATGCCCATCCCTGGGAATGTCCATGCCCCAAACCCCATGGCACACCACCCCAGAGGGTCCAGCCGTGGTCCCAGTCCTGCCCCAGTGACCTGGAGCAGCTCCTCTCCTCTGATCCTTGGGAGTGAGCAGGGAGATGGGAATGGAAGCAGCAGGAGTGCTGCCAGCTCTGAGCCTTGCCAGGGATTCCTGGGATTAGCACATTCCCAGCAGCTTCTGCTCCCAATGCACCCCACCAACACCCAGCTCCCCCAAACCCACCTCATCCCCCCACATGGACTATCTGGGAAGGCTGGAACAGGCTGGGATGAGTCCCAAGGTCACAGAGCCGAGTGGTTCTGCCCCAGAGGGTGCTGGGCACTGCCCCAGGGCTGCCAGAGCTCCCCTCCCAGGGATGCAATCCCCTCCCTGGGATTGCTGGGGTGTCTGTGCAGCGCCAGGAGCTGGAGCTGTGATCCCTGTGCTCCCTTCCAGCTCAGGAAGTTCCAGGATGCACCTGCAGACCTGTCCCTGGAGCTGCTCCCAGCCTGACCCTGACTCCTGGAGACCAGCAGGACATGGGGCCCTTCCCAGCTTATCCCAGGGGTCTGAACAGGGGAGATGTACATGGGATATTGGGAAGAAATCAATACAAAACATGACTCAAAATTCCCCATTTTAGTGGAAGTTCTTGGAGAATTCATTTGCCAGGTGCAGAGGGACTGGGGACAAGGCCTGCAGGGACAGCACCCAGGGAATGGCTCCCAGTGCCAGAGGGCAGCCAGGGATGGGATCTTGGCAATGAGGAATTCCTGGCTGGGCTGGGATTGCCAGAGCAGCTGGGGCTGCCCCTGCATCCCTGGCAGTGCCCCAGGCCAGGCTGGACACTGGGGCTGGAGCAGCCTGGGACACTGGGAGGTGGCCCTGCCATGGCAGGGCTGGCACTGCAGGGGCTCTGGGGTCCCTGCCCACACAACCCATTCCAGGATTCCCTGACCCTGAGGCACACCCAGAGCTGGGCCAGGGGCAGAGGCTCTGTTTGAGGGAAGGGCTGGGAATCACAGCCCCGTGGGATCCTTCCCAGAAGGAAACACAGCTCTGCTCCTCCACCCAAAGCCAACAGAGCCGGGCAGGGGCTGGGCCCTCACACACCTGGGAGCCGCCCTGGAGGGGATCCCGGGCAGCAGAGGACACGGCTGGAACACTCCACGTGCTCCCAGGAGACTCAAGGAGCTCCTCCACCTCCACCAGCCTAAAATCTCCTGTTTCCTTAAAAAACTCAACTGAAATCCTTGAATCACTTTGACTTTGAAGAAGACAGAAAAGCCTCAGTGGAGTAAGGAAGATGAATTCCCTGTCCTGGGGAGCAGAGGAGAATCCAGCTGGAGCAGGAGTGCTCCTCATGGATGTGCCTGGCACATTCCACACATGGAGCTTCCAGCCTTGGAATGACAGCTCAGACCTGAGAGAGCAAACACTCATCTCTGCTGCTGCTCTGCCAGAAAAACTGAGAATTGTGGAATTCTGGAATGGCTGGGTGGGAAAGGACCCCAGAGCCCCTGCAGTACCAGCCCTGCCATGGCAGGGACACCTCCCACTGTCCCAGGTGCTCGGGCACGGCCACCCCTCTGCCCTAAACTGCTTCACTTCCCCCACAGCAAAACCCTGATTTCCCAGAAAAAGCACTTGGAATTTGACCCAAATAAATCCCATCTCTGGTGTAGGTTTAGGTTTTTCCAAACCCTCAACAAGTGACTGACCCCCCGTTCAGCCAAACCATCTTGGGATTTACCAAGCTGGACAAAAAAACAACCATTAAAAGAGTTCAACAATAAAATAAACAACCCCAAACCACCAAGACGACATACGGGTAAAACCAAGTCAGACATGGGGCAAAGGTCAGGGAAAAATGAGCAACAAACTATTGAAAAACACAAAAACAATGGGAATTAACAATAAATTTGACAGAAACACCAAAAATTCAAACATTTTCTCCAACGTCAGCTTCCTGTCCTGCCTGGATTTTCAGGAATATTGAGTGATGTCCGTGCTGACCCCATCCCCCCGGGGATTTCAGCAGCACAGCTGGTTCCAGACACACCAGTCCCAGCAAAAAAACACCTAAAAGCCCCAAAACCACGGGCTAACAGCCAGGAAACGGGGCAAACACGCTGCAAGCATTCCAAACTTGGACATGGATTAAGGAGTAAGGCTGGTTTGGATGCACAGAGCTCGGGGGAGGCAGGACGGGAGGGACCCCCCCGCGCCCCGTCCCAGAGCAGGAGCGACATTCCCAGAGGCAGCAATGATGCCAGAGCCCTGGGGATGATCCCAGAGCCCTGGGGATGATCCCTGCGTGGGCACACGGGGCTGGGACAAATCCCACAGACACATCCCAGGCCTGCTGGGAGCGCTGCAGGCACGGGGCGATCCCGGTGCGAGCGCATGGGAACGGGAACCAGCGCTGACCCCAAAGGCTCCGGGAAAACAGCGGGGCCAAGGGCATTCCAGGGGGGTGATGGGGCTTGGGACACAGGCACAGCCCCTGCCCAGGGCTTCTGGGTGGACACCAGAGCGAGGGAGGACACGGAGGCTCCTGATGGCAATAACTGCATCAACTGGGAAGTGGGAAAAATGCCCCAGATCTGTCCAGAATGAGACAAGGAGCACTGGCACCGCACTGGATGAGCCCAGCACCTCCCCACTGCCTCCTTCCCAACATCCCACACTGGAGCAGGAGCTGGGATGAGCCCAGCACCTCCCCACTGCCTCCTTCCCACCCATCCCAGACTGAAACAGGAGCTGGGATGAGCCCACCACATTCCCATTCCCTCCTTCCCAACATCCCAGACTGGAGCAGGAGCTGGGATGAGCCCAGCACATTCCCATTGCCTCCTTCCCAATATCCCAGACTGGAGCAGGAGCTGGGATGAGCCCAGCACCTCCCCACTGCCTCCTTCCACCCATCCCAGACTGGAGCAGGAGCTGGGATGAGCCCAGCACCTCCCTGTCTCTCGCTCCAGACCCAGGGAGAAGAGTCCACATTTTCCACCAAACATTTCTGGGAAAAGATCCAAGAGCTGTGAGCAGCTCCCAACTCTCCCTGCTCCTCCAGAGCCCCTTCTTCATCCTCCTTTTGCCCAAAGCCAGGGCCAGGAGATGGGATTTTGCTTTTGGGGTGGTGCACTGTGACATTCCCACCTTGTCCCCCTTTTTCTGTCACTCCCTTCCAGCCACCCCAGTGCTTGGAAAATTCCATGAACCCCAAAGCCCTCATGGGCTGGGATGAGGCAGCAGAGCCAAGGAAAATAATGTGCAATAATCCCATTGAAATGACTTCAGGGACAGACAATGGGATGGCTGCAAGAGGGAAGCTATTCCCTGGGTGCTGTCCCTGCAGCCCTTGTCCCCAGCCCCTCTGCAGCTCTCCTGGAGCCCCTTCAGGCCCTGGAATGTGCTGGAAGCTCTCCCTGGATCCTTCTCCTCTCCAGATGAGCACCCCCAGCTCTCCCAGCCTGGCTGGTGCCACAGTCCCCCAGACAAGCTTGGAATGGCTCAGGAGAACTTACCCTGGGTTATCCTGGGAATTCCTGTGTGCCAAAGCCTCAGCTCTGCTCCCAGCACTGGCACCTGGTGCTGCAGGAATGATCCCTAAACAGAATTTGGCACCTTCAAGGGCCTGGGTCCTTCCCGAGCCCGGGGCAACAGAGGCAGCAGAACCCCCTGGACATTGCCAGGGAATGGAGCTGGGAAGGTTCTGGAGCCCCAGGAGGGGCTGAGGGAGCTGGGCAGGGGCTGGAGCCCCAAGAGGGCTGAGGGAGCTGGGCAGGGGCTGAGCCTGGAGCAAAGGAGGCTCAGGGGGCCCTTGTGGCTCTGCACAAGTCCCTGCCAGGAGGGCACAGCCGGGGGGGTCGGGCTGTGCTCCAGGGAACAGGGACAGGAGCAGAGGGAACGGCCTCAGGCTGGGCCAGGGCAGCCTCAGGGGGGAATCAGCAGGAATTTCCCCATGGAAAGGGGCTCAGGCCTTGGCAGGGGCTGCCCAGGGAGCTTTGGAGCGCCCATCCCTGCAGGGATTTCAGAGCCATGTGGATGTGGCACTTGGGGACAGGGTCAGTGGTGGCCTTGGCAGTGCTGGGGAACAGTTGGACTGGATGAGCCCCGAGGGATTTTCCACCCCAAACAATTCCATGATTCCATTAAAAACACCCAAGGGAACAGAGAAGCACAAGAGCTTCACGTGGGGGGAGGTGGAGCAGCTGCAGCCAGGTGAGCTCCCCCCATGCCTGAACAATGTCACCCAGCCCTCAGCACACCCTGAGGTCTCCTCCTCCCTTTTTTTGGATCTCCAGCATCCCAGGAGGGTGGGCAGGCCCTGGCACAGGGTGCCCAGAGCAGCTGGGGCTGCCCCTGCATCCCTGGCAGTGCCCAAGGCCAGGCTGGAGCAGCCTGGGACAGTGGGAGGTGTCCCTGCCATGGCAGGGCTGGCACTGCAGGGGATTTGGGGTCCCTTCCCACCCAACCCATTCCATGAATCCATGTCCCCGTCCTGTGGCCACAGCAGGGTCCTGTCCCCTCCCAGGGGTCCCTGGCTCACCCCATCCACGTTCACTCCCCCCCGTGCCCATCCCAGCACCGCTCCCGCCCCGTCTCAGGCAGGAAACCCCGGTAAATCCCGGGATTTACTTGGAGCCTGGCAGTCTCCATCTGGACCAAGAGCTGCAAATCCCACAGCAGCCTTGCCCTGGATGGGACAGGTCCCAGGCTGGCACTGCTCCCAGGACATCTCAGCAAGTCCCCAAGGAGCACAGGTCCCTCCTCACCCCCTGCCTGCAGGGCAGGACACGATCCCTTCCCTCCCTTCCCACTGGGAATTCTGTCCTGGCCCCCATCCATCCTTCCCTTCCCCCCCATTTGGGGTTCCCCACCATGCCAGGTGGGCTGCCAGCTGCTGTGCCCTGCAGCATTCCCAGGAACTTGGGGTCAAATCCTGAACAATTCCATGGGCTGACAACACCAGGAGGAACTGGGACTGGTTTGGGGCAGGGAGGCTCTTTAGTCTGGCAGTTTTTTGTTTGTTTTTGTAACTCCACAATGCTATGGATCCTCCTGGAGCTGCATCCAGTGCTTCCACTGGGACACAGATTGGAACTTCACCTCTCAAACTGGAACTGCCTCCTTCGTCAGGACATCAGCCCCACATCCCTGCAGCCCCATCCCATCTCCAGCCCCACATCCCATCTCCAGCCTCATCCCATCTCCAGAGCCACATCCCTGCAGCCCCATCCCAACTCCAGCCCCACATCCCTGCAGCCCCATCCCATCTCCAGCCCCACATCCCATCTCCAGCCCCACATCCCTGCAGCCCCATCCCAACTCCAGCCCCACATCCCATCTCCAGCCCCACATCCCTGCAGCCCCATCCCATCTCCAGCCCCACATCCCTGCAGCCCCATCCCATCTCCAGCCCCACATCCCATCTCCAGCCCCACATCCCATCTCCAGCCCCACATCCCTGCAGCCCCATCCCATCTCCAGCCCCACATCCCACCTCTGTCCCCACATCCCTGCAGCCTCATCCCAACTCCAGCCCCACATCCCTGCAGCCCCATCCTATGTCCCCATGGACACGAGATCTCCACCTCCTTTCCCTCATGGCCACACCCTCTCCAGCCTTCCCTCCTCGGATGTTCCCTTCTCCCACTCCCTGCAGACTCACACACACTCGGCACGAGGTGTGAAAGGAGAATTTCCCCTTTTATGGTGAAAGGCAGCAAATCGCGGCTGGGGGAGCTGCCCCCAGCCCTGCTCCTCCCCGCACACCCCAGCAGCCTCCCTGGGATGGGCTCCACGGCTCCCAGCTGCTCCCTCCGCTTCCTACGGGCTCTGGAGCCGGGAACAGATTTCTCCCAGGATGACTCAGAGGATCCCAGCCCTGTGCCTGTCTCATGACTCCACCCGGCAGGCTCCGGGCCGGAGCGCTGGATCTCTGGGGCTGCCGATTCATGCCCACGTGCCGGGATGACAGATCACATTCCTCCTGCCTGGCCTGCTGCCACCTGCATCCCTCGGGCCAGGAGGAACGGCTGGCACACGCCCAGGGATGCTCACAAGGGCCTTTGGGAAAAAGGAGCCGCTTTTTCTTGGGAAAAAAACTTCCCTGAAAAGGCCAGGATTGCAATCAGGGGATCCTGGGATGGGTTGGGTGGGAAGGGACCCCAGAGCCCCTGCAGTGCCAGCCCTGCCATGGCAGGGACACCTCCCACTGTCCCAGACTGCTCCAGCCCCAGTGTCCAGCCTGGCCTGGGGCACTGCCAGGGATGGGGATGAAGGAAGGGGCTCCAGCAGCTCTTGGAGCTGCTCCTTGAAACCAGACCTGGATCCCAAACACGGCAAACCTCGAGTTCTGCACCAGCATTAAACATAAGTACAAAATCCCAACACCCTCGATGGAATTCCCAAGAAATCCAACACTTGTGAAGGGTCCTCATATTAAACAAGAGTTGCCAAGAAAACCTTGGGTCAGAGGGAGAATCCAGAAGAAAATCCACATCTCCTCCCTCTGTGTTAATGATGGTAAAGTGACTGCACTGCCAGGACTTGGGAGGAAAAAGGGAAAACAGGGATTCCAGGGAAAGTGGGAAGAATGTGGATGCAGATCGTGTGTGACAGGAGCAAAGCAGCCTCCAAATACAGCCCAAACCCATCCAAGCAGAGGGGAAAGAAAACGTGAGGTGAAAACACAGACCTGAGCCAGGAGAGCCGAGAGGAACTCGGAGAGGGAGGAAGGAGAAGTTAAATGGACGGAGAAATGCCCCAGGAGAGCCCCACTCTGCAGGGAGGAGCCGGGGCAGGAGAGGCTCTGGGACACCCCGGGCTGCCTGCAGTGCCCCTGTGCCCCCTGCCCTGCTGGCATGTCACTGGAGAGGCACTTGGGACAAGGGGGATGGCCTCTGCTGCCAGATGGAATTAGATGGGATATCAGCAAGAAATTCTTGGCTGTGAGGGTGCTGAGGCACTGCCAGGGCTGGGCCAGGGCTGGACCAGCTTTTCCATGGGGAAATCCCTCCTGATATCCACCCTGCCCCTCCCCTGGCCCAGCATGAGGCTGTTCCCTTTCCTCCTGCCCCTGTTTCCAGAGCCTGACCCCACCCGGACCCACCCTCCTGTCAGAGAGCTGTAGGAATCCACCTTGCTGGGCTTTCCACACGTCTGCAGGAATTCCCAGTGCTGGGAACCCCTGGCACATCCCCAGGCAGAGCTGAGAGCCCGCTCCTGCAGGAATCAGCTCCCCCTGCTCCCGTGAGGACCCAGCACTGTCTGACCTCCTTCCTGCTGAGCTCACCTTGATCCCCTCCAGGAGCTTATCCCTGTCCTTTCCAATCCCCTGCCCGTGCAGGGAGCCCAGCTGCCCTCCCTGGCCTCATCCCCTGAAGGCACCAGAGCCCCAGCTCTGCTCAGCCCAGCCCCAGCCCGTGGCAAGGCTGAAGGCAGCCATTGTCAGCCCTCAGCTGGGCCCTGACAGAGCCACTGTGTCCGAGGGACAGCGGGGCCGTGTCCCCACAGCTGCGGCCCGGCCCTGGGTGCCCACAGCCCCGCAAGGGACAGAGCAGCAGTACCTGCCTTGGTCCCAGCCCTTCCCCGCCCCTGCACAGCTCATTCCCAACGGTTCCAGCCCCTCCCTGCCCCTGCACAGCTCATTCCCAATGGTCCCAGCCCTTCCCTGCCCCTGCACAGCTCATTCCCAATGGTTCCAGCCCCTTCCCAGGCCCTGCACAGCTCATTCCCCATGGTCCCAGCCCTTCCCTGCCCCTGCACAGCTCATTCCCCATGGTCTCAGCCCCTTCCCTGCCCCTGCACAGCTCATTCCCAATGGCTCCAGCCCCTTCCCTGCCCCTGCACAGCTCATTCCCAGCCCCTTCCCTGCCCCTGCACAGCTCATTCCCAATGGTTCCAGCCCTTCCCTGCCCCTGCACAGCTCATTCCCAGCCCCTTCCCTGCCCCTGCACAGCTCATTCCCAGCACTTCCAGCCCCTTCCCTGCCCTTGCACAGCTCATTCCCAACACTTCCAGCCCCTTCCCTGCCCCTGCACAGCTCATTCCCAGCTCCATCCCTGCCCCTACACAGCTCATTCCCAACACTTCCAGCCCCATCCCTACCCCTGCACAGCTCATTCCCAACACTTCCAGCCCCTTCCCTGCCCCTGCACAGCTCATTCCCAGCTCCATCCCTGCCCCTGCACAGCTCATTCCCAACACTTCCAGCCCCATCCCTACCCCTGCACAGCTCATTCCCAACACTTCCAGCCCCTTCCCTGCCCCTGCACAGCTCATTCCCAGCGGTTCCAGCTCCATCCCTGCCCTTGCAGAGCTCATTCCCAGTGGTTCCAGCCCCTTCCCTGCCCTCAGAGAGCTCCTCCCCAGCTTTCCCCGCTGAGGGACACAAAAGCTGGCAGGTGAAGGTGTGGATGAACACCCAGCTGGCATCTCCCAACGCCTGGCTGGGCATCCTGACGGGAATTTGCTGCAGGGCTGTGACTGCAGGTAGCTCAAAAACACCAAACACCAGGGCAAGGTCCTAAAAGCAGGGTAGAGGCTTTCCCCACATAAAACAGCATCATTACAGCAGTTTCTGAGCAGAGCTGACTCAAAATCAGGGAATTGTTTGGGTTGGAACAGCATTGGGTCCAACCATTCCCCAGCACCGCCAAGGCCACCACTGACCCTGTCCCCAGGTGACTCCATCCCTGTGCCAGGGCTGCCCAGCCCTTTCCAGGAGGGAATGCCCCAAAATCCACCCTGAGCTGCCCTGGCCCAGCCTGAGGCCGTTCCCTCTGCTCCTGTCCCTGTTCCCTGGAGCACAGCCCGATCCCCCCGGCTGTGCCCTCCTGGCAGGGACTTGTGCAGAGCCACAAGGGCCCCCTGAGCCTCCTTTGCTCCAGGCTCAGCCCCTGCCCAGCTCCCTCAGCCCTCCTGGGGCTCCAGCCCCTTCCCAGCTCCATTGCCTGCCCTGGACAGGAGCACTGGGAGGTTTGGGAGGGACAATGTGCAGGAGGCCACTGTCACTGTTCCCATGGATGCAGGGCCAAGCCCCTCAGAGCATCCAGGCTGGGATCAGAAGCTGATCAGACCAGCAGAGCCCCAAGCCTGCCCTGGGGAGGGTGTGACAGTGACAGTGGCAGTGACAAGACACAAGAGGCCTTATCTGGGCCATCAGCAGCCCAGGAAGGCTGGGCAGGAAGGTGCTGCAGAGCTCGTGGAGGAGCTGCTTTGCTGCACTTCCTGCAGCTGCACCTCAGCTGCACACACAGCACGGGCGGCTCCTCCTCCCCAAAATCCCCCTCGTGCTGCCACATCTCCCTCACACAGCTCAGGCACACCAAAGTGACGTGTGAGACTCTCTGCATCCCGGCGAGGAGGCTGCAGGAGCTGGGGACGTGCGGCTGCTCCCTGCCAGGGGACACGTGGCACTGGAGCCACTCCACAAACACAAAAACCTCTGGAACTGCCGCGGGAGGGAGGGACAGGCAGGGCCCCACTGCTGCTCCCCCCTGCCCCGACCCCCATCCACAGCCTGCCCCTAAACCAGTCCCCAGCCCCTTCCACAGGCTCCCACCAGCCCCTAAATCCTTCCACAGGCTCCCACCAGTCACAAACCCCTTCTCAGGCTCCCACCAGTCCCCAAACTCCTCCAGACGGGTCCCATCAGCCCCTAAACCCACCAAGAGGGTCCCACCAGCCCCCAAACACTCCAAGAGGGTCCCACCAGCCCCCAAATCACCCCACAGGGTCCCACTAGTCACCAAACCGTTTCTCAGGATCCCACCAGTCCCCAAACAAACCCCCAGAGGGTCCCACCCATCACCAAGGACTCCCACAGGGTCCCACCAGCCTCCAAACCCTCCAAGAGGTTCCCAAGAGTCACCAAACCCTCTGAGAGGGTCCCAGCAGCCCCCAAACTTCCCCAGAGGATCCCAGCAGCCCCCAAATCACACCAGAGGGTCCCACCAGTCACCAAGGACCCTCTCAGAGGGTGCCTGCAGCCCCCAAACCCTCTGGGCCTCCCCTGGCAGCAGCTGCCACCCCGGGCCGGTTCCCAGGAGCAGGAATTCCCTGCCCTGAGGCCAGCAGGCTCTCCAGCTCGCCTCTGCCACAAGAGCAGCATTTAGTGGTCAGGAGCTCTGGAGCCACAGGAGGAACAGAGCAGCCCTGGAGGCGTCACCGCCGCCATGGCGGAGAGAGGTGGCAGAAAAGCTCCTGCAGATCCCAGCCAGCCCCACGGGATGGTCCCTGCTCCCCCAGGGGAAGCAGGGAACCAAACCGAAGGCGTTCCGGGGGTTAACTCCTCCCCTGCAGCCCGGGCAGCTCCAGGGCACGTTCCAATGGGGTTTGTTTGTGTTTTTAGCGCCCATTAAACCGCAGCTGCTGCTCCAGCCCAGCACCGGGAAAAGGGAACTGGCTGCAAGGAAAGGCTTCAGATTCGGGGAAAACACGAGCTGGGGTGAGAGAGAGCAGAGAGAAAAGTGCTAAATCCTCACTGGCAGCACACAAAATACCAGCAAGAAATGGGGTGAGGATCTGGGTACAACACCTGGGTTAGGGCTGTGTGCTCACCTCACCTTCAGCCACCTTCCCAAAACAGGGACTGCCACTCTCCAAGGAATGCCAGACACCATCCCTGGTGAGAGCAGCAGGGAATTCTGGCAAGGAAACCCAGCTGGACACAGGAATGTGTCCAAGGGGGAGAAATGACCAGCCCAGAGCTGCAGCTCTGATTTCCCTGCCCAGGGGCTGCTCGAGGTCCAGCCTGATCCATCCCACACCGATAACAACAACATGGAAAAGGAGGGCAGACAGGGGTGTCCAGGGCAGGGAACAGAGCTGGGAAGGGGCTGGAGCCCCAGGAGGGCTGAGGGAGCTGGGCAGGGGCTGAGCCTGGAGCAAAGGAGGCTCAGGGGGCCCTTGTGGCTCTGCACAAGTCCCTGCCAGGAGGGCACAGCCGGGGGGGTCGGGCTGTGCTCCAGGGAACAGGGACAGGAGCAGAGGGAACGGCCTCAGGCTGGGCCAGGGCAGCTCAGGGTGGAATCAGCAGGAATTTCCCCATGGAAAGGGGCTCAGGCCTTGGAACTGCCCAGGGAGCTTTGGAGTGCCCATCCCTGCAGGGATTTAAAATCCTTATGGATGTGGCACTTGGGGACAGGGTCAGTGGTGGCCTTGGCAGTGCCACAGATGATTGGACAGGATGGGCTCTGAGGGGTTTTCCAACCTGAACAACTCCATGATGAATGTTCATTCCAAAATGAATCTCTCCCCATCCACAAACACACCCCGGTGGAGCTGGAGGAGCTCAGGCTCAGCTCAGGCTCAGCTCAGGCTCAGCTCAGGCTCAGCTCAGGCTCAGCTCAGGCCCAGCCCTGGCACAGCTCTGCCCCTGTCACTGCCCCTGTCACTGTCACTGCTTGGCCTCCAACTCCCACGTGGGACCTGCAGCCCACAGAGCTGCTCCTCCCGGGCAGGAGTTCAAAGGGAAGGAGAGGAGGATTCATGGAGCAGCTGGGATCAAAGAGCTGCAGTTCCCAGGCCTGGATGCAGCTGGAAGCTGTGGGGGCCGGCGGGAGGGGTGACCCTTCCAGAGGCAGCCAGTGGTTGCACATGGAACCAGGGAATCCCAGACTGGTTTGGGTGGGAAGGGATTAAACATCACCCAGTGCCACCCTGCTTTGGCAGGGCCACCTCCCACTGTCCAGGCTGCTCCAGCCCCAGTGTCCAGCCTGGCCTGGGGCACTGCCAGGGATGCAGGGGCAGCCCCAGCTGCTCTGGCAATTCCAGCCCAGCCAGGAATTCCTCATTGCCAAGATGCCATCCCTGGCTGCCCTCTGGCACTGGGAGCCATTCCCTGGGTGCTGTCCCTGCAGGCCTTGGCCCCAGTCCCTCTGCAGCTCTCCTGGAGCCCCTGGAATGTGCTGGAAGCTCTCCCTGGATCCTTCCCTTCTCCAGGAGAGCACCCCCAGCTCTCCCAGGCTGGCTCCAGAGCAGAGGGGCTCCAGCCCTGGAGCAGCTCCAGGGTCCCTCTGGATTTGCTCTGTCTCACATCCCCACCTTTCCCAAGGCCGGGCACGTGGGTGGGAGCAGCTCTGCACGTGGCAGGGCCATTCCCAGCCTCTCTTTCCCTGTGCAAATATTGACCCAGCAAACAGCTCCAGCACTGCTGCCAGCCCCGGGGGCTTTTCCACAGCTGGGATTTTGCTGGACGCTCCCA
Source organism: Agelaius tricolor (assembly GCF_023055355.1). Lineage (NCBI taxonomy): Eukaryota > Metazoa > Chordata > Aves > Passeriformes > Icteridae > Agelaius > Agelaius tricolor. Next base: position 538,276 of record NW_027269346.1, read on the forward strand.
GAACTCAGCTGAGTCAAACCCTGAGTCACTGGGCCACGGCCACGGACGACGGTGACACGGATGGGTGCCACCAGGAGAGCTGGCATCCAACCCAAAACAGCTGGGACAGCAGCAGGATGAGCCCTGAGAGCCCTGCCCTGGCCTGCAGATCCAGTCAGCTTCTCCCACCAGGAAGCAGCCTCAGGAGCACCTGGGGAAGGGCAGGATGTGTCCTGTCTGTGCCCTCACTGCTCACAAAGAGCAGCCCAAAGCCTGCCCCAAGCACCTCACGGAAAGAGGCAGCCCCGAGCACAGAGCAGCTTCCTCCTGCCACCCCAGCCACCCACGGAGCTGCCGAGCCCCAGGCCGGTGTCTGAGGAGGGCACAAGCGCGGGGCGATGCTGCTCCCTGAGCACGGAAACGAGAAACCACCGGGACTTCCCAGCAGCCACAGCATCCTCCGCAGGCAGCCCAGCACCCATGGGACACCGGCACCCACGGGACACCCACGGGACACCCACGGGACACCGGCACCCACGGGACACCCACGGGACACCCACGGGACACCCACGGGACACCCGCGGGACACCCGCGGGACACCCGCGGGACACCTGCGGGACACCGGCACACACGGGACACCGGCACCCACGGGACACCCACGGGACACCCACGGGACACCCACGGGACACCCACGGGACACCCACGGGACACCGGCACCCACAGGACACCCACAGGACACCCACGGGACACCCACGGGACACCCACGGGAAACCCACGGGAAACCCACGGGAAACCGGCACCCACGGGACACCGGCACCCACGGGACACCGGCACCCACGGGACACCGGCACCTCCTGGGACTGCACAGGGATCAGTCTCGGGATGGGCACCATGGGCAGGGACCCCAGAGCCCCTGCAGTGCCACCCCTGCCATGGCAGGGACACCTCCCACTGTCCCAGGCTGCTCCAGCCCCAGTGTCCAGCCTGGCCTGGGGCACTGCCAGGGATGCAGGGGCAGCCCCAGCTGCTCTGGCAATCCCAGCCCAGCCAGGAATTCCTCATTGCCAAGATCCCACCCATGCCTGCCCTCTGGCAGCTTAAATCCCCTGGAATATCCCAAATCAATCCCAAGCTGAGTCTTGGCTCCAGTCATCCAGGTCATGCCCATCCAGTGTTCCCTTACTCAAAACTTCCAGACTCCTTCAGCCACAGGGTTTGGAATTGAGCTGTCCTGGACTCTCAGGGTATGGGGGACGCACAGAGAAAACCCCTCAGATCCCGAGGCAAAACCAGGCACAATCCCAGCTCTGGGCAGCCGTCATTCCCAGGTAAAACCCAGCACAATCCCAGCTCTGGGAAGCTGTCATTCCCAGGTAAAACCCAGCACAATCCCAGCTCTGGGCAGCTCTCATTCCCAGGTAAAACCCAGAACAATCCCAGCTCTGGGAAGCTCTCATTCCCAGGTAAAACCCAGCACAATCCCAGCTCTGGGAAGCTGTCATTCCCAGGTAAAACCAGGCACAATCCCAGCTCTGGGCAGCTCTCATTCCCAGGTAAAACCCGGCACAATCCCAGCTCTGGGAAGCTGAAGGAAGAGCCAGGAGAATAAAACCCATCCATTTCCAGGGAATAATGTGAGCAATCAGCACACAATAAAACAGACCCTGCCATGGAAGGAGCTGGTTCCCACTGCCTGGTGGTTCCCACTGCCCGGAGCGTTCACCCCACACTTTTCCCTGGAGCCCCTCTCCCATGGAGCGGGCTGGGTGCCTGGCACAGCAGAGGGGCACAGGGACACTGTGCCAGGCAGGTGATGTGCCCATGCTCTGCATTCCTGGACACGTCCCCCATGGCTCCACAAACCAGGAAAAGCGTCTGGATGCCGGCCCTGGTCCTGGACAGCCTGTGCAGCCAGAGCAGCTCAAGGCCCCGCTCCACAGCCAGAGCCAGAGCCCTTGAGAGAGTTCAGAGCCCTTTGGTGCCCCTGTCCGAGGAGCAGGACATGGTCCCAGGCCCTGCAGCACAGCCCCAGGTGACGGGGATGAGGCTGTTCCAGGACACCCCAGGAGCACCCAGTGACCCCAGGGAAGCCAGCACAGCCTGCTCCAGCATGGATCTGCTTTCGGCTTTGTTCCCACAAACTGCACTGAGCCACGGCAGCATCTCATGGAGCCAGGCTGGGAGGGAAGGGAAGGATCCAGGGAGAGCTCAGAGCCCCTGGCAGGGCCTGAAGGGGCTCCAGGAGAGCTGCAGAGGGACTGGGGCCAAGGCCTGCAGGGACAGCACCCAGGGAATGGCTCCCAGTGCCAGAGGGCAGCCAGGGATGGGATCTTGGCAATGAGGAATTCCTGGCTGGGCTGGAATTGCCAGAGCAGCTGGGGCTGCCCCTGCATCCCTGGCAGTGTCCAAGGCCAGGCTGGACACTGGGGCTGGGACAGTGGGAGGTGGCCCTGCCATGGGTGGCACTGGAGGGGCTCTGGGGTCCCAGCCCAGCCTGGCATTGTCTCTCTGGAGATGCTGCAGAGCCACCTCACCTCCCAGCACCCCGCCAGACCTTTCCCTTTCACATCCCCACTGCAAACCCCTCCCTGCCCGACCCCAAACCCCACAGGCACTGCACGCCCTGGCAGTGCCGAGGGGCTCATCCAGCCCTGGTGCAGCTCAGCCCAGCTTTGTTTACAGGTGAGGCTTACAGGGATGGCACAGCCCAGCCTGGCACAGCCCAGCCTGGCACAGCCCACGGCTCTGCCAGAGCAACCCAACCTGTACAGCAATTAGTCACCGGCAGATGAGCGCCGCTGCCCTTCCTCCAGCATTATCTAAGCAGGGAGGGGGGTGGGAAAACAGAGCTGGGAATGCTGCCAGCCTGATCCCAAAAACCACAGAACCGGTGTCAGTCCAGCCCTGGGGACACGGCTCGGACACCTCCAGCCTGGCAGGACAAGGGGTTTGCCTGGGCCGGCACAGAGAGGCCACAACTCCTGGGTGCCTCATCCTGCACAGGCCACTTCTGACGGGGCCATCCCAGCAGCCAGGAGGGTTGGACTGGTGTCTGGGACCTGTCCCTTCCCAGGGGAACCTGGATCCATCTCCCCACAATATCCTGGAGCCATCCCCTCCCTGCAGAGGTGAGTCAAACCCAAAATAAAGGGAATATTTACACCAAAGGAACATAATTTGTTAAGTGTGAGCTCTTCCCTTCCCAGTGGCACAGAATCATGGAGTGATTTGAGTGGGAAGGGAACAGAAAGTTCATCTTGATCCACCCCTGCCATGGCAGGGACACCTCCCACTGTCCCAGGCTGCTCCCAGCCTGGCCTTGGGCACTGCCAGGGATGCAGGGGAAGCCGCAGCTGCTCTGGACACGCTGTGCCAGGGCCTGCCACCCTCCCAGCCAGGAATTCCCTCCCAATATCCCACCTAAACCCGTTCTTCCTTTTGGCTGTCCCACTGCAGCCAAGCACATCACCTCACAGCACCATCCCTGTCCCCCAGACAAATCCCAAATGACCCCAGGCACACGTGGGACATTTCTGCTCCCTGGGAAACTCAGGCTCTGGCAGTCACAGCAAGGAGCCCCAGGCCCCTGATCCCCACCAGCCACCAACCAGCTGACAGCACCAGCTCGAGGGTGCAGGTCCCAGCTGCAGCATCCTCAGGGAGGAGATGAGGAAGAAGATGCAGGAGGAAGCACCTGGAGGCAGGACAAAGGGGGTACAGCCACCCGGCATGGCTCCTGAGAGATGTGGAAGCTGGTCCCAGATGGAATCCTGGAATCCCCCCTGCATCTCCCACCCCAGCACGGTGTGAGCCATGGGATGAGCTCCTGCCATGGGAATCCTGGAATCCCCCCTGCATCTCCCACCCCAGCACGGTGTGAGCCATGGGATGGCAGCTCCTGCCCATCCCAGTGCCCGAGGACAAGGGGACACTGGGGGAACACGACTGCAATAACGGCAATAACAACAACAGCAAAACACCAAATTGACAGCACACCAGCAGAAAGCCCTGAGGGAACACCAAGCTCTGATCCAGAGCTCTGCTCTCCAGCATTCCCAACACACACCTCACTCCTCCTGCCCTCCTCCAGGGACCCCGGCATGGGGCTGGGATCCACCCTGGGATTGTGCATCTGAGCCCCATCAGCATCCCCTGATGGACAAACCCACAGCAAAATGAGCATTCCCCTTCCCCAGCTGCGAGCACAGGCATGGAACAAGCCCAGCCCCAGCCTGGGAGTGTGCCAGGTGGGAAGAGACACTCGAGAGGGGGGTTCTGCAGCAAAGGCCTCATTTCCTGATTTTAGGGCACTTCACCTCCTCTGTGACGCTGCCAAAGCTCGTTTACCCCGACAGCTCTGGGGGGAGGAACCAGAAGGAAACACGATGGGAAGAGACCCTAAAGCCACAACAAGGAACACCCCACAACCACAACCAACAGCATCACCTGACAGCAAGCAAGGATGCGAGAGAGGACAGGGAAACTGTGGGACATCCCACAGATCTGGGGGTCAGGAGCGTCTGAGGGAGGGCACGAGGACCTGCCCGAGGGGGCAGTGGGTGCCCGGAGAATGAGGCTGGGGGTGCAGCCCCCCCTCGCAGGGAATGGGGCTGGGGGCACAGCCCCCCATCCCGGGCAGGGTCGGTGGGTGCCCACTGGAAGCAGGACTGGGAGCAGCCCGTCCCATGGCCGGGGCTGAGATGCGCAGGGGGAGCAGGCCGAGGATAGCAGTGCCCCCCCAGGCGCAGCCGATGTTTCCGGAGCGGTGACAGCCCGCGCACGGCGGGGGAGGGAGACAGACCGAAAACACCCAAACCGTGAACGCGCCGAGCCGCGCAGGGGCGGCTCCGGCTGCCGGGAGCTTCCCGGGGGCCGCTCAGAGCGGCTTCACGGCGGGCTGAGAACGGCCCGGTGCTGCCCGGCCCGGCACCGGCCACGGCCCCGCGGCCCCGCCACGGCTCCGCACCCCCGGCCCGGCTCACCCCGCACGCCCGGGATGGCCCCACAGCCCCGTCCGGGTCCAGGACCACCCTGCCCCGCCAACCCGCACCCCCGGCCCGGGCTCACCCCGCGGCCCCAGCCCCGCGCCCACCGCACGGCCCCGGCCCCGCAGCCCCGGCCGGGGCGGCCCCGCGCGGGCCCGGCCCCCCCGCGTCCCTCCGCCGCTCACCGCGCTTGCCGGGGTCGTATCCCACGAGCACGAAGTAGTCGGCCAGGCGGGCCATGGCGGCGGGGGCGGCCCGGGCCGGCCCCGGGAGCCCCGCGAGGCCGCGCTCGGCTCCTCAGGGCGCCGCCGCCCGCCCGCGCCCACCGCCCGCCGCCGCCGCCATCTTGGCCCCGCGCGCACCGCGCCTGCGCCAGCGCCGGCCGCCGCGGGGGGCGGGGCCGTGCCTCCCATTGGCTGCGGGCGGGAGGGGCTGCGCCTCCCATTGGCCGAGAGCTGAAGGGCGGGGCCGGCCACGGAGTGGGCGGGGCCTGATTGGATGGGGCGGAGCCGGGCGAGGGGCTTCCCCGGGGGGGGGGGGAGGGTCCGGGAGTGGGGGGGACACGGGGACATCCCGGGGTATGGGGACATCCAGGGGTGTGCGGGGCCATCCCGGGGTGTGCGGGGCCGTCCCCGAGTGTGCACGGACACACGTGTGGGGACCCTCCGGATGCAGGGGGACACCCCCCGTGAGCACAGACCCCCGCAGGTGTGCACGGCCCCCAGGGTGCCCACAGGTTGTACACGACCGCCATTGCACACAGTCCCCCGGGAAAGGACCCCGCAGGTGTGATCCCACTGGGGTGTGACCCCACACACTCAGGTATGACCCCACACAGGTGTTATCCCACACACAGAGGTGTCCCCACATACACAGAGGTGTCCCCCACACACAAGTGTGACCCCACACAGGTGTTATCCCACACACAGAGGTGTCCCCACATACACAGAGGTGTCCCCACACACAAGTGTGACCCCACACAGGTGTTATCCCACACACAGAGGTGTCCCCACATACACAGGTGTGACCCCACACACAGGTGTGACCTCACACAGGTGTTATCCCACACACAGATGTGTCCCCACACACAGATGTGACCTCCAGGACACGACCCTGAGGCTCGGTGTCCCCATCCCGTGGTGTCCCCGGCACTCGGGGCTCCGTGCCACCCCTCCGCCGGGGACAGCGGGGCCCTGCCCGAGGGTGGCGGTGGCCGCAGGGCCGCGTGGGCAGCGCGGGTCCAGTGCCGTTCCTCCGGGGGCTGGGGTCGGCCCGAGCAGTGCCCGTACTGCCCTTGTGCCCGTCCCGTTAAGTCCCGTCCTGTCCCGTCCCGGAGCTGGTCCGTGCCAGGCCCAGGACACACCCGGGACCCGGGCAGGACCCGCCCCGGTGCCCCCGGCCGGGGCACGGCCGCTGCCGAGCCGGGGATCGCCCATCGGAGCTCCCGATCCCCACCGCCACGGGAGCGGGACGTGGGGTGGGGATGGGGGCGGCCCGAGGGGCGCCGGGGGTCCGGGCAGAGCCCCGGCAGCAGCGGCAGCTCCCGCAGCCCTGGCTCAGCCCCGGTGTCCCCGCGGCGTTCCCGGGCAGGGCCAGCCCAGGGCATCCCCATCCCCGGCCCTGGGGTTCACCCCCCGGCCTGGGGGGATCCCGGGGTGCGCGGCCGGTCCCGGCACCCCCCGAGCGGGGTCCCCCCGCAGCCCGCAGCCCGCACCCGGCCGGGGGTGATGCAACCCTGCCCGGCCCTTGCGCCTCCCGCCCGGCCCCGCCGCGTGTCGGGACATGTGCGGCGTGTCGGGACACGGCTGGCTCCGTGCCGGGCACCGGCCCCGCCGCGCCCGCCGGGCACGGCCGCGCAGAGACCCCCAGTGCCCCGCGCCGGGCCCGCCCCGGGCAGGGCTGTACCAGGGCGGCTCCTGGGGACACCCGCGGGGTGGGCAAACGGTGACCGGTGGTGGCACCGAGCCGCAGGTGTCCCTGTGCCATGTGCCCATTGCGGCACGGCTCGGCCATCGGCCGGCTGCGGCCTGGCACCGGGGTGGCCGTGCCCGTGTCCCCGCATCCCCGCATCCCCGTGTCCCTGAATCCCCGCATCCCCGTGTCCCTGAATCCCCGCATCCCCGTGTCCCCTCATCTCCGTGTCCCTGTGTCCCCGTGTCCCCACATCCCCGTGTCCCCACATCCCTGTGTCCCCCAGTCCCCTGCACGGAGCCACACCCGGACCCCGGTCTGCAGGGAGCACGGGGGGCTGTGCGGGCACAGAGCAGGGGACAGCCGCTGTGACCCCGTGGGACAGTGACACGGGGCCACCAGCAGGGTGACCGCCCGGGGACAGCCCGAGGGACGGCTACCCGGCAAAGGTGACAGCGGGGACGTGGGACCGGAGCGGCGCCGGAGGCCGGGAACGGGAAAACCGGGCTGATCCAGCCTGGCAGCGCCCGGGGCCGTGCGGCTGTGACCGCGCCTGTGCCAGGGTGGGACGGGCACAGCGACACCGCTGGGGTCTGCACGGGCGGGGTCGGGACCGCAGGGGTGGCACCGGCACCGCAGGGGTGGCTCTGACACCGCGGGGGTGGCACTGGCACTGCAGGGGTGGCACCGGCACCGCAGGGGTGGCTCCGGCACCGCGGGGGTGGCACCGGCACCGCGGGGGTGGCACTGACACTGCAGGGGTGGCACTGGCACCGCAGGGGTGGCACCGGCACCGCGGGGGTGGCACCGGCACCGCGGGGGTGGCACTGACACTGCAGGGGTGGCACCGGCACCGCGGGGGTGGCACTGACACTGCAGGGGTGGCACTGGCACCGCGGGGGTGGCACTGGCACCGCGGGGGTGGCACTGACACTGCAGGGGTGGCACTGGCACCGCGGGGGTGGCACTGCAGGGCCCGGCGGCGGCTGGCGGTGCCGCGGGCCGTGGTGGCAGCGGTGACAGGGCACCAGGGGCTGTGCGGGACCCGCAGGGGCAGCAGCGGGCACGGGGAGAGCAGGACACGGGCACGGGGACAGGAACGGGGCACGGGCACGGGGACACGAGGCACGTGCAGAGCCCGGTCGTGCCGTGTGCCCGGGATCCTCCCGGGCAAGAGCTGCTGCTGGGGACACTGGGGACTCTGGGGACACTGGGGGTTGCTGGCGTTCCTGGAGATGCTGGGGACACTGGGAGCACTGGGGATGCTGGGAGCACTGGGGACCCTGGTGACACTGAGGTGTCCGCAGGCTGGAGGACGCGGTTCCTCCCCTCTCCCGGCAGTTCCCGGCTGTTCCCGCGGCCCGGACACGGAGCCCGGTGTCGCGGAGTGTCCCTGTCCCCGCTGCCCAGCGGGACACGGCTCCGGGGCCGTGTGAGGCCACCTCGGGTGTCCCGGTGGGCTCAGGGATGGGGTAGCGGCTGCTCGGTTTGGGGGTCCCGGCTGTGCCCCCCGCCCCCCGGGTGCTGCTCGCGGGGTCCCAGCACCCAGAGGAGCTTTTTGGGGAGCGGGTGCCCGGAGCGGGGCTGTCCCCGGGGCCTCAGCCAGCAGGCAATTAAGCTAATTAAAACTTCTCCTGGGTTCCCAGGGCCGGGAGCCAGCAGAGAGGAAGAGGGAGAGGAAGAGGGAGAGGGAAAGCGCTGCCGGGCCCCGGGGACAGATGAGGTGACCCGGGGACGGCAGCTCCCGGTGCGGGTCCAGCTGTGGCACGAGCGGGTGGCAGCAGCTCCCGGGGTGGCTCCGGCGGTCACCCGTGCCGGGGTGGCTGTGAGGGGACATCTGTCACCCCCCACGACCGGGCAGCGCCCGGGGTCCCTCCCTGTGCCCCAGGGATGGTGATCCCTGAGGAGGAGGAGGGCAGGGAAACGGCTCCTGCCCGTGCTGCGAGCCCGGGGGCTCAGCTGCACCCCTGCGGTGTCCCCAGAGCCCCCTCCTCGTGATTCTGGTGCCACTGACCCTGGTGACACGGGTTTGTCCCCGGGGGTGACGGCAGCTGGCCCTGCCCCGCACGGGCACCCGCACAAGGGCCTGGGAGGGGAGCCCAGCCCGGAGCCCGGGATGGCCCTGGGGTCGCTGTGGGACAGATGTCACCTCCGAGATCCGCGCCCCAGAGCCAGGGGGTGACACCCGCGGGCGCGGCCGTGGGGACACCGCGGTGGCGGCGTTGGGCTCGGGGCGGGGGTCGGAGGGCCCGGGGTGTCCCGCGTCCCCCGCCCGCGGCTCTCGGCCTTGTTTTGAGCCGGGTTTTCCCTCTCGCTGGGGCAGCCCAGCGGCAGAGCCCGCACCGCGGCAGGGATTCCCCGGGAGCCGGGCGGCACCGGGGGTCGCGGCGGGGCCCGGCCGTGCCCCCCCCCCCGCCCCGCTCAGGGCCGCGTCCGCCGCCCCCGCCCGTCCCCCCCGCGCCGGATCAGGTGCTGCCCCAAATCCCCCCGCACGGGGCCGGGTGTGTGGAGCCTTTGTGTCCCGATAATGCGGAAGAATCCCAGCGATTCCGGGCACGCGGAGGCCCCCGGCCCTCGGCCTGGGGAAGCCGCGCCGGGGGGAGCGGGAACCCCCAGCCCCGGGCTCCGGGCCGCCTCGGGCCCCCGGGGGTGCTGGGGGGGCCTCCCCCGATCCCACCGGGAGCTCCGGCCCCGAGCAGGGGTGGGGGTCCCGGCCGGGGGTCCCAGCGAGGGAAGCTGTGGGGACCCCTCCCCTGCCCAGCTCAGGAGCAGCCCCCCAGGAGCCCCCCGGGACCCCAGGAGCCCGGTTTGGGGGAGCTGCTGCCCGGCGGGAGCGGGGCCGGTCTGATCCGTGCGGATTTACATTCCTCGGTTGTTCTGCAAGGCCCCATGTGATGCTTTAAACACGGAATCAGCCCTGGCAGCACCGGGGGTGGCGCTGCCCCCCGAGGGGCCCGGGGGGCACCTGCAGCTGTCCCTGCTGGGGCACTGGGGGGTGCCGGGGTGCCCGGGGGTGCCGGGCGGGAGGGCACGGCCGGGCTTGGCAGGGCCCGGCGCGACGTGGCACGGGGCACACGGGGCAGCCCGGACCCAGCCCGGCCGGGGGCTGCCAGACCCCCCAACAGTCCCGGCCCAGCCCCGTCCCTCTGCCCCCCAGAGGGGTCCCCCAGCCCAGCCCAGCCCAGCCCAGCCCAGCCCAGCCCAGCCCGGCCCCGGGGCCGCTCCCCAGCCCCGGCCCCGAGCTGGGAAGGTCCCGGGGGCAGCGGGGCCGAGGGGGCCGGGTACGTGCGGTACGGGGCGAGGCTCGGGGCGGGCTCGGCCCTCGGGTGCTGCGGAGCTGGGGCCATGCCAAGGAAGGTGCGAAGGTGGCGCGGGGCCGAGGGGCCCGGGGGCAGTGCGGGGCTGGGAGGGGCAGTGCGGGGCTGGGATGGGGCAGTGCGGGGCTGACAGGGGCAGTGCGGGGCTGGCAGGGGCAGTGCGGGGCTGGGATGGGCAGTGCGGGGCTGGCAGGGGCAGTGCGGGGCTGGGATGGGGCAGTGCGGGGCTGGGATGGGCAGTGCGGGGCTGGGATGGGCAGTGCGGGGCTGGGATGGGGCAGTGCGGGGCTGGGATGGGCAGTGCGGGGCTGGGATGGGCAGTGCGGGGCTGGGATGGGGCAGTGCGGGGCTGGGATGGGGCAGTGCGGGGCTGGCAGGGGCAGTGCGGGGCTGGGATGGGGCAGTGCGGGGCTGGGATGGGGCAGTGCGGGGCTGGGGTGCTGCGGGACTTGGGGGTCGCGGGAGCGCTGCGGGGCCGGGAAGGTGCGGGGCCGGTGCGGAGCCGAGGGCGGTGCGGGGCTGCTCCTGCTCCCGCCCGCGGCTCCTCCCGTCCCGTTGGGCTCCTCCCGCCCGCCGGCCCCGGCGATATTTAACCTGGGCCGGGGCGGGGAGCGGCAGCGCCGAGCGGGGACAGAGCCGAGCCCGAGGCAGCGCAGCCCGGTCCCGCTCAGGCACCGCCGGGACCCCGCGCCGCCCCCGGCTGCGGCACAGGCAGGGAGCGGAGCGGGGGCAGGACCAGAAGGGGGCTGCGATCTGGAGCCGGACCCCAGCGCGACCCCCCCGCCGAGCCACCCTCCCCGTGCCTCCCGCAGCCGCCGCCGCTCGTCCCGTCCCGTCCGGCCATGCGAGCCCCGGCCCCGCTGGCGCTGGGTTGCGTCAGCTTCGCGCTGTGCCTGCTGGAGCTGCCCCACGGCCGGGCCCTGCCGCCGCGCAGGTGAGGGACCCTGCCCGATCCCTGCCCGATCCCTGCCCCGATCCCTGCCCGATCCCTGCCCCGATCCCTGCCTTCACTCCCTGCCCGCGCCCCCCGCTCCCATCCCTGCCCGGACCCCTCCGGAGCCCCCTGCCCGGGGCGAGCCCCCGCCCTCGCCCCTGCCGAACCCCTCCCCGCTCGTCCTGCCCACCCGCACCTCCTTTCCCCGCACCCCTTCTCCCGCACCCCCTGCCCGCCCCCCAGCTCCGCGCGCTCCCCGTTCCCCCCGGGATGGGGTCTGGGGGGGTCCCGGGGCAGCGTCTCCTACCGGGCCCCCACCCCGGGGACCCAGTACCGGGCGGGGTGCGCTGGGTCCCGGCCCCCGCCGTGAGCGCTGGGGGCACCGGGGGCACCCTCGGGGGTGCGGGAGGTGCCAGGTGTGCCAAGGTGTGCGAGGTGTGCCAGGTGTGCCAAGGTGTGCGAGATGTGCCAGGTGTGCCAAGGTGTGCCAGGTGTGCCAAAGTGTGCAAAGGTGCGCCAGGTGTGCCAGAGCCGCGGGGGTTGGCACACGCCGGGACAGAGATTTTGTGTGTGCGGGATCTCGGGGGTGCCCGTGGCCGCTGTGGGTGCCCGGGGGGGTCCCTGGGGTCGGGCCGGCCCCCCCCGTGTGCGTGTGCACGCCCCGCACGTGCGGGTTCGCGTCCCTGCTCGGGGAGCGCGTCCGGGCCGGCCCCGGCGCCCGGGGATCCCCGCCTGGCTCGGGGCGTGCGGGGGGAGCAGCCCTGGCACCGCCGTGCGTGGGGGGCACCGGGGCACCCCGACCCCGCCGGGCACCCCTGCCGTGGCTGGGCTGGGCTGGGGGCCCGTGGGGCGCGGGACGAGGGTTAAAATGGGGAGGAAATGTTAAAAGAAAGGGAAAAGAGAAGGACGGGACACAGACCAAAAGCTCCAAGCTCCTTGGAACTGAGGAGGGGTCCCCTGAGGGAAAGGTGTCGCGGGACAGGGGCACTGAGGCACGGGGCGGGTGGTGGCACCGAGGTGGTGGCACCGAGGTGGTGGCACCGAGGCCGGACCCCCCCGCGGGTGCCCGGGGCTCGGGCGTGGGTGCCGGGGCCGGGGCACGTGGGAACGGGGTGGGCGGAGCGGGGGGAGCCGGGGGGGCTCCGGCGGGACCGGCGGCTGCCCGGAGGTGTCGTGTGTGCGGGACACGTGTCCGTGTGCTCGGGGTACGTGTGTGCCTGCAGGTAGCGGCTGCTTCCTCCTCCTCCTCCTCCTCCTCCTCCTCCTCCTCCTCCTCCTCCTCCTCCGCCCCTCCGGAAGCCCCGGGCTCAGCGCTGGCTCCGGGCTCGGCGTTGCCCGGTTCCCCCCCAGCAGAGCCCGGGAGCCGCAGCTGTGCCTCCTGACCGTGTCCCTTCCCTCCTGCAGGGCCCCCCCGGCGCGGAGCCCCCCGGCGCGGATCCCCGCTCTCCCCGGAGACGCCCCGGCCCCGCAGCCCGTCGGGCCCCTGCGGCACCGAGCCCCGGTTCCCCGGCACGGCCCGTGGGTCGCCCCCCGGCACCGCCCGCCCGCCCCGCGGCCGCCGCCGTGGCACGTCCGGCGCCTCATCCTGCGGCACGACCGACGGCGGGACCCCCGGCGGGACCCCCGGTGGGACCCCCGGGCCGCCCGGGGCCGCCGGCACGCCGGGGCGCACCTGGTGCGGGTGGGCTGCGTGCTGGGCACCTGCCAGGTGCAGAACCTGAGCCACCGCCTGTGGCAGCTGCGGGGACAGTCGGGCCGCCGCGACTCGTCCCCCATGAACCCCAACAGCCCCCACAGCTACGGCTGAGGGGGGGGCGCGCCCCCGCCCCGCGGGACCCCCCAAGCACCGCCGCGGGCTCCTCCGGGCGCCGGAACCTCCTGACGGAGCACCGGGGTGGCCAGGGACGGACAGGAGCTGCAGCGGCACCGCGGGACTGCCGGTGGCCCGCGATGACCCAGCGGGATCCGTGGTGGCCCCAGAGACTGGCGGTGGCCCCAGAGACTGGCGGTGGCCCGGAGCGACTCACGGTGACCGGTGCTGGCCCGTAGTGACTCTCGGTGGCTCAGAGTGGCCCCTGGTGGCTGGTGGTGGCCCGTGGTGACCCGTGCTGGCTGGCAGCGGTCAGTCTGTGCGGGCCAGGTCCAAGGGCCACCGGGAATCCCGCTGACCGCAGCAGCACCGGCGCCTTGTGCAAGACGCTCCGGCTGACTCAGCGTTCCCGTGCCGGCCGTGGCACCCCCGGAGCCCCCCCGGGGCACCCCCAGGCGCCCCAGAACTTCCCCAGGGTGACACGGGGGCTGCGGGAGCCCCGCAAGGACAGGGCCCAGGGACCCCGCTCCGGCCTGGGGGACGGGGCAGCCCCAGCACCGTCCCCACCTGGGGGTCCTGGTTGGGGCTGGCACCTTCCCAGGACAAATTCCTCAGTGTGAATATTGTCCCCTCCCCTGGCTCCTTGTCCCAGCCTGTGTCACCCACGGCCCAGCAGGAGCTGGCCACAGGGGGATGTCCCCAAATGTGGGGGGCAGCGGAAAGGTTGGGGTCCTGTGCCCCACTGCTGCCTGTCCTGGACCTGTCCCCGCTCCTGGCCCTGTCCTGTCCAACCCTGCCCCCTGCTGCACCCCCACACTGCGTCCCCACAGGGCTCAGTGGGTGCCCACATTGGCTGGTGGCCCATGGACACGAGGGGACACGTGTGACATCCCTGTCACCCCCCAGGGCTGTCACCCCATGGCCCGGTGGGACAGGGATGTGTGACCCCAGGTCTCTGTCCCACCCCCTCCTGGGAGCAGCTTGAGCAGCCCCCCAAGAGCAGCACCCCCATATCCTCCAGAACAGCCCTGGCCTCCCAGGAGCACCCCCATTCCCAGAGCACCCCATTCCCAGAGCACCCCCATTCCCAAAGCACCCCATTCCCGGAGCACCCCCATTCCCAGGAACACCCCATTCCCAGAGCACCCCATTCCCAGAGCACCCCCATTCCCAAAGCACCCCATTCCCAAAGCACCCCATTCCCAGAGCACCCCCATTCCCGGGGCACCCCATTCCCAGAGCACCCCATTCCCAGAGCACCCCCATTCCCAAAGCACCCCATTCCCAGAGCACCCCCATTCCCGGGGCACCCCCATTCCCAGAGCATTCCCAGTCCCACAGGAATGTGCCTGTTCCCCCCAGAGCACCCCATTCTCAGGAACACCCTATTCCCAGAGCACCCCATTGCTGGGAACACCCTCTTCCCAGGAACACCCTATTCTCAGAACACCCCATTCCCAGAGCACCCCATTCCCAGAGCACCCCAATCCTCCCAGGAGCTCCCCAGCCCCCATTCTCCATTGCCCCTGGGTGTCCCGGGAGGTTCTGGGACAGGACGTCCCCTGGGTGCCACACCAACACAGCTGCCCCTGGGTGCCTGTCCCTGGGTGTCCCAGTTTCAGGACAGGATGTCCCCTGGGTGCCACATGGACGGAGCTGTCCCTGGGTGTCCATCCCCACAGGTGTCCCAGGACTTCCTAAATCCCATGGAGCTGCTGAGGGGCGCTGGGGGACCTGAGGGGCACGGGGGTGCCCAGGCCTTTGTCCCCTCCCCTGGGTGCCCCTGCTGAGCCTGGTGGGTGCCTGACCCACCCTGGGCCAGGTCGCTGCTTCCTGGGAATCCTGGTTTGTGTGGAATAAACAAAGCTTGTGAGGAGGAGCTGGGATGGAGCGTGGTGATCCCATGGGGATGGGGCAGGGGTGGAGGGTGGTGACCCCATGGGGATGGGGCAGGGATGGGGCACGGTGATCCCATGGGGATGGGGCACAGTGATCCCATGGGGATGGGGCAGGGATGGGGCACGGTGATCCCATAGGGATGGGGCAGGGATGGGGCACAGTGATCCCATGGGGATGGGCTATGGGATGGGGCACAGTGATCCCATAGGGATGGGGCAGGGATGGGGCAGGGATGGGGCACGGTGATCCCATGGGGATGGGGCAGGGATGGGGCACAGTGATCCCCTGGGGATGGGGCAGGGATGGGGCACGGTGATCCCATAGGGATGGGGCAGGGATGGGGCACGGTGATCCCATAGGGATGGGGCAGGGATGGGGCACAGTGATCCCCTGGGGATGGGGCAGGGATGGGGAACAGTGATCCCATGGGGATGGGCTATGGGATGGGGCACAGTGATCCCATGCAGAGGAGGCACAGTGATCCCATAGGGATGGGGCAGGGATGGGGCACAGTGATCCCCTGGGGATGGGGCAGGGGGTGGGCGAGGGGCAGCCGTGTCCAGGGACAGGCATTGGGACCCTCAGGGGCAGGAGGTGACAGGCGGGGGCTGTGTCCACGGGGCTGTGGGGACAGTGGGGACACACACGTGTGTGTGTGTGTGTGTGTGTGTGTGTGTGTGTCACCCCTTGCCCGGCTGTGTCCGTGCCCTGTCCCGCCATGCCTGTGCCCACACGTGCCCATGTCTGGCCGTGCCCACCCGTGCCCTGTCAGCCGTGCCAGCCCGGGCCGTGCCCGGTCACACCCGTGCCATCGCCTCCACGGGGCAGCGCCATCCCGGTGTCCCCGCTGTGCCCCCGTCCCCAGGGTCCGTTCTGTTCCCGTGTCCCTGCGGGGTCACTCCCCAGGGGCTGGGGGTCCCCCAGCCCCCTCCGGGCGGGCGCGGGGTCAAACATTAACCGGGGCGGGTTAACTGGTCACCGATTGTCACCGATTGTCACCGATTGTCCCCGCGGGGCCGGGCGGGCCGCCCGCGCCACCCCCGCCATAAAAGCGGGGCTGCGGCGGCCACCCCCAGCCCCGGAGCCCCCAGACCCAGCATGAGCGGCCTGCAGGAGGTGAGTGGGGCGGGGGGCTCCACCGGGGAACAGACACACATGGGGGGGGGGGACAGACACACCTGGGAGGGGGGGACAGACACACCTGGGGGGGACAGACACACCCTGGGGGGACAGACACACCTGGGAGGGGGGGACAGACACACCTGGGAGGGGGACAGACACACCCGGGCCACCCCAAACCCGGGGGCAGAGGAGACCCCTTGGCGATGTCACCCCTGCTGGGAGGTGCCACCCCACCCCAAAGGGTCCCAGCCCAGGGGGTCCCGAGGCTATGGGGAGCTGCTCCCCACCCTGGGTGGGGTTGGGGGGACAGGGCCAGCCCGGGGGGTGTCCCACAGCACCCGTGGGGCTGAGCAGAGACCCCCAACAGGGCCCCCCGGACTGGTGTCCCCACCGAGGGACAGCCGGGGCTGGACCCCCCCAGGGATCGGGGATGGCACCCCCAGGTCCGTCTGTGCCCCGGGGACGGACAGTGCGTGGTGATTGTGACACCGTGATAGATAGTGTGTGACAGCGTGTGACACAGTGATAGATAGTGTGTGATAGTGTGTGATAAGGTGCGACACCGTGTGACAAAGTGTGACATTGTGTGGCGGTGTGTGATAGTGTGGGACATTGTGTGACAGTGTGATCCCGCCCGACCAGGTCTCTCCTTGGTGCCAGTGTCCCCCTGTCCCCAACCTCCTGTCCCTGTCCTGCAGAGCCTCGGCCAGAGGAGCGGGACAGGACCCTTGATCCCCTCTGTCCCTGTCCCATGTCCCTGTCCCCATCCCACATTACCCGGGCTGGGGCAGGATGGGGCCCCTAAGCCACTCCGGTCCCCTGTCCCCTGTCCCCTGTCCCTGTCCCTGTGCCGCGGTGCCCACGCGGGTCCCCCTGAGCCCCCGTCCCCGCAGGACCCCGACAGCTCCGCGGAGCCCCAGCCCGGCGAGGCCAAGAGCGAGCTCCGCAACTACACCGTGAGTGGAGTGGGGGTCCCGGCTGCGCGGGGGTCCCAAACCGGGCGGCTCCCGGGGCTCCGGCTGTCCCCAGAGCCGCGCTGGGGGTCCCGCCCTGCTGGCGGAGCAGCCCCGGGGGCTCGGGCACCCCGGGCTGGGTGTGGGGACACGGGGGGAGCCCCGGAGCGCCCCCAGCCGCCGGTGCTGCCCCGCAGGAGGGGAAGCTGATCGACCGCGTGTTCAACACCTACCGGCTCATGCACACGCACCAGACCGTGGAGTTCGTCCGCAGGAAGGTGCCACCTGCCCCGGGCCACCCCCGGCGTCACCCCCTGTCCCCCGGTGCCACCACAGCGGCGGGGCTGTCCCAGCCCTTCCCCCCCGCACCCCAAACGCAGCCCCGCCGCCCCATCCCAGCCCGGCTGGGGGCACCGAGGGGCAGCGGCCCCCCGGGGAGGGGATGGCGCTGTCCCCACGTGTCGCGTGTCCCCAGAGCGCCCAGTACGGCTCCTGCTCGCAGCGGAGGATGAGCGTGATGGAGGCGCTGGAGCTGCTGGACCAGCTCGTGGACGAGTCGGACCCCGACGTGGATTTCCCCAACTCCTTCCACGCCTTCCAGACGGCCGAGGGGATCCGCCGGGCGCACCCCGACAAAGGTAGGGCCGGAGCCCGCCCTGTGCCGCGCCCTGTGCCCCGCCGGGTCCCGGCCCGGGGCTGACACGGCCCCGCTCGCCCCCAGACTGGTTCCACCTCGTGGGGCTCCTGCACGACCTGGGCAAGGTGCTGGTGCTGTTCGGGGAGCCCCAGGTGAGCGGCACGGCGGGGAGGGGGCTCGGGGGGATCCCCCCGCGGCCGGGGGACCCTCGGGGGGCGCTGTGACCCCCGTGCCCCCCGGCAGTGGGCCGTGGTCGGGGACACCTTCCCGGTGGGCTGCAAGGTGCAGAAGTCGGTGGTGTACGGGGACTCCACCTTCCACGAGAACCCCGACACCAGAGACCCCCGGTACAGGTGAGCGGGACCCCGGGGGGTTTGGGGGGCGGGGGCTGCACCCCCGGCCCGGCCGTGCTGCGGGAGGGGGGGGTCCAGCCCCTCAATTCCCACCCCATCCCCAGCACCGAGTACGGGATGTACCAGCCCGGCTGCGGCCTGGACAATGTCCTCATGTCCTGGGGCCACGATGGTGAGTCTGGGGGGCCAGGGGTTCCCTCCTGGCCGCAGGGCCCCCTGCCCCAAAGGGGTCCGGGTGCCCCCCAAAGGGGCTCTGCTGACCCCCCCATTGCCCCCTCTGCATGGACTGTGGCCCTTGGTGTGGGGCAGGGGCTGCTCTTTGGGGGGGCTGCAGCTCCTGGGGGGGCTCTGCACCTCTCGGGGTCCCCCCCAGCGGGGCTCCAGCCCCTCCCCACGCTCACCCCTACTTTCAGAGTACATGTACCAAGTGATGAAGTTCAACAACTTCACCCTGCCCAAGGAGGTGAGCTCAGCCTGGGGAGGGGGGGGTGCTCAGGCAGGGACCCCCGGGAGGTTTGGGGGTGCGGGGGGGAGCACCCTAACCCCGCGTCCCCCCCACCCCAGGCCTTCTACATGGTTCGCTTCCACTCCTTCTACCCCTGGCACGCCCACGGTGACTACGGGCACCTGTGCTCGGAGGAGGATCGCCGCATGCTGCCCTGGCTCCGGGAGCTCAAGTGCGTGCCCGGGAGGGGCTGGGGGCTCGGCCGGGGCCCCCCGGGGCTGTGGGGGGTGCAGCCCCCGCCCTGACCCCCCCCGTTTGCCCCCACAGCAAGTTTGACCTGTACACCAAGCAGGAGGAGCTGCCCGACGTGCAGCAGCTCCGCGCTTACTACCAGGGCCTCATCGACAAATACTGCCCGGGGCAGCTCTGCTGGTGACCCCCCCATCCTGCGGGACCCTGAACCCCGCTGAGCCCCCCCCCAAACCCTGCTGGGACCCCCAGACCCTGCACAGCACCCCCAGGCCTCGCCCTGGGGCTCTACAATAAACCTGCTCCTGCTGCACCCCTGTGTCAGTGCCCCCCTCCACAGGGGTGACCCTGCCCAGGGCAGGACCCCCAAAATCCCAAATCCCAAACCCAGGAGAGCTGCAGGGCTGGAATGTCAAAGGCTTTAATTAGAAAATTATAGGAAACCTCTGGGCTCGGGCTGAGCCGGGCAAGGGGGGAACCACGGGATGGGCAGAGCCCGCGGGGGGGAGCACCCCAAAGTGCCGGGGGGGACCCCAAAGTGACCTGAGGGGCTGGGCAGGGTAACCGGAGGGCTGGCACTGCCCAAACTGCCCCAGCCCGTGGGCACAGAGCCCCCACCTGCTCTGAGCCCCTGACCTGTGCTGAGCCCCCCCACCGTGGGGCCTGGAGGGGTCCCTGGGCACTGGGGAGGGGTCCCCCGACATTGGGGCTGGGTCCCCAAGGGGTTTCTGGGCACTGGTGCAGGGTCCCAAGACACTGGGACATGTCCCCAAGCAGCCCCCAAACCCCAGGGAGGGGTCCCCAGGAGCGCCTGGACACAGGGGAGGTGTCCCCAAGGGTCCCCAGGTAGCGGTGGGAGGTGTCCCCAAGCCCTGGGTGTGTCCCCACAGGCGGTGGGAGGTGTCCCCAAGCCCTGGGTGTGTCCCCACCCCGCATGGCCACACAGTGCTGAAGGCACTGGCCCGGGCTGGGGTCCAACAAGCGCTGCCCCCCCAGCTGGGGACTCCCTCCCTGCCCCCCGTTTTTGGGGGGCTGCGGGGGCTACTTCTTCCTCTTGTTGGCCTGCCGGCCCTCGGGCCGCGTCCCCTCCGTGCCCCGCGTCCCCTCCGTGCCCCGCGTCCCCTCTGTGCCCCGCGCCCCGTTGCGCTCTCCCCGCTCCCGGGGCCCTTTGTGGCGGGCGGGGGGCGGCGCCCGCCGGGCCAGGGCCCGCAGCAGCCCCGCGGTGGCGGCCACCAGGTAGAGGGACCAGAGCAGGGCCGGGCCCGACACGGGCTGGCACAGGCGGCGCACGGAGCTCAGCAGCCGCGGCAGCAGCGCCTCAGCCCGGCGGCGAACGGGGGGCTTGTCCTGGGGGAACGGGAAAAGGGGGAAACGGGGGTCAGGGGGATTGTCCTGGGGGGAAACGGGTCAGGGGGGATTCTGCTGGGGGAAAGGGGTCAGGGGGGATTGTCCTGGGGGACAAATGGGGTCAGGTGGGCTTCTGCTAGGGGGAGAGGGGTCAGGGGGGAAAAGGGGGTCAGGGGGGCTTGTCCTGGAGGGAAACAGGGTCAGGGGGGAAAAAGAGGTCAGGGGGGCTTGACCTGGGGGAAAGGGGTTCAGGGGGGCTTGTCCTGGGGGACAAACAGGGTCAGGGGTCTTGTCTTGGGGGGAAAGGGGTTCAGGAGGAATTATCCTGTGGGAAATGGGGTCAGAGGAGCTTGACCTGGGGGGAAAGGGGGTCAGGGGGGACTGTCCTGGAGGAAATGGGTCAGGGGGGGATTGTCCTGGGGAGAAAAGGGGGTTGAGGGAGGGAAGGGAGTGGGGGTGAGGGAAAAGGGCCAGGGGTTGAAAAAGGGAATCAGGGTGAGGGAATGGACTCAGGGGACAGGGAGAGAAGAGGGTCAAGGTAAGGGAAGGGGGGATCAGGGGCTGATAAAGGGGATCAGGGTGAGGGAATGGGCTCAGGGGCAAAGAAAAGGGGTCAGGGTAAGTGAAGAGGGTCAGGAAGAGGGGGCCAGGGGAACAAGGGACAGGGAAGGGGTCAGGGGGCCGAGGGACAGGGAGGGATGGGGGCTCAGGGGTGAGGGAAGGGGGGATCAGGGGCCAGAAAAGGGAGTCAGGGGAGAGGGATGGGGGCTTGGGGGGCCAAAGGTGAGTGAAGGGGATCAAGGTGAAGGAAGAAAGGGTCACGAGCAGTGGAACAGGGTCAGGGAGAGAGTGGGGGTAAGGGAAGGGGGGTCAGGATCATGGCAGGAGGGCCAGGGGTGTTGAAGGACGCGGGTCAGGAGCCAGGGAGGGGTGACCCCGTGCCCACCTTGAGGCCGTGCTGGCTGAGCAGGGACTCCAGCGTGGGGTGTCCCAGGGACACGGCTGGGAAGAACTCCTGCACGTGCTGCCGCCGCCACCACGGTGCTGGGCCTGGCCTGGGGGCACAGGGGGCTCAGGTGACCCCAAACCCTCTCCCCCAGGGCCGGGCTGGGGACACAGGGGGCTCAGGTGACCCCAAACCCTCTCCCCCAGGGCCGGGCTGGGGGCACAGGGGCCCCTCCCCGCTCACCTGCCCTCGCTGGGGGATGTGAACCAGTACTTGTAGAGCTGGGCCCGCAGGAAGGTGGGTGGGCGGGCGTGGAACGGGTACCGGGACTCGTCCGTCTGCACCAGGCGGATCACTGCGGGACAGGGGACAGGGATGGGGACAGCCTGGCACGGGGGGACAGCCCTGGCACAGGGGGGACAGCCCAAACACACCTGGGGACAGCCCTGGCATGGGGGGACAGCCTAAACACACCTGGGGACAGCCCAAACACACCTGGGGACAGCCCAAACACACCTGGGGACAGCCCAAATGCAACCCAAACACACCTGGGGACAGCCTGAACCCACCCCAGACAGAGCCAGGGACAGCCCCCAAACCGAAACAGGGACAGCCCCCAAACCCAAACCTGGACACCTCCAAGGCTGCGGGGACACCCCAAATCCATCCAGGGACACCCCAAACCCAAACAGGGAACACCTCAAAACCATGGTGGCACCAATGCTGGGGAGGTCCCACCATACCCTCGGTCCCCAGAGCCCACAGCCCCGCTGTGTCCCCTGTCCCCGTGTCCCCTGTCCCGGTGTCTGACCGTCGGGCTGTCCCTGCAGCAGGCGCAGCACCAGGGCACTGAACCAGGGGCTGTTCTGGTGGGGCCCGAGGGCGGCGAACCAGAGCTGCCAGTCCAGGCGGGGCTGGTGCGGGGCCACCACGGCCGGCGCCGCGCTCACGTTCCCGGGCTTGTACATGAACTCGATCTCCTGGGGATGGGAACCACGGCTGCCATGGCAACGGGGACAGGACACCTCCGGAACCCAGCCCCAGCCAGGGCCCCGAGTCACCTCAGCCCGGGAAAGGGACATTCCCACCCAAAATCCTGGGATTCTGTGACAGGGACAGCAGCCCAGGCTCCCCATCCAGCTGTGCCCGTTCCTGTGCCCATCCCAGGCTCCCCATCCAGCTGTGCCCATCCCTGTGCCCATCCCAGGCTCACCGTCCAGCTGTGCCCATCGTAGCTGCCCTCCAGGATGACCTCGGGCCGGCCGCCCACGCCGGTCATCCTGCGGAAGAGCCCGTAGGAATTGACCACCTGGAACCGCTCCACGGCCCCGAACATCTGGTGGATGCCGGGCCACAGCTTCCCGTTGGACTCGTGCTCGATGTAGGTGAAGGGCACCTGGGAGGACAGGGGGGCTCTGTCACGGCCTGGGGGGTTTGGGGGTCCCCAAGAGCCCCGTGGCCCCCAGGCCTCACCAGGCTGACGGCGAACAGGCCCACGGTGGCCGTGGCCATGATGGCCCACTGCAGGGTGGCCCACAGCTTCCAGAAGCATCCCCGGACGCAGGCACAGCTGGGGGGGCACAACTGGGGGGTTATGGGGGCAAAGAGGCTCAGCCCTCCCGGTTTGAGGGGGTTAAACCCCTCCACACTAAATCTGATAGCTCAAATCCTGGAGCGGGACCATCCCTTCCCATCTCCCAGGGTGTGACACCCCAGTGTCCCCCACACCCCTGGGAGCACCCCAATTCCACCCACGCCCCTGGGAGCACCCCAATTCTACCCACACGCCTGGGGGCATACCGGTGTCCCCCACACCCCAAGGGCACCCCAGTGTCCCCCACACCCCTGGGATCACACTGGTTTTACCCACAACCGTGGGGGCACCTGGTGTCACCCCCACACCCCTGGGGGCACCCCAGTGTCCCCCTACACCCCTGGTTTCACCCACAGCCCTGGAGACACCCCGGTATCCCCCACACCCCTGGGATCACACTGGTTTTACCCACACCCCTGGGGGAACCCTGGTTTTACCCATGCCCCTGGGAGCACCCCAATTCCACCCTACACCCCTGGGGACACTCTGGTTTCACCCACAGCCCTGAAGACACCCCGGTGTCCCTCACAGCCCTGGGATCACACTGGTGTCCCCCACACTCACCGGTACATGGCCGCAAGGATCTCCCAGGACAGGGACAGGGAGGCCACCCCCACGAGCGGCAGCGTCACCGTGCGCAGCCACATGGTGAACTCATGGTAGGTGAAGGCTGCAGGGGGGACAGCCATGGGTCAGGGACAGCCCGGGGTCGGGGACAGCCCGGGGTCAGGGACAGCCATGGGTCGGGGACAGCCATGGGTCGGGGACAGCCATGGGTCGGGGACAGCCCAGGGTCAGGGACAGCCCGGGGTCGGGCACAGCCCGGGGTTGGGCACAGACATGGGTCGGGGACAGCCATGGGTCGGGGACAGCCATGGGTTGGGCACAGCCATGGAACAGGGACAGCCCTGGGTCGGGGACAGCCCTGGGTCGGGGACAGCCATGGGACAGGCACAGCCCCTGTGCCCAGGAGGGTCACACGGGCTGTGCCCAGGAGGGTCACACGGGCTGTGCCCAGGAGGGGCACACGGGCTGTGCCCAGGAGGGGCACACGGGCTGGGCCCAGGAGGGGCACACGGGCTGGGCCCAGGAGGGGCACACGGGCTGGGCCCAGGAGGGGCACACGGGCTGTGCCCAGGGGGGCACACGGGCTGTGCCCTGGCACGTACCCACTTTGGAGTCCAGCAGTTTCCTGTCCCAGTCGATCTCCAGGCTGAAGTAGTGCACGGTCCAGCAGAGCAGGAGCCCGTAGGTGCTGAGCTCCAGCAGCGTGCCCAGCACTGAGCCCAGGCTGGGGGGCCAGCCTGGGGCACAGAGGGGCTCAGAGCCTGCCTGGGACCCCCCTCACAGCCCTGGGGTCACCCACGGGCACAGGGCTCTGCCTGCACTGTCACCTGTCCCCTGCCCAGCCTGGAAAGGACCCCCCAAACCAGGGATGCTGGGGGTCCCACTGCTGCCAGTGTTGGAAAGGAAGGAGCAGGGAAAGGCCCAGGAGCAGCAGTACCTCACTGGGACACAGAATTCCAAAGGCTGGGAGCTCCTTGTGGGGTGACAGCAATGCCAGGAAGGATGATCACACAGATAATTTATCTGTTATTATTTATCTTCCTTAATTCCCTGATTTCAGAGGGAAGTGAAACCTCCTCCTCCTCCTCCCCCCACACCCAGCTCTGACCCATTGCAGCTCCAGCCCCAACACCAGGGAGGAATCAGGGAATCCTGGGATGGGTTGGGTGGGAAGGGACCCCAAAGCCCCTGCAGTGCCAGCCCTGCCATGGCAGGGACACCTCCCACTGTCCCAGGCTGCTCCAGCCCCAGTGTCCAGCCTGGCCTGGGGCACTGCCAGGGATGCAGGGGCAGCCCCAGCTGCTCTGGCAATCCCAGCCCAGCCAGGAATTCCTCATTGCCAAGATCCCATCCCTGGCTGCCCTCTGGCACTGGGAGCCATTCCCTGGGTGCTGTCCCTGCAGGCCTTGTCCCTGTCCAGCTCCAGGCCAGGCTGGATGGCCCTGGAGCACCCCAGGACAGTGGGAGGTGTCCCCACCCATGGGGGCTGGAATGGGATGGGATTAACAGCCCCTTCCCACCCCATCCTTCCCTGATTTCACAGCCGTGCCCCTGGGGTGTCCCATGGGCACAGCCCCTGCCCTGGGGTGAGTGTGGCAGCTCCCACAGTGTCCCCTGTGCCAGCCTGGGGCTCTCACCATTGCTGGGCCTCCTGCGGGGCCGGCCCAGCCAGGGCCCCACGTGCTCCTCGTCCAGCAGGGAGAAGGCCAGCACGATGGTCAGCACGTTGAAGAAGTTGTAGTTGCCCGTGAGGATGATGAGGACCTGCAGCAGGACCTGGGGGGCACAGGGGGGGTTTGGGGGTGTCACAGGGCCAGGGGGACAGAGGACACTGGGCACAGCCCAACCAGCAGCTCCAGAGTGGCCACCTCACCTCCCAGTGCCTGTGGGGACGAGCCAGCCCCAGCCCTGGAGAGGCCCCCGAGGGGACCCCCCTGGCACAGAGAGACCCAGGGGTGTCACAGACACGTTTTTCTTTATATCCTTTAAAAGCTTTAAACCTGCTTTACCTTCCTACTAATCCTATCTCACAACAAAAAGCGAGCACACCAGTGATTAACCAACACCAAACCCACCACGCTCACTAGTACAGCACCCAAAAAATCCCCAAATTAATAAAATCCTGGATTAACAAAAAGCGAGCACACCTGTAATTAACCAACACTAAACCCTCCACACTCATTATATGTCACCCAAAAAATCCCAAAATTAATAAAATCTGAAATCAACAAAAAGTGAGTACACTAATAATTAACCAAAACTAAACCCACCACACTCACCAGTACAGCACCCAAAAAAATCTCAATAAAATCTGAAATCAACAAACTGAGTGCACTAGTAATTAACCAAGACTAAACCCACCACACTCACTATACGCCACCCGAAAAATCCCAAAATTAATAAAATCCCAAATTACAAAAAGTGAGTACACAAGTACTCATCCAACACTAAACCCACCACACTCATTAGCACCCCACTCGAAAAATCCCAAAATTCATAAAATATCAAATTAACAAAAAGTGAATACACCAGTAATTAACCAACACTAAGCCCACCACAGTGATTATTAGCACACCACCCAAAAAATCCCAAAATTAATAAAATCCCAATTTAACAAAAAGTGAGTACGCTAATAATTAACCAACACTAAACCCACCACACTCACTAGTACAGCACCCAAAAAATCCCAAAATTAATAAAATCCCAAATTTACAAAGTGAATACACTAATAATTAACGAACACTAAACCCTCCACAGTGATTAGCACACCATTCAAAAAAATCCCCAAATTAATAAAACCTCAAATCAACAAAAAGCGAGTATACCAGTAATTACCCAACATTAAACCCAGTACATTCATTAGCACACCACCCAAAAAACCTTAATAAAATCTGAACTCAACAAAGTGAGCACACCAGTAATTAACCAACACTAAACCCAGTACAATCATTAGCACACCGCCCAAAAAATCCCGAAACCAAGAAAATCCCAAATAATCAAACCCAAACCTCTCCAGCAGCCCCTCTGAGGTGCAGAATTACCCACCAATGCCCACCCCCAGGGGCAGGAGCCCCCTGAAGTGCAGGATTGCCCATCCCCAGGGGCAGGAGCCCCCTGAGGTGCAGGATTACTCACCCCAGCCCATCCCCACAGGCAGGAGCCCCCTGAGGTGCAGGGTTACCCACCCCAGCCCAGCCCCAGAGGCAGGAGCCCCCTGAGGTGCAGGGTTACCCACCCCAGGGGCAGGAGCCCCCTGAAGTGCAGGATTGCCCATCCCCAGAGGCAGGAGCCCTCTGAAGTGCAGGATTACCCA
This sequence comes from Agelaius tricolor, assembly GCF_023055355.1. NCBI lineage: Eukaryota > Metazoa > Chordata > Aves > Passeriformes > Icteridae > Agelaius > Agelaius tricolor. Next base: position 564,637 of record NW_027269346.1, read on the forward strand.
GCCCATCCCCAGAGGCAGGAGCCCCCTGAGGTGCAGGATTGCCCGTCCCCAGAGGCAGGAGCCCCCTGAAGTGCAGGATTGCCCATCCCCAGGGGCAGGAGCCCCCTGAAGTGCAGGATTGCCCACCCCAGCCCACTCCCAGAGGCAGGAGCCCCCTGAGGTGCAGGGTTACCCACCCCAGGGGCAGGAGCCCCCTGAGGTGCAGGATTACTCACCCCAGCCCATCCCCACAGGCAGGAGCCCCCTGAGGTGCAGGGTTACCCACCCCAGGGGCAGGAGCCCCCTGAAGTGCAGGATTGCCCATCCCCAGGGGCAGGAGCCCCCTGAAGTGCAGGATTGCCCACCCCAGCCCACTCCCAGAGGCAGGAGCCCCCTGAAGTGCAGGATTGCCCGTCCCCAGAGGCAGGAGCCCCTGCCCACCTGGCAGTAGAAGGCGAAGAGGCGCAGGCGGCGCAGGGGCGCGAAGAAGAGCACGGGCACGGCCACCTCGATGACGTAGGTGGCCACCACGCTGAGCTTCTGGAACCACACGGGCAGCTGGTGGGCCAGCCACGCGCCCGGCGTGGGGATGCACTGGCTCTCGTAGTGGTAGGTCAGAGCTGGGGGGCACACAAACCCCACACATCCACCCCAATCCCGGGCAATCCCGGCTTTTCCCATCGCTGAGTACAACCAGGGCTAACCAGGGAAAAGCTTCCCGGGGCAAAAGCGATCCCAGGTTAAGGGGTACCTCGGGGTTGAGGGATACAGGGTGCTTTGGGGGGGGTTTCCATAATTTACTGCCTAAAAATTTGCCTCAATTCTGGGTAATTCTGGTTTTTCTCACCCTCATCTCACCTGCACCCCTCATCTGTGAGCCCCCAAAGCTGCAGCCCTCACCTGTGAGCCCCCCAACACCTGAAACCCCAAACCTATGAGCCCTCCCAAACAGCTCACCCCCCTAAAGCTGCAGCACTCCCCAACACCTGGACCCTGAAAGCTGCAGCCCTCGCATGTGAGCCCCCAACATCTGAACCTCCAGAGCAGCCCCCTCACCTGTGAGCCCCCCAAGAGCTGAGCCCACAAAGCAGCCCCTGTCACCTGTGAGCCCCCCAAGAGCTGAGCCCCCCTCACCTGTGAGCCCTCACCAGGTGGGGCAGCACCTGGTGAGTTTCACAACCCCTAAAACTGGAAAAGTCCCCCCAAGAGCTGAGCCCCCCTCACTTGTGAGCCCCCCAAGAGCTGAGCCCCCAAAGCAGCCCCTGTCACCTGTGAGCCCCCCAAGAACTGAGCCCTCCTCCGCCATGAGCCCCCACTAGGTGGGGCAGCAGCTCATGAGTTTCACAACCCCTAAAACTGGAGAATTCCCCCCAAGAGCTGAGCCCCCTCACCGGTGAGCCCCCACCAGGTGGGGCAGCGGCTGGTGAGTTTCACCACGCCCGAGGCGAACATGAGGCGGAAGAGGAGCCAGCGCACGGCCCAGAAGGTGACGGCGTCGTGGGGCCTCCAGGCCGGGGACCCCCATCGCAGCAGGCGCAGGGGGGCCACCAGCACGGCCAGGAACCCGGCCTCCAGCAGCAGGCTGTCCCTGGGGGATGGGGGGGACAGAGCTGAGACCCCCACCCTGCACCCCACAGGGCACTGGGGACACGGGCATGTCCTGCTCGTGGGGCTGAGGACACAGGCATGACCTGTATGTGGGGTGGGGACACGGCCATGCCCTGTATGTGGGGTGGGGACACGGCCATGCCCTGCTCCCCATCCCACTGTGCCCCCACTGCATTCCCCAGAGCCCTCCACATCCCCTGTCCTGATCCCCAGAGCCCCCTGTGTCCCCTACCCTGTCCCCAGAGCCCCCTGTGCCCCCCAAACCAGTCCCCAGAGCCCCCCACCCCACTGTGCCCCCTGTCCCACTCCCCAGGACCCTCTGTGCCCTCTACCCCAGTCCCCAGAGCCCCCCAACCCACTGTGCCCTTTGCCCCAGACCCCACAGCCCCCCATGTCCCCTATCCCATCACCAGAGCCCCCCACCCCATTGTGCCACCCTCCAGGACCCTCTGTGCCCCCCACCCTGGGGGCCCAGGATGGTTCCCCAGCCCTGAGCCCCCCAAAAGCCCCAAAGGTGAGGGGGGCCTGACTCACCACTGGAAGTACAGGAACACCTGTCCCACCTGCGGAGAGGGAGCGGGGTGGGGATGAGCCGGGGGGTCTGACATCCCCCAGACACCTCCCCATGGGGAGAGGGGTGGGCACAGACCCCCTGGGCCCCCCTGGCACAGGAGCAGTGGGAGGTAACAGCCACCCCTGGGAGGGCTGGGCTCACGCAGATCATCTGCCCTTTCTTAATTCCTGATTTCAGAGGGAAGTGAAACCTCCTCCTCCTCCCCCCACACCCAGCTCTGACCCATGGGAGCTCCAGCCCCAACACCAGGGAGCATCCAGGGAATCCTGGGATGGTTTGGGTGGGAAGGGACCCCAGAGCCCCTGCAGTGCCAGCCCTGCCATGGCAGGGACACCTCCCACTGTCCCAGGCTGCTCCAGCCCCAGTGTCCAGCCTGGCCTTGGGCACTGCCAGGGATGCAGGGGCAGCCCCAGCTGCTCTGGCAATCCCAGCCCAGCCAGGAATTCCTCATTGCCAAGATCTCATCCCTGGCTGCCCTCTGGCACTGGGAGCCATTCCCTGGGTGCTGTTCCTCCATCCCTTGTCCCTCTGCACCTCCAGGCCAGGCTGGACGGGGTTGGAGCACCCCAGGACAGTGGGAGGTGTCCCTGCCCGCGGGGGCTGGAATGGGAGGGCATTAACAGCCCCCTCCCACCCCATCCTTCCCTGATTCCATCACTGTGCCTCCCCCAGCACCCTGGGCACGCCAGGAGCTGGCGGGACGAGCCACCACCCCCCTGTCCCCTGCCGTCCCCGCACCTGGTAGAGCGACAGATAGAACATCCTGAGCAGGGCAAACACCAGGCAGTCCCGCATGGAGTCGCAGAGCAGCGCCCCGAGCGCCGCCAGCATTCCCAGCAGGCAGAGCAGCTCCATGCCCTGCTCCGTGTCCAGCCCCAGGCGCGGCCCCAGCCACAGCAGCGTGGGGACATCGCGGAGCTGCTCCCAGAGCCCCTTCCCGCTCAGCCGCAGCACCCGCCGCGCCGGCAGCAGCCCCTCGCGGCCGTACAGCCCTGCGGACAGCGGGAAACACGGATTAAACCCGGCACTCCGGGGAAAACACGGCTTGAACACGGCATTCCGGGGAAAACCCGGCGAAAACCCGGCATGCCAGGGAAAACCCGGCTTAAACCCAGCATAAACCCGGCATGCCAGGGAAAACACGGCTTGAACCCGGCATAAACCCGGCATGCCAGGGAAAACACGGCTTGAACCCGGCATAAACCCGGCATGCCAGGGAAAACACGGCTTGAACCCGGCATAAACCCGGCATGCCAGGGAAAACACGGTTTAAACCTGGCATTCCTGGGAGAAAACCCGGCATAAATCCCACATTCCCGGGAGAAAACTTGGGAAAAACCCCCGGTAATCCCGGGAAAAAACCCGGCATAAATCCGGCACTCCCGGGGAAAACCCGGCACAAACCCCATATTCCCGGGGAAAACCCCGCCATTCCCCCGAGAACCGCGGCATTCCTGGGAAAAACCCAGGTATTCCCAGGAAACATCCACAATAAACCCCACATTCCCGGGAGAAAACCCTGAATAAACCCGCCGTTCCCGGGAAAAACCCCGCCATTCCCCCGAGAACCCCGGCATTACCTGGAAAAAAAGCCCGGCATTCCCGGGAAAAAAACCCGGCAGCACCACCGAGGAGCCGGGGCTGGTGCCGGGACAAACCCGAGGCACCGGGAGTGCGACCCGGGCCCGTCCCTGCCTCCATCCCGGCCCCGTCCCTGCCTCCATCCCGGGCTCCATCCCGGGCCCGTCCCTGCCTCCCTCCCGGCTCTCCCGGCCTTGATCCCTGCCGGAGCGGGCGGGAAGAGCCCAGGTGCGAGCCAGGAGCTGCCAAAGCCACGTGGAAGGGACGGGCGGAGGCGGCTGCTGGGGCTCAGGGGGACCGGAGCCGCGCCGGGACGGCCGGTGCTCCCGGGAAGGAGGAAACGAGGGGGGAAACGAGGGGGGAAACGGGAGATGAAGGCGGCGGGAGGAGGGAAAATGATAACGGGGATACGGAAAATGATAACGGGGATACGGAGAGATCGGCCCCGCAGCGGGACGGGGACGGACTGTCCCTGCCCCGGCTCCGCCGGTCCCCTCCCGACCCCGATCCCGTCCCGGTTCCATGGGTCCCACTCTCGGCTCCACCGGCCACGTCCCCAGCTCTCTCCCGGCTCTGCCCCGGTTCCCCCAGACCCACTCCCAGCCCTATCCCGGTTCTCCCGTCCCTGTCCCAGTTTTCCCGGTCCCACTCCCGTCCCTAGCCCGCTTCTCCCGGCCCCACTCCCGGCTCTGTCCTGGTTCCCCCAGCCCTATCCCAGTTCTCCCGGTCCCACTCCCAGCTACGTCCCGGTTTCCCGGGCCCCACTCCCATCCCTATCCCGGTTCCCTCGACCCCCCTCCCGTCCCTATCCCGGTTCCCCCGGTCCCATCCCCATCCCTATCCCAGTTCCCTCAGCCCCACTCCCATCCCTATCCCGGTTTCCCCGGCCCCAGTCCCGGCTCTGTCCCGGTTCCCCCGGCCCCGATCCCGGCTCTGTCCCGGTTCCCCCGGCCCCGATCCCGGCTCTGCTCCGGTTTCCTCGGTCCCACTCCCGGCTCCGTCCCGGTTCCCCCAGCCCCACTCCCGTCCTTGTCCCGGTTCCCCGGCCCCAGTCCCGGCTCTGCCCCGGTTCCCCCAGCCCTGTCCCGGTTCCCCCGCCCCAGACCCGGCTCTGTGCCCGTTCCCGGTCCCGCCCGGCAGTGCCCGCCGCGGTACCGGGGATCTGTACGTAGAGGGAGCCGAAGGCGGCGATGTAGACGGCGGCCAGCCCGGCCAGGAACAGCGCCCGCGGCCGCGCCAGCTCCCCCATGGCGGCCATGGCGGCCCCGGGCCCGGCGGCGCGCGGCGCTGACGTCAGCGGGGCCGTGACGTCATCGGCGCGCGGGGTGCGTCGCGGAGCGCGGGAAGGACGAAAATGGCGGCGGCGATCGGGGGACGAGGTGGGGCTGGTGAGGGGCGGGCAGTGGGGACACGGCGGAATCGGGGTTTGTATGGGACCGGGATGGGGACCGGGATGGGGATCGGGATCAAGGTTTGGATCAGGACTGAGATCGGGATCTGGATGGGGACCGGGACCGGAATCACGATCGGGATTGAGGTTTGAATGGGGACCGGGACCGAGATCGGGATCACGGTCGGGACCGAGGTTTGAATGGGGACCGGGACCGAGATCGGGATCACGGTCGGGACCGAGGTTTGAATGGGGACCAGGATCAGGTCGGGATCGAGACCGGGATTGGGATCTGGATTAGAATCACGATCGGGATCGAGGTTTGGATGGGGATCGGGACCGGGATCAGGGTCGGGATTGAGGTTTGAATGGGGACCGGGATGGGATCGGGGTCGGAATGCCGGTCGGGATTGAGGTTTGGATCGGGACCGGAATCACGGTCGGGATCGAGGTTTGGATGGGGAGCGGGACCGGGATTGGGATCGGAATCACGGTCGGGATCGAGGTTTGGATGGGGAGCGGGACCGGGATTGGGATCGGAATCACGGTCGGGATCGAGGTTTGGATGGGGAGCGGGATCAGGTCGGGATCACAGTGGAGATTGAGGTCGGGATGGGGACCAGGATTGGGATTGGGATCACAGTCGGATCGAGGTTGAGAGTGCAGTTGGGGTAGGGATTGGGATGGGAATTGGGGTCAGGATCAGAATTGAGGTTGGGCTCGGGACCAGGGCAGAGTTAAGGATGGGAATTGGGGTCAGGGTCAGGTGAAGGTTGGGATAGGGGATGGGATTGGGGTGAGAATCAGGGTGGGGAGCGGGATCAGGGCTGGGACTGGGTTCCAGATTGGGATTGAGTTTGAGGTCGGGGTCAGGGTTGGGACTGAAGTTAGGGTCAGGATCAGGTCAGGATTGGGATCACGGTCAGAGTGAGAATCGGGGCCAGGGCTGGGACTGGGGTTGGGGTCAGGGTCGGGGTTGGGATCACAAACAGGGTCAGGATCGGGACTGGGCTTGGCAGTGGGGTTGGGATCTGAGTGTCGGGATTGGGATTGCTGTTGGGATTGGGGTGGGGATCTTCCAGCCCAAACAATTCCCCGTTGCCTGAGCTGTGTCCCCGTTCCCACCCAGCCGAGCTGTGATTCCTGCAGAGCTTCCCCTGGAGCTGTCCCCTGCCCTGCAGCCCAGGACACTCATTCCCTGAGGGACCCTCCTCCAGGGCTGGGAGCTCCCAGGCCGCTTTTGGGGTGTCTGCAAGGGGGATCCCACCATGGAAGAGGTGGATTCCCGCTTCCTGCACCTGCTGCAGCCCATCCGGGACCTCACCAAGAACTGGGAGGTGGACGTGGCTGCCCAGCTCGGGGAGTACCTGGAGGAGGTAACGGGGTCACCCTCGTGTCCCCTGCCCCTCCTTTTCTTTCTCCTTTTTCTTCGTCTTCTTCCTTTTATCCCTCTCTTTCCTGCTCTTTTTCTCCCTATTTTTCTTCCTCTTTTTCTCTCTCCTTTTTGTCTTCCTTTTCTTCATTTTATCCCTTTCCTTCTTTTCTCTCTCTTTTTACCCCTTCTTTTCTTCCTTTTACTCCTCTCTCTCTTTCCCCCTTTTTTTATCCCTCCTTTTCTCTTTCTCCCTTTTTTTCCTTTTCTCCCTCCCTTTCCCCCTCCTTTCCTGTCTCCTTTTTCCTCCTTTTATCCCTCTTTTTCTTCTTTTTATCCCTCTCTTTCCCCCTCCTTTCCTCTCTCCTTTTTCATTTTCTCCCTATTTTTATCCTTCCTTTTCTCCCCTCCATGGCCAGGTGAATTTTCCCAGGTGAATCCCAGGGTCATCCAGCTGGGGTGGTGGCCTTGGGGACAATGACACCTTTCCCAGGCTCTCTGCCACCTCCCCTCATCCCTGTGGCACCCCAGACCCTGCCAGGCTCAGCCTCTCCTCCTGCCTGTGAGGAACAGATTTATAAAGAATTCCCAAAACCTCACAGAAAGCTCTCACAGTTTTATGCATCCGTATGCAAACACTGAAATAAGGTGTGCTGACTTAAAGCCATAAAATAGAAATGGCATTGTTGGGAGAGAGATTGAAGTAGGAAAAAGTTTCAAAATACGGCCTTGCGAAAGAATTTTAAAGGAAAAAAAATTAATTAAGTTTTAATAAAAAACTTAATCTTAGAGAATTAAAACTGGGAAAGACGCATGGTAGCAAGACCACATGGAGGAAAAATAGAAATTATTAATGTTAGAATTAACAGCAATATTAGAATTAATATAATTAATTCTAAGTGATCAGCATTAGAATTAACAGCAATATTAGAATTAACATAATTAATTGTAAGTGGTCAGTGTTAGAATTAACAGCAATATTGTGTGGTAGAAGCTAATAGGGTGAAAAATACTTACAAGGTGTTGTAACCAGAAAATAAGTTAGCTTTTAGTAGAACAGTGCTGAGTTTGAAATCTTTTATATCTCACCCTTTGTTGAGACTGATTAGAGAATAAAACCTTTTCAAACACCTCTGTAAAAGCTAAACCCAAACCCTGCCCTGCCCCTCCCAGCTGGACCAGATCTGCATTTCCTTCGACAATGGCAAAACCACCATGAACTTCATGGAGGCAGCGCTGCTGATCCAGGGCTCTGCCTGCATCTACAGCAGGAAGGTGAGCTCACACCTGCCCCATCCCATCCCATCCCATCCCATCCCATCCCATCCCATCCCATCCCATCCCATCCCATGATCCTGAGCCACCCCAAGTCCCTGGGCTCACCCCGCAATTCCCCCTTGGCTTCAAGTCATTGATTGTTAATTTCAGCTCATCCTTCCGAAACTGGATCCCTTTGTAGGTGTTGGCAGCCCCAGGGAACAGCAGGAATTTTGCTGTTCTCCAGGGTGGGATATAAAATCCTATTTTGTCACAAAATTGTGGCATGTTGGAGCTTTTGGACCACAGATTCCTGGAATGGTTTGGGTGGGAAGGGACCTCTGAGCCCATCCAGCGCCACCATGAGCAGGGACACCTCCCACTGTCCCAGGCTGCTCCAATTCCAGGGATTTCCCCCAGTCTGGCCGTGGAATGGCTGAAAAAAGGGAAAAGAGCACCAAACCCCAGGGAATTGACCCCCGTGATGGGAGAGGGGGAGTCCCTTGGGTGGAAGGGCTTTCCCAGGAGCTGCTCCCCCCTTTTCCAGCTCCAGGTGCTGTTTTCCAGGTGGAACACCTGTACATGCTGGTCTGCCAGACACTGGACTGCATCTCCAAGAAAAAGTGAGTGGGATTTTCCCTTCCCAGGGGGAAATTTCCCTTCCCAGGGGAGAATTTGTCCTGCAGAATCCCTGCCCTGGGTCTGTCCTGGGCCATCCCCACTCCCATCCCTGCCCTGGGAGGTGCATCCCAGGCTTAGGAATGCCATCACAGTGATAACACACAAAGACAGGGCTGGTTTTCCTTCTGGTTCATGGGGATTCAGGAGCCCAAAGGAGCCTGAGGGAGCCTTTTCCAAAAGGAAAATCCCTTCGGAATGTGCTGCCAGCTCCTTTGGACTTCCACACTGACACGAACGAGAGGGAAAACCCCGTTATTTTTTGGGATTTTCCCACCTGGAGGGGCCACAGCAGGGCTGGAGGGACCTTTGGCCACCATTCCCTGGATCCTGAGCCCGTTTTTCCCTAGGAGGGAGAAGCTCCCCACTTCCCTGGGCCCCGATGGCCGCGATGCCGACGCCACCTTCACGGAGAAGGAGGAGGAGGTGAGGCGGGCTCTGTGCTCCCTGTCCTGCTCCAGGGGGGTCCCCTGGTGTCCCTGCCAGCTGGGGTGACACTGGGGGGGCTTTCCTGCAGTTCCTGTCCCTGGATGACATCCCAGAAACCAGCCAGGCCAGCGTGGACATGAGGAGGGATCAGCAGCCTGCCGTAAGAGAAACCACTTGCATTTTATGCCTCCTTTTAGTTCTCCTTTCCCTTCTTTTATTCCTCTGTTTATCCCTCCTTCCTCCTTTTCTCCTTCCTTTTTTCCTATATTCCATCTTTTTATCCTTCCCTTTCCCCCTCCTTTTCTCCCTCTTATCCCTGTTTTTATCCCTCCCTCTCCTCTATCCTTTTTCCTCATTTTCTTCCTTTTATCCCTCTCCTCCCCCTCCTTTTCTCCCTTCCTTTCCCCCTCCTTTTTCCTTCTTTTCTTCCCTTTATCCCTCTTTTTATCCTTCCCTTTTTCCCTTCTTTCCTCTCCTCCATGGCACCATTTTCCCAGGTGAATCCTGGGGCCATCCAGCTGGGGTGGTGGCCATGGGGACAATGACACCTTTCCCAGGCTCTCTGCCACCTCCCTGTCCCTTTCCAGGCCGTGAGCATCGTTCCCCTCACCCCAATGTCCCTGGTGCCCCCGGAAGAGGGGGAGAAGAAGGAAAACCCCCTCCTGAGGTGCCACTCCTGGGATTGTCCTGTGTCCCCTCCCCTGGTGGGATTGTCCTGTGTCCCCTCTTCTGCTCCAGTCCCTGGATATGATTGTCCCATGTCCCCTCCCCTGCTCCAGTTGGGATCCCTGGGTGGGATTGTCCTGTGTCCCCTCCCTGGTGGGATTGTCCCATGTCCCCTCCCCTGCTCCAGTCAGGATCCATGGGTGGGATTGTCCTGTGTCCCCTCCCCTGCTCCATCCCTGGATGGGATTGTCCCATGTCCCCTCCCCTGCTCCAGTCCCCGATGGCATTGTCCTGTGTCCCTTCCCCCGGTGGAATTGTCCCATGTCCCCTCCCCTGGGTGGGATCGTCCTGTGTCCCTTCCCCTGGGTGGAATTGTGCCATGTCCCCTCCCCTGCTCCAGTCCCTGGTGGCATTGTCCCTTGTCCCCTCCCCTGGGTGGGATTGTCCCGTGTCCCCTCCCCTGCTCCAGTCCCTGGTGAGATTGTCCCTTGTCCCTTCCCCTGGGTGGCATCGTCCCTTGTCCCTTCCCCTGGGTGGCATTGTCCCGTGTCCCCTTTCCTGCTCTAGTCCCTGGTGGCATTGTCTCGTGTCCCCTCCCCTGGGTGGAATTGTCCCGTGTCCCCTCCCCTGGGTGGAATTGTCCCATGTCCCCTCCTCTGCTCCAGTCCCTGGTGGCATTGTCCCGTGTCCCCTCCCCTGCTCCAGTCCCTGGTGGCATTGTCCCATGTCCCCTCCCCTGGGTGGCATTGTCCCGTGTCCCCTCCCCTGCTCCAGCCGGGGTCCCTCAGCACACGCACACAGTTCCTGCTGGGATCTGTGGAGGAGCAGGCCGGTCCGGGGATGTGCCCGGGGGCCGCGGTTGGGGACAGTGTCGTGCCGTGTCCCCGCAGCCGGCGTGGCGAGGTGCTGGCCAGCCGCAGGGATTTCCGCATGAACACCTCCACCCCCCACGCCTCCGGCGCCTTCCTGCTGGAGCTGGCCGGGCTCTCCCCCACCCACCCGCAGCTTGAGCAGCGCCTGGGGACAGCCACAGGTACTGGGGGCTCTGGGGTGCCTCTGTCACTGTCGCTGTCCCTGCCAGGACTCACTGTCGCTGTCCCCAGGAATGGCTCCGGGATCCAGCCCCGCGGAGCATCACAGCACGGCCCTGGTGAGGGCACTGAGCTTCTGCGAGGAGGCAGGTGAGGGGTGGCACCTGCCAGGGTGTCCTGGGGTCCCTCTGTCCATCCAGGAGGCTGCAGAGGAGGGTGAGGGCTGAATTCATCCCTGACAGGAGGGGACAGTCAGGACTGGGCTTGGCTCCCAGGGAACAGGGACAGGAGGAGAGGGAACGGCCTCAGGCTGGATTTTGGGGAATTTCCTCCTGGAAAGGGCCGTGCAGCCCTGGCACAGCGGTGAGGTCCCTGTCCCTGGAGGGGTTTAACATCCCTGTGGATGTGGCACTGGGGACGTGGGCAGTGGTGGCCCTGGCAATGCTGGGAACGCTTGGATTTGGGCTCTGGGGGATTTTCCAACCCTACCAACTGCAGCATTCCCTGCTCCTGCCCTCTGCTGCCCCTGCCCTGGCAGGAGAAGCTCCTGGGGGCATTCCTTGGCAGACAGGGTGGGAATGGGTGGTTCTGGAAGCTTCTCCAGCCTCTGCCCATTCCCACCCCTCCAGATGATGCAGGACCTGACGATGACGACGTTCCCGGGGCCCCCCTGGGGGCTGATATGGAAGCGACCCCAGTCCCTAACGAACACATCGTGGCTCAGAGGGTCTGTGTGGGGCAGGGGCTTGGGGGACTGCCCGTGCTCCTTCCCTGGATCCCCTCACTCCTTCCCCAGAGCCTTGTGCTCCTTCCCTGGATCCCCTTGCTCCTTCCCCAGGCCCCTGGATCCCCCAGCCCAGCCCTTCCCTGCCCCCCAGTCCCTCACTGTCCCTCTCCGTGTCCCCCAGAGCACGCCCCGGACCCGGGGGTACGTCCTGCGGGAGAGAGCCCCAAGCCACGACCCCAAAGCCCTCAGCAAGGTAAGGGGGGGCCTGGAGCCAGGGAGATCCCAAATCTGGGATGCCCCAGAGCCCCTGCCCATGCTCACCCCTGTGCCAGGAGGAGCCCAATCCGTGGCAGAGCCTCGACCCTTTTGGAGACTCCGAGGAGAAGCCCTTCAGGAAAGGTATTTTGGGGGAAACTGGGCAGCTCCAGGGGAGCAGGGACAGCACAGCCTGTGCTGGGTCATCCCTGGCCACGTGTCCCTCAGTGTCCCCAGCCCCACAGCAGGTTATTCCCAGCCCCATGGTGGGTTCTTCCCAGTCCCACAGGGGGACATTCCCAGCTCATGGAAGGTCATTGCCAGCCCCATATCCCTCATATTCCCAGCTCCATGGTGGATCCTTCCCAGTCCCCTGGGAGGGTCATTCTTGGCTATGTGTCCCTCAGTGTCCCCAGTCCCACAGTGGGGTACTCCTGCTCCCACAGGGGGACATTCCCACCTCATGGAGGGACATTCCCAGCCCCATGTGCCATCCCCATGGCAGGTCCTTCCCAGCCCCACAGGGGATCACTCCCAGCCAGACTGGACATCCTCAAATGTCCCTGTCCCCACACTGGGTCATTCCAGCCCCACGACATCCAGAGGGGCCCCTTCCCCTTCCCAGCCCCTGGTGGTGGCCGCACACCCGGTGTCACCTGTGTCACCTGCAGGGAGGCCCTTCCTGGTGCCACACGGCCTGGATGACGTGGTTGGAGGCAAGAGGAAGAGGAGGAGCCCGAGGAAGCTCCAGGATTTCACGAGATGGTTCTCTGCAGCCTGTGAGTGATTTCTGTGGGATTGGGATCCAAAAGGATTTAAAAATCTTTAACAGAAGGATTTAACAGCCCTGTGCCTGTGGCACTTGGGGACACGGGCAGGGGTGGCCTTGGCAGTGCTGGGGGGGGACTTGATGGGCTCAGGGGGCTTTTCCAACTTTGATAAATCCATGGAATTTCCATCCAATGATTGTTCCTGATCTGCTCGCCCCAGACAACAACGTCACAGAGGGACGGAAAAGCAGGAGGAAGGGCCCCACCTTTGCAGGTGAGGGGACAAGGGCAGGGACACATTCCCTGTCCTGGGGGACACCAGGGACTGGATCCTGCAGTGGGGAGGGCATGGAGAGGAAGGACACCCAAAACTAGGGGCAATGGACACCAGGGACTGGATCCTGCAGTGGGGTAGGAAGGAGGGGAAGGACATCCCAAAACTGGGGGCAATGGACAGCAGGGATGGGACCCTGCAGCGTGGAGTGCATGGAGGGGAAGGACACCCAAAACTGGGGGGGGGAATGGACACCAGGGACTGGATCCTGCAGTGGGGAGGGCATGGAGGGGAAGGACACCCAAAACTGGGGGGAATGGACAGCAGCTCCTGCAAAGGGGAAGGGCCTGGGAGGGTTCTGCTTTGGGGGGGTGCAGAGGGGCCATCCCAAATCCCTGCTCCCACCCCCTGCAGACCTGGAGGTGCTGTACTGGCGGCAGTTCAAGGAGCGGCTGGCGGCGCACAGGAAGCTCCGGAGCCGGGGGGTGAGCGGGGTGTGGGCTAAACTGGGAGGCTGGGGGGCTCCAGCATCCCCTTGCCATGCTCTGGGGGTGCTCAGGGGAGCTCAGGGCTGTTCCTCCCCCCAGGAGCTGCTGAGGGAGCCAGAGCCAGACCAGGAGCGTGGTGCTGACAGCGATGAAGGGGCAGGTGCTGGAACCCAAAACCCCAAATCCCCCCAGCCTGGGGAGCCTTTCTTTCCTTCCTGGGGGTCTGGGGGGGGGGGGGGGGGTGGTCCTAGAAGGTTGGGGGGGGTCTCAGGGGACACTGAAGGGGTCTCAGGGGACACTGAGTAGTGTCCCCATCCTGGCAGATGGGGATGATGATGATTTTGTGGAGCACGAGGACATGGAGCCTGAGGTGCCAGAGGAGCTGGAGGAAGGAAACCTGGGTGAGCTGCTGACCCTTCCCTCCCCAGTTCCCTGGCCCATCTGTCCCTGAGGGTCCCTGTCCCTCCCAGGGGGGTGGCAGGGTGCTGTCCCCCACTCTGGTGACCCCTTTTCCCACAGACCCCCCCGAACCTGGCTACGAGGAGCTGGTGCGCAGGAACGTGGTAGGTGCTGGTGTGGGGACCTGGGGGTGACTCCAGAGGGTCAAGGTGTCCCCAGGAGGCTCGGACGTGTCCCCATTGCTGTCCTTGTCCCCAGGAGCTGTTCATGGCCAGCTCGCAGAAGTTCGCGCAGGAGACGGAGCTGTCGCAGCGCATCCGGCAGTGGGAGGAGCGTGTGGAGCCGCTGCTGCAGGAGCAGGCACGGACCCGGGCCGGGCTGGCACCTGGGGGGCACTGCCCGGGCTGGGCAGGGGGTGGCACTGCCCTGCTCACCCCTGAACACCCAGTACCCACCCACTCTGAGCCCTCTGCCCTTCCCTGCCCACCCCTGAGCACCCCATACACACCCCAGAGCCCCCTGCCCACACTTGAGCACCCCTGAGACCCTACCCACCCCTGTCCCCTCATACCTGCAGGAGTCCTGTGCCCCATTCCATGTCCATGGACAGGGGCTGGCACTGACTGGTGACAATCCCTGTCCCCTCACTGTCCCCCAGGAGAGCCGTGTCCCATTCCATGTCCATGGACAGGGGCTGGCACTGACTGGTGACACTCCCTGTCCCCTCACTGTCCCCCAGGAGAGCCGTGTCCCATTCCATGTCCATGGATAGGGGCTGGCACTGACCAGTGACACTCCCTGTCCCCTCGCTGTCCCCCAGGAGAGCCGTGTCCCCTTCAATGTCCGCGCCTACGGGCTGGCACTCACTGGTGACACTCCCTGTCCCCTTGCTGTCCCCCAGGAGAGCCGTGTCCCCTTCGATGTCCGCGCCTATGGGCTGGCACTGACTGAGCGCTGCGCGGAGCTGGGCCGGTGGCACTCTCTGGCCAGCCTGGTGGCCGGGCAGCCCCCGTTTGAGGTGTGCCGCTACCTGCTGGCCTCGCTGCAGCTGGTAAGGCTTTGGGGGCTCCCTGGGGGGTCGCTGGGTGTGCCAGGACCCCCCTGCCACCCTCTGTCCCCTCCCCAGGCCAACGACGCGGAGGTGGAGCTGGCGCAGGAGCCGGGGCTGGAGGCGGCGCTGGACACGGCGCGGCTGCGGCTGCTCTCGGCCCGCCCGGCGCACGAGAGGTTCCAGCACTTCCAGCTGCCCTCCCAGAGAGACCCCGGCCCCCAATAAACCCCCCCCCCTTTGCTAAGGAGAGGCCTCTTCCCTAGGGGGGGGTGTGATGGGCATGGGGGGGGTTACAGGATACACCTGCACAGGGACCCCCAGCCATGGGGAGGGGCCTGGGGGGTCCCTCTGCCCACCTACCTTTGGTCTCCCTTTGGGGAAGGGTCACTTCACTCACCTATGCAGAGCCCCCTGCCCCATGGGACGCTCCCGGGGGGCTGCAGGGGTCCCTCCCCACCATGTGACACTGCTGGGGGGCAGTGGGGCTGGTGGGGGTCCCTCCACCTGCTCACCCAGGTTCTCCCCCTCACAGGACACACCTGGGGGTTACTCCACCTGCCCACGCAAAACTTCCCTCATCCCAGACCATTCCTGGGGACACTGGGGGCTGTCAGGTGTCCCCTCTCTGCCATGTGCCAGCCCTGCAGGCTGTCAGGGCTCTGTCCCTCCCATGGGACACACCTGGGGGCTGTCAACTGTCCCCCCTCTGCCATGTGACACTCCTCAGAGGGTGTGGGCTCTGTCCCTCCCATGGGACACACCTGGGGGACACTGCAGGTGTCAGATGTCCCCCTCCATGTGCCACCCCTGCAAGGTGTGGGCTCTGTCCCTCCCACAGGATGCCCCTGGGGGCTGCCAAGTGTCTCTCCCCTGCCATGTGACACTCCTCAGAGGCTGTGGGCTCTGTCCCTCCCATGGGACACACCGGGGGTTGCCATCAGTCCCTCCCCCACACCCCAAATCACGACAGACCCCACTCCGGGGGGGTGGGGGTCACGGCCGTTTATTGCCCTCCCGCGGGGGGCAGCGGCTCGTAGGCGTCCATGTGTCCCTTGACGCTGCGCGCCACCTCCTCGGCCGTGCGGGAGCGGCCGTAGCAGTCCCGGAAAACGCCGTCGGGATCCACGAGGAACGTGAGCACCGAGTGATCCACCACGTAGTCGCCGTCGTCGTCGCGGGGCCCGGCGCTGACGTAGACGCGGAAGGCGTTGGCGGCGGCCCGCACCTGCTCGGGGGTGCCGGTGAGGCCCTGCAGGCGCGGGTGGAAGTCCCGCAGGTACCGCGCCAGCGCCGCCGCGTCGTCGCGCTCGGGGTCCACGGTGACAAAGAGCGGCTGCAGCGGCGGCAGCGCCGGGTCGCGCTCCAGCAGCTCCACGGCGCGGCTCAGCTTCTCCAGCTCCTCGGGACACACGTCCGGGCAGTGCGTGAAGCCGAAGTAGAGCAGCACCCAGCGGCCCAGGAAATCCGCCTTGCTCCGCGCCGCCCCCGACGTGTCCTGCAGCTGGAAGTCGCCCTGGCCCAGCGCCAGCCGGCGGAGCTGCTGGAGGCGGCGGGAGCGCTGCTGCCGCTCCTTCTGCTGCCGCAAGTAGAGCCAGCCCGCCGCCGCCGCGCCCGCCACCGCGCCCGCCACGCACAGCCGCTGCCGCAGCGGGAGCCCAGCGGCGCCGGGGGGCGCGGCCAGGCGGCGCCGGGGCTGCCACGGCCCCGGGGGGCACAGCCGCGGGATGGGGCGCAGGGACCGCAGCATCGCTGGGGCTGTGCGGAGCGGCGAGGGAGGGTCAGGGGACACGGGGAACTGCCCCGGGGTCCCCGCCCCGTGGTGGGTTTGACCCCAACCCTGTCCCCCAAATGCCCTCTGACTCCTCATTTCACCTCTCCTGATACTCCTTGATGCCTGCTCTTTCTCCCAAACGCATCCTGCCCCCCACTCAATACGCTGCTGCTCTTGGAGCCCCCAGTCTGCTCCCCAGATGTCCCCTGACCTCTCATCCCACTCCTGATGCTCCTGGACCCCAACCCTGTCCCCTGAATGTCCCCCGACCTCTCAATCCACTCCAACTGATGGTCTTGAACCCCCCACTCAATATCCTGCTGCTCTTAGAGCCCCCATGCTGTCTTCCAAATGCCCCCTGACCCCTTATCCCACCCCTTGGACCCCAACCCTGTTCTCCAAATGCCTCCCAACCCCTTATCCCATTCCTCCCGATGCCCTTGGACCCCAACGCTGTCCCCCAAATATCCCCTGACCCCTCATCCCACCCCTCCTGATGTTCTTAGACCCTCCACTTTTTCCCCCAAATGCCCCCTGCCCCCCACCCGGTATCCTGCTGCTCTTTGGAGCTTCCACCCTGTCCCCCAAATGCCCCCTGACCCTTTATCCCAACCCTGCCCCCAAATACCCCCTGCCCCCCGTCCCTGCTGCTCTTGGACCCCCAGCCCTCCAACCCAAATGCCCCCTGACTCCTTATCCTACCACTCCTGATCCCCTTGGACTCCAACCCTGCCCCCCAAATACCCCCTGCCCCCGTCGTGCCCTTGGACCCCCAGCCCAAATGCGCCCTGACCCCACGTCCTGCTGCCCTCAGGACCCCATCCCTGTCGCTGCTACTCCCGGACCTCGCTCTGCCCCTCGAACGCCCCCCGGCCCCTCATTCCCCGCTCCCGGTGCCCTCCCTCCACCCGCGGTGTGCAGTCCCCGCTGACCTCTGGCCTCCACCCGCGCCCCGTCCGCCGCCGATCCCGCCCGGAGCACCCGCGCCGCTGCCGCCGGAACCGGAAATACCGGGAGGAGGCGGGGCCACGGTGGGAGTGGGCGGGGCCACGACGGAATGAGGCGTGGTCTATAAGGTGTGTGCCCGATGTGGGCGGGGCGTAGCCAAAATATGAGGGGCGCGGCCAATAGGAGGGGCGTGGCCGGACTGTAGATTGCGCTGCCAATGGGGCGGGGCGTGGTCAAATCGGGAGGGGCGTGGCCAATGTGAGGGGCGTGACCGGGCCCTCGTGCACTCTGCCCTTCACCCACGAGGTGGCGCCACCGCCCCGCGCCGCAGCCCTCAGACTCGTGGGTGGGTGGGGGTGGGGGATGAATCGCGACATGGCCCCGACATCGCGATCATCGCGGTTTATTGCGAGTCCCGGCATGGCCCGGGCAGGGCTCCCGAGGGCACGATGGTCTCGGCCACCAGCGGCGGCGGGTCCCGGGGGGGCTCCGGGCCGAGGCACAGCGCGTCCTGCAGCTCGCGCCGGCCCTCCGCGCCCAGGGTGCCCTCATGGTGCACCCGCAGCCAGGGCTCGCCTGAGGGAGAGGGACACCGAGGGGTCATCGGGGGGCTCTGACCCCCAATATCCCCCCCCCAACCGGGGGGCACAGAGGGGTTATCGGGGGCTCTGGTCCCCCCATATCCTCCCGAACCCGGGGGCACAGAGGGGTCATTGGGGGGCTCTGATCCCCCAGATATCTTCCTCAACCGGGGGGCACAGAGAGGTTATCTGGGGCTAGGATCCCCCAGATATCCTCCCGAACCGGGGTGCACAGAGGGGTCATCGGGGGGTTCTGATCCCCCCAGATATCCCCCCCAACCGGGGGGCACAGAGGGGTTATCGGGGGGCTCTGATCCCCCCATATCCTCCCCAACCAGGGTGCACAGAGGGGTCATCGGGGGGCTCTGATCCCCCAGATATCCCCCCGAACCCGAGTGCACCCCAGCCAGGGCTCGCCGAGGGAAGGGAGACACGCGGATGCCCGTGGGGCACACGGCGGCGATGGAGGTTCCGGGGAGCCGCCCTCACCTGCCCGCAGGTGCTGCCCGGTGCCCACCAGCAGCTCGGCGCCCACGCGGGGGTTCACGGGGTCCCCGGCCCGCGACCGACCCGCGCCCAGGCGGTGCAGGACCCGCGCCAGGGGCAGCGCCCGCACCTGCTGCACCCAGCCTGGGCAAAGGGGGTGGGGGTCAGGGACATGGGGGGACAGGGACATGGAGGGGACAGGGACATGGAGGGGAGAGGGATATTGAGGGGGACAGGGACATGGAGAGGGGACAGGGACATGGAGGAGGGACAGGGACATGGGGGGGGACAGGGACATGGGGGGACAGGGACATGGTGGGGGACAGGGACATTGGGGGAGACAGGGACATGGAGGGGGGTCAGGGACATGGAGGGGGGACAGGCACATGGGGGGACAGGGACATGGAGGGGGGGGACAGGGACATGGAGGGGGGGGACAGGGACATGATGGGGAGACCCCAGCCCGGGCGGGTCAGGATATGGCATCCCCCAGGGATCAGGAACTGCCCAGGGACAGGGGGCAGGGGCACAGGTGAGGACCCCCAGAACACGGGACTGGGAACCAGGGACCCTCGAGGAGCAGTGTGTGGGGCAGGGGGGTTTGGGCACCCTCAAGCACAGAGGAGGGGGGGCAGGGGGCTGCAGATGAGGGCTCTCAGGGTGGGGGGAATAATCCAGGGGAGTCTTGACCATCCCGGGCAGGGGTGAGGGGATGGCGATGGATGGGGGCAGTGGGAATGGGGGGACCCTCAGCCCCCCGGAGGGGCACGGGGTGAGGAGAGGGTGGGGAGTTTGGGGTGCAGGATTTGGGCTGGGGTCCCCTCTGACCTTCCTGCAGCGCGGGCAGCTCCTCGCAGACCTTGGCCTCGCCCAGGAGCTGGCGGCGCTGGGCGGGGGTCCCGGCACAGAGGCCCCGGGCGGTGTCTGGGGGCACCCCCTGCGCCCCCAGCATGGCCTCGAACGTGCCCAGGGCCGAGCCATCGTCCAGAGCCCGGGCCAGGCGCTCACGGCCCTGCTCGGCCCCCGCGGCCATGCCGCACTGCCACAGCAGCACCCCGCCTGCACCCCAAACGGGACACGGGCTGGGACCCCCACAGGGACCCCCACTCCTGGGGAGCCCCCAAACCCTGCCCCACTGCCCCTCTGCGCCCCAGCCCCGCTCGGGACAGGGAGGAGGGGCCAGGGCAACGGGAGTGGGACAGGGACCCCATGAGGGGACAGAGAGTGTGAGAGGGACCCCAGGATTGGGACTGGACACCGGACCCGTGTCTGCAGACCCTTGTCCCCCCGTGTCCCCCCCGTGTCCCCCCCGTGTCACCCACTGACCCAGAGCTGTGACCCAGGTGTCGCAGGTCGGGCAGGCCGCCCCCTCCCTTGTCCCCCTGTGTCCCCCCGTGTCCCCCCGTGTCACCCACTGACCCAGGGTGGTGACCCAGGTGTCACAGGTTGGGGGGCCGCCCCCTCCCGTGTCCCCCCGTGTCCCCCCGTGTCCCCCCGTGTCACCCACTGACCCAGAGCCGTGACCCAGGTGTCACAGGCCGCCTCCTCCCTTGTCCCCCCGTGTCCCCCCGTGTCACCCACTGACCCAGAGCCGTGACCAGGTGTCGCAGGTCGGGGGGGCCGCCCCCCTCCAGGCACTGCAGCGCCTCCAGCACCTCCAGCGCGTTGCCCACGGCGCGGCCCAGCGGCTGCTCCATGCGGCTCAGCAGGGCCGCCGTGCGGATGCCCAGGTGTGCGCCCACCTCCACCTGCGCGGGGACACGCGCGGGGTGGCGGGGACAGCGGGAAAGGACAGGGACAGCGGACAGGGATAGGGATGGACAGGGACCGGGACAACAGGAGCGGGGACAGTGGGCAGGGACAGAGACAGGGATAGGGAACAAGCAGGGATAGAGACAGGGCAGGGATGGGGGACAAGCAGGGACAGGGATAGGAACAGGGACGGGGCAGGGACAGGGGCAGTAGGAAGAACAGACAGGGTCAAGGGACAACAGGCAGGGACAGGGACAGCAGGCAGTGTGGGCAGGAACGGGACACGTGAGGACACGGACAGCCAGGGACAGGGGCAACGGGCAGGGTCAGGAACAGGAGCAAGGACAGGAACAGCGGACAGGGACAGGAGCAGGGACAGCCGGAATGGCCCGGGACAGCAGGCAGAGAGGACAGGGACAGCGGGAACGGCCCGGGACAGCAGGCAGGCACAGAGGACAGGGACAGCGGGAATGACCCGGGACAGCAGGCACAGAGGACAGGGACAGCGGGAACGGCCCGGGACAGCAGGCACAGAGGACAGGGACAGCGGGAATGACCCGGGACAGCAGGCGGGCACAGAGGACAGGGACAGCGGGAGGGGACGGCGGGCGGGGCAGCCGGGCAGGGGTCCCGGGGGTCCCCGGGGTCTCACCAGGCTCTGCGCCAGCTCCCGCGCGCTCTCCTGGGTGGGGTACAGAGCCGCCTCCCCGAACTTCACATCGAGCACCAGCGCCGAGAGCCGCTCCGCCGCCTTCTTGCTGAGGATGGAGGCTGGGCCGGCCGGGCGGGCGGGTGGGGGGGTCACCGCCTGCCTGCGCCCCTCCCGCGCCCCTCCCGCGCGTCCCCGCGGCCCCGTGCCCGTACCGGTGATGAGCGGCAGGCTGTCCACCGTGGCCGTGACGTCGCGCAGCCCGTAGAGCACCCGGTCCGCGGGCACCAGCTCCGCGCTCTGCCCCACGATGCAGCAGCCCACCCGCGCCAGGATGTGCTGCATCTGCGGGAGCCGGTGTGCGGTGGGACCCCAGGGACACCCCACCATGGACACCCCACGGACACCCCATGGACACCCCATGGACACACCACGGACACCCATGGACACCCCACGGACACCCCACGGACACCCCATGGACACCCCATGGACACCCACTGACACCCCATGGACACCCCATGGACACACCATGGACACCCATGGACACCCCACGGACACCCCACGGACACCCCATGGACACCCCATGGACACCCCACGGACACCCATGGACACACCACGGACACCCATGGACACCCCACGGACACCCCATGGACACCCCATGGACACCCCACTGACACCCCATGGACACCCCACGGACACACCATGGACACCCCATGGACACCCCACTGACACCCCACGGACACACCATGGACAGCCCACCATGGACACCCACGGACACCCCATGGACATCCCATGGACACCCCATGGGCACCCCACGGACACCCACACAACCCACGGGCACCCCAAGGGCACTCCCCATCTTCTCCTGCACCTTTTGGGACCCCGTGAGAACCCACAACCTCTTGGCACCCGTACCCCATCTGTACCCCATGGCATCCACCCCCTCTTTGGATCCCATGGACGCCCCACTGGGGCACCCCACACCCCAGGGACGGGTGCCCCAGTGGGACCCCATCATCACCCCACTGTCACCCCCAGCCCTCTGGAGCCCCGGTGCCCCCGAGCCCGGTTCCTGCAGGGTGTGAGGGTGCCCGTGGTGTCCCCGTCCGTCACCTCCTCGGGGCTCTGGGACACGCGGAACCCAGGAATGGCCTCCAGCTTGTCCAGGGTGCCCCCGGTGTGGCCCAGCCCGCGCCCGCTGATCATGGGCACCTGGGGAGGGGCACAGGTGGGCACAGGAGGGGCTCGGGGACCTCCCCGTCCCCGCCCCATCCCCGGGTCCCCCTCACCTTGCAGCCGCAGGCGGCCAGCGCGGGGGCCAGGGCCAGGCTGACCTTGTCCCCAACGCCACCGGTTGAGTGCTTGTCCACCACCAGCCCGTGCCAGGCGGGCGGCCAGGCCAGCGTCCGGCCAGAGCTGGCCATGGCCCGGGTCAGGGCCAGCGTCTCACCCGCGTCCATGCCCCGCAGCCGGATGGCCATCAGCATGGCCCCTGCGGTGACAGCGGCCGGCCGCATGTCGCCTCTCGGGTCCCCTCCCCTGTCCCCAGCCTGACCCGTGCCCCACAGCCAGATGCCATCTGCGTGGCACCCGGGGACACGCGGGGCCACCGCAGTGCCCTCCCCAGGACCCCCACCCACCCACATCCCCTGGCCGCGTCCCTCTGCCGCGTCCTGGGGTCCCCCTCTCTCCCCCCCAGATATGTCCCCAGCCCAGGACCCCCTGCCATGTCCCGGGGTCCCTCTCTTGTCCTCCCAGGGTGGTCCCCCAGCCGTGTCCCCTGCCCAGGACCCCCTGGCACATCCCGGGGTTTCCCTTGCTGTCCCTCCCGCTGCTGGGGCCGCCCGGTGTCCCTTGTGCCCGTGTCACTCCCCTGTGCCCGTGTCACTCCCCTGTGCCCGTGTCACTCCCCTGGCCGTGTCCCCCCGGCTCTGCCCGCGCTCCCCACCCCGTCCCCGTCCCATCGGCGCATCCCCGGCCGTGCCGCTCCCTCCGCTGCCCTCCCGCTCCGCTCCCGGGCTGTCCCCGCGTCCCTCCCGCCCGCACCGATCTGTCCCTGCTGCGCAGTGCCCTCGGTGACGCCGCGCACGAAGCTCCGGATCTCGGCGTCCTCCAGGCGCTCCCCGTCCCGCTTCTTGCGGATCAGGGTCGGCAGAGGGCTCGGGGCGTCCATCCCTGTCCGGGACAGCCGGCACCCCGCTTTGGGACGGCCGGCACTGCGATGTGGCAGCGGTCACAGCCCGAAGTGGCGCCGATGGCACCTGAGCCCGCACGGCCGCGCCCCGGTTGCTCAGAGCCGCCACCCCGAGCCCACAGGGCCGCGCCTGCCCCGGCGCTGCCGGGACCTGCCCGCTGCCCGGCCTGGCCCCGTGCCCGGCCTGGCCCCGTGCCCGGTGCCCGCTGCCCGCGGGCGGCGAGGCGGCTCCGGCCGTGGACTCTGAGCCCGGGGTAACGAGCGGGGCACGGGAGAGGCCGCGGCGGGGGGTGACACGGGGTGACACGGGGGGGTGACACGAGGGGTGGCCCCCGGGTCCCTCATTCGCCCGACACTCACAGGTGATGGCCTGCCAGGGATCCCCCCCATCCCACAGATCCCACAGAGTGGGGGGAGTCCTCGGGGCGCGGTGCTGGTGTGCACGTCCCTTCCCTCTTCCGTGTCTCCAGAGCCCCCCGTGCCCCGAGGTGCTGGGTGGGATGGGACTGGAGCAGGGAGGCGGTTGGCAGCACATCCCTCACCCCTGGCACGTCCCACCCCACCATGGGGTCCCTCTCCGTGGTCTTGCCAGGGTCTCCCTCGGGATGGGCCAAGTGTGGCTTTAGGGGAGTCCCCGGCCCCCGTGCGACGCAGCGGGACAGAAGGAGAGCGAGCGAGTGCTGCTGTGGTTCGTGTTTGTCACAGGCTGACAGCGTCACCCACGTCCCCGCTCTCCTACAGCTGCAAGTCCATCACGGGAACCACGGATTCCGAGTGGCGCACACCGAAGGTCTGCCCTTGTTTGCGGTCCTGCGGGAGGACAGAGGCCGTGTGAAGGTGAGGGGCTGTGGGTCCCTGTCCCCCAGCCCTGTCCCCGTCCCCGTCCCCGCTCACCGGCTTGGGGTAGTAGTCGCTGGGGCTGGGCGTGTTGGAGGTCAGGCGGGAGCGGGTCCGTCCCACTATGGTGCAGCGGGGGGCCCGTGCCATGTACAGGTTGGTGTCCACAGTGCAGTAATTGTTGGGTCCTGGGGTCTGCGGGGACAGGGGCGGGTCACGTCACCCCCGGAACACCCCACACCCTCGGTACCCCGAGCCCCTGCACCCCACACTCAGCCCCCCGCAGTCGTGGCACTCCAGACTCTGTGGTACCCCAACCCCACGGACCCCTGGCACCCCACACTCCAGGTACCCCAACTCCCCGGGACCCTGATACCCCAGATCCCAGTCCCCTGGTACCCAAACTGCCCGGGACCCTGATACCCCAGATCCCAGTCCCCTGGCACCCCAGTCCCTTTGCACTTGCCCCCCCAGCCCCCTGCCCCCCCATGCCCCTGGCCCTCCCAGGCTCCACCTTTTTATCGTCGTCGAAGATGCTGCGGCCTCGCCCTGTCATGGTGTACTGGGGGGTCGATGTCTTGTGCACCAGGCGGGGGCCCACCACGGGTGGCAGCTGGTAGGTGGCAGGGCCTGGGGAGGGGACACGGCTCAGGGGGACACGGGGCTTCACCCTCCCACGGCCTGGGAGGGAAGGCTCAGCCCCGGGGCGCTGGGTGGGTCAGACCAACCAGGGGATGTCGGGGAGCCCAGTCTGGCCCAGGGGGATGGGGGATCCCAGCCCAGAGGAGGAGGAGATGGGGGGCCCAGCCCGGAGGAGATGAGGGGGTCCCAGTGCAGTTCAGCACAGGCGGAATGATGGGGATCCCAGCCCAGTCTGACACAGGGGGAGTGATGGGGATCCCAGCCCAGCCCAACACATGGGGAATGATGGGGATCCCAGCCCAACACACGGGGAATGATGGGGATCCCAGCCCGGGTGCGATGTTGGAGGCCCCAGCCCAGCCCCAGGGGTATGACGGGGTCCCAGCCCGGGGGATGCGGGGGTCCCGTCCCGCCCCCCTCCCTATCTCACCTGGCGTCTGCTGGGGTTTGTCCGGGCGGCTGCGGGACCTCACGGAGCAGGCGGGAGCCGAGGGCAGCGTCACCCTGGTTGCCTGCTCCGGGGAATAATGCGCTGCAAGGGGACAGCGGGGTCAGCCCCGTGAGCTGCGGCACCGCGCGGAGCTCCCGCCGCCGGGGCTGCGGCCCCTCACCCAGTCCGTCAGTCCGTCTGTCAGTCAGTCGGTCAGTCAGTCAGTCCGTCAGTCAGTCACTCAGTCCGTCCATCAGTCAGTCACTCAGTCAGTCCGTCTGTCAGACAGTCACTCAGTCCGTCAGTCATTCAGTCAGTCCGTCAGTCAGTCAGTCAGTCAGTCACTCACTCACTCACTCACTCACTCACTCACTCACTCACTCACTCACTCACTCACTCACTCACCCCCTCACTCCCTCACTCTCACCCACCTGGCCCGGGTGTGTCGCTGGCCCGGCGCTCTCGGGGGCGGCCGCTCATGGTGAAGGCGGGGCCGCGTTCCGGGCCGCGGGCGGTGCAGCCGGGGGGCACCAGGTACTGGGGCCCGGGGGAGCGCGGCTCCTCGGGGCCCTCCAGCCTCATGCCGAAGGTGTAGGCGGGGGCTCGGCGGCCGGAGGGGTTGCGCTGGTCTTTGCCTGGGGGCGGGCAGGGGCTCCGTGGGACTCGGCCCCCCCGGCTCCCGTCCCCCGCGGGCCCCGCGGTCCCGCACTCACCGATGCCGCCGGGGATCCCGTACTTGGGCCCGGGGCTGCCGTACGCGGCCGAGGTGGGCCCTCGGGGCCGGTGGGGTCTCCAGGGGCCCACCCAGGCGTCGTTCGGCATGGGGGGTTCCGCTGGGGGCGTCTCCGCTTCAGGCTCGGGCCCCCGGCCGGTGGCCTCGGGGGCAGGCGCGGGTACCCCCGGCGGGGCTGCCCGGGGCGAGCGCAGCGGCGCCGGCATGCGGGGACGGCCGTGTTGGTGGCAGCGGCGCCCTGGTGACAAGGGACTCTGCGGGGCCGCGGGCGCCGGCGGGGTGGCCGTGGTGTCACAACGGCCCCGGGGTTCCAGCGCTTTGCCCTCCTGCGCGCTCAGCACCCCGCGGTGACAACAGTGACAGCGCCGGGAAGGAACGCTGGGAGCCCCATGGATAAACCCCGGCACCCCCATGGGTACATCCCAATGGGTACACCCCAAAAATACAACCCATGGGTACATCCCAATGGGTACACCCCGAAAATACAACCAATGAGTATACCCCAATGAGTACACCCCAAAAATACACCTCAAAAATACACCCCATGGGTACACCCCAAAAATACACCCCATGGGTACATCCTAATGGGTACACCCCAAAAATACACCCTATGGGTACGTCCCAATGGGTACACCCCAAAAATACTCCCCATGGGTACACCCCAAAAATACACCCCATGGGTACATCCTAATGGGTACACCCCAAAAATACAACCCATGGGTACACCCCAAAAATACAACCAATGAGTACACCCCAAAAATACACCTCAAAAATACATCACATGGGTACACCCCAAAAATACAGCCCATGGGTACATCCCAATGGGTACACCCCAAAAATACACCCCATGGATAAACCCCAGCGCCCCCATGGACAAATCCCCATGGGTACACCCCAAAAATACAGCCCATAAGTACACCCCAAAAATACACCCCATGGGTATATCCCAATGGGTACACCCCAAAAATACACCCCATGGGTACACCCCAAAAATACACCCCATGGACACATCCCAATGGGTACACCCCAAAAATACACCCCATAGGTAGACCCCAAAAATACACCCCATGGGTACATCCCAATGAGCACACCCCAAAAATACACCCCATGGGTACACCCCTGGCACCCCATGGATGCACCCCTCGGATCCTATATCTGAACCCCCAGAACCCCTAAAATGACCCACCCCGGACCCCGTGGAGAGGACAGAAGGGACATGGAGACACAGGAACACAAGGACAGGGGGACAGGAGGGGACATGGAAGGGGACATGGGGACAGTGGGGGACAGGGGAACAGGGAGACCTGGATGTGAATGATGCGTGGGGGACATGGGAAGAGCACGGGGACACAGGGAGAGGGTGAAGGGGTGACAGGGGACATGGGGACAGGGGGGACACAGGGGATGTGGGGACATGAGAATATGGGGGACACAGGAGGACAGGGGGACACAAGGACATGGGGGGACATGGGGACACAGAAACTGGCTGAGACCCCAAGGGGCTGCCTTGGGGACAACCCTTCCCTTGGGGACACCACCTCTGTCCTGGGGACACCTCCACTCGTGTCCCCCATCCACCTCCCATGGGGAACTGAGGGTCCCCGTCCCCTGTTGGTGTCACCCGTGGGGCGCAGACACAGCAAAGGGACACGGGGACATCCCGGTGCTTCGGTCACTTTATTGGGGGTCTCCGTGTAGGGGGGCCGGGGGGTGGGAATTGGGGTGCGGGACAGGGGTTTGGGGGAGGAGGGGATTGGGGGGCAGGGTTTGGGATGGGGGCAGGATGTGGGGTTGGGGGGCAGAGATCCAAAGGTTGGGGGGGCTGGGGGTGGGATTTGGGGGCTGGGGTTCGGGGGTGGCCAAGGGGCTGGGATCTGGGAGGCAGGACACAGGGTTTGGGGGACAGAGTGTGGGGTGTCAGGGGCAGGAGGTGGGATTTGGGGGCAGGACTGGGAGCAGGGATTGGGGTCTGGGATGGGGATTTGGGGGACAGGAGGTGGAATTGGGGGGCTGGGATTTGGGGTCAGCACAGCAGGGGCAGGGTTGGGAGCAGGGATTGGGGTCTGGGATGGGGATTTGGGGGACAGGAGGTGGAATTGGGGGGTGGGATTTGGGGTCAGCACAGCAGGGGCAGGGTTGGGAGCAGGGATTGGGGTCTGGGATGGGGATTTGGGGGACAGGAGGTGGAATTGGGGGGTGGGATTTGGGGGGCAGCACAGCAGGGGCGGGGTTGGGAGCAGGGATTGGGGTCTGGGATGGGGTTTGGGGGCAGGATGCAGGGTGGGGGTCAGGCCCCAAAGTCGGGGGGCTGTGCGGGGGTCCTGGTGCCCCTAGGCCGGGTATTTGCAGATGAAGGGTTTGCGCTCCCCACAGGCCTCGCCCTCCCAGGCCATGAACCCTGCGGGGACACGAGCCAGGGCTGGGACAGGGGACACACGGGACACTCTGACAGCCCCGGAGCCCCCGGACACCCCAATCCCTTCCTGACACCTCCTGACCCCCCTGTCCCCCCCCTGTCCCACCCTGACCCTCCCTGGCACCCCAACCCTTGGGTCCCCTCACCAGCTGAGTCCCCCAGTGTGGCACAAGGCTGTCCCCAGCCCATTGTCCCCAGCCCATTGTGCCCAGGCCATTGTGCCCAGCCCCGGGTCCCAGTGCCCCCCTCACCTGCCGAGTCCTCCAGGGCGATGCAGGGATGTCCCTTGGGGCCATCGTCCCCCTCCCAGGCCCAGTAGTGCCGCGGGGACCCGTCAGCCCAGAGCCAGCCCTGGCGCTGTGACAGGGACACAGGGACACAGGGACACCGGTGGGACAGGGGGACAGGGGGACAGGGGCACAGGGGGACAGAGGGACAGGGACACAGGGACACAGGGGCACAGGGGGACAGCACAGGGCACAGCACAGGGGCACAGGGGCACAGGGGGACAGGGACACAGGGGGACAGGGACACAGGGGGGACAGGGACACAGGGGGACAGGGGGACAGGGGGCACAGGGGGACAGGGGGACAACACAGGGGGACAGGGGGACAGGGGGACAGGGACACAGGGGCACAGGGACACAGGGGGCACGGGGCACAGGGGCACAGGGGGCACAGGGGGACAGCACAGGGGGCACAGGGGGCACAAGAAGCACAGGGGAACAGGGGCACAGGGGGACAGGGGCACACCACAGGGGGACAGGGGCACGGGAAGCACAGGAAGCACAGGGGCACAGGGACACAGGGGGCACAGGGGCACAGCACAGGGGGACAAGGGGACACAGGAGCAGGGAGGGCTCAGACACCGGGGTGGCACATGGAGACACGAAGGAGCGGCAGGGCGGGCTCGGGGCAGGTTGGGGCGCACAGGCAGGGCTCAAGCAGGGGACACCGGGGTGTGGCACCGGGGTGTGGCACCGGGGTGTGGCAGACAGGTACCGACAGGCACACAGGTACCGACAGGCGCAGCTCGCTCAGGCACCCACCCGCCGGTGCAGCCCGATCCAGACGCTCTCGTCCCTGTCCCTGTCCCTGTCCCTGTCCTTCTCGCCCTCCTCGTCGTCCTCTCCGCGCCGCGGCCGCCGCGCCAGGAAGGCGGCGAGCGCCCGGTGCTCCTCGGGGCTGTGCAGCGACGCCAGGTGGCCCCCGCGGGTGGCCTGGCACCACGCCTGGGGACACAGCCGCCTGCAGGGGGGCCCTGGGGGTCGGGGGGGACCCCCGGCACCCCCACTGCCCCCCGCACCCACCTCAGCCCTCCTCCAGCTCAGCTGCTGCCCGAAGTAGCCGTAGCAGTGTCCCTCGAAGGACAGCCACGCCCGGGGACACCGGGTGGCCTCAGCCCCTGGCGGGGGGACAGGGCTGTCACCGTCACCCCCCAGCCCAGCTGCGGCGGCTTTTGGGGGGGGTCAGGGCACCTCCGGGCCTGTTTGGGGCGCTGAGGCTGGGGGAAAGGGATGGGGGTGGGAAGCAGAGGGTGGGGAGGGGGCACTCTGGGGGTCTCAGAGTATGGGTGGGGGATCTGTGTGAAATTTGGGGCTCTCGGGTGCAGTTTGGAGGGTTAGAGTACAGTGGGGTGTCTCAGGGTGTGGGCAGGAGGGTCTCGGGGTGCGGGGGGGGTCTCGGGGTGCAGTCGGGGGTCTCAGGGCACAGTTTGGGGTCTCAAGGTGCAGTTTGGGGTCTCAGGGTGTAGTCTGGGAGATCAGGGCAGAGTTTGGGGTCTCAGGGCACAGTGTGGGGTCTCAGGGTGCAGTTTTGGGGATCAGGGCACATTTTGGGGTCTCAGGGTGCAGTTTGGGATCTCAGGGCACATTTTGGGGTCTCAGGGTGCAGTTTTGGGGATCAGGGCACATTTTGGGGTCTCAGGGTGCAGTCTGGGGGTCTCACCCGGCAGGGAGGGGGCCAGCACCAGGCACCCCAGCAGGCAGAGCCCCAGGAAGGTGGCGGGACCCATCCTCAGCCTTCCTGCAATGGGGGGGCTGCAGGGCCGGGGGGGCGGCCGGGCACCCACCCCTGCAGCCCCAGCACCGACCCCTGCAGCACCCAGCCCTGCCCCAGCACCCACCCCTGCAGCACCCACCGCTGCCCCAGCACCCACTGCAGCCCCAGCACCCACTGCTGCCCCAGCACCCACCCCTGCATCACCCACCCCTGCAGCACCGACCCCTGCCCCAGCACCCACCCCTGCCCTAGTGCCCCCAGCACATTCACCCCAGGACCCCCAGCACCACCAGGACCCTCCCCAGGACACCCAGGAAATCTCCCCAGCACCCCCAGACCCCCCCAGGACCAGTCTTGAGCACCCCCGGCCTCCTGGCACTGCCAGGACCCCTCCCCAGCACCCCCAGATTCCCCCAGAATCCCCAGGACCCCTCCCCAGCACCCCCAGCACTCCCAGGACTCTCCCCATCGTCCCCAGGATCCCCCCAGCAGCCCCAGGACCCTTCCCCAGCCCCCCCAGACCTCCCCAGGACCCCTCCCCAGCGCCTCCCGGGTCCCCCCCCAGCCCCCGGCACCTCGCAGCTCCGGCAGCGGCCCCGGCGGACGGGACAGGGGCACCCCGAGCCCTTTATAGGCCCGAGCGGGGGCGGGGTGCGGGGGGGCCGGGCCGGGAGCACCCGCTCGTGGAGCCGCTGGCACCGCATCAAAGGCACCGGCGACAAAAGCGACGCTGGCACCCCCGGGCACCCCCTGGGCACCCCCTGGGCACCCCCCGAGCCCCCCGGCGCTGCCCCCGCTCTTGGGGTGCCCGGGACCCCCGGGGGGGCGCTGGGGGCACCGCCGGTGTCACCGTGACAGCACCGGGGGTCCCCGGCGGGCTCGGGGGTCACTCTCGGGGCACCGGGGGTCACCCGGCGGCCGGGGGGGCTCGGGCCGGGCCCG
Organism: Agelaius tricolor; assembly: GCF_023055355.1. Classification (NCBI taxonomy): domain Eukaryota; kingdom Metazoa; phylum Chordata; class Aves; order Passeriformes; family Icteridae; genus Agelaius; species Agelaius tricolor. Next base: position 595,547 of record NW_027269346.1, read on the forward strand.
GGCACAGCCCCGTGTGAGCCCCCAGCACGGGCACGGGCCGGGAGGGGACACAGCGGGACACGGGAGGGGTCAGGGCCATCCCCGGCGTGCCCTGAGTGGGGACAGGGGGGTGAAGGGGCCGGGGGTGCCGGGTGCGCTCACACGAGGGATCTGATAAGGGATCTGATAAGGGATCTGATAAGGGAGGGGGAGCGGGCGCGGCTGCGGCGGACACGGACCAAGGGACACGGACCAAGGGACACGGAGCGAGGGACAGACAGAGGGACAGACAGAGGGACACGGAACGAGGGAGAGACCGAGAGGGACAGACCGAGGACACGGACCGAGGGACAAACAGAGGGACAGACAGAGGGACAGGCCGAGGGACACGGACCGAGGGACACGGACAGCCCCTCGCGGTCCGGGGTCCCAGCACAGCCCACCCAGCGCCCAGCGGTGACCCCGGGGTCCCCACGGCACCCAGGACAGTCCAGAGCCAGCTCCGAGCCCCCCCCGGCCGTGGGGGCTCAGGGGGGGACACAGCCCCAGCGTGGGGACAGCGGGATGGGACCCCGATATGGGGTGGGGATGGGGGATGTCACCCCGATATAGAGTCAGAGTGTGGGATGTCACCCCGATATGGGGTGGATGTCACCCCGATATGGGCTGGGGATGGTGGATGTCACCCCGATATGGGGTCGGAGTGTGGGATGTCACCCCGATATGGGGTGGGGGTGCAGGATATTACCCCGATATGGGGTCGGGAGGGGGACATCACCCCGATATGGGGTCAGAGTGTGGGATGTCACCCCGATATGGGGGCGGGAGGGGGATGTCACCCCGATATGGGGTGGGGGTGCAGGATATTACCCCGATATGGGGGCGGGAGGGGGATGTCACCCCGATATGGGGTCGGAGTGTGGGATGTCACCCCGATATGGGGTGGGGATGGGGGATGTCACCCCGATATGGGGTGGGGATGGGGGATGTCACCCCGATATGGGGTCAGAGTGTGGGATGTCACCCCGATATGGGGTGGGGATGGGGGATGTCACCCCGATATGGGGCCGGGGTGCAGGACACAGCCCCGGTGCCGGGGGTGACAGTGACCCCACGGGGCGCTCCCCAGGTTGGGGGGACGCCCTCGGGGACGGGGTCTCTGTCCCTGGGCCCTGTCCCCAGAGGGCTCTTTGTCCTTGTTCCCGGTCTGTCCCCTCTGCCGGGGGATCTCTGTCCCTGTCCCCAGCATGGCCTTCTCCGGGGGATGTCCCCCATCCCTCTGCTCGCTCTGTCCCCTCTCCCGCAGTGTCCCCAGTCCCTGTCCCTGTCCTGTCCCCTCTCCCGGGGTGTCCCCAGTCCCTGTCCCGGTCCCTGTCCCCTCTCCCGGGCTGTCCCCATGCCCGTGCCGGCTCTGGCCCCTCGCCCGCCGGTGGCTCCGGGCTGGCGGCGCCGGGCGGCTGCGGGCGGTGGCGGCGGGCAGGGAGGGAGGGAGGGCGGGGACGGTGCCAGCGGCGCCACCCGGGGCGCGGCGACCCCCGGGCCGGACACGGCCCAAGGGCTCTGCGCAGGGCCCGCCCGTGCCGCTGTGCCCCGCTGAGCACCCCCGTCACCGGCACGGGGATGGGCACCGGGACGGGCACGGAGCAGCGGGATCGGGACAGGCACCGGGACGGGCGCGGAACAGCGGGATGGGAGCGGATCCGGGGATGGACACAGAGCAGTGGGACGGGGATAGGTATGGAGATGGGCACGGAACAGCGGGATGGGAGCGGATCCAGGGACGGGCACGGAGCAGCGGGACGGGGACGGGCACCGGGAACGGGCACGGAGCACCGGGATGGGGACAGGCACCGGGACGGGCACGGAGCAGCGGGATGGGAGCAGATCCGGGGATGGGCGCGGCGCACCAGGACAGGCACGGAGCACCGGGACGGACACGGATCTCCGGGACAGGCATGGATCCCCGGGATGGACACGGGTACGGGGCTGGGCACGGGGCTGGGGATGGGAGAAGATCACCGGGACAGGGGTGGGCACGGATCACCGGGATGGGCATGGATCACCAGGATGGGTACGGGTACGGACATGGGGATGGGCACGGGGCTGGGGATGGGAGCAGATCACCGGGATGGGGACAGGCACGGGTACGGGGATGGGCACGGATCACTGGGATGGGCACGGACCCTGGAATGGCTCTGGATCTCCAGGATGGGCATGGATCATTGGGATGGGCACGGGCACAGATCACCAGGACAAACACGGGCATGGGAATGGGCACGGATCACTGGGATGGGCATGGATCATTGGGATGGGCACGGGCACAGATCACCGGGCCAAGCATGGGCATGGGCATGGATCACTGGGACCGGCACAGATCTGGGAATTGCCATGGATCACTGGGATGGACACAGACCTGGGAATGGCTATGGATCTCTGGGATGGGCATGGATCATCAGGATGGGGATGGGCACAGATCACCCGGACAAGCACGGGCATGGGCACAGGCATGGGGATGGGCACAGATCACCCACACAAGCATGGGCATGGGCATGGGGATGGGGATGGGCACGGAGCTGGGAATGGCCACGGATCACTGGGATGGGCATGGACCCTGGAATGGCCACAGATATGTGGGATGGGCATGGATCACTGGGATGGGGACGGGCACAGATCACCAGGACAGCAAGGGCACAGGTACAGGGGTGGGCATGGATCACTGGGGTGGGGCTGGGTATGGACCACTGGGGTCACCACCCCAGGGATGGCCCTTTGGATGCCTTCACCGGCCCTGGCTGGTGCCCACCTGGCCCCCGAGGACACCCCGTGGATCCAGCCCTGGCTGCACCCCATGGATCCAGCCCTGGCACCCCATGGATGCACCCCAGCATCCCGTGGATCCAGCCCTGGCTGCCCCCCATGGATGCACCCCGGCATTCCATGGATCCAGCCCTGGCACCCCATGAATTCACCCCAGCATTCCATGGATGCACCCTCACATCCCATGGATCCAGCCCTGGCACCCCATGGATGCACCCCAGCATTCCATCCATGGATCCCAGCCCTGGCACCCCACGGATGCACCCCGACATTCCATCCATGGATCCAGCCCTGGCTGCACCCCACGGACGCCCCCGGGGTCCCCCCCGTGGCACGGCGGGGTCACACCAAGAGCCTTTATTGGGAGCGGGTCCGGGGCGGCGCCCCCCGGCCCCCCCAAGCCCCCCGGGAGCCGCCGCGGTCACTTCCCGGCGGCGGGGGGGGGTTTGTCGAAGAGCGCCGCGATGTCCAGCATGGCCTGGCGGATGTTGCGGCCGAAACGCTGCGAGTCCTGCGGGCAGCACCGCTCAGAGCCCGCCCCGAGCGCCCAGAGGGAGACCCGAACCCCCCCCGTGCCCACCCTGGGGCACCCCCGGAGCTGGGGACCCCCAGCACGGGCCGCACGCCGGTGGGGGTGACCGGGAGGTGGGGAGGGTCCCAGAGGATGGCCCTGGGATGGATGGGGTGGGGGTCCCACAGGAAGGGGCGGGGGGGCCAGGATGCAGCAGGGTTAGATCAGGGTCAGGGGCTGCCCCAGACCCACAGGTGACCCCGCAGGTGACCCCCGCAGGTGACCCCACGGATTCTGGTAGAGCCCCCACCCACCCCCGTTCCCCCCTCACCGTCTCGGGGCTGGAGAACTTGCTGGACACGTGGAAGGTGATGAGGTTCTCCCCGGCGATGATGTAGGACACCCCATAACCATCGTCTGCCACCTGCGGGGGGGAGAGGGGCCATGGGGCACCTGGGACCCACCTGGGACCCACCTGGGGCACCCACCCGGGCTGTGGGCTTGGGCTGAAGCCCCCCGGGTCACCCATGTGGGGCTGGGGGCTCCCAGTGTGGGGCACCCCTGGCCCAAACCCACGGGGGGAACGCAGGACAGAGCCCACAGCCCCCCCCGCACCCCAGTGCCCCCCGGTGCCCCCTGGAGCCCTCCCGGTGCCCCCCGGAGCTCACGGGGCCGAAGCCGCCGCCGCTGGAGACGTGGTTGGGGAATTTCTCGAGGTCGAACATCTTGAGCTGCTGCTGCGGGGTCTGGCTGGTGGAGAGGCGCCAGGGCTCTGACAGCACCTGTGGGGACACTCGCTGCACCCCGGGGCACCCCAGGGAACCCCAGGGAACCCCACTGCGCCCCATGGCACCCCATGGCACCCCATGGCACCCCAGTTCACCCCAGTGCGCCCCATGGCGCCCCAGCCCCAGAGCGGGACTCCACATGTGATGACACCAGGGTGGGTGGCAGTGTCCCCTTGTACCCGCTGTGCCCTCCCGTGCCCCTCCCGGTGCCACTCTGCGTCCCCCTGTGCCCCCCCCCTTGCCCGTGTCCCACAGCGGCTCCACGTGTGCTCCCCCATGTCCCCGCCTGTCCCCCTCACGTCCCCCCGTGTCCCTCAGTGCCGTGTGCTGCTCCCCCTGTGCTCCCACCCGTGTCCTGTGTCACCCCCGTGCCCCTCGTGTCCCTCCATGCTCCCCCATCGTGTCCCTGTCCCGTGTCCCCTTCATGTCTTGTGTCCCTCAGTGTCCCGTGTGCTGCTCCCCCCATGCCCCGCTGTGTCCCTGTCCTGTGACCCTGTCCCGTGTCCCTGTCCCTTCTCCCTGTCCCGTGTCCCTATCCCGTGTCCCCTCATGTCACCGTCCCGTGTCCCCATCCCGTGTCCCTTTCCCCTGTCCCCGTGCGTGTCCCTGTCCCATGATCCCGTCCCATCCCCCCTCATGTCCCCATCCCGTGTTCCCCTCCCATGACCCCGTCCCGTGTCCCTGTCCCATGTCCCCTTCCCCTGTCCCCGTGCGTGTCCCCCCGCGCTGACCTTGGCCAGGAAGGGGCTCTGCGTGCCCAGGTACCGCGACATCAGGTAGAGGCAGAAGAGGTGGCGGTCGATGCCGGCGCCGGTCATGGCGAGGCGATAGAGCTGCTGGTGCCTCTCGGCCGCCGCCTTGAACAGCTGCTGCCGCTCCGAGCGCTGCGGGTGAGCCCCAAATTACACCCAAACCTGCACCCCAAACCTGCACCCCAAACCAGAACCCTGGCACAGCCCCCAGACCTGCACCTTGAACAGCTGCTGCCGCTCCGAGCACTGGGGGAGAGGGGGTGAACCCCAAATTACACCCAAACCTGCACCCCAAACCTGCACCCAAACCTGCACCCCAAACTGCACCCCAGCACCCTGTGAGGGACAGGAATCTCTGCGAGGGATGGGGACCCCCGGCAGGGATGGGGACCCCCTGAGTGATGGGGACCCCCAGGAGGGTGTGGAGGATCCCCAGGCCAGCCCCGTGTCGCTCCCGGGGGCACTCACGCTGCGCCGGGTGTCGGCCATGCTGCGCACGAAGGCCGTGGCCTCGGAGGTGCAGGAGCGCACGGTCTCGGTGCGGCCCTCGCGGAACAGCCGCGTCATGGAGGCCTCGTAGGTCAGGCAGAAGGAGCCCTTGTCCTGCGGGGATGGCGGCGTGGGGACACGGCGTCATGGGCCTGGCTCGTCCCAGCGCCCGCCTGCTGCTGTCACACCCCTCCCCGTCCTGGCCACGGCCCCGCCCTGCGCCCGGGACACATCCCATCCTTCCCTGGCCCTGCGCCACCCTATCCCATGGACCCCATCCCATCCTATCCCATCCCATCCCATCCAATCCCATCCAATCCCATCCCATCCCCTCCCATCCTTATCCCATCCCATCCTTATCCCATCCCATCCCATCCCATCCCATCCCATCCCATCCCATCCTTATCCCATCCCCTCCCATCCTTATCCCATCCCCTCCCATCCTTATCCCATCCCATCCCATCCCATCCCATCCCATCCCATCCCATCCTATCCTTATCCCATCCCCTCCTATCCTTATCCCATCCCATCCCTATCCCTATCCGTGTCCCATCCTGTCCCATCCTATCCCATCCTGCCCCATTGCAACCTTATCCCATTCCATCCCGTGCCTATGCTATTCTATCCGTATCCCTGTCCCCTCCCATCCCATCCCATCCCATCCCATCCCATCCCATCCCATCCCATCCCATCCCTATGCCATTCTATCCCTATCCCTGTCTCATCCCACCCCACGGATCCCATTCCCGCAGCTCCGTTCCCGTCGCTCACTCGGAAGTGTGCCAGCTGCAGGGCGATCTGGATGAAGGCGTCGGGGCTGGTGCGGCAGCGCTTGATGAGCCCCTTGCCGAAGGTGGAGAACGGGAAGCAGCAGAAATCCACGTCCTCGGCCAGCGCCCGCGCCACACGCAGCGACGCCTCGATGGCCGCCACCGCCTGGGGACATGGCACGGCATGGCACGGCATGGCACGGCATGGCACGGCATGGCACCCTCTCCTGTGCCCACACCTGAACCTGTGCCCACACCTGAACCTGTGCCCGAGCCACCCGCAGCGACGCCTCGATGGCCGCCACCGCCTGGGGACATGGCACGGCATGGCACGGCACGGCACGGCACCCTCACCTGTGCCCACACCTGAACCTGTGCCCTCCCCTGCACATGGCACCCTCACCTGCTGTACCTGAGCCACCCCCAGTGACCCTTGGATGGCTGCCACTGCCTGGGGACACGGCATGGCACAGCACAGCATTCACCTGTGCCCTCACCCTCACCTGTAGCTGTCCCCGCCCTGTCCCCGCCCTGTCACCCACCTGGGGGGGGATGTCCCACTGCAGGCGCTGGGGGGGGGCCAGCTGCCACCTGGGGTCCCCCTTGCAGTGCCCCCCCTCCGTGTAGCCCAGCTGGAACGTGTCCGTGGCCAGCATGAACTGGGGGGGACAGGGGGCGTTGGGGAGGGGGCAACGACCCCCAGCCCCCAAAACCCCCGGCCCCCAAAACCCCTGGCCCCACAACTCCATAACTCCCAGCACCCCAATTCCACGATCCACCCGGACCCCAAACCCCCAGGACCCTCAACCCCCCAATCCATGACCACCCCAACCCCGAATTCCCAAGACCCCCGATCGCCCGATTCTGTGCCCCCAGACCCGCAATTCCATGGCCCCCCAACCCTTGAGCTCCCCAAACCCCAAATCCCCGAGCCCCCCGACCTCCCAATCCCATGACCCTCCAACACCCAAATCCCCAAATCCCTTGGCTCCCAGTTCCATGGTCCTCCACACCCCAAATCCCCTCAGTTCCATGGTCCCCCATACCCCAAATCCCCAAGGCCCTGGCCCCTGATCCCCCAATTCCATGGCCCCCAATCCTTGAGCTCCCCAAACCCCAAATCCCAAAGTCCCTGGCCCCTGATCCCCCAATTCCACAGGCCCCCAACCCTTGAGCTCCCCAAACCCCAAATCCCCAAATCCCCAAGCTCCCCAACCCCGCAATCCCCCCCGACCACCTGCAAGCCTCTCAAACGCCCCTGTCCCCCAAAGCTCCCATCACCCCAACTCCCTGAGCCCCCCAGTTCCAAGCCCTCAGAGCCCCCCAGCCCCCCAGAATCCTGACCCTTACCCCGCACGGCCCCGGGCAGAACCCCCACATCCTCTCCCCCTCCCCACCCCCAAACGGGGTCCCCAGCCTTAGGGGTCCTCATAGGGGTCCCCACCCGAGGGTCCCCAGTCTGGGGGTGCCTGGCAGGGGTCCCCAGCCCTTGGGGCACCCCATGGGGTCCCCATCAGGGGGTCCCCAGCCTGGGCACCCCCAGCCCCGGGGTGCCCCACCGGCTGGTTGCCCATGCCGGGGGTGCCCCATTGGGGGTGTCCCTGCCCCATTCGGGGTGTCCCCACCCGGGGGTGCCCCGGTACCTCCCAGAGGTGCCCCATGATGGGGGCGTCGGCCCAGGAGTGCTCGGCGTTGGCCCCGACCTTGCCGTTCTTGTAGACCACGAGCGTGAAGGACTTGTCGAACCAGCTGGGGGCGGCACGGGGCGTTTGGGGGGGTTTGGGAGGGTTTGGGGGCTTTGGGGGGCACTGGGGGGGCAGGGGGCACCAGGGGGGGTGAGGGCAAGAGGAGGATTTGGGGAGATGGCAGGGGAAGGTGGGGGGTTGAAGGGGCAGGGGGGGTGTTTGGGGGACCAGGGAGGGTTTTGGGGTGCCCACAGGTGGTGGGAGCAGCAGGGATGGGGTCCTGAGGGTCTGTGTGGGGGCCTGATGGTGCTGGGAGGATCTGGGAATAAGTCTGGGATTGTAGGATGGGGGTGCTGAGGGTGCTGGGCTGGGGTTTGGGGTCCCAGCAGGGTTTTGGGGTGCACATGGGTCACAGCAGTGCAGCGGGGACTTGGGTGATGGGGTCTGGGGGGGCTGGGGATGATGTGGGGGGGTTCAAAGGGGCTGGGAGGGGGTCCCGGGGGTGTCTTTGGGGTGCTTACAGTCAGAGGAGTGTCTGTGCAGCAGGGCCTGGGCTGGGAGGGGATTTGGGGTGTCTGGGGGTGTCTGGGGGTATTTGTGGCTGTCTGTGGGTGTTTGGGGCGCAGCTTTGGGGTCCTGGGGTTGGTTTTGGGGTGTGCACTGGTCATAGCAGCGGCTGTGCGGCAGTGACTGAGCTGGGTGGGTGTCTGTGGGTATTTTGGGTACCAGGGGCAGGTTTTGGGGTCCGGGGGTGCTTTGGGTCACACACCAGTCATGGAAGTGGCCGTGCAGCAGGGACTGGGCTGGGTGGGTGTTTGGGGTGCCTGTGGGTGTCTGTGGGTACTGGGAGCAGGTTTTGGGGTCCGGGGGTGTTTTGGGGTGTGCACTGCTCGCAGCAGTGAATGTGCAGCAGGGCCTGGGCTGGGTGGGTGTTTGGGGTGTTTGGGGTGTCTGTGGGTACCGGGAGCAGGTATTGGGGTCTAGGGGTGTTCTGGCTCACACACCATTCATAGCAGCAGCTGTGCAGCAGGGACGGGGCTGGGTGGGTGTTTGGGGTGTCTGTGGGTACCAGGGGCAGGTTTTGGGGTCCGGGGGTGCTTTGGGGTGTGCACCAGTCATAGCAGCGGCCGTGCAGCAGTGACTGGGCTGGGTGGGTGTTTGAGATGTTTGGGGTGTCTGGGGTGCCTGTGGGTACCAGGGGCAGGTTTTGGGGTCTGGGGTGTTTTGGGGTGTGCACTGCTCGCAGCAGTGAAGTGCAGCAGGGACTGGGCTGGGTTGGTGTTTGGGGTGTTTGGGGTGTCTGTGGGTGTCTGTGGGTACCAGGGGCAGGTTTTGGGGTGTCCTGGCTCACGCACCGGTCGTAGCAGCGGCCGTGCAGCAGGGACTTGGCGTAGGCGTCCATGCAGCCGGGCCGGGCGGGCTCCTGGCCGTGCTCGTCCTCGTCCAGCGTCAGGAAGAAGGCGGCGCGCTCGATGGCGTCCAGGGCCGCCTTGTTGGGGCCGCGGCTGAAGAACCGCGCCCGCGCCTCGGCCCACGGCACCCTGGGCAGCCCCGGTCAGCGCGGGGCATCCCGCACCGGGCACCCCGCACCGGGCAGAGCCGGGCACCCCGCACCCCGCACCCCGCACCCCGCACCCCACCCCGGGTGGCACCGGGGCCATCAAGGACCCCTCCGAGCCCCCTACCCCTGGGGAGTGTCCCGTGTCCCTGTGCGAGACCAGGGACAGGATGGGGACAGGGATGGGGACAGGGATGGGGACAGGGATGGGGACAGGATGGGGACAGGGATGGGGACAGGGATGGGACAGGATGCCCTGGTGGCCCAGGGTTCCCAACACTCCCGGTGTTCCCAGTATCCCCAGTGTGCCCATTTTTCCTGGAGTTCCCAGGAGCCCATTATGCCCAGCATCCCCAGTATTCCCAGTATGGCCATTGCTCCCCTTATTCCCAGTGTTCCCGGTGTTTCCAGTATGCCCAGCATGCCCATTATTCCCGGAGTTCCCAGAGTTTCCAGGTGCCCAATGTCCCCATTATCTCCATCATTCCTGGTGTTCCTGATGTTCCCAGAGCTCCCAGGTGCCCAGCATCCCAGTATGCCCAACATTCCCATTATTCCCAGAGTTCCTGGTACTTCCAGGTGCTCAGTGTCTCCAGTATCCCCATTATTTCCATTGTTCTCAGTGTTCCCAGAGCTCCCAGTATGCCCAACACCCCCATTATTCCCAATATTCCCGGAGTTCCTGGTATTTCCAGGTGCCCATTATTCCCAGTATCCCCATTATTCCCAGTGTTCCTGGAGTTCCCAGTGCTCCCAGAGCTTCCAGTTTCCCCAGTATCCCCATTATTATTTCCATTATTCCCGGTGTTCCCAGAGCTCCCAGGTATCCAGTATCCCCAGTATTCCCAGTATTCCCATTATTCCCATTATTCCCATTATACCCATTATTCCCAGTGTTTCCAGATGCCCAGTGTATCCAGTGTCCCCATTATTCCCATTATTCCCAGTATCCCCAGTATTCCCATTATTCCCAGACCTCCCAGGTGGCCAGCATCCCCAATATCCCCATTATTACTTCCATTATTCCCGGTGTTCCCAGAGCTCCCAGGTGCCCAGTATCCCCAGTATCCCCATTATTCCCATTATTTCCATTATTCCCGGAGTTCCCGGAGTTCCCAGGTGCCCAGCACATCCCAGTACGCCCAACACCCCCGCCATTCCCGTCGTTCCCAGTGCCTCACACCTTTCCCCGGCCGTGAGCGCCGCCAGCCGCTCCTCGCCGGGCTGCGGGGGCGAGGGATCCTCCAGGATCCTCTGGAATTGCATCTCCAGGTCGGCGGGCGGCAGCACCTGCCCCCCGTAGTACAGCCACACCTTGTAGTAGCGGCCCTTGTGGTACACGGCCAGGTGTTTGCTGTCGGTCAGGTGCAGCAGCGTGTCTGGGGGGGCACGGGGGGGTCAGGGCGGCGGGGACCCCCGGGACCCCCCCCCGGCGCGGTGCCGCCCCCCGGGCCCGTACCCGTCTCCTTTCCCGGGATGCGGGTGGTGTTGAACATCCGCTCCGACTGGTACGAGCACATGGGCACCACGCCCAGGGCCATCATCTGGGGGGGGGGACACGGCTCAGGGGGGCTCGGGGGGGGCGGTGTCCCCATCCCTGCCGCTGCCACCCCCGCTCCGCGCCCCCGGCAGCCCCGTGTGGCACCGCCCGGCTTCTGCCCCACGGGGTTATCCCGGGAGCCCCGAATCCATGGGGTCCCCACGGCTCCCTCCACCCCACGGGACCCCCAAGATCCTCCCATCCCCCTGGGGCCCCCCCCAAAATCCCCATCCCCCTGGGACCCCCCAAACCCCCATCCCCCTGGGACCCCCCAGCTCCGTATCAATCTGGGAACCCCCAAAAACCCTATCCCCCTGGGACCCCCCCAAAAACCCCATCCCCCTGGGACCCCCATCCCCCCCATCCCCCTGGGACCCCCCAAAATCCCCATCCCCGTGGGACCCCCCCAAAACCCCCATCACCCTGAGACCCCCCAGCTCCCGCGTCCCAGGCCGCATCCCCCTGGGACCCCTCAGCTCCCCCGACCCCCTGGGACACCCCAAACCCCCATCCCCTGGGACTCCTCAGCTCCCCCATCCCCTGAGACCCTCTGGAGCTCCCAGCCCCATGGGACCCCCCAGTCCCTTCAACCCTAAAGAGCCTCCCAGTCCCTCCAGTCCCATGGGACTCCCCCCAGGCTTCCCAGTCCCCTTGGCCCCCCCAGCCCCATGGGACCCCCCTGGGACCCCCCCCAACCCCATGGGACCCCCCCAGCTCCATTGGGACCCCCCTCACCGGGGGTCTCCCCCCCATTCCAGCTGCTGCCGGTACAGCAGGACCACGTTCACCCCCTCCCCCCGGGACCCCCCAGCCCCACGGGACCCCTGGGCCCCCCTCACCGGGGGGATCTCGCCCCGGTCCAGCCGCCGCCGGTAGAGCAGGATGGAGTGCACCACGTTGGCCGCCCGCGCAGCCTGGATGCGGCTGGGGGTCACGTACAGGAAATCCTGGGGACAAGGGACACGGCGCGTGTCGCGGGGGGTGCCGGGGGGTCCCCGGGGGCGTTTGGGGGTCCCCCATCCCCCTTCACCCCTTACCATGGCGTAGTAGTTGCTGTTGACCATGAGGGGGCTGCGGCCGCGCAGGTAAACGTACTCCTCCCACCAGTCACTGACCTGCGGGGACGGGGACAGGGACAGGGACAGGGACAGGGACAGGGGACAGGGACAGGGGACAGGGGACAGGGGACGGCAGGGGGAAGAGAGCACAGGGACAGGGATGGAGAGAGGGAACCGGGAAAGGCCACAGGGAGGGGGACATGGGGTAGGGGACAGTGACAAGGACAAGGGAGAGGGGACATGGGGTAGGGGACAGAAAAGGAGACAAGGAATGGGGACAGGAGACAGGGAGATGGGAGAGGGACAGGGATAGGGATAGGGATAAGGGTGAGGGGACAGGGATGAGGACAGGGGACAAGGGATAGGGGACAGGAACGGGGATGGGAACAGGGACAGGAATGGGGGACAGGGACAAGGGTTAGGAGGCAGGAAAGTGGACAGGAGACAGGGGGAAGGGACAGGGATGGCGAGAGGTGAAAGGGACAGAGATAGGGATGGGGACAGGAGAAAGGGACAGAAACAAGGGACAGTGACGGGGGACAGGATCCTCTGTCCCTACCGCTCCAGCCAGGACACCCAGGAGATCCCAAATCCCTCCTCATGCTGCCGGGAGGGGACACCAGTTCCGGGGTCACCACCCCAAAGGCCGCGGGGTCCCCGTGTCCCCGGTGCCCCCACACTCACATAGTTGGTTGTCCACCAGGACTTGAGGCGCAGGTACCGCTGCAGCCGCGGCGCCGTCTTCTCCTGGAACTCCTTGGCCAGCGCCTCCATCTCCCGGAATTTGTCATCGTCCAGGAGCGGCCGCACCGACTCCAGGTACTGCGGGGAGGGGACACGGGTGACCCCCCGCCACCGCCACCGCCACTGCCACCGCCACCACCGGGCACCCCTCGGGCCCCCAGCCCCACGGGGGCGGCGTACCCGGCTGATGGTGGCTTTCACGGGGGGCACCGGCAGCTTGGGAAGGGAGCTCTGGAAGCTGTAGAGGAGGGGCTTGCGGATGGACATGATCTTCATCACCGCCTGTGGGAGCGGCAGCGGCAGGAGGAGGAGGAGGAGGAGAGATGGGGTAAGAGACGGCTCCCACAGCTCCCAAAAAACTCCAGGCACCCACAGCACCCACGGCACCCAAAGCTCCTACACCAGCCACAGCTCCCACAGCTCCCACAGCTCCCAAAAAACGCCAGGCACCCACGGCACCCAAATCTCCTACACCAGCCACAGCTCCCACAGCTCCTAAAAAACTCCAGGCACCCACAGCACCCATAGCTCCTACACCAGCAACAGCTCCCATGGCTTCCACAGCTCCCAAAAAACTCCAGGCACCCATGGCTCCCAAAAAACCCACGGCTACCAAAACCCCCATGGCTCCCAGAGCTTCAACAGCTCCCATGGCACCCAAAGTTCCCACAGCTCCTATAGCATCTATGGCTGCCACAGCACCCAAAACTCCCCGTTCCCAAAGCACCCAAGGTTCCCACACCTTCCAAGGCTCCCACAGCTCCCAAAACTCCCTGAGTTTCCACAACTCCCACAGCACCCAAAGCTCCCACAGCTCCCAAAAAACTCCAGGCACCCATGGCTCCCAAAGCACCCACATCTCCCACAGCTCAAACAGCTCCCACAGCTCAAACAACTCCCATGGGATCCATGGCACCCAAAGCTCCCAAACCAGCCACAGGTCCCAGAGCTCCCACAACTCCAACAGCTTCCACAACTCCATGGCATCTGTGGCTCCCACGGCACCCAAAACTCCCACAGCCCCCAAAGCTCCCAAAGCATCCACGGCACCCAAAACTCCCAAAGCTCCCACATTTCCCACATCTCCCAAAACTCCCACATCTCCCAAAACTCCCAAAACTCCCACAGCCCCCAAAGCTCCCAAAGCATCCACGGCACCCAAAACTCCCAAAGCTCCCACAGCACCAGAGCTTCCAGAGCTCCCAGAGCTCCCAGAGCTCCAACAGCTCCCACAGTTCCCAAAGCTCCCACACCTCCCAAAGCCCCCACACCTCCCAAAGCCCCCACAGTTCCCAAAGCTCCCACAGTTCCCAAAGCTCCCACACCTCCCAAAGCCCCCACACCTCCCAAAGCCCCCACAGTTCCCAAAGCCCCCACATGTCCCGCATCTCCCGGTGCGGGTGCCGCTCACAATCCAGAGGCGGGTGCTGCGGCTCATGCGCCCGTGGGGCTCAAACATCCAGCCGTGGTAGGAGAGCAGCAGGCGGAGCAGCCTCCGGAAGAGCAGCACGGCCGCCAGCCAGGCCCCCGTGGAGAACACCACGGTGCTGACCACGGTCTGCGCCTGGGGGGTCAGCGCCTCGCTGGGGACACGCGGGGGACACGGCCTCAGCGCTGGGGACAGCGCGGGTGGCATCCCTGGAGGGTGTCCCCAGGTGGGGCTGTGCCCCTGGTGGCACTCCCAGGGAATGTCCCCAGGTGGGGCTGTACCTGTGGAGTGGGACCCGCGGGGATGTCCCTGCGTGGGGTCCCTTGAGGAACACCCCCAAATGGAGACGTCACAGGCCTCCTGCACCCTCTTGGGGTGGGGGTCCCTCTGTGGGACAAGGCTGTGCCCTGGGTGGGACCCCTTGAGGGACATCCCCAAATGGAGAGGTCACAGGCCTCCTGCACCCTCTGGGGGTCAGGGTCCCTCCATGGGGTGGGGTCCCTTGAGGGACATCCCCCAAATGGAGACGTCACAGGCCTCCTGCACCTTCTGGGGGTCGGGGTCCCTCCGTGGGGTGGGACCCCTTGAGGGACATCGCCAATGGGACGGGGATGTGCAGGGTGGAGCCCCCAGGGCTGGCCCGGGCTCCCACGGCCACGCTGGGTCTGGGGTCTGTCCCTGGGACACTGCCGGGGGTCCCTGCGGGCTGTGCCCCGCGCTGGCCGTGCCGTGTCCCGGGCCGTGTCCCGCTCACCTGCGGGGCAGCCAGTGCTGGATGCGGGCGATGAGCCCCAGGGACGGATCCACCTGGCAGTAGCAGGAGCCGGCGGTGGCCATCACCACCACCATCCAGCTGGAGGGCGACGCGGGGTACACGCCGGTCAGGAAGCTGTTCTGTGGGCACAGCGGGGTCACGGGGGCACGGGCGGCCGCCACGGGAGGGGACGCGGGCGGCCGAGCCCACCTTGGCGCGGACCAAGCGCTTCTTCCATGAGTGCACGACGGCCAGGTAGAGCTGGCGCACGGCCTCGCGGCTCAGGTGGAAGTCCAAGCCCTCGGGGGTGACCGTGAACTGGAAGGCCACGGCCTGGTGAGCTTCCGCCATCCTGGGGACCCGCCGGTGACACCTGCGGGGGACACCGGGCCGGTGGGCGGGGGGACGGCCAGCCCCGGCACGGGACCTGGGGGCGGAGGGGGCACCGCGGGGCGGCGGCGCGGGCACGGAGGGGACGGCGGTGCCCCGGCCGGTGTCCCCGGGGCGGGGCCAGCCCGGCGGCGGCCCCCGGGAGCCCCGGGCCGCGTCACGGCGGTGTCACGGCGGCGTCACGTGGCGCTGGCCCGGCGCCCACTGAGGGAAGGGTCAGCGTTGTCACCGCCGCCAGCGCGGCCCCGGAGGGGACATCGGGGAGGACAGCCCGGCCCCCGTGCCCCCGCACGTGGCACACGCCGTCCCCTGCCCCGCGTCCCCTGCGGGAGCGCGGGAGGGGCGGCACGGACACGGCCGGGGGGCTCGGGGTGCCACCAAGCCCCTGAGACACCACGGGGGACCCTGGAGACCCCCTCCGCTCCGGGGGTTGCCACAAAACACCCCCGGCTCTGGGACCCCCCGGTGCGGGCACAGCCAGGGCCGAGCCCCGGGGCGTCGGGGGGTGACCCCCCTGTCCCCAACACGGGCACCTTTCCCACGGTGGCCTTGGGCTGAGGGTGACAGCCACGACCCGATCACGGCGGGGCTGCTGCGCCCTCTGCACCTCGTGCGGTCACCACCCTGCGCCCCATGGCACCCCATGGCACCCCACGGCACGGCCCGGCCCGGCACGGCACACCTGGGCATTAAACCACATCCCGAGCCCTGCAGGGCGCCGCGGCAGTGCCGCTGCCCGGCTGTGTGTCACCGCCCTGTGTCACCGCCCTGTGTCACCCCGCGGGGCACCGTGGCACG
This sequence comes from Agelaius tricolor, assembly GCF_023055355.1. Taxonomy (NCBI): domain Eukaryota; kingdom Metazoa; phylum Chordata; class Aves; order Passeriformes; family Icteridae; genus Agelaius; species Agelaius tricolor. The sequence continues at coordinate 611,609 of NW_027269346.1, forward strand.
GCCCGGCCCGGCCCTGCCCGCCCCCCTGCGGCGGGTGGCACCGGGGACACTCCCGCCGTGTCCCCCCGCCCCGCCCAAGGTCACCGCGGCTCCGGGGCCGGGATGCGCAGCCCCGGGACGGCCCCGCCTGTTCCCCCCACCGTGTGGGGCCGGGGCCCGCTCCGGGACCCCGGGCGGTGACACCGCCAGGGCACCCGCGGAGGGGACCCCCGGACACGCGGGGGACGCGGGGGTGGCTCCGCACGGACACGCGTGGGAGGCGGCGCCGGGCGCGACGCCACGGGAGGGACCGGGGGATGCCGGTACCGGGGGCGCCCCGCGCGTGGGTCCCGTCGCGCCCCCTCCCCGGGGCCCGGTACCTGCGTGGGCAGCGCGGGGGCCGCGGCTCCGCGGGACGGCGGCTCCTGCGGCCGCGGCTGCCGGCAGCCGGTAACCGGACACCGGCGGGGCCGGGCGGAGCCGCCCCGCCCCCGGGGGGACCGCGACACCCGGGGGGACCCCGACACACCGGGACGGGCAGCGGCAGCGCGGGGGGACCCGGATCCCGGGACACGGAGCGGTGTCCCGGGGGACAGCGGCATCCCGGGAATATGACAGGAATTCCCGACCGGGGGACAGCGACATGTCGGGACACGGACCGCGACATCCCCGGGGGTCCCCTGTTCCGGGACGGGAATGGACATCCCGGGACAGAACGGGCATCCCCGGGTTGGGGCGTCATCGACAGCCCGGGCCACAGAGCGTCACCCCGGGGGGACACGGGGACAGCGACATCCCGGGGGGACCCACGTCCCGTGACAGGGACACATCCCGGGACAGGGACCCGCACCTGGGACAGGGACACGGGATAGGGACATGGGGCAGGGACAGGCACGGGGACAGGGACTCCCATCCTGGGACAGTGACCCGCATCAGTGACTGGGACACGCATCACGGACAGGGACACGAACCCGGGACAGGGACACATCCTGGGACACACACACGGGACAGGGACGCACGGACCAGGACAGGGACACGCACGGGGACAGGGAGACACACCCGCGACAGGGACTCCCATCCTGGGACAGGGACACGCATCAGGGACAGGGACACGGACCCGGGACAGGGACAGCGGCTCTGCCACAGGGTCTGGGGGCTCCGGGTGTCCGTGCCCGGGGCAGTGGCTGCTGTCCCTGTCCCTGTGCCCCGCCTGTCACCGGCCCCGTGCCCTGCCTGTCACTTGCTCCCTGCACTGGCTGTCACCTGCCTGCCACCTGTTTGTCACCTGCCCGACCTCTGGCCCCTGTCCCGGTTGTCACCTGCCCGTCACCCCGAGTGTCACCTCCCTGTCCCCTGTCCACTCCCTGCCCTCTGTCCCGGCTGTCACCTGCCTGTCCCCTGCCCCACGCTGAGGGGACACGGGGAGGGGTCTCCAGCACCCGGGACCCCCACCCCAAAGAGCCCCCCCATGTCACCCCCCCCCGTGTGTCCCTTGTGTCCCCCCGGCCCCTCCCCCGCTCTGCCCCACGGCGATTGGGGGGTCCCGGGGGGCGGATTTGGGGAGGGGGCAGAAGCAGCAGTCGGGAATTTGGGGGTGGGATTTGGGGAAGGCGGGAATCGGGAAGGGGGAATTTGAGGGGTGGGATTTGGGGCGGGGGGAATTTGAGGGGGTTGGATTTAGGGCGGGATTTGGGATGGAGGAATTTGAAGAGGGCGGGATTTAGGGTGGAATTTAGGGCGGGATTTGGGAAGGGGGAAATTTGAGGGGGTGGGATTTGGGGCGGGATTTTGGGGTGGGATTTGCCGGGGGGGGGATTTGAGAGGGTGGGAATTTGGGAAGGGAGGAATTTGAAGAGGGCGGGATTTAGGGTGGGATTTAGGGCGGGATTTGGGAAAGGGGAATTTGAAGGGGTGGGATTTGGGGCGGGATTTTGGGGGGAGTTTGGGATGGAGGAATCCGAAGGGGTGTGATTTGGGGCGGGATTTTGGGGGGAATTTGGGATGGAGGAATCCGAAGGGGTGGGATTTGGGGCGGGATTTTGGGGGGAATTTGGGATGGAGGAATCCGAAGGGGTGGGATTTGGGGCGGGATTTTGGGGGGAGTTTGGGATGGAGGAATCCGAAGGGGTGTGATTTGGGGCGGGATTTTGGGGGGAATTTGGGATGGAGGAATCCGAAGGGGTGGGATTTGGGGCGGGATTTTGGGGGGAATTTGGGATGGAGGAATCCGAAGGGGTGGGATTTGGGGCGGGATTTTGGGTGGGATTTGGGATGGAGGAATCCGAAGGGGTGGGATTTGGGGCGGGATTAGGGAAGGCGGACTCGAGCGCCGGCCCCAGCGCGGCTTTATTGGTCTGAGTTTTACATTCTGCTGTCGAAACGGGGGCCCCGGGAGCGGCCCCGGCCCCAGAGCTGCGGGCGGGGGGCGCGGGGGGCACTGAGGTACAAACGGGGTCCCCCACCCCCTGTGCCACGCCCCAAACCCCCCAAAACCACCCCAAACCCCCGTTACTGGCCAGGAGTGCGGATCTGGGGGTCCCCAGAGCCCCCCACCCCAAATCCCACCCTTATGGGGGGGGGGTCCCACCCACCTCTGCTGCCGAGTCCCGGGGTGCGGGGGGGTCCCGGGGCTCAGCCCCCCCAAACCGTTGTGGTGCCCCCCAAACTGTCAGGGCCCCCCCAAACCGTTACCAACCCCCCCAACCGTCCCAACGCCCCCCCAGAGGCCGGGGGGGGCAGGATTTGGGGGATCCCCTCAGGAGCAGCGAGCCTTGTGCTGGAAATAGGCCTGGAAACGGCTCTGGGCGTAATCCTGGGGGGAAAAGGGGCAAAAAAGGGGGAAAAGGGGTTAAAAATGGGGGGAAAGGGGCAAAAAAGGAGGGAAAGGGGGAAAAGGGGGGGAAGGAGGGAGAGGAAAAGGAGGAGAAAAAGGGGGAGGAAAAGGGGAGAAGGGGGAAGAGGGAAAAGGGAGGAAAGGGCAAGGAAGGTGGGAAAAGGGGGAAAAGGGAGGAATGAAAGGGGGGAAATGGGAAAAAAGGGGGGAAAAGGGGTTAAAAAGGGGAGGGAAGGGTTAAAAAGGGGGGGGAATAGGATAAAGGGGGGAAAGGGGGGAGAAAAGGTGGGGAAAGGGGTAAATGGGGGGAAAAGGGAGAAGGGGAAACAGGGAGGAAAGGGTGGGGAAGGAGGGAAAAGGGAGAAAAAAGGGGGATAAAAGGGGGGAAATGGGAGAAAATTTGGGAAAAAAGGGGAGAAAATGGGGGCAAATTGGGAAAAGAGGAAAGAAAAGGGAAAGGGGGAAAATGAGGGGAAAAGGGGGGGAAAAGGGGAAAATAGGGGAGAAAAAAGGGAGAAGTGGAAAGAGGGAGGAAAGGGCAGGGCAGGAGAGAAAAGGGAAAAAAACGAGGGATAAAAGGGGGGAAATGGGAGAAAAATTGGGGAAAAGGGGGAGAAAATGGGGGGCAAATTGGGAAAAAGGAAAGAAAGGGGAAAAGGGGAAAATAGGGGAGGAAAAAGGGAGAATGGGGGAAAGAGGGAGGAAAGGGCAAGGGAAGAGGGAAAAGGGGGGATAAAAGGGGGGAGATGGGAGAAAAAGTGGGGAAAATGGGGAGAAAATGGGGGGCAAAATGGGAAAATGAAAGAAAGGGGAAAGGTGAAAAGAGGGAGAAATGAGGGGAGGGAGGGGAAATAAGGGGAAAGGGGCTAAAAGGGGTTCAGGGGTCGTGGAGCCCCCAACAGGGGCACAGCGGCCCCCAGAGCTCACCAGGTACCCAAAGTGGATCGTGGAGATCTTGGCCTGCACCACGGACCAGAGCCCCCAGAAGAAGTGTGAGGCCAGGGTGAAGCTGGGGGGAAAAGGGGGGTGAGACCCCAAAATCCCCCCCGGGCACCCCAAAAACACCCGCGGGAGGGGGGCGTGGGGCAGGGGAGCCTAAAAATGGCACAGAGACCCCCAAGAGGGACAGAAACCCCAAACGGGGGCACAGAGACACAGTAGAGGCACAGAGACCCCAAATGGGGGCACAGAGAACCCTAAAAATGGCACAGAGAACCCTAAAAATGGCACAGAGAACCCAAATACAGGTAAAGAGACTGCAAAAGTGGAACAGAGGGCCCCAAATAGAGGTACAAAGGCCCCCAAAAATCCCACTGAGGACCCTGAAAGTGGCACAGACATCCCAAAGTGGCACAGAGACCCCCAGTGCAGTACAAAGACCCCGAAAAACCACACAGAGGACCCCAAGAGTGGCACAGAGGACCCCAAGAGTGGCACAGAGGACCCCAAGAGTGGCACAGAGGACCCTAAAGTGGCACAGAGGACCTCTGTGGTGGCACAGAGGACCCCCCCAAAATGGCACAGAGACCCAAAATGAGGTCACAGAAACCCCAAAACTTGGCACAGAGGACCCCAAAAGTGGCATGGAAACCTGAAACAGAGGTATAAAAACCCCCCAAAATCACACATGGGACCCCAAAAGTGGCACAGAGAGCCCCGAAAGTGGCACAGAGAGCCCCAAACAGAGGTACAAAGCCCCCCAGACATCCCCCTGAGGACCCCCCCCCCGGTGCCCCGGCGGTACCGCTCGATCTCCCGCAGCATCTCCTCCTCCAGGCGCGCCTGCTCCTCCTGCGGGGCCCGCCCGGCGCCGCCCGACAGCGCCGCCGACAGGTAATGGCGGATGAAATGGAGCTGGGGGGGACACGGGGGCTGGGACCACAAAGGGACCCCAAAGGGACACCCCAGGGACACCCCCGGCCCCAAAGGGACACCCCAGGGACACCCCAGTGCCAAAGGGACCCCTGAGACCTCAGACAGGTAATGGCGGATGAAATGGAGCTGGGGAGGGGATACAGCGGCTGGGAGCAGGGACTGGACCCCAAAGGGACTCCCTGACCCCAAAGGGACACCCCAGGGACTTCCCAGTGCCAAAGGGACACCCCAGGGACACCCCCGACCCCAAAGGGACCCCTGAGACCTCAGACAGGTAATGCCAGATGAAATGGAGCTGTGGGGGGACACAGGGGCTGGGACCCCAAAGGGACTCCCGGCCCCAAAGGGACCCCAAAGGGACTCCTTGGCCCCAAAGGGACACCCCAGGGACACCCCCGGCCCCAAAGGGACCCCTGAGACCTCAGACAGGTAATGGCGGATGAAATGGAGCTGGGGAGGGGAACGGGGGCTGGGAGCAGGGACTGGATCCCTCCAGAACCCCCAGCCCCAAGGGACCCCTGCCCAGGGAATGTCCCCGGCACCCCAAAGGGACCACCCAGCCCCAAAGGAGCCCCTGCCCAGCCCTGGGACTCCCTGAGATCTCGGACAGGTGAAAAACCTGGAGGATGAAATGGAGCTGGGGAGGGTGGGAAGGGTTGGAATTGGGGCTGGGACCCCCCAAGGGATCCCCAAAGGGACCCCCCGGCCCCAAGGGACCCCCAGACCCCAAAGCCCCCCCCAAAGGGGCCCTGGTCCCCCAGACCTGCTGCTGGCGGCTGGGGTAGTGCTCGGGGTGTGCCTGGAAGCAGGGCCAGCCCTCGTGGCTGTAGCTGTAAACCCACTCGCAGAAGTGATTGCCCAGGTCAAAGCCCCTGCAGCGGGGGGGTCACACAGCACCGACCCCTCTGTGAGCCCCAAAATCACTGGGGATCAGCACCGACCCCTCTGTGAGCCCCAAAATCACTGGGGATCAGCACCGACCCCTCTGTGAGCCCCAAAATCACTGGGGATCAGCACTGACCCCTCTGTGAGCCCCAAAATCACTGGGGATCAGCACCGACCCCTCTGTGAGCCCCAAAATCACTGGGGATCAGCACCGACCCCTCTGTGAGCCCCAAAATCACTGGGGATCAGCACCGACCCCTCTGTGAGCCCCAAAATCACTGGGGATCAGCACTGACCCCTCTGTGAGCCCCAAAATCACTGGGGATCAGCACTGACCCCTCTGTGAGCCCCAAAATCACTGGGGATCAGCACCGACCCCTCTGTGAGCCCCAAACCCATCAAGGGATCAGCACCGACCCCTCTGTGAGCCCCAAAATCACTGGGGATCAGCACTGACCCCACTGCTACCCCAAACCCACCTGGGAGCCTTCAGAGGGAACCCCAAACCCCATGGGGAGTGTGCAGAGGGGATTGGAGCCCTAAATCCCACTGGGAGCATGGAGCGGGGACAGGGGGACCCCAAATCCCATCATGATCATGGAGCAGGGAGGTGGAACCCCAAATCCCAACGGGGTCACGGAATATGAGCAGGAAGCCCCCAAATCCCAGTGGGGTCATGGAGTGTGGGGAACCCTGTAGGGATCCCAAATCCTAAATCCCAATGGGGTCATGGAGTGTGGGGAACCCTGTAGGGACCCCAAATCCTCTAGGGACCCCCAAACCCCCACAAGGGCTTCCAAAAGCTCCCAGGGACCCCCTAAAATCTCCCTAAAAAACAGAGCAGGGACTCAGAAGGGGGAGCCCCTAAACCCCACCAGGAATATGAGCAGGAAGCCCCCAAATCCCAATGGGATCACGGAGTGTGAGGGACCCCCCCCGGGATCCCCCAAATCCCCGCAGGGACCCCCAAATCCCCCCAGGATCAGGGACTTGTGAGGGGGAGCTCCTAATCCCACCGGGACCGTGGAACGTGAGCAGGAGTGGGGAAATCCCAGTGGGATCATGGAACATGAGGGAACACCAGGGACCCCCCAAATCCCCTCAGGGACCCCCCAGATCCCCTCAGGGACACCCCAGATCCCCTCAGGGACCCCCCAGATCCCCCCAGGGACCCCCCCAAACCCCCCAGGGGCCCCCAAGCCCACCGGTAGTTGTAGCTGCTGTACTCGAAGTCGATGAGCATGAGCCGGTCTGAGGAGGCCTCGCGCCCCGCCAGGAGCAGGATGTTCCCTGTGGGGTCGGGGTTTGGGGGATTTATGGGGTTTTGGGGGATCTGGGGGATCTGGGGGACAGGGCCACCCTGTGTCACTCACCCTCCTGCACGTCGTTGTGGCAGAAGACCACCGGGGACGGGGTGGCCTCCAGCAGGTCCCTGAGGGGTGAGAGGGGCTCAGAGGGGACACGGGGAGGGGTTGGGGGACCAGGGTGGGGACAGAGGGACAGCCCGGGGACATGGGAGGGCACCAGGAGTATGGGGACATGGGGACATGAGGGACAGCCCAAGGACATGGAGGGGTCCTGGGATATGGGAACATGGGGGGACAGCAGGGCCACGGGGACATGGGGGATGCAGGGATCTGGGGACATGGGGGCACAGGGACTTTGGGGGCAAGGGGGATACCTGGCATACAAGGACACTGGGGACACAGGAATCCAGGGAAATGGGGACATGGGGACACCAGGGACATGGAGATGGTCCAAGGAAATGGGGACACGGGGATATGGGGGATACAGGGGACACCAGGGACACCCCAAGGATATGGGGGACACAGGGACACTGGGGACATGGCAGGTGCAGGGATATGGGACACAAGGGACATGTGGGACACAGAGGAACAAAAGGCATGGGTGACACCAGGAGATAGAGGTGACACGGATACAAGGGACACAGGGGAGACACCAGGGTCACCCTGAGGACATGGGGGACACAGGTGACACCAGGGACACAGAGACACACAGGGATATGTGGGACATGGGGGACACCAGGGATAGGAGGACATGAGGGACCCGAGATAGAAAGGACAGAGGGGACAGAGGGGAGGACAGAACCACAGACGCCCCGGCCCCACAGCATCGCTGCCCTGGGGACGCCGCGGGGCCAGGCGGGGACAAGGGACAGCAGAGGGACACTCAGGGGGTGGCAGTGACCTGAGGCTCCTCATCTCCTGCTCCAGGTTGTAGCCCCGGAGCTGCTCCAGCTGCTGCAGCTGTGACGGCTCTGAGAACGTCAGCTCTGAGATCTGCTGCAGGTACCTGGGGACACGGGACAGTGGGGACATGGGGACAGCGTGGGGACACAGGGGACAGAACCCCCGGAGCTCCCTGCCCAGCCCCGGCCACCCCAGGGCCACCCCAAGGCCACCCACTGTCCCCTCTGTGTCACACGGGACCCTCTGGAAGCAGCCAGGAAACCCCCGGGGTCTGGACCTGCTGGGATTTGGGGTCCCCACTCCCTGATCCCAATGGGATTTGGGGTCCCCACTCCCTGATCCCAATGGGACTTGGGTCCCCCCTCACAAGTTCATGATCCCGCTGGGATTTGGAGCTCTCCCACCCCATTCCCTCTTCCCAATCGGATTTTGGGGACCCCACTCCCTGCTCCCAGTGGGATTTGGGTCCCCATTCCCCATTCCCAGTGGGGTTTGGGTCCCCCCCTCCCCACTCTCTGTTCCCAGTAGGATTTTGGTCCCCCTTCCCTGTTCCCAGTGGGATCAGGTCCCCTCACCCCATTCCCTGTTCCCGGTGGGATTTTGGTCCCCCCTCCCCAATCCCAGTGGGATTTTGGTCCCCCCTCCCCGTTCCCAGTGGGATTTTGTGTCCCCCATCCCCATACCCAGTGGGATCAGGTCCCCCTGTTCCCAGTGGGATTTTGTGTCCCCCATCCCCATTCCCAGTGGGATCAGGTCCCCTGACCCCATTCCCTGTTCCCAGTGGGATTTTGTGTCCCCCATCCCCATTCCCAGTGGGATCAGGTCCCCCCTCCCCATTCCCAGTGGGATTTTTGTCCCCCCTCCCCATTCCCAGTGGGGTTTTGGTCCCCCCTCCCCATTCCCAGTAGGATTTCAGTCCCCCCTCCCCATTCCCAGTGGGATCAGGTCCCCTCACCCCTCCATGGTCCCAAAGAGCCACTTGGGCTCCTTGTTGAAGGGCATGGCCATGCCGTGGAAGCGCGCCATGGTGACGGCGATCTCGGCCGAGACGCGCGGGTCCCGCAGCTCCTCGGTGCGCAGCCGCCGGCTCTGGGGGGGCACGGGGGGTTGGGGGTGCCCGGGGGGGCACGGGGGGCGCGGGGGACCCCGATCCTACCGGCAGGTACTGCTCCAGGCGGCCCTGCGGGAACACCCCGAAGAGGCGCGGCCCCAGCGCGCGCTCGGCCAGGATGGCAAACATGACGCTCTCCAGCACCAGCGAGTCCACGCCCTGCAGAGGGGGGACAGGGGCGCCCCAAAACGGGGACACAGATTGGGACACTGAAAACACGGGACACCAAACGGGGATCCCCAAAAACGGGACCCAAAAGCGGGACCACAGATTGGGACACCAAAAACACGGGACACCAAAAGGGGATCCCCAAAAACGGGATCCCAAAGAACACAGGACGGCAACAGGGAGCCCCAAAACAGGACCCAAAAACGGGACCACAAATTGGGACATAGAAAACAAAGGACACCAACAGGGATCCCCAAAATGGGACACAAAAATGGGACCACAGATTGGGACACCAAAAACACGGGACGCCAAAATGGGATCCCCAAAATGGGATCCCCAAAAATGGGATCTCAAATTGGGACACAAAAAACACAGGACACCAAACAGGGATCCCAAAATGGGACCCAAAAACGGGACCCCAAATTGGGACACAAAAACACAGGACACCAAACAGGGATCCCAAAAATGGGACCACAGATTGGGACACCAAAAACATGGGACACCAAAAGGGGATCCCCAAAAACGGGACCCCAAATAGGGACACCAAACGGGGATCCCCAAAAACAGGACCCCAAATCAGGACACCAAAAACACGGGGCACCCAAACAGGGATCCCTAAAAATGGGACCACAAATTGGGACACAGAAAACACAGGACACAAATAGGGATCCCCAAAAACGGGACACAGAAAACATGGGACACCAACAGGGATCCCCAGAAACTGGACCCCAAATTGGGACACCAACAGGGATTCCCAAAAACCAGATCCCAGATCGGGACACCAAAAGGGGATCCCCAAAAACGGGACCCCAAATAGGGACACCAAACGGGGATCCCCAAAAACAGGACCCCAAATCAGGACACCAAAAACACGGGGCACCCAAACAGGGATCCCTAAAAATGGGACCACAAATTGGGACACAGAAAACACAGGACACAAATAGGGATCCCCAAAAACGGGACACAGAAAACATGGGACACCAACAGGGATCCCCAGAAACTGGACCCCAAATTGGGACACCAACAGGGATTCCCAAAAACCAGATCCCAGATCGGGACACCAAAATGGGGTCCCCAAAAAAGGGACCCCAAATTGGGACACCAAAACCACGGGACACCAAACAGGGATCCCCAAGAATGGGACCCCAAATAGGAAATCCAAAAATGGGACCACTAAAACAGGACACCAAAATGGGACCCCCAAAATGGGATCCCCAAAACCGGGATCTCAAATTGGGACACAAAAAACACAGGACACCAAACAGGGATCCCAAAAAATGGGACTCAAAAATGGGACCACAAAAACGGGACCCCAAATAGGAAATCCAAAAATGGGACCACAAAAACAGGGTGCCAAAACGGGATCCCCAAAATGGGACCCAAAAACGGGACCCCAAAAACCAGGATCCCCATACCGTTACCCCAAAACCGAGACCCCAAAACAGTAACTCCAACACCAGCACCCCAAAAACGGGCCCCCAACCCAGCACCCCCAATACTGGCACCCCAAAAACGGGACATCAAACCCAACACCCCAAGGAGCCTCAGAACCCCAAACCCCAGCACCTCCCACCCCAGAGGGAGGGCACCCAAAAACCCTAATCCCAGGGAGTTCAGGGGGTTCCCTTGGGGTCCTCATGGGGTTTGGGGTCCCGGGGGTCCCCACGGGGAGTGGCTGTCCCCCCACCTGCAGGATGGCCTCGGAATCCCCAACCCCAGCACTCCCACCCCAGCCGGATCCCCAATCCCAGGGGGTCCCTTGGGGTCCCCATGGGGTCCCCGTGGGGTTTGGGGTCCCCGTGGGGTGTGGCTGTGCCCTCACCTGCAGGATGGCCCCATAGACGCGCAGCAGCACCTGCCGGGGCTCGTCCCCCACGCTCTGCACATGCTCGGGCAGCGCACACTTGTACAGCAGGTTACTGAGCCCCCCTCTGTGGGACAGGGACAGTGGGGACATTGGGGACATCAGGGGGACACTGGCACACCCCAGACAGTGCACACTTGTACAGCAGGTTACTGAGCCCCCCTCTGTGGGACAGGGACAGTGGGGACATTGGGGACATCAGGGGGACACTGACACACCCCAGACAGCGCACACTTGTACAGCAGGTTACAGAGCCCCCTGCTGTGGGACAGGGACACTGGGGACATTGGGGACATCAGGGGGACACTGACACACCCCAGACAGTGCACACTTGTACAGCAGGTTACAGAGCCCCCTGCTGTGGGACAGGGACACTGGGGACATTGGGGACACCAGGGGGACACTGACCCACCCGGGCAGTGCACACTGGTACAGGAGTTCTCCGCTGTGGGATTTGTGGGGTCAGGGGGCACCAGGACACTGGGAACGAGGGGGAGAAGGGGAGACACTGAAGTGGCACTGGTAACTGCAGGGGACATGGGGGGACAGCCACACCCCTGTTCAGGATGTGCTGGGCACCTGGCAGGGGATGGGGACACTGGGGACAATGGACTGGGGACACTGGACTGGGGACACGGGGGACAATGCTTGGGGACACTGGGAGAGGCACTGGAGTACGAGTCCGGGGGAAAACTGGGGGCAACTGGGAGAGGGACCAGGACACCAGTCCGTGGGGACAACCGGGGGACAGGGATGATGGTCTGGGAGGCGACTGGGAGGGGGACACTGGGACACGGCCCCGAGGACAGCTGGGGACACTGGGGGACAGGGATGCTGCTTCGGGGAGGGGCAGCTGGGGACACTGGGAAAGGGTCGGGGAAGGGACTGGGACACTGGTCCGGGGACACTGGGAGGGACACTGGGTTCAGAGGACAGCAGGGACACTGGGAGGGGACTGGGACACAGGTCTGGGGACACTGGGAGGGGACAGGGACACCGCTGCGGGGTAACCGGGGCCGCTGTGAGGGACGCTTCCCTAAACCCCGGGACGAGACCACCGCGGAGAGGGCGGGGGGGGGAAGACGCCTCTCGCCCGTTCCGCTTCCTACCCGATGGGCCAGATGCCGAACTCGTCCGGGCCGATGAGCTTCCAGGAGCCGGCCAGAAACTCGCGGCACCAGGCGTAGGCCTGCAGGCGGGTGGCGGCAGGGACATCGCCGTCCTCGCTGCCGCTGCCCTGGCCCCCCGCCGCCGCCGCCATGGTCGCCCCTGCCCCGTTCCGCTCGGCCAGGGCGGCGCCCGGGCAGCCTCTAACCAATAACAACGCGGTTCGCTGATTGACGGTTTAACCGACCAATAGAAAGCCACCTCGGGGAGGTGGTGCGTGCGCAGCAGCCAATGGGCGCGCTCGGCGGGATGCGGCGGAACGTGGAGGTGAAGGCGCGGCTGAGGGCGCGGGAGGAAGCGCTGAGGGCGGCCCTGAGGCTGCGGGGGCTGGGCCCGGTGTGCCCCGTGTGCCCCGGGGCCGGGCAGGGACCGCCCCAGGTGTGCCCCGGGGGCGGACCGGGCACGGGTGAGGGGCAGGAGCCGCCCCAGGTGTGCCCCGGGGGCGGACCGGGCACGGGTGAGGGGCAGGAGCCGCCCCAGGTGTGCCCCGGGGGCGGACCGGGCACAGGTGAGGGGCAGGAGCCGCCCCAGGTGTGCCCCGGGGGCGGGCAGGTGCTGCTCCAGACCGACACGTTCTTCCGGGTGCCGCGGGGGCGGCTCAAGCTGCGCCAGACACAGGTGAGGGGTGGCTGGAGGGGCTTGGCCCTGGCCCTGTCCTCACGTGTCCCCGTGCTCACCTGTCCCTGTCCCTCACCCGTCCCCATGCTCACCTGTCCCCGTGCTCTCCTGTCCCTGTTCTCACCTGTCCCTACCTGTGGCTGTCCCCAGGACGGCCGGGGGGAGCTGATTTTCTACGAGCGCCCCGACAGCGCCGGCCCCAAACTGTCCAGGTTCAGCATCACCCCCACGGCTGACCCCGAGGGGCTGCAGGTGAGCGGGGCTGGGGGAGAGCTGGGGTCCCTGTGCCACCTTGTCACCCACTGTTCCATCTCTGTAGCCTCCTGTGCCACCCCTGTAATCCCCTGTGCCATCCGTGTCACCCCCTGTGCCCACAGGCGGTGGTGGCACGGGCCCTGGGCTCTGAGGGGTCTCTGTGTCACCCCCTGTCACCCCTGTCCCCGTGTCACCCCAAGCAGTGCTGTCCCAGTCCCTAGGCTTTGTGGGGTCCCTGTCACCCCTGTCAGCCCTGTCCTCATGTCCCCAGGCGGTGCTGTTGCAATCCCTGGGCGTGCTGGGCACTGTGGGGTCCCTGTGTCACCCCTGTCCCCAGGCAGTGCTGTCGCAATCCCTGGGCACTGTGGGGTCCCTGTGTCACCCCTGTCCCCTGTCCCCAGGCGGTGCTGTCGCAGTCCCTGGGCTCTGTGGGGTCCCTGTGTCACCCCTGTCCCTGTCCCCAGGCGGTGCTGTCGCAATCCCTGGGCACTGTGGGGTCCCTGTGTCACCCCTGTCCCCAGGCAGTGCTGTCGCAGTCCCTGGGCTCTGTGGGGTCCCTGTGTCACCCCTGTCCCTGTCCCCAGGCGGTGCTGTCGCAGTCCCTGGGCGTGCTGGGCACGGTGAGGAAGGAGCGGCTCCTGTTCCTGCTGGGCCAGACCCGGCTGCACCTGGACCGGGTGCAGGGGCTCGGGGACTTCCTGGAGCTGGAGGTGAGGGGACAGGGGGAGTGGCACCCCGGGTGGCCCTGGTGGCCCAGGTGGCCCCGGGTGACCGTGGGTGGCTGCAGGTGGTGCTGCAGCCGGAGCAGAGTGAGGAGGACGGGCAGCGCCTGGCGCGGGAGCTGCTGCAGGAATTCGGGATCGGGGAGCAGGACCTCATCTCTGGGGCCTACCTGGATCTGCTGCTGGCACAGGGGGACAACGGGAACACCCCCTGAGCCACCCCCCGGCCAGCCAGGGACAGCGGGGTGAGGGCACGGGGACCTGGCTGTGCCCACCCTATAAACACCTTGTGCCTTGTCCCACCCCATAAACACTCTGTGCCCCCTATGGACACCCTGTGCCCACCCCATAAACACCCTGTACCCCCTATGGACACCCTGTGCCCACCCCATAAACACCCTGTACCCCTATGGACACCCTGTGCCCACCCCATAAACACCCTGTACCCCCTATGGACACCCTGTGCCCACCCCATAAACACCCTGTGCCCACCCCATAAACACCCTGTACCCCTATGGACACCCTGTGCCCACCCCATAAACACCCTGTACCCCTATGGACATGCTGTGCCCACCCCATAAACACCCTGTACCCCCTATGAACAGCCTGTGCCCACCCCATAAACACCCTGTACCCCCTATGGACACCCTGTGCCCACCCCATAAACACCCTGTACCCCTATGGACATGCTGTGCCCACCCCATAAACACCCTGTACCCCCCATGGACACCCTGTGCCCACCCCATAAACACACAGTGCCCCTATGGACACACCTTGTGCCTTGTCCCACCCCATAAACACCTTGTGCCCACCCCACAGACACCCCCAGCCCCATAATGCCCCCCAAAAACCCCATTCCCATCCCACAGACACCCCCTGCCCTGTCCCCCCCCACAGACACCCCCAGCCCCAAAGCCCCCCCTGGAAACCCCACACTGCCCCATGGTCACCCTGTCCCCCTGCCCAAGGTCACCCTGTCCCCCCATGGCCACCGTGTCCCCTGCCTATGGCCACCGTGTCCCCCCATGGCCACCGTGTCCCCCCATGGCCACCCTGTCCCCCCATGGCCACCATGCCCCCCTGCCCATGGTCACCGTGTCCCCTGCCCATGGTCACCGTGTCCCCCCATGGTCACCCTGTCCCCCCATGGCCGGTGTGTCCCCTGCCCATGATCACCAATAAACTCCAGGCCCGCCCCGTGTCCGTGTCCAGCTGTGTTCATTCCTGGGGTCACCCTGTCCCCCCCGTGTGACATTCCCGGGCTCGGGGGTGGCAGCGATGCCCGGCCCCGATCCCGGATTATGTCCGGAACCTCGGGAAGTGCCGGGGGGGCCGGGGGTGACAGATGGGTGACGGGGAGTGGTGGCATCTGTGCCAGCTGCTGCTGCTGCTGCTGCTGCCATCCCGGCCTGCCCGGGGGGGGAATGGAGGCTGGAAAATCCCCTGGGATCCAGCGGGGCAAGGCCACCCCCTGTGTCCCCAAGTGCCACCTCTGTGGGGATGGTGATCCCAAACCTTTCTGGGAGTTTTCCCACATTTTCCAAAGGTGGCCCCGGTGAGGCCCCAGCCGGAATCCTGGAGAGCCCTGGAGGGGCTGGAATGGGGCCAGGAAGGGAACAGGGCTGGGAAGGGCTGGAAAATTCCAGAGGGCTGTGGGAGGAGACTGGAAAACTCCAGAGGGGATTGGGATTTGGGTTGGAAAACTCTGGAGGGGTTTGGGATTTGGGCTGGAAAACTCTGGAGGGGTTTGGGATTTGGGCTGGAAAACACCGGAGGGATTTGGGAAAGGTCTGGAAAACTCCAGAGGGATTGGGGAGGGGGCTGGAAAACTCTGGAGGGATTTGGGATTTGGGCTGGAAAACTCCGGCTGGATTTGGGATCTGGGCTCAGCCTGGAGCAGAGGCAGCTCTGGGGCTCCTTTGGGACGGGCTCTGGCTCATCCCGGGATTCTCAGGGGAGCTTCTGGAAGCCCTGGGCCGGCCCTGGGGCTCCCTCATTCCCGAGGGATTTCCCTTTGCTTCCCAGATTTCCATTGGGCCTGGGCTGGGCTCGGGGCTGGGCCCTGCCAGGTGCTCCTGGATCCGGGATTTCCCGGCTTTGGCTTTTCCTCTTCCAAAGGGAAATTCCTTTTTTTTTTGGGTGGAATCTCAGCTCCAGGTGCTCCAGCTGCTGCTCCAGGGGCTGATGTTCCATGTTTGGGTGGGA